>NC_139467.1:20217500-20817500 GCF_057233095.1 Heloderma suspectum
TATTTCTGGACTTGCTATGCATTCTGAGGAACAGGGAGACCTCATCCAATAAAATGCATACTCTTGAAAAGTGTGTGAAGAAAAACGCATATATTTCAAACTTGCATACAAACATGATTTAGTCAATGGATAGATGCATACAAAAATGCATGCAATTGAGAAATGCACCTAATATGCACACATTTCTTAAAATCTACCCCAAAATCCTTACAGATATTTTTCTATTAAATACACAAACATCTGCACAGAACCAGCATGGAACAGGGTTGGAGGTAGGAAAAGGTGGACTTACATGGAAATGGACTTTGCAGATCCACCCATCCCAATTTGTATTACAGAGTTACAATTATACAAGGATGGTGGGCATTTCTACATCAGGCTAAAATCCTGCAACTTTCTGCTTCTGGATTCTTTGCAGGATAATAATAATAATAATAATAATAATAATAATAATAATAATATATTTTGTATGTTCCAATTATACCACCCCATCTAGTGACTGTATTTTAGCACAACACCACCATTTCACACTGTGGCAGCTTATCGTTTTCCCTTATCGTTTTATCTCCAGTCTTTTTGAAAGTGGGATGAAGCTCAAAAAGCTCAGGAGACATTCTGGAGGTTGATGATGTTGTGTAAAGGACCTGCAAATTTCTATAAGCAACCAATCTTGATTGCATGATATAAACCCTGTGTGGAGAAGCTCTATATCAGGGTTCTTTGTTGACTGAAAGGGAGGGCAGCATTATGACTCTGTCTGAACTGAAAAAATGAAGAGGTGAACCCCAAAGTTGCTAAAGATACATTTAGGCTGCAATCTTAGGCACACTTACTTGGGAGTTAGCCCAACTGAACTCGGCTGGGTTTACTTCTGAGTAGACATGTGTAGGATAGCACTGTTAATTCTTTGTGCCTTTCTTGAGGACAGAAGAAACTCTCTCTCAGGAGAACAGTAGTAATTTAAACAGCATTTCCAGTTTGTAAGAGTGAATTTTCCCCACAGAATGCATCAAGGACCACAATGTGATTTTGAGTGTTTTCTATGAATTAACAGTGCAAAGCTATGCATTTTTACTTAGAAGTGAAGTCGATTATGTTCGATAGGTGCTTCTTCTCAGATAAGTGAGCATAGGAGTGCAGCCTAAACATATTTTCAGCACATCTAGGGGATTGCCTCTCTCTGTCTCTGTCTCTCTCTCTTTTCCCCTTTTGGTCTGTATTGACCCCCCACTGTTAATTTCTATGTTGCCTTATAGGCCCTGATACTTCACTCATGCACTTATTTTCCTTCATCTAAAATTCTTGTGGATGTATTGGGTTTGTTCCAAACTTCATTTCAACTGAATCCAATGGGATTTAAGTTAGTTATAACTAAAGGTTTACACTGATTTCCATGGGATCTAAGTGCAGCTGACTTCATCTGGACCCAACCCAATTATACTGAATGGTTAACATCTTTTTATCTGAGATGTTACTGCATCAACATAAAACTGCTATTGTATTGTGCAGTGAAATTTTCATCATGTCAGCTTTCACTTAGACACTTGAATACTTTGGAGTCTTTTGTTTTCTCTTTTTATTTTAATTGGGGTTTAACAAATTCCAATGCAAATGTGATTGAAATATCTTTGTTGATTAATTTTATGTCAGTTGATTAATGAATTAAACATTATAGCCCTACATATGAATGAAAGCTTCAAGTAAAACCAATGTTAGAGTTTAGTTTGAAACAGCACAGAAGAACTGAACATATTGCAGAATATGTGGAGAATATTGAAAAACGTCTGTAAGCAAGCAAAGGTCTATTCATCATCCAGCAGGGAAACGTCCACCCATTGTACTAATACTAATCACATAGTAAGTGCAGATCTTGTTTGACAATTTGAAAGTGTGCAGCTGCCAGTGTAGTCATCTATCTCACCGCAGAACCCTGGCTCTTCCCATCTCAGATGGGAGAAAAATTGTAAGGTGAGGAAAGATCATGGGGCAGTGATTAAAGCTGTTAAAGTGAGTGAGTGAGAACTAACTAGAAGATCAACATCACGATCCTTGGGGATTCTATCAGGCTATCTCATGCCACTGCCTCCTCCACTGAAATAGAAGTTTTGCGCGATCAGAACCAGAGGTTACTGTAGTGCAATGAACTGTTTTAATCCCTCTGGGGCATCCTTTGAAAAAGATTTCCCTTTTCCATGTGGGTGTGTGTTAAGAATTATTAACATTGAACTAAATGTTACATTAAGCACATGCTTTAAAGCTCATGCATATGACTGTATCCTATTTTTCTTTCACAAAAAAGTGGCTGTCAGGTGTGTGTGTGTGTGTGTGTGTGTGTGAGAGAGAGAGAGAGAGAGAGAGAGATTGAGAGAGAGAGAGAGAGATTGAGAGAGAGAGAGAGAGAGAGAGAGGTCAGAACCATACTGGTATGTGGGATTCCCCCCACCTCACCCATGCCAGCAGTGATACCTGAACTGTTTTAATCCCTCTGGGGCATCCTTCGAAAAAGATTCCCCTTTTCTCTGTGTGTGTGTGTGTGTGTGTGTGTGTGTGTTTTAAGAATTATTAGCATTGAACTAAATGTTACATTAAGCACATGCTTTAAAGCTCATGCATACGACTGTATCCTATTTTTCTTTCACAAAAAAGCGGCTGTCAGGTAGGTGTGTGTGTGTGTGTGTGAGAGAGAGAGAGAGAGAGAGAGGTCAGAACCATTCTGGTATGTGGGATTCCCCCCACCTCACCCATGCCAGCAGTGACACCTGGGGTTCAGCTTGAAACCTTCTGGATGCTTACTCAGTGTTACAGTATAAATGCTTAAGTGCCATATTCCAAGGATCAGCACATTTCTCTTCATTTCGTCCTTCCAGGCCTTCCCTGCCCATCTAATTCCCACTATGAAATCTGTGGAAATGCTTGCCCTGCCAGCTGCCAGAGCCTTTCCACTCGAACCACCTGTGAGGCTCAGTGTACTGAAGGCTGCTTTTGTGACCTCGGATTCGTCCGCAGCGGGGACCAGTGTATTCCTCAAGCAGAGTGTGGCTGTGTTCACCAGGGCAGGTACCACAAGAAAGGAGAGAAGTTCTTCCCTGACACTTCCTGCCAGAGGACGTGCCGATGTAAGGACGATAGAAGCATCGAGTGTTGGAAGTTCTCCTGTGGACCTCATGAGGAGTGTAGGGTGGAGGAGGGTATCCAAGCCTGTTATCCCATTGGATATGGAACAGCTGCAGTGCTTGGTGACCCTCATTACATTTCCTTTGATAGGCGAAGCTTTTCTTTCCACGGCTCCTGCACTTACATCTTAGCTAAAGTCTGCGGGAAGGATCCTCGGCTAGTGAACTTCTCTGTATTGGTGGAGAATGAGAAGCTTGATGATAAGCCTTTCGTTCTGGTAAAGGCTGTTGTGGTCTCCATTTATGGATATACTGTCACCCTTCAGAGGGGACTAAACTGGGAAACTATGGTTAGTGGCTATTAAATTATATTGTATTCAGGGATGCACAGATGCCCCAAACCTGAGCTTTTTCCACTTTCCACCTTGAAGCTTATTTTTCCTTGTGTCCATGTTGAATTGCAAGCCTTGTTTTTTTCTTTCCCCACGAAAATCCATGGGCGGTTTTAATCCACATTTCCCCAAACATATGCATTGATTGTGCATACTTTTGAAATGTACGCGTTTTTCTCCCATTGATTAAAGCGTGTTTGTGAGCATTTTTCAGATGTGCACATCTTTTTCATGCACATTTTTCAAATGTATATCTTTTCTTGCATGAATCGCAATGCAAGCTCAGAAATATGCAGACTGCGGGTTGCGTTTGGGTCCATGTTCTGTTCTGGGAGGTGCGAATTGGATACATTCTGGTCAAAAAAATGAAATGAAATGAATTTCTCACCCATCCCTAATCCAATTAAAGTGCTTATTTTAAGTGACTATGATAAGGGGACATCATATGAGTTATGGGGAGCAGGGCCACACCCCTGCCCCCTGCATTGGACATGCTTCCTGGCCCAACCTACAGATGTCTATGCATTAGCCTGGTTATCTTCAGGGGGAAAGCCTGTATGTAAGTGGCTGCTTGCCGGGCAGCCAGCATGCACAATCACACTGGTGTCCTGATTGCACAGACACCTTTGCATGAGCAGCTGCTTGTGTGAAGGCCTGCAGATGACCACACTAGCATGTGAATGTCTGGGGTCAGGCAGGCAGCATGCCTGACACTGGTGATGCCACTCCCCTTTACCCACTTGGTTCCCCCTTGATGCAAGTAATGCATGAGGAGGGCTAGTATGTGACATCAATCTGTGGATCATTGGTGTAAAAACGTAACATGTATGTAAACACTTGTATGTGGTGTGGCAAAAGCTGAGGCCCCGTTATTATTCGTTGTCATTGGTACAGGTAAATGGAAAGACCTACACTCTGCCAGTGAGCAGGTATGACAAGAAACTCAGGATCACCCAGGAAGGGAACAATATCATTGTCCAGGCAGAGTTTGGCCTCACAGTCCTTTATGATACATCCTCGTACGTCCATGTGTCTGTCCCCAGCACCTACCAGGGACACATGTGTGGTTTGGGTGGCAACTTCAATGGTGATAAGAGTGATGACTTCATGCTACCCGATGGAAATCTCACTCCAAGTGTGGATGAGTTTGGGGCCTCCTGGAAGGTCCCTGTGGATGGTGTCCTTTGCTCCGATGGCTGTGGCGAGAAGTGCCCCATCTGCAATACAGCCCAGACTGCACCATACAAGGCTGAGAGCTCCTGTGGAATGATCCAGTCCAAATCAGGCCCATTCAGGGACTGTCACTCATTGGTGAGCCCCGTTGAGCACTTTGAGCACTGTCTGTACGACATGTGTGTGGCCGGAGGGGCACGGGAATCCCTCTGTCGAAGCCTTCAAGCCTATGTAGCTGCTTGTCAGGCAGCTGGAGCCCGAATTGAAGCCTGGAGAACACCCTCCTTGTGTCGTAAGTTTGCAGAGAGGACTTTTCTCTTATATTTCTCCCAGTGAACTAGTGCTAAGCTGAAATTACCCTCCTAACTCACTGTCCAATATGCTCATAACTGGGGCACATGTGCAGGGTGGTGGTGGTGGTGGTGGTGAGACATTTTCAGGGGGAATACATCTCTTAGAGGTCTGGGGATGCCATTACTAGTGGGGTGGTGCCATTCCTTTCTCTCAATTTCCAGGACAGTGGGGGGGGGGGAGTGGTGTCGGCCCATGGAAGCTGCTTAGATGAACACACCTCATCATTGTGGTTTAATTTGTTTTTAAAGAGAGAAAATCCAAACCGGGAGCCAGTAGTGTCCACCCCACCCCAAGCATGCCTCAGATAATGCTGCATCTGGGGGCATTTGGATGGGGGAAATGGTTGCCAGTATAGCAGCCATGAAAAGGAGCTGTGTAAAATATATATTTATGCATATTTTCGAGTGAATTAATGAATGGTTTATTACAGTCATAGATCAATACGCACTTTTATGCAACTGGGTAAGAGCAATTCAATAAAAACAGTAGGGCTGTGCACCGCTTCGGCCCGAGGCCCAGATCCTGAGTCAAAGCGGGCTGCTTCAGGCATCTTTGTGCCCCCTTCGAGGCAAAGCGGAGGGGGCACAAAGGGGCCCAGAGCAGGTTGGGGGCTCGGTGCACTTCGGCCTCTGGGCCACCTCCCCCTGATGCCTCCAGGTCCTCACCTGAGCAGCCTTCTCCTCACAGCTGCCTCTGCCGCTGTGCTGCCACTAGGGGTGGACGAAAGTCACTTACCTGTCGTCGAAGGCCTTTCGCGGTGGGGGGGAAGCGCTTCACTGCTCCCCCCGCGAAGTTCAGGCTGGGGGGGGAGGCTTCCCGCCTCGCCCGGCTGAAATTCAGGCCGGGGGGAGGCTTCCCACCTCGCCCGGCCGAAATTCAGGCCGGGGAGGAGGCGCCTCGCCTCGCCCGGCCGCGAACGCGAAAGTAAAAAAAAAACAAAAAAACTTCCCCTGATAGGCTACGTGACGATTCACGTAGCCTATCACGGCTAGATCTGCAAAGTCAGCCATGATAGGCTACGTCAATCGTCACGTAGCCTATCACGGGTGACTTAAAAAAAAAAAGCGCGTACGCGAATGTCGGCCCCCATAGGGAGCCGCCATTCGCGTTCCTTATTTAGTCGCTGTAGTCTACGTAAATGTTTACGTAGACTACGGTGAAAATAAGGGCAATGCAAATAGCGTTGCCCTTATTTTCGCCGTAGTCTACGTAAACATTTACATAGACTACAGCCACCAAATGAGGAACGGGAATGGTGGCTCCCTATGGGGGCCGCCATTATCCGTACACTCTTTTTTTTTTTTTAAAGTCACCCGTGATAGGCTACGTGACGATTCACGTAGCCTATCACGGCTGACTTTGCAAATCTAGCCGTGATAGGCTACGTGAATCATCACGTAGCCTATCAGGGAAAGTTTTTTTTTTTTTTCCTTTCATTGCAATGGCGGCAGCGGCAGCCGGTCAAAAGACCGGCTGCCGCTCCTGCCTCGCTCGAACACCCGCCGAACTGCCGGCCAGACCAGCCACCGGGAGGGACATTCGGTGAAGGTAAGTCCCATCCCGGGGGGGGGTGCGGGGGGCGGGGGGGGTGCGGAGGATTTCTCCCCGAAACTTGTTCGGGGAGCTGAACGCGTTGGCGCTCGGCCCCCCGAAGTTTCGGGGAGAAATTCTCCGCCATCCCTAGCTGCCACCAACCCTGCTGCCACGCTGCCTCCTGAGGCCTGGACACACAGCGACTTTTCTTCTAGGGAGTCACCATTTTAAAAATGGCAACCTCCTGGAAGTTCCAGGAGTTAAAAATGTTAAAAATGGCGACTCCCTGCAAGAAGAGTCGCCGCGCGCCCAGGCCTCAGGAGATGGCGGCACTGGTGGTGGCACCAGTGTTGAACATGGGAGCATCTCCTGAGGCTTGGGCACACAGCAACCCTTCTTGCAGGGAGTTGCCATTTTAAAAATGGCGACTCCCTGGAAGAAGAGTTGCCGAGCATCCAGGCGTCAGGGGGCAGTGGAGGCGGCGGCGAAGACAGCAGCAGCAGGCAGCAGCAAAGGTGGCGCAACAGAGAAGGTGGCAGAAGAGGTGGTGGGCCAGGTAAGGAGCTGGGGAGGGGCATGGGGGAGAACCTGCTTTGGATTTGGGGCTGAGGCAGGTTGGGGACCCTCCGAAACTGCCCGAGTCAGATTGGGGGATTCCTGCACAGTCCTAAAAAATAGTTAATTTTAAAAGGAGGGGCAACATGATTTTTCCCTGATTTGCATTGAGATAAAAAAAGTGCAACCTTCTCAGTGATATAGGATGAGTCATTGTTCCAATACAACATCACCACCTTGTCAGAAGGTCATCCCAGGAGAGTTCTTAGAATGGAGAGAATCAGCTTCTCTCTGCAGTCTCTCTCTATCCAGATTACTGTACAGGAGTACATGATCGGTAAACTCTGTTGCACCCATTCCACACAAACAGATGTTTGTTAATCAGGGTCTGATAAGCTGTAGAGGGTAGGATGTTGGAGAAATCCACCGCTGATTCAAATGAGGCCGGATTCTTTGGAATCGGCCCCACTTACCTCCTCTCCTGGAGGATTCTGTGTGGGACAGCACGGCTGCCTCCACACTGATCACCATTTTTTAAAAAATGGCGATCAGCAGGATGTCCCCATAGACTTATATGCAAAATAGAGCCATGAATCTTGCGTATAAGTCTACGTGTCCATAGGCTTATACACAAGATTCATGGCTCTATTTTGCATGTAAGTCTATGGGCACATCCTGCCAATCACTATTTGTTTTTTAAAAAGCCGTGAATCTTGCATATAAGTCTACATAGACTTATATGCAAGATTCACGGCTCTATTTTGCATATATGTCTATGGGCACATCCTGCCGATAGCCATTTTTTAATTTTAAATGGCAAGTGGCACAGAGGTGAAGGGCTCCGCTTGCAGGTAAGTGGCGGCCCTCAGCTTTGTGGAATCCTCACGGACTGGAGCCGCTCTGTGAGGATTCCAGGGGGGAGGAATGGATTGCCTCCCCCCCCCCCGTGGATTCCCCACTGGAATGGATAGTGGGGAATCCATACATTCCCTAGTAGAGGGCAACGTGTTGAAAGAGGCAAGCATGAATGCTCTCCTGTATTTGGAAACAGTTTGTGCAGGGGACGCTGCGCTGGTGGATCCGATTTCTGTGGGGTGGAGGTTCAATTTTGGGCTGTAGTTACAACCAGCCAGACATCTAAAGGAGCTAACCAAGGTGCTGGAGCTATTTTGGGGATGGGTCCAGCACCTCGGATAGCTCCTTTAGACATCTGGCTGGTTATACCTAAAACCCAGAATGGAGTCTCCGTCCCACTGAAATCGGATCCACCAGCATCCCCTTAGGCTGTCGTCTGCAGATATGAAGATCTAACAATTCCATATTTTAGTGGATTTCTGAGAGAAGCAGCTCTCAGACATTTTTTAGGAGAGGGCAAAAAATCCCCACCACTGCCCTGCTTAGGGATTTTGCAAGCGCCCGTGCAGGGGAGTGGAGTCTGATGGACTGCCCCCTGCTCAGCTCCCCAGCTTCACGAGCCCCACCCCCACCCGCTGAGCTGAGTGAGCTGCCAGGATTTACTGGTCCTGCCCATGTAAGCCCGCAGCCAAGTCATAAACGGCAACTTGCTATTTCCCGGAAATTAAATCTCACGCACAATGGCCAGTGCTTTTCAGCTGGCCCTTGTGTGCAAGACTTAATTTAAAACAAACAAACACAGCTGCTATGGGTGCATGGCTCGGCTGGGGGGGGGCACAATCCTTCCCCCCCCCCAATCCCGCCTCCCATCAAGCCGCTGCCCCGTGTAGCTGGCCCAGGATGGGAGGGGGAGAAAGAAACGACCTTTTCTCCCCCACACATCCCAGCTACTCAGTAACAAAGTAGAGCCCCCTTTATGCAATATGGTCTCTATTGTTGTGGAAATGGCCCTTTCTGGCCATAGTTGTGCACAACAATAAATCTATGAAAATATAGAGCCTCATTTTGCGTAGAAGGTGGCAGCTGGCATAGAGGAGTGGGCAGCTGTCTTGCACTCCTGGGCAGCTCGCCAAGCCCTCCAGAGGCTCACGCAGCCTGGCTAATGCGGGCTGGAGCGGCAGCCTCTCAAGCACCCACCAAGCACAGATTCCAGTGAGTTCATCCATGATCCATCCCTGCTCCTGCTTTCATCCTATTGGCATTTGTAAGCTCGGCCCCAACGAACCCTTAAACGAAGCGCTCTCCAATTATTCCCTTTTCCAAGGACCCATATTTATTCTGCCCTGTCCCCAAATCTGAACCAAAAATTCCCTGCTGAGACTTTCATCTCAGCACTATGTAGAGATGGGAGAACCAGGGATGTTCAAGCTCACTGAAATTCTGTGAACTTTACTTCAAAGCTCATTTTGGCTCACTCCCGTTTTCATTTGCGATCTGTTTCTTCAGTTCCTTCAAACAGGAAAAGTGCACATTTTTCAAAAGTCCGTACTTTCCCCCCATTGACTGCAGTGTGACAATGCACAACTTCAACAATGCACAACTTCAGGTTGTGCATTTTTCAAGCTGTGCTTGTTTTAATTGTGTACGACGTTTTGCAGATGTGGATTCAAGTTTGGGAATTTGCTAACATTTTTGGAGAACATGGCTCCCGTTCACATTCGGGGTTGCCATGTGAGCATTTTTGAGTGATTGATTTGTGAACTGAAATGAAATTTGTATTCATCCCTAGCACTATAGTGAACCTCCCCAGTCACACACCAAGTGCTTTGCATCAATGACTTCTCAAACAATAACCTCAGAAGATTTGAAGGAGAACAGATCACTGCATCTTTCTGAAAACCATTTCTTTTTTTAAAGATTGTGGGTCATTTTTAGCAAGAAGGTTTCAAACAAGAAGAGACAATAAAATCCAGCCTCTTGTGAATGTTTTATTTTTAATTTTTAAAAATTTATTTTGTAATAAATATTTATAATAAAGATAATAAAAAATAAATAGTTGGGGGTGGAGGGGAAACCACTACATCGTTATTTTTTTTTTTTTAATCCTTCCCAGTCTATGAAAAGGTTGGAGAATATTGAGCATGTTTTCCTGCTTCCTGACCCCACAGCTCTCACTTGTGCAGCCAACAGCCACTATGAGACATGCAGCACATCTTGTGATTACAGCTGTGCCACTTTGTCCACTCCATCCACGTGCACAAGGAATTGCTTTGAAGGCTGTCAGTGCAACGAGGGCTACGTGTTTGATGGAGCTGCATGTGTGCCTATGGACAGATGTGGCTGCATGCATGATGGAGTGTATCTCAAGGTAATTCTTTGCATCCCAATTACATTGTTGCCATCTTTCTTTTAGACAGGCCAGTATGGCTCATGGCTTATCCTGGATAATCCACTGTGTGAACAGAATGCTGGACTAGATGGACCCTTGGTCTGATCCAGCATGGCTCTTCTTGTATTCTTATGATATGTAATGGAAATGGATATGTCTCTGCTACAAACATGTGATGGAATTACATATCTATATATGAACCTGGGCCGAACCTTTTGGCATGCCTTAATCTGTTCCATGTGCATTTTGCAGATTTTCAAGTGCCTTTTTTCCATCATCCAGTCATTGACGCAATCAGGTCCTGCCCCCACCTTTGGAAAAGTATGCAAAACCATCCACCACGATTCTGTAACTTTTGCTAGCATATAAAATTTTGCGTATTTTTCTTAGTGTTGCTCAGCAGGGGCTGAAGAGAGGTCAGAGATGTATAAAACGTTAGGTTTTTTAAAACACACACAATGGCATATATATTAGTGTATTTTCCATAACATTCACATGATTAAATTTGCACACAATTCCAGAAAGGGGGGGGGGGGAAATAGTCCACAAGTCCATGGAATCCACACAACTTAAAAGATTCTGGTCTGCTATGAAGTTCGTGGGTAGAATTCATAGAAATCCGGAATCATTTGAGTCTATTTGGATTTCTCTAACATCCCTATTATCTATATATGGTTTTGGATTTGTAATTAGGCAAACAGCAGTATCAGCCCATCAGTTGAAAAGACTGGATCCTTGCAAGGTTCAGTTGTCCAGCAGCAGTATTGCTAGGAGTTGACAAAGCCACAGGGAGAAGGGGTGACATGAAAGCAAAGGTGGTGGAGCTGCATGTCTGAAGAGGGTGGGTGGGTGAGGTAAATAAATAAACAAACCCCGGGGGGAGTCACTTTTCAAAATGATGACTCTATAAACTGGTCCTAAGTGCTATCTCATCATGTGGTGAGTAGATGTACTGTTGCATCTTTACTCTCCACAACTGCATGGTGTCAGCAGCTCCTGCTTTTATTTTGTGAATGAATGGGTGAAGTAATTAGGGATGTCAAAGAATTTCT
The DNA here is from genome assembly GCF_057233095.1 of Heloderma suspectum. Lineage (NCBI taxonomy): Eukaryota > Metazoa > Chordata > Lepidosauria > Squamata > Helodermatidae > Heloderma > Heloderma suspectum. The sequence goes on from NC_139467.1 coordinate 20,228,917, forward strand.
CCACGAATCTCAGGGAGGCCGAATGCCAGCACATTCAGCCCCCCAAAATTGGTGGAGAAACGGTCTGCCACCCCCCCACCCCCCCGGGATGGGACTTACCTTGTGCGAATGTCCCTGGCGGCGGCGGTGGCCCCAGCGGCTGTGCAGCGGCGGTGCGGCAGTGGTGGCGGCCGGTCCTCCGACCGGCTGCCACCGCCACCATTTCCAAGTTAAAAAAAAACGTGATAGGCTACGTAAAGATTTATGTAGCCTATCACGGGTAGATTTTTAAAAAACACCGTGATAGGCTACGTAAATGTTTACGTAGCCTATCACGGCTGAGTGAAAACAAAACAAAACTGAGTGTACGCAAATGGCGGCGCCCATGGGCGCCGCCATTTGCGTACGCGCAGTTTTTTGTTTTTTTTACACTCAGCCGTGATAGGCTATGTAAACGTTTATGTAGCCTATCATGGCTGACTGTAGGGACGCAAACGGCGGCCATTTGCATCCCGGCAGGACAGGATTCACGGCCAGAGGGACGGGGCACCTCCCCCCCAGCCAGAATTTCGGGTGGAGGGATGGAGCGCCTTCCCCCCACCGCGAATCAACTTTCGGGTTCAGGTAAGTGACTTTCGTACATCCCTAGAAGTGGTCCATACATCACTGCTCAAGTCAGGAAATCATACTTTTGTCAGTCATAGAATCATAGAATCATAGACTAGTAGGGATGGAAGGGGCCTACAAGACCATTGAGTCCAACCCCCTGCTCAATGCAGGAGTCCAAGTCAAAGCATCCCTGACAAGTGGCTGTCCAGCTTCATCTCGAATGTCTCCAGTGTGGGAGATACCACTACCTTCTTAGGTAATTAGTTCCATTGTCATGTTGCTCTAACAGTCAGGAAGTTTTCCCTGATGTTCAGCCGGAATCTGGCTTCCTGTAACTTGAGCCCATGATGCCATGTCCGGCACACTGGGATGATCGAGAAGAGATCCTGGCCTTCTTCTCTGTGACAACCGTTCAAGCCCTTGAAGAGCGCTGTCCTATTTCCCCTCAGTCTTCTCTTCTCATGGCTAGGGATGGGGGAGAATTTCTCCCCGAAACTTCGGGGGGCCGAGTGCCAATGCATTCGGTCCTCCGAAGGTTGTTCGGGGAGACATTCTCCCCCCCCGCCCCCTGCCCCCCGCCCTCCCCCCCCGGGATGGGACTTACCTTTCACGAATGTCGCTCCCGGCGGCGGGTCCCAGCGGTGGTTGGGCAGGTCTTCGTCAGGGGCGGGGGCGGCAGCCGGTCTTTTGACAGGCTGCCACTGCCACCATTACAAGAAAAGTAAAAAAAAAAGTAACGCCTCTGTGATAGGCTACGTAACGATTAACGTAGCCTATCATGGCTAGATTTGCAAAGTCAGCCGTGATAGGCTATGTTAATCATCACATAGCCTATCACGGGTGACTTAAAAAAAAAAAAATGCGTACGGTAATGGCGGCCCCCATAGGGAGCTGCCATTCGCGTTCCTTATTTGGTCCCTGTAGTCTACGTAAAGATTTACGTAGACTACGGCAAAAATAAGGGCAACGCAAATAGCAACAAAGGGCAACGCAAAAAGACCAGACGCCGCCGCCAGATAGGGATGTACGAAAGTTCCGCCACAGATCTCGGGGAGGCCGAATGCCAGCGCATTCGGCCCCCCAAAATCGGCGGCGGAACGGCCCGCCCCCCCCCCGCCCCCTGGGACAGGACTTACCTGGGGTGGATCTTCCTGGCAGCGGCAACTCTGGCGGCGGTGGCGGCGGCGGTTTGGCGGCGGCGGACAGTCTTCCAACCAGCTGCCGCCACCGCCTTTTCCAGGTTTTTTAAAAAAAACAAAACATGATAGGCCACGTAAAGATTTACGTAGCCTATCATGGCTAAATTTTTAAAAAACACCATGATAGGCTATGTAAATGTTTACGTAGCCTATCATGGCTGACTGCAGGGACGCAAACGGCAGCGGCTACGGCCGCTGCAATTTACGTCCCTGCTAGCCAGCGGCCGGATGTCCAGCTGCTGATGGAGCCGGCCAGCGGCTCCGCAGAATCGCTGCGGAGTACAGCCGGCCGGCCAGGATTCTGAGGGGGGGAGGAACGGAGCGCCTCCCCGCCCGGTGAGGATTCCGGGGGGAGGGACAGAACGCCTCCCCCTGCACCATCAGCATAATCCCCGAAAGGTAAGTGATTTTCGTACATCCCTACCGCCAGAGCCACTGCCGCTGACGGAGCCCCAGGTAAGTTTCGTTCCGGGGGGATTCCGCGAGGTGGCGGGGGATGGGAAGCCGTTCCGCCACGGGTTTCGGAGGGCTGAATGCCAGTGCATTCGGCCTCACTGAAATCCGTGGCGGAATTCTCTGCCATCCCTATTCCAGTCATGGGAGTCATCCCACCAAGTCTCAGTTACACATATCAAGTCATAATTTCCCTCCTGTATTAAGAGTTCAGGTTCATTCTGTTTGTTTCCCATACTCTGGGCATCAGTATATAGACAATAAAGACCATGTGCTTTATAGTCTGGCTTTCTTTCTACATGTTTCTGAAAACTATTATTGGGCACTATTGGAGCTTTAAGCTGTTCTGTCCGTTGTGGTGCATGAGCCTTCATCCATTGTTACCCCCAACTTTACATCTCCCTCCCCTTTAGGATTCAGTTTAAAGTCCTTCTGATGAAGTTCCTCATGCTATGACCAAACACATTCTTCCCAGCCTTTGTGAGGTGCAACCCGTCCCTTGCCAACAGTCCATCTTCTGGGGAAGTATAGCCCATGGTCCCAGAATCCAAATCTCTCATGTTGGCACCACCTTCATAGCCAGTCATTTACCCAGAGTATTTTTCTTTCCCTTTCTATCCCTCTTCTGGCTACTGGAAGGATGGATGAGAAAGTTATCTGGGCCCCAAAGTTCTTGAGTTTCCTTCCCAAAGCTTCAAAGTCTGATGTGATTTCTTCATAGCTCTGCTTGGTGGTATCATTTGTTCCCACATGGATGAGAAGAAAGGGATACCTTTCAGTGGGCTTTATAAGTGTAGGCAACCCTTCAGTTACATCTCTAATCTGTCCTCCTGGGAGACAGCATACCTGGTGAATCCATGGGTCTTCATGACATACTTGGGTTTCTATCCCATGCCACAAGGAGTCTCCCACTACTACTACTCTTCTTGTTGTTGTAGGCCTTGGTTTCATCGCCTCTGCTTCAGCCTCTTGCTTGCTCTCATTCAGGTTCCCCTGTAATTCTTCCTCTCCAGGCTGTCCTCCAGTCTCATCCCCAAGTACCTGGAAACAGTTCCATAGCTCCACTGCTTCCGCTGGTGCAGAGTGGCTTCTAGTTCTTCTGCTCCTAACTGTCACCTTTTTCCGAGGAGTATCCTCTCCTGCATTTTTTCTCACCTCAGCATTTTCCTCTTCTGCCTCAGGTTGCTGTTGCTCTTCTAGCTTTTGTTCTTCACTTTGCTGCTGCAGTTCTGCCGTTCTGTCCAATAGCTCTTCATGTTCTCTTACTCCTTGGAGGGTCAACACTCACCGCTCCAGTCCTCTTACTTTTTTTCCTAGCAGCATGAGCAACTTGCACTTATTGCACATGTAGGCCATGTTGATCTCAGGCAAGGTCATTCAAAAAGAAAAGAAAAGAAAGAAAAAGAAAATCTGTTCCTTTTGTCATGACAATATTTTCTGTGGTTTTCCCAACAGACTGGGGAGAGCTCCTTATCAAGCAACTGTGCAGAAAACTGCACCTGCAGTATTTCGAGCCAACTCACCTGTGAGAATACTGGCTGCCACACCTGCACGCTTACAAACGGAGTGCCTGGCTGTGTGCGAAGGGAAGGGCAGTGCAAACTCACCCCTGGAGCCCAGCTCACTTCTTTTGATGGTGTCTCAGGGAAGTACACCTGCAGTGGGGTCTATGAAATCACCTCTGTTTGTGATGAAAGTGCCGTCAACTGGTTCCGGGTGTTAGTGAGCATTGAAAAAGACCGCCATGTGAGAATGGTAGCTGGAAGGACTGTCTATGTGTACTTCCCGGATGGATCCATCATGGTTAAAAACAGCAGGATATGGGTAAGTGGAGACCAGGAGGAACGAGGCAATGGGAAATATGTGAAGTTCCTAGAACTCACAGTGAAATTCAGGAGACATTCTCTGAAGGCTTATTTATATCACATGCCCTCAAGGCATTTTAACGATGCCATCAACCCACAGTGGGCACTGCTGGCCACACAAACTGCCACCTGCCGGGACTCCCTTTCACAGATGCACACCTGTCAGGATGCGGCACTCCCCTTTCTTTTGCTCATCAGTAGTGGTGATGTCAGCTCCTGTTCGCAATGATCTGCCCTGGTGCTGGTTGCAGGCAGTGGTGGTGGGTCTGGAAGTGGCAGGTCTAGGGATGTACGAAAGTCACTTACCTTTTCGCAGGGGTGATTCACGGTGGGGGGGAGGCGCTCCAAACCTCCCCCCGAAATCCTAACCTGGCTGGCTACGCTCCGCGGCAACTCCGCAGAGCCACCGGCCGGGTGCATTCGCAGGCGTCTGGAGCCTGTGGACGCAAATGGCAGCGGCTATGGCGGCTGCCATTTGCGTTCATGTTTTTGGCCATGATAGGCTACGTAAATATTTACGTAGCCTATCACGGCGAAAGACAGGGGTGCAAATGGCGGCCACTACGCCATTTGCGCCCCTGTTTTTTTGCCGTGATAGGCTACGTAAATATTTATGGAGCCTATCACGGCAAAAAAACAGGAACGCAAATGGCAGCGGCTACGGCGGCCGCCATTTTCATTCCCTTTTTTGGTGTCCCTGCGTTGGCCGTGATAGGCTATGTAAGTATTTACGTAGCCTATCACGGCCTAAATGGGGAAGTGAATGGCGGCCGCAGATGCAGCCGCCATTTGCAAAGCAGCGCAAATGGCACCAGGTAAGTGCTGCGTTTCACACGCCTTTCGCGGGGTGGTGGGGCGGGGGGCTTTGTTCTGCCATGGATTTCGGGGGGCTGAATGCACTGGCATTCGGCTTCACTGAAATCTGTGGTAGAATTGTCTGACATCCCTAGGCAGGACCATCTTAATTCAGCAGGTAGCAGTATCAGGCCATCAGCTGACCAATCTAGGTGCCCTGTAGAAGAAAGGAGAGTGGGAAATGTCCTCGGGAGTAGTGGGGGCTGGTGATTCCTATGTCTATGGTGCAGTGAATCTGCTCTGGGTTTCACTCAGAGCCAGTCAGAACTCTGAGGGAGCTATCCAAGGTGCTGAACCCATTTGGGGGGTATGGTTCAGCACTTTGGATAGCTCCCTTGGAGTTCTGACTGAAACCCAGAGTGGATCACTGCCCCGCTGACAAAGGATCCACCAGCCTCCACAGCTCGTGAGTGCTTTCTTTTGGAATTGGGCACAACTAAGGTTTCAATCCTATGCACCCTTACTCATGAGTATGTCTCAATGATGTTAGCGAGAGTTAGGAATGCCAGGGCAACCACTGGTAGTCATTAATTCTGCATCTCTGGTTCCCTTGTCACTAGGTCAACTGCCTGGCTGACGACATCCGTTCCTTCCCACTTCCACCTCTTCCCTCCAAGCAAACATTCCCCTTCCCTTTGCTTGCACAGGTGTGTGTGGGAACGACAAGGTTTTTGCAAGCATTCTGTACCCATAAAAGCACTTGAGGTTTTGCGAGTACTCAAAAAGAATGCTCACAAAAACTTGATTTTTTATTTTCTCAGTGAACAGGGGGCTATCTCTTGTGTAGGCTTCTTCCCTGAATTTTTTAATTTTCACTGGGGAAAAAAGTAAGTCTCTAGCCCTCTAGTCTCTAGGGGATGTGAAGAAAAACCATGCAGGCTGTATTCCATGCAGTTGCTCTGTTGGAAACAAACTTACACTTGCCTTCCAGTATTCTGGCCAATGAATGTAAAGGTACTTGGATAGCTGATAAGGACTAGACACTTATTTTATTTTTTAAAAATAAAATTTGAATTATATGTTAATACATGATTGAATTAAGTAATGCATTAGGTTGCTGAGATGGGTTCCCTCTCTTTCCAGTTCCTCCCACCTTCACAGAGAAAGGTGTGATTCCCCCCTTCCCTTACATTGGCCTACAGTGGGAGGGGGAGGAACAGGCATAGGAGGGATAGTAGGTGGGGCAGAAAGTGAGCCCCATTTTGAGTCCAGTTGATAGGGCCAAGCTAAATATTCTCTTCATCAGCAGAGCTAAATGTGATTATATATTCTCTACCCTCCTGGAATGGAATTTCAGGAGAGTGGGATTTCAGGATAAAACTGGTGCTGGGGGAAGCTTAAACCCTCCTCTCCTGGAGTACCACAGTCCCAATCCAAATCAGGGCCACACTGCCTTGCAGATGAGTAGGGAACACAATCACGATAGCCCCACTATGCATGATTAAGAGAAGCCATTGAGTTTGGTCCAGAGACTCAAATGATTCTGAACTGAACTGGGAATAGGTCATAATTATTCAAGCAGGAAGGCTCACATTTGTGAACCTGCCATTTCCCCATTCTCATCCCATTCCTACACATTTCCTAAGGAGCTATCTCCTTGTAGATGCAGTGGTGCTACCTGGTTCCAGATCACAAGTTTCTGCAGGCTTCTAGGCCTCCACACAAGCCTGCATTCCATCACCTGACCTAATATTATGTTTTGCAGGTAAACGGGCGCCTGGTAACACCGCCTTACACAAGAACGTGTAAGGAAAGTTCTATATCTGTGAGCAGCGTTACAGATGGGATCCTCATTGACCAGAACTCTCAGGTGCAGGTCCACCTCCGTGCCGATGGGGAGGTGACAGTAAAAGCCAAGGAGACCTTCGCAGGAAAGCTGTGTGCCCCATGTGGAAACTTCAGTGGGAACAACTTGGATGACCTGAAGCTGCACAGCGGGGAGAGCACAAATAATTTTAACGACGTTCTCAAAGCCTGGGAGGCTGAAGCGTACTAATGTCAGTAAGATCATGATGCTCCATGGACTGCTGTTCTTTCTGACACAACAACACAGCTACCGCTGATCCATCTGGGCTTGGGTTGGATGAATTGGAGGGAGGGTTGTGCACAGGAAAACAAAAATCACTTGGCATCCATTCAGAGCTTTGGATAGGGCTGGTTTGCTCCTGGCAGCTTCAGGCAAGACCTGCTTTTCCTCCGGCTTAAGGCAGAGACTTACTTTGATTTTCCAAAACTTTGGCAGCTTTCAGGGGAAAATAAACCCACAAAAACAGCTAGTGTTTGTACAGGGTCTTTAGTGGAAGCGGGATTTGGGGGTGCAGATTTGGGAGTGCCGCTGGCCAGCTCCGAAGTACCAGTGATACAGCCGCCATGCCATATCGCTGGCTGAAGGGCACTACTGACTGCGGATGCAAATGGTGTCCTGGATGTCATTTGAGGCTGCAGTCAGTCCCCTTCAGGCAGCAATATGGCATGGCAGCCGTATCGACGGCAATCTGGGGCCGGAGGATCCAGCCGAAGAGGATTCCGTGCGGAGGCGGGGGTAAGTATTCCGTTCCGCCACGGAATCTAAAGAATTCGGCCTCATTGGAGTCTGTGGCAGGATTCTCCGCCATCCCTAGATGGAAGAAAGGTGGGATATAAATGTAATAAATAAAGAATAAAAAAATAAAAAATAGTGCAGCAGCATCTGCCTTCCCCAACTTGGTGTCCTCCATATATTTTGGATTACATCTCACATCATCCCTGATCATTAACCATGATTGCTAGGGCTGATGATGGGAGCTGATGCCCAAAGCATTTGGAGAGCAGAAAGTTGGGGAATGCTGGACTATGTCTTAAAAGGGCAGTGGCATGACTCTGATGATGGGGACAGAGAGAGGTTGTGGAATGGGTTGGAAAATAGATGGACCAGCTATACTCATTCTTAGCAGCTGAAGACCTAAGACTTCTGGTGCAACCCTGGCATAAGTTTCCTTGAAACAGGACTGTACTTTATTTCAATTAAAAACATATATTTCTACAATAAGACACTTACCTATCCACCTGTATTGCATTGTACTTTTGGCAGTGAAGGCTCTGAATCTAGAGGAAAGTTCTCTGAAGGAAGGCCAAAGAGTTAGCAATGGACTGAGAAACAGAAATCCAAAGACAGGGGAGAAGAGCTGTGCAGAAAGTGAGTTAAGGCAAAGGAGTTATAGTCCACCCTTTACTATATTTGCTGAAGAGCACGTCCTGTTGATTGCATCCATGCAGCCTGATCCTATTTTTGTTTACTCAGAAGTAAATCCCATTGAATTCAGTGGGAAAGGCTTACAGCCTTGGTTGTAGGAGCAGAATCCAGCATATATGATCAAGCTATTTCTGTGTTTCTTTCCTAGGCAGCTCTTCAATCATTGCATCTTATAATACCTTTGTACACCTACCCTTACCTGTGCTGGGCCTACCTGCATCTCAGATCACAACAGACTTTAGTGAAGCAGAATGGATGACCATCATTTTGTGCAGCATCTGCTGTAGGCCGTTGGAACGATGAAGCAACAACAGAATACCCACGTTCTGGCTCTACTACTGCAGTATCTTCTCTTTGTTGTTGTGGGTGGCTACCATTGTTGTAATGAGAAATCATGAAAGCTCCTGCAGAACTGAAGTGACAGTATCTGAATCCATAAACCCCTCCAGATGTTGACTGAGAAATCATCCAGTCAAACAGATCACTTTTGTCCTATGGATCATCAGTTCTGGAACGTTCTGTCTAATCAAGGGTAATATATCTCTGACCCACTGTAATGGAGGAGTAAATGGAGGGCAAGAGTAACCTCCAGACAACAAGAATGGGTGGGTCTAGAGCCATGCATGGCACCTACATTGTATTCCTTTCAGCGCCAGGTTAAGACCTTTTTATTCTCCCAGGCATTTTAGCATTTTAGCTTCCTGAACTTTTAGCTTTGCTGTTTTAAATCAGCATTTAAATTTAAATCAGCATTTTGTATTTTAAACTCCTGCACTGCTGCTAGGTTTTATTGTGGTTGCATTGTTATATTGTGGCTTTAATGTTCTATATATTTTAAATTGTTTTATTGTGTGCTGTTTGGTTTTAATTTTTGTGAACCGCCCAGAGAGCTTCAGCTATTGGGCGGTATAGAAATGAAATAAATGAATGAATTAATGAATTAATGAATGCAGCAGCTGTGCAGGTAGCTGAGAGGACGTTTTTAGTCAGCATCACCCTGAGACCCAGAATACAGCTCAGCGAGGGCCAAAACAGACATTACTTTAAATGTCTTATCTAGAAGCTACATCACCTCCCCACCCCATTTTTACTCTAAAGTAGGCTTAGGGGCCCAAACCAGATCAGAACCTTACTGGGAAGGGGGGCTTTTATGATCCAGGATCTGTTTTGGCCCTTAGTGTACTCTTATTTTTCTTAATAAGAAGAGCCAACTACTGCAAACGTACCCTCCAAGCAATAAACCCTACCTCTGAACCAAACAGTCTCTGAATCATGCTTCAGTGTTGTAATATAGAATAAATTGTACATTACATTCTACATTCTACTACAACATTCTACAAATGTTGAGATTTGTTTCCCAGTCTGGGTGGCCTCATTGTTTGTCTGGATTCCTTGCCTGGATTGAACTAGGGCCGGTTTCCATCAAGTTCCAGTGCAAAGTGCCATTGGACGTTTTCCCTAGCCACTTGTGCTGGGATTTTTGTTTTGTTTTGGTAACAATGGCTGTCTTTACATGAGGTATTGATAGCCCACTCATGACTGACCATCCACGAAGGTTTGTGGGTCCATTATATGATGCTGCCGTCATCCAGGGCTCCTCCTGTGCTACCCCTGGCAAAAAGCGGAGTTTTTTTGGGGGGGGGGGTTAAACCCCACACAGTTTAAATAAGATATTTAAATACAACTGGGTGCACCACCATTTTTCAGTTAATTCAATCACAGAATCACAGAATCATAGACTAGTAGGGTTGGAAGGGGCTTACAAGACCATCAATGCAGGAATCCAAGTCAGAGCATCCCTGACAGATGGCTGTCCAGCCTCATCTTGAATGCCTCCAGTGTGGGAGAGCCCTCCACCTCCCTAGGTCATTGGTTCCATTGCCGTATTACTCTAACAGTCAGGACATTTCTCCTGATGTTCAGCTGGAATCTGGCTTCCTGGAACTTGAGCCCATTATTCCATATCCTACATTCTGGGATGATCAAGAAGAGATGCTGGCCTTCCTCTCTGTGACAACCTTTCAAGGACTTAAAGAGCGCTATCCTATCTCCCTACAGTCTTCTCTTCTCAAGGCTAAACATGCCCAGTTCTTTCAGTCTCTCCTCATAGGGCTTTGTTTCCAGTCCCCTGATCATCTTTGTTGCCCTCCTCTGAACCCTCTCCAGTTTACATCCTTCTTAAAATGTGGTGCCCAGAACTGGACACAGTACTCCAGATGAGGCCAAACCAGTGCTGAGTAGAGGGGAACTAGCACTTCACATGATTTGGAAGTTATGCTTCTATTAATGCAGCCCAAAATAGCATTTGCCTTTTTTGCAGCCACATCACATTGTTGGCTCATATTCAGCTTGGGATCACCAACAATTCCAAGATCTTTCTTGCTTGTAGTGTTCTTGAGCCATGTTGTATCCCCCATCTTGTAACTGTACATTTGGTTTCTTTTTCCTAGGTGCAGAACTTGGCATTCATCCCTATTAAATTTCATTATGTTGTTTTCTGCCCAGCACTCCAGTCTATCAAGAATAGAATACCTTGGTAGAATAGAATAGAATAGAATAGAATAGAATAGAATAGAATAGAATAGAATAGAATACCTCAGAAGACAGAAACAAAATTCAATAGAACTCAAATTCTATTGAATTTTGTTTCTGTCTTCCGAGGTATTAGCTATCCTGCCCAATTTTGTGTCATTTGCAAATGTGTTCAGCATACCCCGCACCTCCTCCTCCAAGTCATTCATAAAAATGTGGAAGAGCACTGGGCCCAGGACTGAGCCCTGTGCTACCCTGCTCCTTACCTCTCCCCAGTTTGAGAAGATCCCATTGATAAGCACTCTTTAAATCTAATTGTGTAGCCAACTGTGGGTCCGCCTGACAGTTGTTTCATCTAGCCCGCTTTGAGCTAGTTTGCTCATCAGGATATCATGGGGCACTTTGTCGAAAATCGAGGTATATTATGTCCACAGCAGTCCACAAGGGAAGTTACCTGATCAAAAAATGAGATCAGATTCGTCTGGCAGGATTTGTTCTTGACAAATCCATGTTGGCCTCGAGTAAACACTGCATTGTTTTCAAGGTGCTTATAGATGGACAGCTTTATCATCTGCTCCAGAATTTCCCCAGGGATTGATGTCAGACTGACTGGTCTGTAGTTTCCAGGTTCCTCCATTTCCCCCCTTTTTGAAGATAGGGACACAACATTGGCCCTCCTCCAGTCATCTGGCACGTCACCCGACCGCCATGATTTCTCAAAGATAATAGACAGTGGTTCTGAGAGCTCTTCTGCCAGTTCCTTTATTACTCTAGGGTGCAGTTCATGTGGCCCTGGAGATGTGAACTCATTCAAAGTATGAGTTCAAAGTAACTAGGTGCTCCTTGACCATATGCCTATCGATCTCAAGCTGCAATCCTGCCCCTTCAGCCTGTACTTTGCCTTTGCAGGGGGGTCGTATACCCACTTTTGGGAGAAGACTGAGCCAAAGTAGGAATTGAGCACTTCTGCCTTTTCTTTGCCATCTGTTATCATTTTGCCATCCTTATTTAATAGCTGAACCACCATTTCTTTCCTCTGCCTTTTACTGTGCACGTATCTGAAGAAAGCTTTTTTGTTTCTTTTAGCATCCCTTGTTAACCTCAGCTCGTTCTCAGCTTTAGCCTTCCTGACACCATCCCTGCAATTCTGTGCTACCTGCCTGTACTCTTCCTTTGTTGCTTGGCCTTCTCTCCACTTCCTATATGTGTACTTTTTTGTTTTCAGGTCATCTCCAAGCTTTTTGTGAAGCCACATTGGCTTCTTCTGTTGTCTTCCACCTTTTTTTCTTGTTGGAATTGATTGCAATTGTGCCTTTAGGATTTCCTTTTTTAAGGACTCCCACCCATCTTGTACTCCTTTTCTTGTCAGATTTGCTTGCCATGGGACCTTACTGATTGTTCTGAGTTTATTAAAATCAACTTTCCTAAAATCCAGGGTACGCGTTTGGCTACACTTGGCTTTTGCTTCCTTTAGAACCAAGAACTCAAGTATAACATGGTCGCTTTCCCCCAGAGTTCCTGTAACTGCTACTTTATCCACTAACTCATCTCTGTTGGTTAGGATCAAGTCAAGGATAGCCGATCCTCTAGTTCCTTCCTCTACTTTCTGTAGGAGGAAGTTATCCACCATACAAGTCAGGAATTTCCTGGACGTGCCATGTTTGGCAGAATTTGTCTCCCAACAAATATTGGGGAAACTAAAGTCCCCCATTACTACTACATCATGCTTCCTTGAAACATTGACAATTTGCTTTTCAAAAGTTTCATCCTTGTCTTCTCCTTGATTGGGTGGCCGGTAGTAGACTCCGACCACCAGGTTCCTTTTATTCTTTGCTCCATTTATTTTAACCCAGATGCTCTCGATGGGGCTACCAAGCTCATCCTCCTGTATTTCTGTGCAGAGATATGTATTTTCACATAGAGTGCAACCCCACCTCCTTTTCTGTTCCTCCTGTTCTTTTTGAACAACTTATAGCCTTCAGTTGCTGTATTCCAGTCATGAGAGTCATCCCACCAAGTCTCAGTTATACATATCAAGTCATAATTTCCCTCCTGTATTAAGAGTTCAAGTTCTTTCTGTTTGTTTCCCATACTCTGGGCATTAGGATATATATAGACATCGAAGACAATGTCCTTCATGGTCTGGCTTTCTTCCTACATGTGTCTGAAGACTATTATTGGGTGCTATTAGAGCTCTTCTCTTCATTGCGGTGCATGAGCCTTCATCCACTGTTACCCCCAACTTTACATCTCCCTTTCCTGTAGCATTCAGTTTAAAGCCCTCCTGATGAAGTTCTTCATGCTGTGGCCAAACACATTCTTCCCAGTCTTTGTGAGGTGCAACCCGTCCCTTGCCAACAGTCCATCTTCCAGGAAGTATAATCCGTGGTCCCAGAATCCAAATCTCTCTCGTCGGCACCACCTTCATAGCCAGTCATTCACCCGGAGTATTTTTCTTTGCCTTTTCATCCCTCTTCTGACTACTGGGAGGATGGATGAGAAAACTATCTGGGCCCAAAAAAACTGTCTTTCATTTAAACATATACGGGCTGCTGAGAAATGGCCTTTGGTCCCATTCCTCATCTAATGAACCAATTCTGATCACACCATGGAGATGGAAGAAAATGCTCCATGGTGCTCACATATTTTTTTTTCCTTTAATGTAGCACAATGGGTTGTGCTGATCACAAGCACCATGTTTGACAAATCTTCAGTAGCTAAAATCTGTGGCTGTACTGCTCTTGCATCGTGTAGGGCTGCCTTAATAACAATTGCTACAGAGAGTTTTCATCAAACGAGCAGAACGGAATATGTGAATTAACTCTCAAATCCACTAAACATGGATATAAATGTATGAACGTCAACATCATAGCTCTGTCCGCTGCACAACATGCTATTTCACAAATGTGCCTTACAGCATCTCTAATCTCACACCAATCTCTGCAAATGCACATATTTACATACAGGTGCTCTAGTAAGATACACAGGACCATTCACAGATTCATCCTCTAGGCAACCTTTGGGGGCCTGTGGGAACATTTGCCAATTTGAGAAACACCCACAAAATGGCTGTCAAGGGAGATGCGGCTAGCCACAAAGGACAAGTCACCTGCCCCAAACACTGAGTGGAATGCAGAGGTGGGGCCTGAGCCCCAAGACAAAATTCCTTGAACATCCATTTTTTTCTGTACCAACAGAAACCTCTTTCACAGATGGCAGACTCTCCCCCACCCCCATCTGCCAGCACACCACATTCCCCCATCTCTTTTGCTCTCACACTCTGGATCACCACCCATTTCACCCTCTCTCACCCTTGCTCATCACCCACAGGCTGTCTCATACACAAGCACACACACACACCTCAGCAGGCACCACGATCCACGAAAGGCGTCTGGTTCTGCACTTCTGCCTGCGCCACAGAGAGCCACTAAAAGCAAAACACAAAGATGATGGGCTCCTTCACACGGACGTTTTATCCTGCTATTGAGATTTTTCACTCACACAGAAGTTTGCTGGTCCTTTTCGTGACGTCGTCAGTGTCATGTGTGAATTAACTCTCAGATCTACTATGTGCACTTTCAAGTGGGCCAGGAAATAGACTGGCAGCCACAGTGCAGATGGAGAAGCACTGGCATGATATGATCACATTGGCAAGTCTCAGTTAGCAGCGTACCTACCGTATGTTATACCAGCTGAAGTTTCTGGACCATTTTCAAAGACAGCCCCACTCATAATGCCTTGCAATAATCCAAACGTAAGGTTGCCAGACCATGGATAACTGCAGCTAGGCTATCTCTGTCCAGGGAGTGCCATAGACTCTGATGTTGCAACAGGCCCATGAAATCAGAAACTGTTTGTTCACTTCGCGTTGGCTTAGAGTGGACCTTCATAGGAACATATGTGCTCATAGGAACACAGGAACGAAGAAAGCTGCCTCGACTCTGACTGGCAGTGGCTCTCCAGGGATTCCTTCCGAGCCCTACCTGGAGATGCCGGGGATTGAACCTGGGACCTTCTGCATGCAAGGCAGGTGCTCTACCACTGAGCTACCGTGGAACTACACCCATCCCCCGAGCTGGTGTCAGCATCTAGAATGCTTGGGCAGTTACCAGTGCCCAGCGGTTTGGCAGGGTCCATGGCTGCTGCCTGCCTAGTACAGCCCTTTCAATTCATGTCAAGCAGCACCTAGTGGCTGAGTCTAGATGCCATTTTGAATGTCCCATAGTGCCCCCAACATAGCTCTAGGGCATTATGGGAAATTAAAGGGTCAAGCCCCTGCTGCCTGCTGCTAGTCAGAATCTTGCTGCCCATCACCAGGGCCAGCTAAGCCCAATGGGGCCTACAAACAGAGGAGGGGGTCCACCCAGGGCTACTTTACCCAGTGTTCCTGAAGTGCTCTGGCTTGCCCACCCTTAAGAATTCTCTCTTGAAACATCATTAAAAGACGAAAGGTGCATTTGATGTCCAAGTGTAGCATCTGATGGGGTGGGAAATTCTCAAGATTAAGTGGGAAGGACAGACAAGGGGAGAGCCCTCATGGTTGTAAAGAACATCTTGGGGAAGGCATGAGCAATCCCTACGGTTGTCCGTCATGGGGAAATTTGGCCCTTTGGGGGCCCAACAGATCCTTGCGATGGACTCAGCTTGCATTTGGCCCCAAGGCTGAGCCCTAGCTTCACCGCTTCGCAGAATACACACAATCGTAGAAAAAAGTTGCTCTCCTATTTCCATATGACATTTTCCTATAGGGTAGCTGTGATGTATGCATTACCAAACAGAGCCCAATGTGTTTGTCGGACAGTGTACGGCCA
This sequence comes from Heloderma suspectum, assembly GCF_057233095.1. Lineage (NCBI taxonomy): Eukaryota > Metazoa > Chordata > Lepidosauria > Squamata > Helodermatidae > Heloderma > Heloderma suspectum. The sequence goes on from NC_139467.1 coordinate 20,244,452, forward strand.
GAGGTGTCAAGAAATTGCCCAGAATCCCCCTGCTTATTTGCCCTCGAGTGATGATGGGTTAAGTAATTCATAGGACCCTGTGAGTTCAACTGGATGTGAATCGAATGCAATTCTATTCTACATATATTGGATTTCAGGTAAAAATGTTTCAGAAAAAGAAAAGAAAATGAAAAAAACCGGGGAGGCTGTTTTTAGGGCAAAGGGGGTGGACAGCTGCCTATTTCAACACTAAAGTATTCTTTTGGAAATAAACCCAAAAAATAGTTGCAAGGTAGCCTAGCATAGATAGGATGTTCAGGGCTATCTGCCAAAGTCCATGGTCCAAGCCAACCAGCCAGGGAGGGCCTGGCTTCACATCTCTTGCCTTTGCCCTGCCTATAAAACCAGACCTTTAGATCTGATTTGGGGGGTTCCATGGAAGTTTGGTGTTGACTTTGTTCCTCTACAGAAGGGGAAGGAACAGCTTCAAAAAGAGAGGGAGAGCAGACTGCCTCTTCCCTCTCGTTCTCCTTTGTCGATCCAAGGCACATCTACTGGGTTGAAGGTAAGTGACTCCTTTACATTCTGCCTTGGGACAGTGATCAAGTACTACATCTGTCCCAAGCTAACTAAGGGCATGTCTTACTTAACTTGAGTCAAGCAAGGACTCATCTAGTCTAAACACCTTTCCCCATCTGTGGCCACCAGTGCTAGTTAATACAGAAGAAACTGTGGGATGAAAGATGCCCTGCAACTATCTGCTGCAGGAGAAAGCAGACTTTGCACGTTTTGTGCAAAGACGGGCATGATAAAGGACAAAGAAGGCAGGGACCTGAGGAGATTAAGAAGAGGTGGAAAGAATACACAGAAGAACTATACAGGAAAGATCTTAATGTCCCTGATAGCCATGATAGTGCGGTCACTGAACTTGAGCCGGACATCCTAGAGAGTGAAGTCAAGTGGGCCTTAGGAAGCATTAGTAACAACAAAGCTAGCGGAGATGACAGTATTCCAGCTGAGCTATTTAAAATCCTAAAAGATGATGCTGTTAAAGTGCTGCATTCAATATGCCAACAAATTTGGAACACTCAACAATGGCCGCAAGACTGGAAAAGGTCAGTTTACATTCCAATTCCAAAGAAGGGCAACGCCAAAGAGTGTTCAAACTACCGCACAATTGCGCTCATTTCACATGCCAGCAAGGTGATGCTCAAAATCCTACAAGCTAGGCTTCAGCAGTATGCAAACTGAGAACTACCGGAAGTACAAGCTGTGTTTCGAAGAGGCAGAGGAACTAGAGATCAAATCGCCAACATTCGCCGGATCATGGAGAAAGCAAGAGAATTCCAGAAAAATGTCTATTTCTGCTTCATTGACTACGCTAAAGCCTTTGATTGTGTGGATCACAACAAACTGTGGCAAATTCTTAAAGTGATGGGAGTACCAGACCACGTTACCTGTCTCCTGAGAAATCTGTACGAGGGTCAAGAAGCAACAGTAAGAGGCAGAGCTGCTGTCCGGGGCTGCCCGCAGCCAGACATCCGGCTGCTGGGCAGCCTGCAGGGACGCAAATGGTGGCTGCCATAGCCGTCGCCATTTGCATCCCTGTATTTTGCCGTGATAGGCTACATAAATATTTATGTAGCCTATCACAGCAAAAAAAAAAAAAAAGGAACACAAATGGAGGCCACCGTAGTGATCAATGTGTATGAGACATCCCTTGTGATGAGTAGAAAAAACCATACACAGGTCATGGTGAGTTTATAGTCTTCCCTTTTAAGGGGCTGATCGTTTTTCCATTCATCATGTCTTTCTTTCATTTCTGTATCAAGTCATTATTTGTGACCAGTAGGACACCCACCATATGGTGGGGAACTCAGAAATCTGAAGCCTGTCTTTTATTTGCCACTGAAAGCTCAGCATGTTGAAACAAGAAGGAGAGGGGAGTTGATTGGTCTGTTAGCTTGTGATGTTCCATCAACCCTTCCCTGCAGTGAAAGAGGAACTTTCTTAGTGTTCTTTGTAAGTGGATGGGCATTGGGGCTGGGCGGCGGGGGTGGGGAAGGTTTATTATATGTTACCCTGATACAGTTTGTTGGTGGAATGACTTTTGAGGAGATTGAGATAGACCTGATTGATCATGAACTCATGGACATCTAGAACAGATGATCTTCAGTACAGGGACAGAAACTATTTTATAGGTAAGATGTTATTGTAGTCTGACCTTTCTGATAAGTAAGATGTTACAGCTCTTTTTTCCACTTTGTGCATAGTTTCCAGGAGAAAACTTAAGTGGGGCGATTTCTCCATGTGTTCATTCTTCACGTTTTTGAAAACAAATCCTTTCAATCCCAACTGTGGTCATGCAAATATCTTTTTGGCAAGTCATTTTTTAGAAATAAAACGTCAGTACTTTGTGACTGTTATAGAAAACTTTTCTGTCGATGGTTCAACAGAGCAAGAGAAACAAAACAGGAGAGGCCAAGCATGCCTGCTTTTGCTTTTCAGAGAAAACCACACTTTTTACATAGGTATATGTATAATTGTGACTAAACATCTAATGTAACCAAGAACAGAAAAAAAATGGGTTGGAAAATGTTCACATTGATGTGATTAACAGTTTTCTTTGATGTTCTGGGGCCATAATGCACTGAACAGGTGTTTCTGAAATTCCCATTTCTCCCTTTCTGAATGATCCCAGGTGAACGGCTTGCCGACCAACCTGCCAAACAGCATTTACAACAACAAAATCTCCATGTACAGCAGAGGGCAAGAGGCAGTGATCCAGACTGACTTCGACATCACTGTCATCTTTGACTGGCAAAGCCAAGTCACTGTGATTGTGCCCAGCACCTATGCCAGTGCCCTTTCCGGTCTCTGTGGGAAATTCAATGGCAATAAACAAGATGAGATGACCATGAAAAATGGCACAGTGGCTCTAAGTCCATCAGCCTTTGGTCAGAGCTGGAAAATGCTGGAGAGAGCTGCTGGATAATAGGAGCAACTCCACATGCCTCCAGGTAGTATGTGGTGATAGACAAGGTGTTGCACCAAGAGCCGCTTGTCTTGCTCATTCCCCTTGTTGTGCTGTAGCTTAATCATTTCCTTTTTTCTGGTCCCTCCCCTTCCTCTTCCTTCTTCTTCTTCTGCCTCTGCGACACATGCCATGTGTTCCTTCCAGACAGGAAGCAAGTACAGTAACTATATCCCATGCCTTCACTTGCTTACACTCACACACCCAGCTGTAGGGGGTGCTTGGAGTTAAACAATGTTAGCTACACTTCTCTGATGATGTGTATAAAAGCACTAATAAAGTAAGGTGATTTGGACATCTAAACTGGCTCTACCCTGTATTGATTGCTTGCAATACTAAATGCTGTGTCACCACATTTTCTCTATATAAGGCAACTCTGCTGCAAGTCACACCAGACTTTCCAACAATATCAGGCTGCATGGAGGTGGACAAGGGAGAGTGCTCTGCCCAATTGGCTATTGAGGGACACTTACTCCATCTTGGCAGGGAGCGCGAGCTCATCCTAGCCAAGAATGGCTTTTCAGAACATGCCACAGCAAAATTGACTGAGAGGTAGGGATGTCAGAGAATTCCGCCACAGATCTCGGTGAGGCCGAATGCCAGTACATTTGGCCCCCTGAAATCTGTGGTGGAATGAAGCCCCCCACCCCACAACCCCGCGAAAGGCGTGCAAAATGGGACACTTATCTGGTGCCGTTAGCACTGCTTTGCGAATGGCGGCCGCGTCTGCGGCTGCCATTCGCTTCCCTATTTTTTCCGTGATAGGCTATGTAAATACTTATGTCGCCTATCACGGCTAACGCAGGGACGCCATTTGCATTCCTGTTTTTTTGCCGTGATAGGCTACGTAAATATTTACATAGCCTATCATGGCAAAAAAGGGAACGCAAATGGCGGCCGCCATAGCCGCTGCCATTTGCATCCTCAGGCTCCACACGGTGCCTGCAAATGCACCCAGCCGGCGGCTCCATGGAGTTGCTGCGGAGCGGAGCCGGCTGGGTTAGGATTTTGGGGGGAGGTGCAGAGCACCCCCCCCCCACCACCACGAATCACCCCGTCGAAAAGGTAAGTGACTTTCGTACATCCCTACTCAGAGGCCAACAAAGTGTGATCTGCCAGGTCATTGTGAGCTATGCAGCAGCCTGCCCAGGAGCTGGGGTTAGGGATGTTGGAGAAATCCTCAACAGAACCAAGTGAGTTCAATTTTTCATGAATCTGACCTGCAGATTCCACAGCGAATTGGCTTTTCCCCTGTCGGGTGGATTGCATGGACTTGCGGACTGGTTTTCTAATGTTCCCAAATTTTGCGCAAATTTTATGATAGAGAAATATACAAAATTTAAAAAAAAACTGGCCAAAAATGTGAATTTCCCCCATAGGCTAAGGCAGGAAACTGCGCATCTGGGCAGACTTTGCATATCTTTTGCACATGCAAATTTGAGTGACTGCACATTTGTGCAAATTAGGAAAGAAAAAGACCCTCATCCATCAATGGGTGGATGACAAAACAAAAGGCCCCTGACAATCCTCAAAACACAGACTGCTGCACATTTCATTTGAAAAGTATCTAAATGGCTTGGGCTGAACATAGCTCAGGGATGACCTTCTTATTCATGATATTATACAAGTTCAGTAGGCCTCGGATAGTTTGCAGAGGTGTTGAATTGCTTTCCAGCAGTTTAAGACTTCTGTGTTCTCAGTGATTGTAAAAGGAAGGCAATTTGTTCGGAATATCCATATTTTGGCATGGAATATTTTAGAACCTTATGAGCTCTGCTGGATCAGACCAAAGCCTATTCAAGATTTTATTCCCACGGTAGCCAATCAGGTGCCTCCTGCTCATGTTCCCCAGGAATTGGCATAATGAGGCATAGTGCCCCCGATACTTGAGGTTTTTTATTTATTTGTTTATTTACAATATTTATGTACCACTCCACATCAAAAGATTTTGGAGTGTTGAACAACAAAGATAAAAGAATAAAACACCATATTAAAACAATTTAAACATTTTAAAAGAAACAAATTCTGAACTTAATAAATCGCAGCTGGTCACTGAAGGAAGGCCTCTCGAAATAACAACATCTTCAGGTTGTATATAGATATAGCCATCATGACTGGTAGAAATTGAGAGCCTTATCCTCTGAATTTGTCCAAGCTGGCGCAGCCATTGCCACATCTTACAGAAGTGAATTCCAGCTTGTTTATGTGCTGTGTAAAGTAGTTCTTTTGTCTGTCCTGAATGTCGTACCATTCCACTTCATTGGATGACCCCAGGTTCTAGAATTATGAGAGAAGGGGAGAAAAAACCTCTCCCTATCCATTTTCTCAAAACGATGCACAATTTTATACCTCTGTCACTTCCTCACCTTTTCTCTTAGCTGAAAACTTAGTAGATGAGCAGCAGTGTAGTGGATCCAGGGCTCGCAGGGTTGAAACGCTGGGATCTTTCATTACATTAGTGGGGAAGTTGACGTCATCTGCCACCCCACTCAGGCATCCTGTTCCATCTAAGCAGAGCCATAATTTTCACAGTAGCTGGGGGAGAGATTAATGTTCCCAGCAACAATATATTGGTGTGAGTTATCCCTGTTGTAATGCAAAATATTGTGTGGTGAGTTGGTCTTGAATGAGCAATTAAGAGTATTAGACCTGCTGCTGGAAGAACTTGAAAATTGTTAGAACTGGTTTGTTGATATGGATCAACACAGCTGCCTGTATTTTGGACTTGTCTTGGGGGTGTGGCTATGGGGACTGTCATGCTGGGCGCCTGTATTTCAGGACTGACCACTATATCACTCTAGTTGAGGTCTATAATCTGGCTAAGTTCAAACAGTTCTGTTAAGAAGTGGCCAAGACACAGCATCTGAAAACATTTACCCTTCTTGATCAATGTCTATTGTTTGCAACCATATTTTTGCCCACCGACAACATGCCCCCTTTTCTCTTGCCTCTATAAGTGCATCATTATATGAGGCAGGACAGGTCCTGGCATGGCCAGCCCCCAGAGCGCTTGCCTTGGCCTCATTCTGAGGAGGCCAAGGCAAGAGCGCTGGGGTGCTGCAATGCTCTCAGCCACTCGCTGAGCTCCAGGGAGCTCAGTGGCTGGGTCCATCAGTGCCCCAGGGTTCGCAAACGGCGTCAGGGAGGCCGGATGATGGGGGGGACTCCATCGGACTCAATCCCCTTTTTGGACTCCCATGCCATCCCTAGACCTCAGTGACTGGGCAGGTTGGTAAGGGAGATGGTACTCTCTCGGGTATCCATAGTTGTGACTTCCTTCATTGGTTAGAACAATGAGAGGTGGAAGCGGAGTAGTTTCTAGGGAAGGGTGAACGAGCGATGTTTGAGCTGACCAAGATCCTCCAAAAATCAGCTCACCACTCGCCTTGCCTCAATTTGCGCTTGTGTTTGTACTCACATTGATGCCCCGTCAGTTACCTCACAGGTGAGCCACTAGCCACCTTGCCAGAATATATCGTCAGAATATATTATTCTCGCATTATGTAATAAAAACATGCTGTTTCCATGTGGAGTTATACTGAGGTGAGAACTTTATTGGATAGCAGATTTATGACCTGGGCCCTCTTTAGCAGCCTTCTTTCCCATGGGCCTGAGGTTCAACACCCCTGCAGTAGATCCATGAATAGGTTTCCAGCGACTCCTGTGTTAGAAGAAAACAAAACTGTCAATGTTTTATCTGATACTACTTTAATCCCCCCCCCCAGTGACTACATGTTGGTGGCCACCATGTTTCTGAGTTTCACTTTTGACAGAGGGAGCTTAAAAAACAAACACCCACACCCACCCTGCTCTTTCTCCCTCAATAGTTCACCAACTGACCTGAAATAGTCCAAGTATGTAAAATCAGCACTTCTTTCTTGCACATGTACATTTCAGAAGATTGGTGAAACCATTCCAATTTTATAAAGGTTAGAAAGACCCAACCTATTTTTCATGGAAGAACTGTTTTTATTCATTGTCTTAACTATAGCAGCCACATCAGTCCTTAAAGTTATTTTAATAAATTTAAATAACTGCTGCCCTCCAAAGCTGGACATCTTATTGATGGTTTCCTAACAACCAATACTCTATTTTCTTCCTTTTCTCCTTTTTTTTTTTCAGATGTACAAAGTTTTCATCTTTGTTTATATCTTAGTTTGTGCTTTCATTTAGTGCGGTGTCAAAAATTTTGATTCTTCTGTTTTGGGCATTCCACACGGGATGGGTAGGGGCAAAATGAATACTCTGGCGAAAGAGGCTGGGAGAGGTGGAAAAGAATCCTGGGCTCCTGCAAGTGCAAGGGATTTTTTTTTTAAAAAATACAAATTAGAAAGAAGACTGCTCAAGAATTGCCTACATTTAAAAAAGGTATGTGGAAACCTTGTCCCACTCCCCAAGGAGAAAGTTCTTTGAAATTCTCCCCCTCCCTGTAAAAGGGGCAGAGAAAACAATGGCTCTTTTGCAGGGAGAGAAAAAGTTCCCAAGAATAGGGGGCAGGATTTGGCAGAGCACTTCTTTCTGGCTCTGTTTCTCTGTCTCTGTGTCTCTGTGTCTCTCTCTCTCACACACACACATGCGTGTACACACACGTGCATGTGCACGCGTGCACACACACACACACACACACCTTGCCTTTGTTAACATTCAAAGCCCTTAAGGGCTTGGGGCCAGGTTACCTGAAGGATCTCCTCCTCCCATATGTGCCTGCCTGGACCTTAAGATCATCCTCCGCAGCCCTTCTCCGTGAGCCCCTGCCAAAGGAAGTGAGGCGGGTGGCTACTAGGAGGAGGGCTTTTTCTGCTGTGGCACCCTGGCTCTGGAATGAGCTCCCTAGTGAGGTTTGCCTGGCACCTACATTTTATTCCTTTTGGCACCAGGTGGAAGACCTTTTTATTTTCCCAGGCATTTTAGCATTTTAGCTTTCTAAATTTTTATCTTTGCTGTTTTAAATCTGTATTTTAAACTCCTGCACTGCTGCTAGGTTTTATTGTGGTTGTATTGTTATATTGTGGTTTTAATGTTCTATATATTTTAAATTGTTTTATTGTGTGTTGTTTGGTTTTAATTTTTGTGAACCGCCCAGAGAGCTTCGGCTATTGGGCAGTATAGAAATTAAATAAATAAATAATAATAATAATAATAATAATAATAATAATAATTTGTCATTGTGATGATATTTAATTGTTTATTATACTTTCCCGTGGGAAGGATTTGCTCAGTCGGTGCTCTAAATGCCCTAACCCCAGCACCAGTTTGTCTGGCTGCAAGGGAGGGGGGATATTGCGGGCGGGTGGGGAGAGATGACATGAGTGCTGGTCATTGGCACACCCAGTGGCACCCCCAAGCAGGGAGGGGCTGGCAGAGTTGCCTTAAGCTCTGCCCCCCTCTCAACCTAAGCTCTCTCGCTCACGCGGCTTCCTCCCACCCCCCCTTAAGCAGTGTGGGTTTATTACCGGTTGCCCTATTGGGAGCCATGTAGGAATTTTTGATTCACAGTTTAGTTGGCCTTCTACTGTGAGTCTTTTTGCCTAATTCACACTGTTATTGGGGTAGGGTGCATCCCGTAGGCGAATCACGTCCAATCTCTCATAGGTCACATTCCGGTCGGCAGCTAGGACGGGCAAAAGCAGAACGAGATTAGGGATGGTATGCATGCAGAGGCACCTTATGGTGACAGGTGACAACTGAGCCCCCCCAAACAGGTTGTGCGGCTCGGTGGGGGGATAAGGGTTGCCTGGGAGACCAACCCTCCTCACTCACCCAGGTGTTGTGCGACCCTGGGAGGGGGTGACAGGGGAAGGTCTACCTCCCCCAGAAGGGGCAGTCCGGAGGGATGGTGAGATCACTGCCACCCCTCAGGCTGGGTGTGTTTTCACCCAAGAAGTGCCAGCTAGTCGCTGACAGTCAGGTGCCCATCCTAGGTACCCCTTTGCAGATATTTTCAATAAATGTGGCCCAATTTTCAACCCAAACTTTGTTATCTGAGTCTTTTTTAACCCATCTCCGCTCGCATTGCGGTTGGGGTTGTGTTTTGGTTATCTTTGCCTGATCTTTAAAAATACAAGTAATATTTTTCTCTAGATGCAGGAAGCAAGTCCCACAACCCCTAAGCACTAACTACAGATAGCACTGCTCCGAGTTTAAAGGCAAGGAATGAGGAAGGGTGATTCCAAGCCAGGCCTTTATCATGCCATTGCCCTGCCTCATTCACTGTATTTACGGGGGGGGGGGGAATGGGGGCGGGGGATGGCAGCCTTCCATTCGCAGTGCTCCTTTGTTCCCCCACCACTTCTTCCATCTTTTTTTCTTACCACAGAAAATCCATTAGGAAAAAAGGGAACAGCTGCACAATGCCTTCTAAATGGTGAGCCCTCCATCTGGAGGCACCCCAAATAATATCTGGGTATCTTGTTCTGGATCCCAGACAACTTCTACAATTAATCAGGTTTTTTAAAATTATTTCTTTTTAGAGTGTTATAATTTGGCAGGCATTCTTCCGCAGCTTGATTTTTCCCCTGAACCGGCTCCTCTCTCAATCTTCACTAGAGACATACAAGAAATTTGTTTTTGTCTGTGAGTCACTCAGAAATGCCTCTTTCACAACCCTGCACCAAATGTGCACAAATTCCTCAGCAAAACACCTTACTCCAGAAAAGCAGAAGGGGCAACTCATGCTTAAGAGGGCTTGCTAGACAGAGGAAAGGTCTTGCCAGACTCTCCTTTACTGGAAATGATATTACTGAACATGCCCAGAAGCATCATATCTGGCCCAGGACTGTTGGCTGGACTCGGGCTAGAGGGAAGCAGGTTCAAATCCCCATTTAGCCACAAAGCTCACTGGGCCACCATGGGCCACGCTCAACCTACTCTACCTCAGATGTTTCTTTTGAGGGAATTAAAATTAAAAAAATAAAATTACGAGGGAGGACCATGTTAACTCCCTTCAGGTTCCTGGAGAAAAGGTGGGATAGAAATGTAATAAATTAATGAATTAACACGTCAGAGAACGCAACCTTCTTGTGCTCCTTGGGAAGACTTTCCAAGTAAGGATGAAGGGAGGCAGCATCAGACATAAGAACGTTTATTCTGGTGCAGAGGTACTGTTCAGTCCAGCAGTGGCACGACAGCATTTAATGGCATGGTTGCACTAATGCTTTGCATCACCCTTGCTGAGGTGCAGCAATATTAGCCTTCCCCAACCTAGTGTTCTCCAGACGTTTTTTGTTACCCCCATTATCCTGGATGATTGGCCATGCTGGCTGGGGATGATGGGAACTGATGTCCAAAACTTCTGGAGAGCACCAAATTGGGGAAGGCTAATACTGCTGAAGTACAAAAAGGGTGATGCAAAGCATTAGTGCAAAGTATTAGTTCCATATCTTAGAAGGGCAGTGGCATGACCCTGATGGGGGTTGAGAGAGGTCAAGGGATGGGCTGGACAACAGATGGCCCAGCTACACTCATTGTTAGCTGCTGAACAATCATCATAGACCTAAGACTTCTGGAGCAACCCTGGCATAGGTTTCCTTGAAACTGGACTATACCATTTCAAATTAAAAACACATAATTCTACAATAAGCCACAGCCATCATCTTCCCTATCTAACCATGCTTACCCATCCACCTGTATTGCATTGTGCTTTTGACAGCAAAGGCACTGGGTCTAGAGGAAAGTTGGCTGAAGGAAGGCCATACAGCTAGCAATGGACTGAGATGTATGAATCCCTTACCTGGTTCCAGTCAGGGTATCCGCTGGGAGGGGGAGGCACTCTGTCCCTCCCCCCGGAATCCTGCCTGGCCAGCTCTGCTGCAGTAGCTCCACGGAGCAGCCGGCCAGGGCTGTCTGCAGCCAGACTTCCAGCCGCCATTTGCGTCCTTCCAAGCTGCCGTGATAGGCTGCATAAGTATTTACATAGCCTATCACAGCATGCCCCCCCCATAAAAGGCTTACGCAAATGGCGGCGGCTACAGTGGCCACCATTTGCATTCCCTATTTTTTGCTGTTTTATCCTACGTAAATATTTACGTAGGCAATTATGGCGAAAAAAAAAGGGAACCACAACTAGCGTAGTGGGCGCTACTTGCGTTTCTTTTTTTTTTTGTCGTAAAAAAACCCGTAGGATAAAACGGCGAGAAAAAAAAGAATGCAAATAGCGCCCACTACCCTATTTGTGGTTCCCTGTTTTTTCACCGTAATTGCCTACGTAAATATTTATGTAGGATAAAACAGTGAAAAATAGGAAACACAAATTGCGGCTGCCGTAGCCGCCATTTGTGTACGCCGTTTTTTTTTTTTCTTGGCTTGCCATGATAGGCTACGTAAATACTTACATAGCCTATTACGGCAAAGACGAGTATGCAAATGGCGGCCGCGGCAGCCGGTCGAAAGTCCAGCTGCTGCCGAAGCCACTGCTGGAGCCGCTGCCGTCCAGAACATCCGCCCCAGGAAAGCTTTGTCCCGGGGACAATCCACAGGGTGGGGGGGTGGCAGGCCATTCCGCCACGGATTTTGGGGGGCCAAATGCCAGTGCATTCGGCCTCACTGAAATCCGTGGCGGAATTCTCCGCCATCCCTATAAAGAAATCCAAAGACAGAGGAGATGATAGGGATGTATGAAAGTCACTTACCTTTCCGCGGATTATGTTGATGGTGGGAGGGGAGGCATTCCATCCCTCCCCCCGGAATCCTCAACGGGGAGGGAGGCGATCCATTCCTTCCCCCCCGGAATCCACCACGGCTGGCTGTACTCCACAGCAGCTCCGTGGAGCAGCCGGCCAGGCCCAGGCCAGAGCTGTCCGCAGCTGGATTTCTGGCTGCGGAGGGCTCTGGGTAAAACAAAAAACAAAAAAAAATGTATGCAAATGGTGGTGGCTATGGCCGCCGCCATTTGCGTTCCTCATTTTTGGCCGTCTTAGTCTATGTAAATATTTACGTAGACTATGACGGCGAAAATAAAGGGGAACACAAATAGCGTGGTGGGCACTATTTGTGTCCCTTTTTGATTACGTAGACTAAGATGGCCAAAAATAAGGAATGCAAATGGCGGCAGCCGTAGCCGCCACCATTTGCGTACGCGGTTTGTTTTTGTTTTTTTTTACCCAGCCATGATAGGCTACGTAAATCTTTATGTAGCCTATCACGTCTTGTAAAAAAAACCCCAACCCCCCCGACAGGACTGCAAATGGCAGCGGTGGCAGCCGGTCGGAAGACCAGCCACCGCAGCCACCGCCGCCCGGAACGTCCGCTCCAGGTAAGTCTCATCCCGGGGGGGATCCGCGGGGGGGGGGGCGGGGGGGCAGGGTGTTCCACCATGGAGTTCGGGGGGCCGAATGCACTGGCATTCGGCCTCACTGAGATCCGTGGTGGAATTCTCTGACATCCCTAGGAAATGAGCTATGCTGAAAGTGGGTTAAGGCAAAAGGCAGCTGTTGAGTCCATCAGCTGAAAGAGGAACAATCCTAAGGAGGCTGGCAACAAGGTCCAAGATGCGATGGGGAGTGTGGGCTGAATTTCTTGTATGGGTTTTAACAATCCAGCCAGCCAATCCTGTGATTGAAGCCTTCTAGGTATGGTCTGTGAGGGGCAAGTCTTTTCCCAACCCACTCCAGCTTGATTGGGAATGGGCTCAATGAAAACATTACATTCTAACTTGTAACTATTTTCCATTCCCATTCCACAGTTTGGAATTTCATTGAGAACATGAAGGAGCCTGTAGGCCTTCCTGCTCCCAACCCCCTTTCTATCTCTCCAACTTACATGGTAGAGGGGGCTGAGAGAGGGCTGGCAACAGGTCTTCCATTCCACCCTACATTCTGTTGCTACATTCTTCAGCCCTATCCATGGCTCCCAACATCTCCATTATGGACTCCAGACACCATGGGAACTTTATATCCCATGGTTCCTGGAAGTCCTCAATGCTTGTGGAATGTCTGTAGCAACAGCTAAGGATGTCATTAACCACTGGAAATATAGTTCTTGTGGTTCCAGAGTTTTTAGTAGAATTACAGCCTTGTTCAGAAGGTGGCAGTCCTAATTCTGAGCTATTAGAGAACTTTGAGAGGGGAATGATGATTGATTCATAACTTGGTCACGCATTATGAGTGGCACAAATTCAGTTTCCAAGCCAGAAACTTTTGACGCTTAATGCCATTACTAGACATAGTTGGGACATGGGTTATAGTCCACCCTTTACTATGTTTGCTCAAGAGCAAGTTCTATTGATTGCATCCATGCAGCCTGATCCTATTTTTGTTTACTCAGAACTGAATCCCACTGAATTCAGTGGGAATTAAAGGACTGCTGCCTTAGTTTTAAGAGCATAACCCATTGTATATGATCCATTTGTAAGTAAACCTGTCTTTTTTGTTTGTTTGTTTGTTTCCTAGGCAACTCTTCAATCCCCGCAGTTTACAATGCTTTTGTACACCCACCCTTGTCTGTGCTGGGCCTATCTGCATCACAGATCACAACAGACTGTAGTGAAGCAGAATGGAGGTGCATTTTGTTTTGGCGACAATAGACCGCACTGATCACAAGTGCAATGTGTGAGAAATCTTCAATAGCCAAAATTTGTGGTTGTACTTTCGTCTTTCATCATGCAAGGCTGCATTAGTTAGAATCATTACTTAGATTTTTCATCAAATGATGAAAATAGAATATTTAATTGCACAATGGAAGATCTGCTTCTGCTTATTATTATAGAATAGGTGCAACACACTCAGAAACTTTATTTATTTATTTATTTAACTGTATTTTTAAAACACCCAATAACTGAAGTTCTCTGAGCAAAATGTAACTAGCAGCAGAAGAGAGCACCAAAAGCTCTGAACAGAGTTCTTAAAATGTCTGGGAGAATAAAAATTGTTCACTTAGAACCAGAAAGACCATAACATAGGTGCCAGGTGATCCTCTCTGGGGAGCATTCCACAAATGGGGTTCCACCACTGAAAAGCCCTCTCTCCTGTACCCACCTGCCTCACATCATTTGGCAGAGGCACCTGTAGGAGTGTCTCAGAAAAAGACTGTAAAAAGCAGAAACAATAAAAGCAATGAGAGAGCAGAAGCAAAGCAAGGTGGAGAAACGCACGCAGAAAGAGGAGTGAGGAGAGAACAATGGAAATGGAAGAAAGAGAGAAAAACCAAACCATTTTGTAAAAAACAAAACAAAAGAATAAAACTTCTTTAAAAAATAGCAAGGGGTCAGTCAGTCAATCATTTGCTTGAAAGAGAGAAGGAAGGAAGGAAGGAAGGAAGGAAGGAAGGAAGGAAGGAAGGAAGGACCTAACATAGCCAGCCATAGCATTCCCCTTGACACCCATTTCTGCACAGAATTTTTCAGTCCCCTGTGGCTGGGGGGAGGGGGAGGGTATGCCCATAGATGGCATTCAGGCAGAAGGACCTGACACCCTGCCTGGTATACCTGCTATGCCAGAGGATTAGAGCAAACAGCCAGAGCAGAGGAGGAGAAAGGAGCATGCCCAGAGATCTGCTCCATTTACACAGACGCAATTCCACTCCAAAAGAATACACAGACTTTGTAGCAGTCACTCCCTTACCAGACCACAACCACAACATCAGCAGTTGAGAGAGAGAGGGAGAGGGAGAGGGAGAGCGAGAGGGAGAGCGAGAAAGAGCACTTTAGATCATACTGGCGGTTTTGCTGGGAGTTTGAAGCAGGAACACAAGAAGTGGTCAGCCCTCCTCACCCTATGTGATGGCCCATCTTTGCTCTAATCTCTGATTGGTCACAAGAGCTGGGGGTAACCGGGGGGGGGCATTAAAGAGCTGGTGGGCCAGATATAGCCCATGGGCTGGAGGTTCCCCATTCATGTGTCAATAGGAGAGTGGTAGATGCTTTCACAGTTACTTGGACTCCTGTTGCTGAGTCATGAGTCATTGGCTAAAGGTTGCTCTTCCTCTTTATCACTCTGCTTCTTCCTCCTCAGCACATCTTCCAACATGAACCTAGCTGTACAATATGCATCTCAGTCCCTCCTCTGGGTGCATCCTCTGAGGGAAGCTTGGAATGTGGCAACACAGGAAGGGCCTTCTCAGTGGTGGCCCCCCAATTATGGAATGTTCTCCCCAATAAAGCCTTCCTGAAGCCAACCTTGCTATCTTTTCAGTGCTAGGTTAAGACCTTTCCCTTCACTCAGGCTTTCAGAAGCATATGAGTTTTTAATCAGGTCCTGGATTTGTCATATGGTTGGTAGTTTAAAATTGTTTTTAGATACATGTCGTCTGTGATCTTCTCTATATAGGACTAACATCATGTAATCAACATTGGTTGCTCATGGAAGTTTGCGGGTCCTTCACACAACGCCGTCAACCTCCAGGGCCCCTTCTGTGATTTATTACCTTTATCCCACTTTTTAAAAGATCAGTAATGCTATAAGGGACGTTAATCTGATCTATCAGCTGTGTGTAATGACTGCATTGTATATACTTGCATCACCATATAGTGGCTGTAAAATGAAACATAGAAACATATAGAACTTCCTGAGAAAGGAAGTCCTTGATTCAAAGCACATGTCCACCCATGTAAAGGAGCCAATCTTAATCCCGCAAAGAATCCAGAAGCAGAAAGGCCCGGTAAGGATGCAGAATTTCAGCCTCGTGTGATGAATTCCTGTGTGTGTGCTGTCTGTTTATATATATATATTACGTAAATGGTTTTAAACTCTGTATAATGTATTTTAAATAGTTTTTAATCTTTATAAACTGCCCAGAGAGCTTTGGCTATGGAGCGGTATAGAAATGTAAATAATAATAGCAACAACAACAACAATAATAATGGCTCTACTTCACTCTGCTGCCTTTCCCCTCAGTGATCTTCCCTCCTTGGCTCCTCTACCTCTCCTCCAACCATCTTTCCCCCCCTCTTAGCTCATCTACCTGCTCAGCACCAACAGTCCATCCCACTCTCTTTTTTTCTCCATTCTGCAGCCCTCCCACATTTCACAGATCATATTCCAACATTCTTGGGAGCAGGCTTTACACACACCTCATCCAGATTGGCACCACAGCATGGGGTATGGCAAAGGGTTAAAGTTCCCCAACCCCACATGCACAGGCAATGGGGGCAAAGGAACCCTGCACTCAAGGCCAGAACTATACAGCTAAGTTAATGTGTAGTTTGGCCTTCAGCCTGGAGGTTCCTCTCCCCTGATGTATGATTGCAGGCTTAGGGCACAATCCTATACATGTTTATACAGAAAAAAGTCCTACAACTCCCAGCATTCCCCAGTCAGCCAAGGTGGGAGTCATAAGACTTTTTTTCTGTATAAACATGCATAGGCTCACATGATTCTTCTTTTCAGATTGATTAATCTTTGAATCATCAGATAAATAGTACTTCACCTATTGAAGTACAGTACAGATGCACCAGGTGTGTCTGGGGAGAATAGCACCCATCTTCACTTTCCAGAAACTCTTTCTTACATTTTGGGGTGTGTGTGTGTTTGTTTGTTTTTTAATCTCATTAAATTTGAAGCAATGAGATGACACACAAGATCAACATTTATGTGTAAAAAAAAAAAAATGCACTGGACTGTTTTCTTGTAAGAGGTTGGCTCTGTTTCAGTGAGTTCCCAGGAACTTGGGGGAGATATAAATATATTTGCCTCCTGACTTAGCAGAGATACTGTTGACAACTCTCCAGGGCCATCTTGTACAGATCGCAAGATCACAGCTGGCCCCTTGCATTTCTTGAGGAGCTAAAAGCATAGACCCAGGGGTTGTAATCTGCTGACTTCATATATCAAGCCATTTGGTTCTTGCATTTGCCCTGCCAATAAACCCAGCCCTTGGGGAATTTACAAGAAATTCCCTGTAAATTCATTGGAAATAGGCGTTGTTGACCCCCTTTCTCTATAAAAGGGGGGGAAAGCAGCTGGGAATCAGAGGGAGGGTGGAATTCTCCTTCTTCTACTTTCTCAGCCCAAGACAGGTCTACTAAAGAACTGAAGGTAAGAGATAACTTTGGATTGTACCTTGTGTTACTTCAGCTTCTCCTACTTAGCCAAGCTGACCACAGGTCATGCTAGAACTGAACAAGGATCAATCTAGTTTACCAGCCTTTTCCCATCAAAGGCCTGGAGGGGGGGATGGGACCCTAAACCCCCTCAATTTAATGGATGTTTGGGGATACTGTAATAATCCACTGTAGAGGGAAATAAATGAGCTAACTCTTCTTGTCTGATCCCTTTCATTTCTGCTTTGCTTTTAATGTAATCTCCAAGCTCTGACTTCCTTTTGATCAAATCCTCCTTAAACTTGGTCTTTTCAAACAATGTAATCCTGGCAGCTAAGCTGAAGTTCCTAGACCAAAGGAAAACAGCTAGTACTACATCTCAGCTCTTTGCAACTTAAATTAGCCTGCATTTTTGCCCCACCACCACTCTGGTCCCGGGTCAGCCATTTTGCCAAGAAGCCAAGCTTTGTAGCAATATGCCTGGTACTCTGCTTGCAAAGATCTGAGTTATGGGATGCAGCATAGCTTTCCTTTAATGATAAAAGGGGAACTTCTGTTTTGAGTGCCAGTAACATGGCTAAATGTATCATTAGCATCAGATTGAAGTGGAGGGCAGTCACCGTAGAGAAACTTTGCTCTAGAGAAAAAGCTGAACATGAACAATGCTTCTTTGACAAACATCCCCAGCTGACTGTTGGCCTGCCTTTGCTTATATCTGATCAGATATAAGAGCCGGGGGAAACCCAGTGGGGGGCAGGGCCTTGCCAAAGAGCCGGTGGGCCAGATATGGCTTATGGGCCAGAGGCTCCCCATCCCTGTGTTAACAGGACAGTGGCAGATGCTACTTGGTGACTGGTGGGAGATTCAGGGCAGGTAAAAGGAAGTACCTCTTCACACAGCACATAGTTAAACTATGGAATTTGCTACCACAGGATGTTGTGATGGCCACCAGCTTGGATGGCTTTAAAAGGGGGCTGGACAAATTCCTGGAGGAAAAGGCTATCAATGGCTACTAGTCTTGATGGCTATGTGCTACCTCCAGTACCAGAGGCAGTGAGCCTATGTACACCAGTTGCTGGGGAGCATGGGTGGGAGGGTGCTGTTGTGCACATGCCCTGCTTGTGGGTTCCTGGTCGACAGCTGGTTGGCCACTGTGTGAACAGAATGCTGTACTAGATGGAGCCTTGGTCTGATCCAGCATGGCTCTTCTTACGTTCTTAGAAACCTAGCAGTTTTGAACGTTGCTCATTTGCCCATCCCTAGTTTTAATATTGTCTTAGGATTTGGTTGTAAGTAGTTCTGAGGCCCTCATTTGGATGGGAGATGATAAATTAAGAATAGATGCAAGAAGATGCAACCAAAATCAGGCAAAGTCTTTAAAATGAAGACCCAAATCCTGCTGTAGATGTGAATGTGGAGCTATAGTATCTGTGGAACAAGGCTCTGGATTCCAGCACAGGAGATGCTGCAGGGCTTTGCATTCCTTGGGGCGACACTGGTAACCATCAACGCAATGTTTCCCCATTTCAAGGAAAGCATAAACAAACCCCCCCAAAGGTGCTGCAGTCATAGAATCATAGAATCGCAGAACAGTAGGGTTGGAAGGGGCCCACCCCCTGCTCAGTGCAGGAATCCAAGTCAGAGCATCCCTGACAGGTGGCTGTTCAGCCTCATAGAATCATAGAATAGTAGGGTTGGAAGGGGCCCACAAGACCATCGAATCCAATCCCTGCTCAATGCAGGAATCCAAGTCAGAGCATCTCCTACAGGTGGCTGTCCAGCCTCATCTTGAATGCCTCCGTGGTGGGAGAGCCCACCACCTCCCTAGGTAATTGGTTCCATTGTCGTACTGCTCTAACAGTCAGGAAGTTTTCCCTGATGTTCAGTCAGACAAGTAAAAATTCATTTCTCAGAAAAACCTCTGAGAAATTTTTCTGGGAGGGTCCTGTTGCGCTCATGCCCTGCTTATGGGTTCCTGGTCAACAACTGGTTGGCCACGGTGTGAAGAGAATGCTGGACTAGATGGACCTTTGGTCTGATCCAGCAGGGCTCTTCTTATGTTCTTATGCTTCACCATTACTTGGACTCATGTTTCTGAGTCACCATAGAGAAACTGCACTCTAATGGAATCACTTCACATGAGCTATGCTTCTTTGACAGACATCCCCAGCTGACTTTCCCTAGCTCTGTTTTTCTGTATGTTGTGTTCTTCTCAGCCTTTGCTGGTGTGTTGGACCACAACTCACATACTGTGATGCAGCTAGGGCTGGACTTTGAAGCCAAAATGGCGGTGCTATGATTTAACTGAGTTTAAAATGCAGAACTGCATATGCTCAGAGTATTCATGTTTAAATCAGGGCTGCTGAATAGTTTTGTTGTTGTCACTTAAAAACCAAAAAATAAACAGTGGGAATGGTAGGGTGCCTTGGTGGACACCATGAAAGGTGTGCACTTGAGCCTGCTGGTGCCACATTGGCTGCCCCTGTTCTAACATATCAGGAATGTATAAGCAGTTGTAATGCATGGAATGGTGGTTAGGGTAAAGAAAAATGTTAGCTCTGCATTTCACAACTGAAGTAACACAAATCGTTGTCTAAAGGCTGCCCCACCCACCCACCCTAAGACTATTAGGTCCAGAGTCTAAAATTACCTAGCTGCATCATTGCTCCCATAATCCCCCAGCCACCTGGGAATTGTAGTCCAACACATCTGGAGCAGATCATAAAGCAATCCATCTGGAAGCACCTTGACAACAATGCCGTGATTACTCGAAGCCAACATGGATTTGTCAAAAACAAGTCCTGCCAGACAAATCTGATCTCATTTTTTGATCAAGTCACCTCCCTTGTAGACCGTGGGAATGCTGTAGACATCATATACCTCGACTTCAGCAAAGCTTTCGACAAAGTGCCCCATGATATCCTGATGAGCAAACTAGCTCGAAGTGGGCTAGATGAAACAACGATCCGGTGGATCCACAGTTGGCTACAGAATCGGACTCAAAGAGTGCTTATCAATGGGACCTTCTCAAGCTGGGGAGAGGTAACGAGTGGGGTACCGCAGGGCTCAGTCCTGGGCCCAGTGCTCTTCAATATTTTTATTAATGACTTGGAGGAGGAGGTGCAGGGAATGCTGATCAAATTTGCAGATGACACAAAATTGGGAGGGATAGCTAATACTTTGGAAGACAGAAACAAAATTCAAAGTGATCTGGATAGACTGGAGTGCTGGGCAGAAAACAACAGAATGGCATTTAATAGGGACAAATGCCAAGTTCTGCACCTAGGAAAAAGAAACCAAATGCACAGTTACAAGATGGGGGATACGTGGCTCAACCACACTATGAGCGAGAAGGATCTTGGAATTGTCGTCGATCACAAGCTGAATATGAGCCAACAATGTGATGTGGCTGCAAAAAAGGCAAATGCTATTTTGGGCTGCATTCATAGAAGCATCGCTTCCAAATCCCGGGAAGTACTAGTTCCCCTTTACTCAGCACTGGTTAGGCCTCATCTGGAGTACTGTGTCCAGTTCTGGGCACCACACTTTAAGAAGGATGCAGACAAACTGGAGAGGGTTCAAAGGAGGGCAACAAAGATGATCAGGGGACTGGAAACAAAGCCCTATGAAGAGAGACTGAAAGAACTGGGCATGTTTAGCCTTGAGAAGAGAAGACTGAGGGGAGATATGATAGCACTCTTCAAGTACTTGAAAGGTTGTCACAGAGAAGAAGGCCAGGATCTCTTCTCGATCATCCCAGAGTGCAGGACACGGAATAATGGGCTCAAGTTACAGGAAGCCAGATTCCGACTGAACATCAGGAAAAACTTCCTGAGTGTCAGAGCAATACGGCAATGGAACCAATTACCTGGGGAGGTGGTGGGCTCTCCCACACTGGAGGCCTTCAAGACGAGGCTGGACAGCCATTTGTCAGGGATGCTCTGACTTGGGTTCCTGCATTGAGCGGGGGGTTGGACTCGATGGCCTTGTAGGCCCCTTCCAACCCTACTATTCTATGATTCTATGACATCTTGAAGGGCACCAGGTTGGGGAAGGCTACTTTACTGCTAAACGTGCCCTTTATCACACTGTCATCTAGCGACTGACTGTAGCAATGCATGACATCCTAAGTCCTGTTGATTTTAACATTTCCAGTGCCATTCTTAAAAGTGGCAGACAGGTAGCCAGCTGCTCAATGCAGTGGCTTGCCCGTTGCCCTTGGTTGAAGCAAGTAAAACATAAAAAAAAAAAATATTATTATTATTATTTATTAAATGTCTTAATCACCCATCTGGCCAGTCACCTGGCCACTCTGGGCGATGTACAACAATACAATTTGAAACAGTAAAATTACACATTAAAACATCATCTAAAAATACCCTAACCCACCCTAGATGCCTGCCTGAACAACCAAGTTTTCAATGTGTGGCAGAAGCTCATTAAAGGGGGGGCATGGTGGAGTTCCCCAGAGTGGGGGCCACCACAGAGAAGGCCCTCTCCCTTGTCCTCCCCAGCCTAGCTGTCCTGGCTGATGGGACAGAGAGAAGGCCATCTGAGGCTGATCTTGTTGAGCAGCCTGTCTGGCATTGCTGGAGGTGCTCCTTGAGATAGGTGGCTCAGCCACCTTGCCAAAAAGTAAGTTCCCTCGACCTGAAAGTCTCCTGCCCTACCTGGAATGTTGTTCTTCACCTCCCAACCTTCTCCCTGACCTGACTCATCCAGAAAAGCCACCAAGCATTCTGCTGGCTGAGTGTTCAGATCAACTGCTCCTATCAACCTGCCCAGTCACTGAGGTCATCAGAGGGCATGCGCCTATGGCCCAACTGGACTCCTCCTGGAGAAGAGCCTTTCTATGGAACTCCCTGCCTCTGGAGGTCAGTCAGGAGCTGACACTGTGTTGTCTCTGGTGCCACCTGAAAACATCTTTATCCCAAGAAGCCTTCTTCAATTGACCAGCCATGGTTTTTATTGGTAGAGTGTTACCTTTTGTTTGTTTAAAAAACAGTTTTAATACAGTGTTTTATTTCTTTTATCTTTTGTGATTGTATCTTTTATTGTTCACCACTCCACAATCTGTTTAGATGTGGAGTGGTATATAAATGCCGTAAATACATTTTAAATATTAATAAAATTGTAGCAGAAAGGTCTAACCAATGACTACTTATAGGCTATGATGAGTACAGAAGAGTATTACTGTTGAGAAACGGGGACCTCCTTCCCTCTTATGGCTACCATTGCATCAGCTGTGAGCCAGCACTGGAAACATCCTATCTCAACAAAATGTAATGGTGGAGCAGGAGGTTACTACTGTGTGTGTTTGTGCACATGCATGTATGTGAGAGAAACGTCTTTGCTTCCTTTTCATGTGTGCAGCGCTCCCCTGCAGAGTAGTTGAAACTGACTGGACAGGACGGATACTGACCAATGAACTTGTCTTGCGCACTGCAGCTTTATGATGCTCCTTATAAACACTGATGGGGAGCTGCTGGAGTCAGATCATTGGTCCATCGAGCTCAGCATTGTCCACACCAGCAGGTCTCCAAGGTTTCACACAGCTCTCTTCCTTAGCCCTTCTCGGAGATGCCAGGGATTGAACCTGGGAGTTCCTGCTTGCACCCTACTCCAGAACTCTGGCCGTTCCCCAGCTCTGAAAAATTACCATCTCTGCATAACTGCAGTATCTGTTTCAAGGATAGGAAAGGCAAAAGTTTTCTGCTTGCAGGTGCAGAAAAAAAAAATTGTGAGATGCTTCTTCATCTCTCTTCCTTTTCTTGTTTTGCAGCCATGGCAATGAAGAGGATTCTGTTCCTTTTGGCTAATTTGGTGCTACTGAGTGGTGAGTAAGCTGGCTTGGAGGACATTCTGGCTCCCCCCCCCTTTGGGGTGGTGGTGGTTATTCATTGCTTACTGTGCCAATTCATACCAAGGACACCCCCTGTTTTCTGGTCCCTGGTAAATCATTGTCCTTCTTTTGCCTTTGGGGAAATTCTTAGGATGCCTTTAAAAAAAAAAGTTCCTCTATGTCTCTAGATGTTATTGGAGGGCAGGGGGAGTAAATACATCTAAACTCTAGTGTGCATGCCCATCCCATCCCAACCCAACCCAAATAATCTAGCTGGACAATTTTTCTGAATGTGTTTGAGTTGTACCTAGGGGTGAGCCCAAACAGAGAGGCTCCTTTCGGGGAAACCTTTCACCTTTTTGCAAAAGGACCCCTCATTTGGCAATGTTTCGACAGCGGTCAGGAGTACATTTGCACAGACAGCTGAGGCTTGTGTGCCAACTGTGTCCATTCCTAGATTTGCATGTAATTAAGTCAAGCATGCCTTAATTACATCCCATCTGGACTACAGACCTGATCACACACCACAGGCCTGCCTGAATAAAACGTCTTTGTCTGCTGGCAGAAGGAGAGCAGAGAGTGAGCCAACCTAAAGCCCCTCAGTAGACACCCTGGGTGCAGCCATCAGGAAGGCCTTGTCTCACATCACAACCAAATGTTCCTCTGAAGGTGGCAGTAGTGAAAAAAGGGCCTCTCTCTTAAAACCTGGGGCAGGGTCATATGAGAGAAGGCCATATTTCGGGTTGCCTGGTCCCAAGCCGGATAGGGCTTTACGTTTCACAATCAGCACATTGAATTATGTCCAGAAACAGACTGGTAGACAGTCGGGATGTTGCGGTCCTCCGGCTGGGGCTCAAAGCCCAGGGAGAAATCACCGGCTCGTCCCCCTGGATGCCAGTCCGCATATCCCCCTGCTGGCCCAGCTTGGCTCGGCGTGTGCTAAGCGGGGCAAGTGTGCGGTCGTCCGCTTCCTTGCCTTGCTGCCTTTTGCAGAAAAATTGTGGCTCATCCTTCTTCGTAAACTTCCATCTGAGCAAATGGTGGCTGTAAAGGGGCCATTAACACACGATTACAGGTGTAAAATGACCATTTACGTGATGAAGTGAAGCGGGATGGTGCAGCAAACAGAGGTGGGCAGCTGGCAGGGGTCCGGTGAGTGGTGTGCGACCTGGACCCCAGTGAGTTCACCCATCCCTAGTAGACAATGAAACTGTTGTAACAAGGGAGTGACATGTTCCCTGTACCTGGTCCCAGGCAACAGTCTGGCTGCAGCATTCTGGGAGCATTAAGTATGTCAGGCCCCTGGCCATTAAAACCATGGAGACAAGATCCACTCTCATAATGGGATTCTCTCACCTCCTCCCACCTCAGATCCTTGGGAGGTCAGATTTGACCTAGTGTAGTATTGTGGTAAGTGAGCTGCATGTTGGGAGTTGTAGTCTAAGCATGGAAAGAAGTGGGGAGGAAGAGGAAGTGAAAGGGAAGAGTCAGGAGGATTGGAGAGGGAGACTGTTTGCTAGAGTTTCAGTTTTAAGAAAGGCCTAGTGAGGGCCTAGAATAAAGAAGCATTTAAGTAGCTGTCTCTGGTGTCTCGGGATTCTTGCAATACAACAACCTGGCGATGAAGGCAGGATGGCTTTTCTGCCTTTGACTACACCACACCTACAGATAGCGATGGTGGAGAATTCTGCCACGGATTTCAGTGAGGCCAAATGCACTGGCATTTGGCCCCCCGAAATCCGTGGCGGAATGGCCTGCCACCCCTTTCCCGCCCCGCAGATCCCCCCTGGGATGAGACTTACCTGGGGCGGATGTTCCGGATGGCGGCAGCTCCAGCGGCAGCTTCGGCGGCAGCGGCTGGTCTTCTGACCGGCTGCCACCGCTGCCATTTGCACTCTGGTCTTTTTTTTTTTTACCCAGACGTGATAGGCTACGTAAAGACTTACATAGCCTATCACGTCACATCTGGGTTAAAAAAAAAAATGGCATACACAAATGGCGGCAGCTACGGCGGCCGCCATTTGCGTTCCTTATTTTTCACCTTTATAGTCTACGTAAATATTTACATAGACTATTACGGCGAAAATAAAGGGGAACGCAAATAGCGTAGTGGGCGCTATTTGCATTCCTTTTTGATTCGCTGTTTTAGCCTACGTAAATATTTACGTAGACCAAAATGGCGAAAAATAAGGAGCACAAATGGCGGCTACCATAGCCGCCGCCATTTGCGTGCGCTTTTTTTTTTTTTTACTTTGCCGTGATAGGCTATGTAAATATTTACGTAGCCTATCATGGTTAAATACAGGGACACAAACAGTGGCGGCTATGGCAGCCACCATTTGTTTCCCTGCTGCCTAGCAGCCGGATGTCCAGCTGCAGGCGGAGCCAGCCAGCGGCTCTGCGGAATCCCTGCAGAGCGGAGCCAGCCGGGCAGGACTCTGGGGGGAGGGACAGAGCTCCTCCCCCCCCCACAAAGCAGATCTGCGAAACGGTAAGTGACTTTTGTACATCCCTACCTACAGACGGAAAACATCACTAACAATAGCTGGGGAATGGTATTTCTAGGGATGTACGAAAGTCACTTACCTTTTAACGAAATTGATTCGCGGTGGTGGGGAGGCACTCCGTCCCTCCCCCCAAAATTCTGGCCGGGGGAGAGGCGCTCCGTCCCTCCCCCCCCCCGAATCCTGGCCGGCCTGGTCCGCAAATGGCGGCAGCCGTAGCCGCCGCCGTTTGTGTCCCTGCAGTCAGCCATGATAGGCTACGTAAATGTTTACGTAGCCTATCACGGCTGATTTAAAAGAAAAAAAACGTGCGTACGCAAATGGTGGCACCCATGGGCGCCGCCATTTGCGTTCCTTATTTTGACATGTCTTAGTCTACGTAAACATTTACGTAGACTAAGACGGCGAAAATAAGGGGAACGCAAATAGCGTAGACGCTACGCTATTTGCGTTCCCCTTATTTTCACCGTCTTAGTCTATGTAAATGTTTACGTAGACTAAGACATGTCAAAATAAGGAACGCAAATGGCGGCGCCCATGGGTGCCGCCATTTGCATATGTGCATGTTTTTTTTTTCTTTTAAATCAGCCGTGATAGGCTACATAAACATTTATGTAGCCTATCACGGTATTTTTTAAAAGTCTAGCCGTGATAGGCTATGTAAATCTTTACGTAGCCTATCACTTTTTTTGTTTGTTTGTTTTTACTGGAAATGGCAGCGGCGGCAGCCGGTTGGAAGACTGGCTGCCGCAGCCGCAGCCGCCACCACCGAACTGCCACCGAGCCGCCGCCAGAGCCACCGCCGCCGGAGCCACCGCTGCCAGGAGGATTCGCCCAAGGTAAGTCCCGTCCCGGGGGGGGCAGGGGGGGCAGACCGTTTCGCACTGATTTCAGGGGGCCAAATGCGCTGGCATTCAGCCTCCCTGAGATTCGTGGCGAAATTCTCTGACATCCCTAGTATTTCCATTCTACAGCAGGGCATTCTTCATTTGTGTCTGGAACTTCAGAAGGGGGAGCAACTGCTACGGAATTTGCAGGGTTGGAGCCCTGGGGGGCGGGCATCCCATCTGCTGCTGCTTCAATGCAAATATTCACACACACACACACACACACACACACACGTCCTTTGCAGTGGAGAAGTCTGTGACGCTTTCGAAGTTCAGGTACCAATCAAATGATATTGTCCTCTGTGGGCTGAGAGGGCTGCCCCCATAGCCAAATAATTGATAAATATAACTCTTTGGTGTAGTGTTATATTTATCAATTAAATAACTCTTTTATATTGATAAAAGTCTAAAACGGTTGAGGTTATATCAAAGACTAATAAAAATGAATATATGTGCACACACAAACAACACTGTGTTGCAATTACATCAAAAGGGAAATAAGAAAAAAAAGGGGGGGTGAGGCACCTGGTTTTGTGCGTGCTACTGCTTCCGGATTGTTATTGGAACATAAAAAATTTAATTTTTTTTTTAAATGATTAATATCTTGGAAAGAAAAGGAAAAAGACCCCTTCATGTTCCATTCACCACTCTCTTTCCCAAAGTTGGGAATGTATGAAAGAGGCGGGTAGGGAAACATCCTTCAACCTCTCATGACCCTTTTTATTTGTTTGTTTTTAATCTTAGCTGCACAAGAACTATGTGTAAATGTTCTGTTGTGTTGATTCCAGCTGAACTCTGCACTGAGATTCCTAATCCTGGGTCCCTGAAACAGATCGATGCTGGGAATGGGCTTCTGGTGGGCTTGGAGCCAACAGGAAATGTGTTCATGTTAAATGGAGAAGACTGGCTCTATTTAGCAGGGGACATGAAGCATGTGACCGTTGGACGTAGTGGTGTGTGGATGATTGACAACGGCAACCATGTCTATCAACTGATCGGAGGTGATTTGGTGAAAGTGCCAGGTAAGTCTACAGCACCTCTGACAGGCATAGCATGTGACTGAAGGCCCAACGTGTGAAATATATTCGACATTTGGATATATAGTTAACTCTCCTTGGAAGCTCTCTCACCACATGGTTTATCAGGTTTGGGTGAAAATGTTCCCAGAGTGCAAGTGGGAGATGGAGTGACTGCCCCCCCCTTTATAAAACCATCTGCACATAGAAAACTAGCTGCCCTAAAGACAGCCTAGTCTTCTTCACGGCTGAGGAAATTAGGGATGTACAAATCCCTTACCTTGCTCCGCTGAGGGGCATCCACAGTGGAGGGGAGGCACTCCATCCCTGCCCCCGGAATCCTCGATGGGGGGGGAGGCCCTCCGTCCCTCCCCCCGGAATCCTGCCCGTCCGGCTCCACTCCGCGGCCAAGCCGCAGAGCCGCCAGCCGGCTCCAATCGCCTGCAACTAGACATCCAGCCACTGGGCAGCCCTGCTGGGACGCAAATGGCGGCTGTCGTAGCTGCCACCATTTGCGTCCCTGTATTGAGCCGTGATAGGCTACGTAAATACTTACGTAGCCGATCACGGCAGGGGGAAAAAAAACCCAGCGTACGCAAATGGTGGTAGCTGCCGCCATTTGCATACACTGGGTCCCCCCCCGCTGTGATAGGCTACATAAGTATTTACATAGCCTATCATAGCTTGAAGAGGAGGAAGTGAATGGTGGCCAGGACGGCCGGCATTCGCAAAGCAGCGCGGACGGGAGCAGGTAAGTGCTCCGTTTCGCACGCCTTTCGTGGGGTGGGGGTGGTGGGGACTTCGTCCTGCACACCTTTCGTGGGGGAGGGCAGGGGCTTCGTTCCGCGATGGATTTTGGGGGGCTGAATGCACTGGCATTCAGCCTCACCGAGATCCGCCGCAGAATTCTCTGACATCCCTGGAGGAAATATAACACTGTCTTGTTCCAAGGACAACAATAACAGCAGCTCACTGACAGCTGTTCCAGTAGACGTCTGCTTATATGCCTGTAAGTATATCACCTGTACAGCCTATCCTCAACTAATAAACTTGATGAATCCAGAGGCTGTAGGTGAAATGGCCACAGCCAGTTGTACTACAGGGCTAAGGCAACCTTTCTGGGCCATGAGTATATTTGGCAATTTGTGGAACTGTCCTGGACACCATCACGAAATGGCTGCCATGGGTGGCATGGAAAAGCACAAGCAACCTGCCCAAAAGACTGAGTACAAGGCAGAGGTGGGCTCTGAGCCCCAACTCACTAAACAACTCCTTTGAACCCAGTTTTTGGCACCAGCAGAAACCTATGTTGCAGCAATCCCAGCTGCCAGGAAGAAATATATTTTGTTGGTTTTTGTTTTTTTTTAAAGTGGGAGGGTTAGGGCACCTTGGCAGGCACCAAGAAAGGTGCCCAGGGCACATTGGTATCTGTGGGCACCACATTGCTACCCCTGTACTAAGAATCCATTTGTTGGTAGAGGGTGGAAACTTTCAATGAGCTTCTATAGCTGTTATCGCTGGAATAAGACAATGCCACATTTCTGTGCCTTTAATAGGGTGGCTGCACATGAATCACCAAAAAAAGAAGAAAGGGAAAGAAATGCATCACCAAAAAAGTGGACAAAGAACAACAACAATCTGAGTGCTATTTGCATATGCTACCTTAAATGTATAGATGCTAATTAGAAATTATTATAACTTAAATAGAAATACACTACATCTCATCATAGTGTAGCATAAGGATGGACGGATTCACCTCCATCCAGTCCCTTCAGGTGATTGATGAGCCATCGTTGCTGCCCGCCCATGCAAGCAGCACTGCAGGAGCTACAGGATGGCTTGGCGACCACCCAAGAAGTGCCGTGAGTCCGTCCATTGCCTTACCAAACTCCCATTGTGTTCAGAAATCTCAGCTCAAGTTACTTCTACATATCAAACTTTGCATCTCCAGCTGCCTTAAAGGGGCAATGGCTCAACGTTACAGGGGTAAAGGGCCCTTTACCCCTGTAATGTTGAGTTATTGCCCCTTTAAGGTAGATGGAGATGCAACATTAGAGTTATGGAAGTAACTGAGCTGTGATTTCTGAACACAATGGGAGCTGGTAAGGCAACGGACGGACTTACGGCACTTCCCTCCAGTGGCCAAGTGGGCAAGCAAGCCCCCCATGGCCCGGCGAGCATGGTCCAGGTGGGGGGGAGTCCACCAGAGTCCACCCCCTCCTCAAACTCTGACACCATCCCTAGTGGAGAAGACTGTGGCCAGGTGACCTGTGTGCATGGCCATCGAGTCTATTGTTCAGGGGCTGAGGTTGGGTGAGATTTCTCGTGGCTCTTTATCTTTAAACTGGAGTTGGACAGGGCAGGCTTTCCAGCAGAGGACACCTTCAAATACAGGACTGTCCTCTGTAAAAGTAGTATACTTGAGATGCTGAAAACACCCTGGGCATATGACACGTCATAAAACATTCCCACTTTCAGGGCGCTAGTTTGAGACTTTATGTGGGTGTGTAAAGTGGCTTTTTCTCACTGTCATTGGGGAACTGGTAGGGATGTTCATCGGCAGGAAATCCATCTCTCTTTTTAGTTCAACAGAGTTCCTCAATGTGCCTGACTCGGTCTGCCTTTGAAGGCCAAACTGCAGCTTTTTAACCCAAACTCTGTGAGCGTTTTGCATATTTTTGTTGTGGCGAGCTGCAATTTGCCCAAAGAGGAGTTTGCTCAAAGTGCAACTGAAATTTGTGTGATTTGCACAAATTGCAGCCACAGTTTGTGCAATTTGCACAAAGTACCAAGATCTGCACAAAATCTGACCATAATTTGTGCAAATTAAAAATATAGAAGCGCCACGAGTTGCTTAACTCGCTGCAGACCGTGTTGGGCTCCATGATGGAAAATGGACTGAACCAATGAAACCTCATCGAGCTCCACCCCCCCCCCCAGATTAATACCTCCAACATTCCTAGGAACTGGAGGATGGGGAAGCCGATGTTGGTTTCCCAGTAGTAATGGATGCATTTTCTCCATGTGATCCTACCGATTCTTCTTTCTCAGGATCCTTCCATCAGATTGATGCTGGAGGAGATCTCTTTGTGGCTGGTGTTAACTCCAACAGTGAAACCCAATGTATTTCTAGTCCTGAGCTAGTCACATTGAGGCCAAATGCCTCAGTCTCCTGGATTAATATGGATGCACCTCTGAGATACTTCAGCTGTGGCCAGAGAAGCTGTTGGGGCGTGAACACTGACAATGATGTGTTTTTTCGTCATGGTATCGAGCCAAACAGATGCAAGGGAACCCGCTGGGAAAGCATCCCGCAAAAATTCTCCATGGTTGAAGTTGGGAATGATGGGTGTGTCTACGGGATCAAACCAGATGGGTTTGTCTATGGCAGGTAAGTGCTATTGGAGAGCTTTGGAATGTCCCTCTAAGACAGGGCTGGGCAACTACAGGAGGTCAAGGGGCCATTTTTGCCCCCCCCATGGACCACAGTCTATGGGGTGCCCTGAAGAAAAAAAGTGTTTAAAAATGAGCAGGGGGGGGGTGTCCTCTGGTGCCACATGTGGCCCACAGACCATGTGTTGCCCAGTCCTCCTCTAGGAGAATCTTATGTTTTCATAGACATTTTTGTTTTTCCGAAGAGTGATAGTGGGAGTAGAGGGGAATAGATATACAAGATCTTGAAGACAACCAGGGTTCTTCTGTTTCCGTCTGGAAACTGGGCTTGTCCAGACAGGTGAGGGAATCTTTGCAATGAGATTTGTTTATTTCCAATATTTACACACTTCTTTTTGTCTAATAAGATTCCTGAGTGCTGAACAGTAAGAAGAAAGTGGAGGGGGAGAATCAAAATACAGAATACAAATATTTAAAATCAAATTAGAGCCATAAAAGCATGGATGGTCAGTCAGGGAAGGCTTGTTTAAATAACAATGTCTTCAGCAGACACTGAAAGCAGAACAACATTGCTGCCTGTCTGATATCAGCAGGAAGGGAGTTCCACAGAGAGGGAGCCAATATGCTGAAGGCTCTCCTCTGGGTGGACTCCCCAACCAGACCTCAGGTCCATGCAGAAGTACTAGGATGACCACAGTGACCGGGCAGGTTGGTAAGAGAGAAGGTCCTCTCTCAAATGGTGTATCTTTGATACACCCTTTAAAGAAGAATGAGCAGGTCTGTCAAGACAAGGTTCAAGCAGCTGTTACAATAAAGGCCCTGTGTAGGATATAAGTAGAGCTGTGCACAAATGGCCTCTTGAAATTCTCCACTTTACTTGTGGGCAGAGAAATTTGGGAGACAATTGCACCGAATTTCTCCAGGGGGAGGAGAAATTCCCAATAGTTTCTCCCAGGTAGGTGTCCCCATTGGCAGGGCTTGTGGCACTGCTTCTTCCTTTGGGGGTGAGGGTTTTTTGGTTTTTTCGTGCTGCAGCATCATCAGCTGTCTTGGCAGGCTTGCCCCCAGTTTGCATCCACTGCAATGCAGGTGGGGCAGTGTTGTGTCCACCAAGGATGAGGTGGAGTTAGGGCTCTGCCATTATCTGTCCTCCAATTTCCTTAAAGTTTTCTTTCCCAGTGAAAGAGGCTTCCATTGTTCTGCCTCATTCAGGATGTTTTATAATTTATATTAGTTGTTTTACTGAGCTTGCCTAATCACAGCTAGCCTCCCAGGCTGCCTGCACATCCTGATCTGAAGAAGTCCAGTGGGAGGAATTACCTCATAGTGCCTTAAACTGAAGTGTAGGAAGCTGAGGAGGCTACAGGCGGCTAGAGAGATGATCATACAATGAATAACAGGACTTGTGCTCACTCCTTGTCCACCATTTGCATTCCCTATTTTTCGCCGTTTTATATCCAACGTAAATATTTATGTAGGCAATTACGACAAAAAAAAAAAGGGAACCACAAATAGCGTAGTGGGCGCTATTTGCGTTTCTTTTTCTTTCGCCGTAAAAGCCTACGTAAATATTTACGTAGGATAAAACAGCAAAAAATAGGGAAAGCAAATGGCGGCCGCTGTAGCTGCCACCATTTGCGTACGCCTTCTTTTTTCTTGGCTTGCCATGATAGGCTATGTAAATACTTACATAGCCTATCATGGCAAAGACCAGAATGGAAATGACGGCCACGGCAGCCAGTCGAAAGACCAGCCGCAGCCGCCGCTGGAGCTGCTGCCGTCTGGAACATCTGCTCCAGGTAAGCTTCATCCCGGGGGGAATCCACGGGGGGGCGGGGGGGCAGGCTGTTCCGCCATGGATTTCAGGGGCCAAATGCCAGTGCATTCGGCCTCACTGAAATCCGTGGCGGAATTCTCTGCCATCTCTACTCCTAAGTAAGGTAAGCCCAAGAAACCCAATCTCAACCCGTGAGAATTTCTCTGAAATTTCTTCACCACCGAATTTCTTTTTGGAAGCAATTTGTCTTCTATCAAATTGAATGAGAATGGTAAAAAAAAAAAAAAAGTGGGAGAAATTTTTAGCACAACACTAAATATAACATAAGTGCAGGGAATGCTGATGTCCAAAGTGTCTTGGCTCGCCTATGCTTGAGAATTCTCTCCTTAAACAGCATTAAGAGATGAAAGGTGGATTTGATGTCCAAGTGTAGCTTCTAATGGTGTGGTGTGGTGTGGTGGTACATCTTGACATTCTCAAGATGAGCTGTGAAGGAAAGACAAGGTGCTAGCCCAGATGGCTGTAAAGAAAATATTGGAGAAATCATGAGCATTCCCTGGCCAAGACTAAAAAAAAATGAAGGAGAATCAGAAAGGGCTTCCTGACCCTCTCCCATGGCTGCTACTCTATTTATTATCCAACTCATGTCTCTAATTGCCTTTATCTCTTCATTCACCTTTGCCATCTCAGTCCATAACAACAACAACAACCCCCAATAGTGTTGTTTAAATACATAAAACTGTTTTCCTCAGAATGAATGGTTCCACTAGAAAGTTGTAGACCCTGAACTTGAATGTCTTGTGGTAGGGGGAGGGGCTTTAGGTGACCATGTGTATTACTTTAGTTATGAAGCACACAGCTAACATTAATCTCTCTCCTTCCAACCACCATTTCATGCCTTAAAATTGCTTCTATATTCCTGATATGTTAGAAGAACAACAGCAGCAAAACTGTTTGCCAACCCTGAGATATCTATCTATCTATCTATCTATCTATCTATCTATCTATCTATCTATCATCTATCAATCAATCTATCATCTATCTATCTATCTATCTATCTATCTATCTATCTATCTATCTATCTATCATCTATCCTATATCACACACTACACACACACACACACAGCATGTGCAGTTTTGCATTTTAAACTCACTTAAATCATAACACCGTAATGACTACAGGAATAAATGGAGTTTGCTTCTAGTGCTCTGATGTCCACATCACCTGACCTGCCACTCTCTCAGGATATCACCCCCCCCCCAGCTTCATGGCCTTGGACTTTGGCCCCAAGATTGAGTGCTAGCTGCACTATACACAAACCTAGAAATTGGTTCCTCCCCTATATCCATATGCTATTTTCCTATAGGGTAGATAAGATTTATACTAGTGCTGTGCCGAAAATTTATCTCATGTTTTTTTCGACCATTCTCATTCAATTTGATTGAAAAGAAATTGCTTTTGAAAAGAAATTCAAAGGAGGAGAAAATTCTCATGGGTTGGGTCTGGGGTTCATGTGCTAACCTTACTTATGAGGTGGCTGAGGAGTGCAGGCAAGTGTCCTGTCTGTCACTGTACAATAATCTCTGTGGCTGCCTGTAGCCACCTCAGCTTCCCAAACTTCAGGTAAAGCCACCATGAGGAAGCTACATCATGAGGCAGTTCCTTCCATGGGGCCTTTTCAGTTCAGGAAGTGCAGGTGGCCTGTGAGGCTGCAGAGCAATGGAAAGATGTGTAATACAGAGAGAAAACACACACAACACCCTCGGCCACCTCACAGTGATTAAGTAAGCTTAAAAGGATCACCAAAAGAAATTAAAAAATTCTGCCTCAAAAAAGTGGAAGCCTCAACACAGTTGATGCTGTTGCCATCTACAGAAGCGGTGCAATAAACCCAAAATCCTGAGGAAAAAAGAAAGAACCTGTGTGTGACAACCCCTGACAATAGTGAGCTCAGCTGTGAGAAACTGTTGGAGTATTTCTTCTCCCCTAGAATAAATTTGGTGAAATTGTTCTTCCAATTTCTGTGCCCTCAAATAGGCTGGAGAAATTTGAGAGGCCATTTGTGCACAGCTCTAATTCATACAGTATCAAATAGAGCCCAATGTGGGACAGTGTACAGCCATAGGTGTCAATAAACTGTCCAGAATCCCTTACTCCTTTGCCCTGGAGTGATGATGGGTTAAATAATTCATAGGACCCTGTGGGTGCAATTGGATGTGACTTGAGTGAAAGGGCTGGGGCATATTCAAAGCTTTTCATTTAAGATGTATAACGGAGTCGGAGTCTTAAATTCAGCCTGGATTGGATTCCAGGCAAAGTGGTTTCTCAGCCCACATGCCAGCTCACTATAGGTGGGCAGGTGAAAATAGTACAGATTTCTCTGAATACTACTGGACAAGGAGAGGAAGCTGTGGAACCACCTGATCCTTTTGCCTTCTGGTCAGTCTGAACAAGGATTCATTTAATCCTCGATCTAACCCTGTGCAGAACGTTTTGTGCAAACTGAAGCAAGGGCTGGGGTATATTCAAGGCTTTTGATTTAAGATGTATAACGGAGTCTTACATTCCACCTGTCCATCAAAACAGCCTTCTTCCCGCTTCCTTAACCATTATTTCAGGGATGGGATCACAAACGGCAACCCCACTGGCACCAAATGGATGAAACTCAGAAACATCAGTGCTCGGGCCAAGGATTTGAGCTATGACCTGAATATTCTGTGGCTGATCACCAAAGATGACAAGATTCTACGATGTCAACTGTAGTGCTACATTTCTTTGCCTTCCTCTGCCTCCCATAGATTTGCTATTGCCTTTTTTCCTCTGTTCCAAGGATTCAGAAAGACGGGGACGTTTGGCTCAAAACTATTTGGGTTTTTGTGAGCACTTCCTTCAAGCACTTGGAAAAATGCTTGCAAAATCCCAAGATTTGCACACCAACCATTTTCAGAGCTGCAAGCACCAAGTCTGCCTATTCGATTTAGCGGAGACTTTGGGCTTCTCCATACCAGGCTTTTTATCCCACAGCTTTACCCAGGCTTGAGGCTTCTGGTTCCGGATTCTTTGTGGGATTAAGATCGGCTCCTTCACATGCACTTCCTCTTTTATTTTATTTTTTTCCCCAGGGATTGCCTTTATTTGCAAGTTCTATATGTTTAATTATGCAGCCACTAGATGGTGCTCCTATTATAGAACAACTCCCTCTTTACACATGGACAAATTCAGATTGCTTTTTTTTTATTAGCTCATTATTTCCATTTCAAATAAAGTCACAGCACAGGAGAGGCCCTGGAGGGTCACAATGTCATGTAAAGGACCCATAAACTTCCATGGGTAACCAATCTCGATTTCAGGATAAAAGCCCCATGTGGAGAAGCTCTTTGTGTTCATTGGTTTTTTTGCATAGGAAGAGCTAAAGATGCAGCAGCTCTGAAAACATCTGGAATGGGGCAAAAAGTAACCCACCACTAGACACCTTTAGGCCAAGAGGGTTTTCAGCGGTGGGTTGAGTTTTGTCTTACTCCAGTCATTTTTGTAGTTGCGGCTTTGTGACCCATGATCATGGATGTGGTCAGCATCCAGGTTCTTGGGCTGCAAAAGGGACACACCATTGAGGTGGTGGTGTGTGGGTAGACTGGCCAGGGGTGAAGCATGAACATAATCAAGCGGGGTGGGGGGCTGTGCTGACCTCAATTCCATTCTTGGCCATTCAAGTAGGGGTGTTCACATATTCCAGCACCCTCCTTTGAATGCTCTTCCCATCTCTGCTCAGTTCTTTCCCTTTACTTGCCCCAGTCTCAATGAAACCCCATCTCTTTCCGGGTCTGTAGGCATAGCTCTCACTATTGGCTAAACCTTGCAATGATATGGCTTGGGAAAATGTCCAGTATGCTGCAAAAATAATTCTGGGAACTCATATTATTTTGCTGAACATCCTCTAGACATCCAGCAAAATAGCCGAGGTCTGAATTTCATCCACAGCAGGTTGGGATCTTACTTTACTGAGACGGGGGAGTGGAGTTATAGGGAGGAGTTGTAACTGGTGTTGCAATAAGTCTTCTCTTTGCCATAAACATAGAAGCCCTGTCCAGAGATGCTGGGAGCCATGGGAAATGTATTTCCCAGGGTCCCAGGGTCTTTGGAAGCTACTGTGCATGCTTGCAGTAGCTCACAGACCTTATGGAGATCCTCCCACTGTACCTGAGCAGGCTCTCCTGCTCCCCTTTAGTAAGTTAGGCAAAATGGAATTATGGTGAGGACTTAGAATCACAGAATCATAGGGTTGGAAGGGGCCTACAAGACAATCGAGTCCAACCCCCTGCTCAATGCAGGAAGCCTGATTCCCAGGTGGTCTTCCATCCCATCCAAGTACTAACCAGGGCTGACCCTGCTTAGCTTCCGAGATCAGATGAAATTGGGCACGTCCAGCTCCTTGCTGTTTCAGTGATGTAATGGGTGAAGGGAAAACTGATCTCAGTAGAATCTAGTCTAGATTTTGGAGGAGTCTGTCCCTTATCCTAACTGGACTGGAAAAAGACAGATACAAAGAAACTGGTGTATGAACCTTTTCTGTTTACAATTACACTCCACCACTAACTCAGAATCATATACACCACGGATGAAAACTGTTTTAACAGACATGCATCCTGTCTGGAGGAATTCTGGGTAGCTACATTTCTGTACAGTGTGGAACAGAGATCTCCAACAGGGAATTCTCAGCAGCCTCAAGCTTTAATTCTCAAGATAATCTGCAGACCCACCAAAATAAACTGCTACGACATTGTAGCATACATATGCCCAAGGTGGAAGGGGTTCAAGTCCTCCACTAAGACAAAAACAAACAACATCACAACAATTTAAAAATAGGCAACACCTCAGAATTCAACTTTGTTCATGTTTTGTTTTGGTTTTTCAACATTTTCAAAGTCTGTCTCTTTCTTGCCATTTGAACCTGATGGATTCTTAACATCAGAACTTTTTCAGGAGTTTGAAGGCCATAAACATCAGCTTGCTAAATTAAACACATGTATGTCTTTTCCTTGTCCTGAAATCCCTAAACCCAACAGCATCCACAATCAGGATTGCTGGGAATTCCCCATCAATAGATTCTATTGGGGCAGCCATGTTCCCCGCCCTACTCCCAACCGTGCACCTGGAGGAACATCATGACATCTTGGCCTTCGACAGAGGCATTGTGGGGCAAAATCAGTATCAGTATAGGAACACTTCTGCTGCTTTAGTGCAGTGCCAATTTTTTTTAAAAGAAAAAAAGAGAAAGAAGAAAATGAGTTTTAGAAAAGAGACGTCTGTGCTTCTGAGCTTTACAAACATAAGTTCTCCACCCACGTACCCCAAATGTACAAGAATTTCACCCACTCACTGCTGAAATGCAGACAGTGCCTCTCCCCCTTCACAGTTTGAGAATGGGGCTTTGATGATGGGGAGGCACTTTCAGCCTAGCACTAAATTATTATCCCTCCCCATATTGTAGATTAGATTGGGGAGTGGAGAAGACTGAGGGCGTAATCCTATGCATGTTTAGACAGAGAAAAGGCCTACGACTCCCAGCATTCCTCTGCCAGGCTGGCTGGGGAATGCTGGGAGTCATAGGCCTTTTCTCTGTCTAAACATGCATAGGATTGTGCCCTAAGACACTTTAATCATGCCATTATACTCACAGTGAGGATGATAAAACTGCTAAAAGGGTGGACCCTCCCCTCCCTAGTATAATCCTCCTAACCATTTTTACTTGGACCTCACAGTGAGGCTTACTTCCAGTAAGTGCAAGTGTTTCTAGGGTTATAAATTGACAGCATTGCTTGCTCTATATAATATAAAAATTCTGCTTGCTTTCCATTTTGCCTGATGAAGCTTTCTGTGAAACTCGAAACCTTACACATTCCTCCTGACACCAACCTTAAACAGGACTAATGCAAGATTTCGTTGTAACTCTATCGGTGCAACGAACTTAACCTATCTCTAACAAATCTGTAGTCACACTGGAAGATTCTTATACTGGATTAAAAAGCAAAACAAAACTAGATTCCATGTGGTTCTGTCCTGTTCTCATTGCGCAGCTGCTCAAAGAATCTGTATGGGATCTTCATTGTGCAGAGACTAATTGGCTGAAAGATCTGGAGCCATAAAGGTATGATCCTTTTATGAAGGACAAACTGACAAACAAACGGCGTGGAAATGAAGGAGCACAAAACACTCACTTTTTTTTTTACCTAACTAGGGATGGAAAGACACAGCAGAGCCCCTAAAATGCAAAACAGCCACTGATGTGTTGCACCCCCATGCTCACGGGACTGCTGCGCATTTAAGCTGCACATTTAAGTATAATGGCAAAAAAAAAAGGGCACGTCGGAGTCGGTTAGGGAAACGCACATTAAATCGCGAGTGTATACCACCAGAAGCTACTTCAAAGCTGCAATGGTGCGCAGTTTGATGGAGTGGAGGGTGAAAGCAGTGCCATGTAGATGGGGCCCCAGGTTTGGGGATGACAATCTGAACCATCTTGGCTTTAGAAAAAAAACAGACTGAAATAAAGGATTTTTGAACACGTCTGTAAGTCTTGAGCCTTTCTTGTTGGACATTCTCCAAGCCAAGCAGAAATAGAAGGCGTTTGTGTAAGTACTGCTTTAGCTTGGTCTTTTAAAGCTGTCTGGTCTGCATCTTCTCTAAAATAAAGCACATTTGCTTGAATGAGAGTTTTGTTTGCAGATGCTGCTGTTTCACTCGCATTTCACAAAAGAGCCTGCCTAGATTGCTTGGAGGCAGAATTTCTCTAAGACAGCTTCACGCCCAGGGTAGGAATGGGCGGGTGCCCACCCGGTCCTGGTTCTCCAGGTGCCGCTGAGCCTCTGCCCCCACACGTGCACCCCTTGAACCATCCTCAACCCCCACCTGCACTCAACTGAAGGCAGCGGTGGCAGCGAAAGTGGGAGCGACACCCCATCGCCGCCCGCCACCAGCTCCTGAGGCCTGGATGTGCGGCAACTCTTCTTCCAGGGAGTCGCCATTTTTAAAATACCAACGTCCTGGAACTTCCAGGAGGTTGCCATTTTAAAAATGCGACTCCTTGGAAGAAGACGAGTTGCTGTGCATCCAGGCCTCAGGAGGTGGCAGTGGTGGACAAGGTGGTGGCGGCAGCAAAAACAGTGGCAAAGGCAGCAGTGGCAGTGAAGGTGGCGTGGCAAAGGTGAAGGCGGCGTGGTGAAGGTGAAGGTGGTGGAGGTGGCGGAGAAGGCAGAGAGGCAAAGGCAGTGGCGGAGAAGGTGGCTCAGGTAAGGACCTGGAGGTGCCGGGGGGGGGCTGGGCTGGGGGCTGAAGCTCCAAAGCGCACCAAGTGCTTTGGTGAGCCCCTGACCCACTCTGGGTCGCTTCGTGCCCCCTCCACTTCACCTCGGAAGGGGCACAAAGTGACCCGAAGCAGCCTGCTTCAACTCGGGGTTCGTGCCTCTGGCCAAAGTGGTACACAGCCCTAGTGCTAACTACAGAAGCATGCCTGAAGTTTCTGTGCATGCCGGTCTCCTATCCATATAGCCAGTTGCTGCATGCCCATGTGATGGTGATGGTCATACATATTGAGAAAAGCATTTATTCTGTTCTATAACTAATAACATCAGTCATATTTCAAAATCTGTGTTGCTGTAATAACTTTATTAGGCCAACTTAATCACACACACATGCACACACTGCTCATTTTATCATTGTTTGTGCTTCGAATCCGTCGTGTCCAGTAAACAGACACAACTGGGATGCAAGTCCATCACAATGTCAGATAGCCATCCAGCTCCAAGGCAGTGGTGAACTAACTATAGCATAGGATACCATGCCACATCCATATTGCCTAAATAAAGCACCTATTAAGGATGTGGCCTTTGGCAGCTGTAATTCCCCAGCATTTCAGAGCTTGACTCAACATGGAAAGCCCTTAACACAACATGCTAAATTGATTTTTTTGTTTAATTGAATATTAATAAAGCAATGTCCCAGATGTGTGTTTTTTAAAAAGAAAAAAAATCTGACATTCTGGGAGTTTGTAGATTTCTTATATTCTGCAATACCAATTTCTGCAAGTTTAATACTACTTTCCACATTTCCTGTTAAATGTCACAACAGAATCATCTTTGGATCAAATGGAATATCATAGCCCGTCATTTCTTTCATTTTGTCCAAGATGATTTTCCAGAATCTTTGTACATATGGACTAGTTCATAGATGTCCATATGTTGACAAAAGTTGGTTTATAATATGTCTTATTTTAAAATATTGGAAGACTGGTTCCAATTTATCAATTACTTTCTCATATAAGATCACATGGTTATTTACAAGGCCTTTTAATGAAGTTTTTTGTTTCCGAATACAGAAATGTCTAGAGCCTTATAATTCAGGAGAAGTTGGTTCATTATATATATATAAAAAATCAAGCTTATTGGTGATACACTTGGACTGAGAAATTATTTAAGTTTATACCGTATATTTAAAGATACTTTGATAGTTGATAATATAGTAGGGTCTTGTTATTACATTTATATCCCACCTCCCTTCCATCACGGAAGCCAAGGTGGCTATCTGCGGTTCCCAGGTGATCTCCCCTCCAAGAACTGACCAGGCCCATAGCTGCTTAGCTTCAACAAGGTGGCTGTTTCATGGGCCTCCAGACCATGACCTGCATCCTTGTTGTATCACTCCTTTTTGAAACCTAAGCAAGTTTGACGAATTGCACTTTGTTATTTTATCTGTCTGTTTGTTTGTTTGTTTTTAAAACAATAACAGTCATAACTGAATGCAAGTAGGGATGTCCAGCACAGGGAAATCTGGCCTTCTTGGGGCCCGATGGATTTCCCCGGAGCCCCCAGCTCAGATTGCTTTAGCGAGCCAAGCTGTGGGCTCCCTGCTGGAACTCACGGGTGCTGTGCACAAATGGCTCCTTCTCCCCCTCCTCGGTCCCGGAAGAGAGAGCAGGAACCATTTAGGCCCAGTGGCAGGGCTGCTGTACGTGAATCTTTCATTCTCCCTCCTGGGGCCGGGAGGGAGAAGGAGAGACTTGTGCACAGTGGCCCCACTGCTGTGTACGAAATGGAGGATGACAGGGGGGCACCACTCCTTTCTCATCCTCCTGCCCTTGCTGCTGCATTACTGTGCAAAGGCGGAAAATCCACCAGCTGGCCCAACTCAGTGCAGGCCAAGTCTCAGGCCAGCTGGGGGATGTCAGACCAGAGATGTCAGACCAGAGACCAGGGGGTCATAGAATCATAGAATAGTTGGTTGGAAGGTGTCTGTAAGACCATCAAGTCCAACCCCCTGCTCAGTGCAGGAATACAAGTCAGAGCATCCCTGACAGCTGTCTAGCTCCATCTTGAATGCCTCCAGTGTGGGAGAGCCCACCACCTCCCTAGGTCATTGGTCCCATTGTTGTATTGCTCTAACAGTCAGGACATTTTTCCTGATGTTCAGCCGGAATCTGGCTTCCTGGAACTTGAGCCCCTTAGTCCGTGTCCTGCACTCTGGGATGATGGAGAAGAGATCCTGGCCTTCCTCTCTGTGACAACCTTTCAAGTACTTGAAGAGTGCTATCCTATCTCCCCTC
Source organism: Heloderma suspectum (assembly GCF_057233095.1). NCBI lineage: Eukaryota > Metazoa > Chordata > Lepidosauria > Squamata > Helodermatidae > Heloderma > Heloderma suspectum. Next base: position 20,286,452 of record NC_139467.1, read on the forward strand.
AGTCTTCTCTTCTCAAGGTTAAACATGCCCAGTTCTTTCAGTCTCTCCTCACAGGGCTTTGTTTCCAGTCCCCTGATCATCTTCATTGCCCTCCTCTGAACCCTTTCCAGTTTGTCTGCATCCTTCTTAAAGTGTGGTGCCCAGAACTGGACACAGTACTCCAGATGAGGCCTAACCAGTGCTGAGTAGAGGGGAACTAGTACTTCACATGATTTGGAAGCTACACTTCTATTAATGCAGCCCAAAATAGCATTTGCCTTTTTTGCAGCCACATCACATTGTTGGCTCATATCCAGCTTGTGATCTACAACAATTTGAGCTTCCTGTCTTCCATTTTTGTGCTTATGAACATCTGATGGCCTAACTACACATTGCAGTAATTGTGAGGCTTATGACCCAGTGAAAGCTCATTGAGCTACACCCCCCAAACAGATTCCTCTGACATCCCTAGATGCAGGCTTTACATATTAGTAAAATATTATTGCTATTATTTCTCATATTAGTTGTTTCTAAAGTCTTTCTAAAATACTGTCTTTCTAAAAGACTGTCTGCCCAGCTAGCTCCATGCGGTAGTGGCTCCGATAATGACCAGAGCATGTGGGGAGGGATGCCAAGTTTTCCCACACCCCTTATATACCTCCCCACATGCTCTGGTCATCGTCTGAGTCACTATCGCATGGAGCTAGGTGGGCAGACACAAAGTGTACAGAATGGGTGCAGGAACTCAGGCCCCAGGGGCCAAATCTGCCCCTCCAGGAATTTCAATCCATCTCGGGGGTTCTCCAGATGGCCATAAAACTGCAGTTGCAATACACTGTATGTGCACCAGCCCTTGAAAATGACTTGGATGCTTCAGCTAGTGCAGATTATGGTGGCCAGGAATGTAACCAGTGCTGCCAGATGGAGTAAGATCACACCCATTGTAAAAGAACTGCACTGGCTGCCCATTCACTTCTGAGCCCAATTCAAGGTTCTAGTACTTTCATTTAAAGCCCCAAATAGCTTGGGACACAAATTTCTGAAGGAACTCCTCTCCCTGAATCAGTCTGCCCATGCCTTAAGATCATCAGGATCATCTCTTCTCCAATTTTTTCTTCTCCAGTGAAATTTCCTGAATTCCAAACTCAGACAATATGAAATACTGGATTTAGTCTTTCTAAAAATGAAAACAAATCAATGCAATAAAATGGAAAGGACTGAATTGTACCATGTGATTGAAACAAACAAAACATAAAATGTTAAAAAAAAATGTGCAGGAAGTTTACAAACTCAGTGAAACTCCAAGTGAAGAAGTTCTTCCACAATGGAATTGATCAGCTATGTGAAATATTTCCACTTTACTGAGGATTGACTCAAAGGAAAGTGTGATGATTACCATCAGTTTAAGAGTCTTCTAGTGTTCTTTCAATAGATGGTCCTGGAAAGGGATCCAAGACATTAATGCTCAGAATTTTTCAGAAGACGTCGAATTTGATAACGCATCACCTACAATGTAAAGCTGCACTGGCTGTATTAATAAATAAGAGTATGTGTATGGATATCTTTCAGTCACAGTCTGAGGATTCATTACGGGGAAAATTCCATCTCATTTACAATTGATGAGTTCAATAATGTGTGTCCAGTGTCTGCTTTTTGGGAAAAGGATATTTCATAACAATCAGATCATTGACATCTGGGAGGATAACCCTGATTCACCAGAAAGAAGCTAGAACATACATCACACATTTCCTGAATGTTTGTGCAACTACAGCATATATTGTCACATCTCCAATTCTTGACAGAATGGAGAACAGGGCCAAAACTAACAATATGAATTCCAACAGGTAAAGGTGAATGCTTTGCATTCAGGCAGGAAAAATCAAATGCATGGATATGGGATGGATGACACCTGGCTTGACAACAATGTCTGTGAAAAGGATCTAGGGATTTTAGTTGACCACAAGTTAAACATTAGTTAACTGTATGATGCAACAGCCAAAAAGGTTAATGTAGTTCTAGCCTGCATCAAAAGGGACTTGGGTTAGGATGAAAGTGTCCCTTCACTGGTGGGGAAGAGTTCTGCTAGTGATGGGGGGGGTGTTCATTGCAGAGGCCCCCAGTACATTTGCAGAAACCTCCACACTATATATCTACCTCTGGTGGTGTTCCTACTGGTTGTTGTTGTTGTTGTTCAGTCGTTCAGTCGTGTCCGACTCTTCGTGACCCCATGGACCATAGCACGCCAGGCCTTCCTGTCCTGCACTCTCTCCCGGAGTGTGCTCAAATTCATATTCATTGCATCGGTGATGCTATCTAGCCATCTCATCCTCTGCTGTCCCCTTCTCCTTTTGCCTTCAGTCTTTCCCAGCATCAGGGTCTTTTCCAGAGAGTTTTCTCTTCGCATTAGGTGGCCAAAATATTTGAGCTTCAGCTTCAGTAGTTCCTACTGGTAGTAGGCCACAAATTAGGGAAAAAGCAGCTTTGGATCTGCTGGATACAAGGCCTCTCCATTCCTCCATCTGGCCTCAGAACTGGGTCCCCTGTCTATGCCAGTGTCAGGCTGATGTACGTATTGGGGTGGCCACTTATGTATCACCCACAAAAAAGGAAATGCATCACTGAAAAAGAGGACAAAAGGGATGTGTGATATGCATAAAATTTGCATATGCTAATTTAGACATTATAATTTAAATAGAAATGCACTACATCTCACCATAATGTGGAAGACTGACCAGATTACCTGTGTGACTGCCTGGTCAGTTTGGTGTCCAGGTGCTAACTGGGAATGGGCAACCATTCTTATGGCTCTTTATCTTTAGACCAGAACTGGACAGGACAGGCCTTCAAACAGAGGATTCCTTCAAATAGAGGACTGTCTTCTGGCAACCCTTCAAGTAGAGGACTGTCCTTTGTAAAAGAGGACATATGGCCACCTTGTATTTCATAGAATCATAGAACCATGGGGTTGAAAGGGGCCTATAAGACCACTGAGTCCAACCCCTTGCTCAATGCAGGAAGCCTGATTCCCAGGCAGTCTCCCATCCAGGTACTAACCAGGCTTAGCTTCCGAGATCAGACGAGATCAGGCACATCCAGCCCTTCCTCCCCATTGCAACCAACAGGCAGGAATATATAAAGTTTTTAAAAACTAGTGAGGATGGGAGAGAGAGGGAGGAAGGGAGGGTCTACCCCTCCTCCCAGCTAGCATAAGCTGACAGGGTTTGGGGAGTGGCAGTTGATCCATCACTTCACTCCCCCACATACACACACACACACACACACACACACACCATTTGGGATTTGGGATTACTCTGCCAAAACATTTGGAGATGCTTTGGGCAGAGCAATGAGAGAGAGAGAGAGAGAGAGAGAGAGAGAGAGAGAGATGATAGTTAGATGGATAGATGGATATAGAGCTACATATAAATTCATGGATAGCAATGAGCACCTTCTGAGAAGAGGCAGGCTTCCTTCCTTCCTTCCTTCCTTCCTTCCTTCCTTCCCTCTCTCTCTCTCTCTCTCTCTCTCTCTCACACACACACACACACACACACACACACACGTGGGATTGCCTTTTCTAAGATGAGACACACACATACAGTCAGGGCCAGAAATATTGGAACAAGGGTAACTGTTTTGGCAGTTGGCCTCTGTACACCACCACATTGAAGTTGAAAGGAAACACACCCAGATGGGAGCGAAGTCAGGACTTTCAGCTGTAATTCAAGGGGTTTGACAAAAGTGGGGCACTAACCATCCAGGAAGGGCAGCCGGTGGCATACACACACCCCTATCGTTGGTGGCTCATAAGTAATGGAACAAACCAACATCATTTCAAACTTACAGATCGCCTTTAATACCTGGATGAAAATCCTTTGCCGTCAATGACTGCCTGAAGTCTGGAACCCTTGGACATGACCAAATAATGAGTGTCCGCCCTCGAGATGCTTTGCCAGGCCTTTACTGCAGCTGCCTTCAGCTGCTGCTTGTTTGTGGGTCTTTCTGCCTTCAGGCTTGTCTTCAGTAAGTGAAAAGCATGCTCTATTGGGTTGAGATCAGGTGACGGACTTGGCCACTGAAGAACATCCCACTTCGTTGCCTTGAGAAACTCTTGGGTAGCTTTTGCTGTATGTTTTGGGTCATTATCCATCTGCAATATGAAGTGGTGTCCTATCAGTTTGGCAGCATTCGGCTGAATATGAGCAGAAAGTATAGCCCTATACACTTCAGAATTCATCCTGCTGCTTTTATCAGCAGTCAGGTCATCAATAAACACCAGTGACCCGGTTCCATTGGCAGCCATGCATGCCCAGGCCATAACACTGCCTCCACCATGTTTGACAGATGATGTGGTCTGCTTTGGATCATGAGCTGCTCCTTTCCTTCTCCATACTTTTCTCTTCCCATCATTCTGGTACAAGTTAATCTTGGTTGCATCAGTCCAAAGAATCTTATTCCAGAACTGGGCCGGCTTTTTTAGGTGTTTGCTGGCAAAGGCTAATCTGGCCTGTCTGTTCTTGAGCGTTAGCAGTGGTTTGCACCTTGTTGTGAAGCCTCTGTATTTACATTCATAAAGCCATCTCTTGACTGTAGATGTTGACAATGACATGCCTACCTCTGCAAGAGTGTTCTTGACTTGGCCAGATGTTGTGAAAGGGTTCCTCTTCACCAAGAGCAGCATTCTGTGGTCATCCGCTTTAGTTGTCTTCTGTGGTCTTCCAGGCCTTTTGCTGTCATTGAACTTGCCAGTTAATTCCTTCTTTTTCAGGATGTTCCAAACTGTTGTGTTGGCCACTCCCAATGTTTTTGCTATCTCTTTGATGGGTTTATGTTGTTTCCTCAGCCTACTGATGGCCTCCTTCACTCACATGGACACCTCTTGGACCTCATGTTGGGAGTTCCAGTGAACAGCTACCAAAGGCAAATATAACACTCAGAACCACCTCCAGGCCTTTTATCTGCTTGATTGGTCATGGGGTATCCAGGAAACAGGCCACACCTGGCCACGCAGCTGCTTGTCAGCTATTCGTTCCATTACTTATGAGCCACCAATGATGGGTGTGTGTGTATGCCACTGGCTGTCCTTCCTGGATGGTTAGTGCCCCACTTTTGTCAAACCCCTTGAATTACAGCTGAAAGTCCTGACTTCACTCCCATCTGGGTGTGTTTCCTTTCAACTTCAATGTGGTGGTGTACAGAGGCCAACTGCCAATACAGTTATCCTTGTTCCAATATTTCTGGCCCTGACTGTATGTGTGTGTCTCATCTTAGAAAAGGCAATCCCACGTGTGTGTGTGTGTGTGTGTGTGAGAGAGAGAGAGAGAGAGAGGGAAGGAAGGAAGGAAGGAAGGAAGGAAGGAAGGAAGGAAGGAAGCCTCTTCTCAGAAGGTGCTCATTGCTATCCATGAATTTATATGTAGCTCTATATCTATCTATCTATCTATCTATCTATCTATCATCTCTCTCTCTCTCTCTCTCTCTCTCATTGCTCTGCCCAAAGCATCTCCAAATGTTTTGGCAGAGTAATCCCAAATCCCAAATGGTGTGTGTGTGTGTGTGTGTGTGTGTGTGAGAGAGAGAGAGAGAGAGAGAAGGCAGGCAGGCAGGCAGGCAGGCAGGCAGGCAGTTCTCAGAAGGTACAATATTTTTGGCCCTGATAGTGAGGGAACACGTCATTCAATGTGCAAATCAGACCTAGTTTATTAAATTACTTTGTGTGTTTTAATCAATCAGTTCAGATTCTGAGTGATGGCTTTTACAAGTAGTGTTTCCTGCCTAGTAAGCAAATTTCTAGTGGTAGGTTATTTCAGTTGAAAGACTCAGCATAGAAAGTGAATGTTGCTGTGGCCTAATAGTGACACTAAACACAGACAATCCTGTTAACTATCTACACAGCTGTTGTATGGCTTCAGGCTCTTCGGCTTCTGTTCTTCAGAGCTTACTTTTGTATTGTATTCCTTCTTGTCACAGGTATGCTATTACCTGTGATGCTCTGGAAGTTTCTAGTGTGTTGCCCTCTCCTGAATTCTAGTTTGATGTGAGCCCTACTCAGGCATTATGTCTGAATAGGGAATCTGAATCCATAGAGGGAACACAGAAGTGCACATGCTGGGCCAATCCCCAATGTTTCTGGCCCCACTCTCCCTGTTCTCAGCCTTGCCAGTAAACCACACATTATAGAAATAACATTATAACATCTCTTAAGGTAGAAATCTCATCACAAGGCTGATAAAGCAGGGTTCCCAGTCCTGCAGAGGGTTCTACTCACATTCAAGTGAACATGAGTAGAAGACCCCTTCAGACCTGCAATCATCCATACAAATGCATCAAGGTCACTTTTGTGTAATGTGTAATGCATTGACGTAGAAGGGCTGAGAAGCAAATGAAGGAAGGGAATGCTGAGGAATACTTAATACACACACTGCTCCATAGAACATTGAGAAATTAAACAGAAAAATGGGCAATTCCTAATGCATTCATTTCTCTTCAGAAACAAGACAAAGTAATTTGGAACGGCAGCATCTGGGGAGAAATTCACAAGAGAATGTTAGAAGCATTCTAACATCACATAGTTTAAAAACTGTGAATGGCTTCCTTGCCTCCCTTGGATGTGGACCCTGCCTTCTAAGTCCCAAAGAAACTGGCCTTCAAAAGATCAGAGGGAAACTATTTGGATGGGTGGAGTTTCAGTTATCTTAAACAATGAGAACAGTGGGGTTGGATGATTATTAAGGTTCCTTAAAAAAAAAAAAAAGCCAGCTGTACACAGCAAATGATAATTGCCAAAGAGTCTCTCCCCTGCCATTTGTGATGGGTTGTTGCTGTTGTTGTTCAGTCATTAAATCGTGTCCGACTCTTCATGACCCAATGGACCATAGCATGCCAGGCCTTCCTGTCCTCTGCTCTCTCCCGGAGTGTGCTCAAGTTCATATCCATTGCCTCGGTGATGCTATCTAGCCATCTCATCCTCTGCTGTCCCCTTCTCCTTTTGCCTTCAGTCTTTCCCAGCATCAGGGTCTTTTCCTGTTAATCTGCATGTGGCAGGAAGCAGCCCATCTGTTTGACTGGAAAGTGAATGTAATGTTTACTTATTTTAAAAGGAATTACTTTGTCCTCAAACAAAAGCCCTTGTATGCAAAGCCCGGGAATCCTGGCTTATTAGCTCAGGTTCCTCTGGAAACAATGTATGGTTACATGCAAAATTTGGGCACACACTAACAGACATACAGTCCTGTATGCCTGAGATAATTATACAGTGGTTAATGTGGTTCCTCTATTTCCCTGAACATTCTAATTTCATAAATAGTCCAAACTAGAGTTTGATTAAAAAATAGAGAGAGAGAGATTAATCATGAGTTTCCTCACTTTCACTTTGAGGTAGCGCATGATTATCTCCTGGATCATTTCTAGGGATGTACGAAAGTCACTTACCTTTCCGTGGATTATGTTGATGGTGGGGGGGAGGCGTTCTGTCCCTCCCCCCGGAATCCTCGATGGGGGGAAGGTGTTCCGTTCCTCCCCCCCAGAATCCTCCATGGCCGGCTGTGCTCTGCGGCAGCTCCATGGAGCAGCCGGCCAGGCCTAGCCCCACCCAGAGCCGTCCACAGCCGGATTTCCGGCCGCGGAGGGCTCTGGGGAAAAAAAAACGCATACGCAAATGGCGGCTACGGCTGCCACCATTTGTGTTCCTTATTTTTGGCTGTCTTAGTCTACGTAAATATTTTTGTAGACTATAACGGCGAAAATAAAGGGGAACGCAAATAGTGTAGCGGGCGCTATTTTCGTCCCTTTTTGATTCACCGTTTTAGCCTACGTAAATCTTTACGTAGGCTAAAACAGCGAATCAAAAAGGGACGCAAATAGCGCCCGCTGCGCTATTTGCGTTCCCCTTTATTTTTGCCGTCATAGTCTACGTAAATATTTACGTAGACTAAGACGGCCAAAAATAAGGAACGCAAATGGCGGCGGCCGTAGCTGCCGCCATTTGTGTACATGGTTTTTTGTTTTTTGTTTTAACCCAGCCATGATAGGCTACGTAAATCTTTACGTAGCCTATCATGTCATTTTTTGTTTTTGTTTTTTTACAAGACAAATGGCAGCGGTGGCAGCCGGTCGGAAGACCAGCCGCCGCCGCCGCCGCCAAAGCCACCGCTGGAGCCACCGCTGCCCGGAAGATCTGCCCCAGGTAAGTCTCGTCCCGGGGGGGATCTGCGGGGGGGCAGGCCATTCCGCCACAGATTTCGGGGGGCTGAATGTACTGGCATTCAGCCTCACCGAGATCCGTGGCGGAATTCTCTGACATCCCTAATCATTTCAGCAAGGTTGAAGAGCAGATCATGTCCACAAGCCTTAGAATGATGTATGGTCAATATTCTAAGGTTCTAAGGTGTATGGTCAATGTTCTAGTGTTCTAAGGATTTCATGTATGTTTCCTTCTGGTTCTTACCCATATGTTATTATTTTTAACAGCAATGCTGACATCCTGAAAGTAAATATGGAAAAGCTTCTGAACTGCAATGGCATCAGCAAAGAGATCAGCATCAGCATCGTTGTCCTTTCAATGTGCACTACCACCCTGAAGCACAGGGGGCACTTTTATCACAAAGAAAGGCCATTTCATAGTGCCCAATGCAGAGATACTCCCCTTGGGCACCATCAAAGGAAGCGAGCTGAGCTTGTAGGGTGGGTTTGCTGCAGCCTAGCTTGTAGGATTTTGAGCATAACCTTGCTGGCATGTGAAATGAGCACAATTGTATGGTAGTTCGAACACTCTTTGGCATTGCCCTTCTTTGGGATTGGAATGTAAACTGACCTTTTCCAGTCTGGTAGCTGCCGCCATTTCCATACGCTGGGTTTTTTTCCCCCTGCAGTGATAGGCTACGTAAATACTTATGTAGCCTATCACGGCCTCCGCAGGGACGCAAATAGCGTCCCTGCATTAGCCGTGAATTAGGGTTGGCAGAGAATTACTCCCCGAACAGGTTTCGGGGAGAAATTCTCCACCCCCCCCACCCCCCGCACCCCCCCCCCGGGACGGGACTTACCTTTCCCGAATGTCCCTCCCGGCGGCGGGTCCCGGCGGCGGTTTGGCGGGTCTTCGTCAGGGGCGGGGGCGGCAGCCGATCTTTCGACCGGCTGCCGCCGCTGCCATTCCAATAAAACTAAAAAAAAAAATGCCCCCGTGATAGCCTACGTGACGATTAACGTAGCCTATCATGGCTAGATTTGCAAAGTCAGCCGTGATAGGCTACGTAAATCGTCACGTAGCCTATCACGGGGGCGTTTTTTTTTTTAACTTTTTATTTCGCGGTCGGGCGAGGCGAGGCGCCTCCCCCCTGGCCTGAATTTCGGCCGGGCGAGGCGGGAAGCCTCCCCCCCCCAGCCTGAACTTTGGGGGGAGAGCAGCGAAGCGCCTCACCCCCACCGCGAAAAGCTGCGAGACCAGGTAAGTGACTTTCGTGGTGCACCCCTAGCCGTGATAGGCTACGTACGTATTTACGTAGCCTATCACGGCTATGAAGAGGAACTGAATGGCAGCAGCAGGATGGCCGCCATTCACAAAGCAGCATGGACGGGAGCAGGCAAGTGCTCCATTTTGCGTGCCTTTTGTGGGTTGGGAGTGCCAGGGTCTTCGTCCCGCGCGCCTTTCGTGGGTTGGGGGGGCAGGGGCTTAGTTCCGAGATGGATTTCGGGGGGCCGAATGCACTGGCATTCAGCGTCACTGAGATCCATTGTGGAATTCTCAGACATCCCTAACCACCACAATGTGCATAAATTGTACAATGGCCCCAAATTTCCTTCGAAATAACCATACAGTTCCCTAAGGTGCTACTATGCCTTTCAGAATGTATTGTGTGTAACCTCTGGTGTTACAATAGAGCCATGAAATGAGAAAGGTTGTTAAAAACCACAGTGGCCTAAGGCTGACCCTGCAAGTTCAAGATGCAGTGCAGGCAGAGGGGTCTACAGGTCAGCAGGCCATGTTATGGTTATAGAGAGGTTATGCTGACCCTGCAGCCTCCTCCTCCCACCACACTACACCATGGAATTTGTCTGAACTAGAGATTTCATTGGCTTGCCCCCCCCCCCCGACTCCTTTCTGTCCATCTTCTGCCAGCTGGCCTGACTCAGTCTGCAGCGAGTCGGGCCAGCTGGCAGATTTTTGAATTCTTTTTATTTGCATAAATAAACATTTGCACCAATTGCAGCCACAGTTTGCAAAATTTGCACAAATTTCATTTGCGATTTATTAATTTGTGCAAATCCTGGCTACAATTTCTGCAAATTACACAAATTGTAGCCGCAATTTACACAAATGTCTATTTTAGGCAAAGTAAAAGAAAATCCCCAAAAGTTCCCAGATTCCCAGAAAAACCCTCAGCTCGGCTCTCAAAGGCAAGCTGAGTCAGGGGCGCCATGGAAATCCAGTGAGCCCAAAAGGGGCTGGATTTCCTGGCAACGGACATCCCTAGTCTGAACCTGCAGATTATTTATTTATTTATTTATTTATTTATTTACAACAGTTATAAACCGCTCCTCATCAGAAGATTTTGGAGTGATGAACAGCATGATAAAAGAATAAAACAATGGTTAAAAGAGTAACATTTTTTTTTTTAAGAGACAAACCCCAACAAAGTGGAGTTTAACAAACCACGGCTGGTCATGCAAGGAAGGCCTCTTGAAAGAACAATGTCTTCATGAGGTGCCAGAAGGAACACAATGTTGATGCCTGCCTGACCTTTAAAGGTAGGGAATTCCACAGGAAGGGCCTCCATGATACTGAAGGCTTTTTTCCTGGTGGACTCCAATCGGGCCATGGGTCCATGTGTCCAAGATAATGTGACCTTATCATCTAGTCACTGTTTTATTTTCCGTCCCTCCCATCCCCAACCTGGCTTTTTTATGACATCTTGCCTGAAGAAGCGATCTGGGGATCTCAAAAGCTTGTATAGTTTTGTTTGTTCACTTGTTGAACATGAGTTTGTCCTAATAAAAGTATTAGTGTGGATTTTGGAAATGTTCTTATGGCCAACTTTGCTTCTGTTGTTAAGAATAATATTAAAATGCAGAAATACCTATTTGTTAAATTCTAGCCTTCAGTGAAATGGCAATTACTTTTAATTTGTGCAGATGTAAGAGGAAATCACTTATATATTGTTGTAATGTTGCAACAGGTCCTTCCTTCAAGGGCACTGTAGAAATATGTTTCCCTAAATGTGCACTTACGACTTTTCATAACTGTTAGCTGCTAGGTAGAACACATTAAGTGGATACTGAGAGATACTATTTGGCCACTGAAATGTAGGAGATGGAAGTCTGAATTATTGCAGCTGGGTGGTAAGAACATCTGGAGTGGGCGGTTCCAAGGGCACACTGTTTGCTTTGGGAAAATTTGCGTCGCTATTTGCGTTGCCCTTATTTTCGCCGTAGTCTATGTAAATCTTTACGTAGACTAGACGTGCCAAAATAAGGAACACAAATGGTGGCGCCCCATGGGCACCGCCATTTCCGTATGCACTTTTTTTTTTCCCCTAAAGTCACCCATGATAGGCTACGTGACAATTTACGTAGCCTATCATGGCTGACTTTGGAAATCTAGCCGTGATAGGCCACGTAAATCGTCACGTAGCCTATCACGTGGTCTTTTTTTTTTTTTTACTTTTTGTTTCGCGGCCGGGGAGACGGGGCGCTTCTCCCCAGCCTGAATTTCGGCCAGGCGAGGCGGGGCGCCTCCCCACCTGGCCTGAATTTCGGCCGGGCGAGGCGGGATGCCTCCCCCCCCTCGCCTGAACTTCGGGGGGAAAAGCGAAGCGCCTCCCCCCCACCGCGAAGCCAAGCTGCAAAAAGGTAACTGACTTTCGTACATCCCTAGTACATTTCCAAGTTGGCAATGCAATTCATGTACCAAAACCAATGCGTTCAACAGCATGCGTACATTTGAAAAATGTGCAAGTTTGAAAAATGTGCACCAAAATACACATTAATCCATGGGGGAAGAATGTGTACATTTCAAAGCTGTGCACAATTGATGAGTCCATTTGGGAAAATCATGCGGACAAAAATATGGATGGATTTTCATGCAGAAAGAAAACAAACAAACAAAGCTCACAGTCAGTGTGATATGGATGCAAGTCAGAACAAGCTTCGAAATGGGATTCGAGAACTTTGGTGAGTTCTAGTTTTGTTGATTCACACAACCCTAGGAGCTATCAGTGTTTGGCCATCAGTAGCACCAGTGAGAGAGAAGTGCCTGGCATTCACGGCAAAGGAAGCTGTGCCCTCTATACTGGCCATTGTTTTATTTTTATTTATTTAATACATTTCTCTACCACCCTTTCTCAGATCAGATTTCGGGGTGCAGCGCAGTACAACACATTTAGATAATAAATGGTGTGTGTGTGTGTGTGTGGGGGGGTTATATTACGATTGTAATAATTACCGTGATAAAAAGACAGCAGTTTAAAATGTCAAGTCAGGCTACGAGATGGCACAAATTAAAAAGTCTGGATGGATAAAAGCCTCTCAACTTACGGCCAAAAAACCTGTGAAGTTGGTGCCAGGCACACTTTTTTAAAGAGGGCATTCTGAAGCCAAGGGAGCACCATGGAGAAAGCCCTTTTTTGTCTTTTGTAATTGCATAATACACTTCCGAAAAGGAAGGAACATGGAACAGGGCCTCAGTGGAAGGTCATAGGTCATGGCAGCAACTTATCTGAATTTTGAGATTGATGGCTGTGGCATTCCCGCCCATGGTTCCACCTTTCCCCAGCCTCCTCCTCAGGTACTGAGAACCAAACCCTCCAGGGACACCTGCTTTCACTTTAGGACAGCTGTACCCACCGCCCCACAAGCTTCAGCCAGAAGCTTCCAGAGAAACTCAGTATGCTCAATTGGTTCTCTCAACCCACTACATGAGAAGTAACCAGGAAATACATATAATAAAGGTACCGTAAAAAAACAATCAACATGTGGGAAATTGGTTTTTTAAAATCAAATAAAGATTTCTTTAAAACATGAAAAGTTATAAGTTATTATTAATCAATGCTTGTTCCTAAATTCCCTACCTACTCTACGCTAGGGATGTGCGAACTCACCCCTGTCTGGGTTCTCTGGATGCCTGCCTAGCCCCTGCCCCTGCCCGCCAGTCCCCTGGACCGCGCTTAAGCCCCTAACACACTTGGCAAGCAGCCCGCACTCACTCACCCCCGTGGCCTTGTCAAGCTCAGTCTGTGGTCACCATTTTTAAAAAAAAATAAAATGGTGATTGCAAAAATATGCATGTCTTTTTATGCTCGAAAATGCGCATTTCTGTGAATATGCATATTCTCATGTGCGAAATGCACATGTTTGAGAAGGCTCATGTGTGTGTGTGCATATGCATGCAACAATGTGCATTTTTTAAAAAAAATGCACATTTTCGCTCATATGCAAATATTTTGTTGTTGTTCACTCGTTCAGTCATGTCCGACTCTCCCAGTCTGTCCTGTGCTCTCTCCCAGAGTGTGCTCAAGTCCATATTCATTGCATCAATGAATATGCAAATATACGCATCCACAAAAATGTGCATTTTCGCATGTGCACAAATATGCACATTTTTGCAATAGCCATTTTATTTCTCAAAAAATGGTGACTGCAAAGCTCAACGAGGCCACCAGGGTGAGTGCAGGGTATTCGCCGAGTGCGGGCAGGGAGCAAGCAGGCATAGGGGCTCAGCAAGCGGGGCTCAGGGGTGCGGGCAGGGATGGTTCCACCAGATTCCTGGGCTGAATTGGGTACCCTCACCAGCCCTACTCTACCCCTCCTAAAAGCCCCCCCACAAACCCCACTACCTAGAGGTTGCATCTTCAATCCCTAAGGCCCTATCTGACTTCTAACTGTCATTCCTTATATTACCTCAAAATCCTCAGATACACTGAGGCCCCTCCTACATTTCACTCACGCTCTCTGGCTTACTATTTACCCTGTCTTACCTGGGTTAAATTTAACAATGTAAAAACATACATTAATATCATATGGATATGTCACAATGGCTAACTGGGTACCCCTTATTTCACCATACATGAGGACTCCCAAACCTTTTTGGGTCACTTGGAATTTTGAGAGTGCTGTGGACACTCTCACAAAATGGCTGCCATGGGATACCTTTTCCATTCAAAAAGGCTTCCATGGTGGTCATGGAAATGGGTCACAAAATACCCATTTCTGAGAAGCAGAAACTGGTGAGACAGAAAAGGAAAGTAACCTGTCCAAGAACCCAAGTACAAGGCCGAGGGGGGTCCAAAGCACAAAACTAACTCTTTGGAACCCAAATAACAATGGTGCAAGAGGGCGGCTCTTTGCTTTGCAGCATGCCAGCCTCACCGTGTAGGATGCCAATTGAAAAAACGTTTTAATTTCAAAAAGATTAAGAAATAAAAATCAGGAGGGGCAGGGAGTTTGGTGGGTGCCAAGAGAGGTGTTTGTGGGTACTAGAGCTGTGTGCAAATGGCCTCTTGAAATTCTCTACCTTACTTGTGGGAAGATAAATTTGGAAGACAATTTCACCAAATTTCTCCAGAGGGAAGAGAAATTCTCTAACAATTTCTCCGAGCTAGGGCTCCCCATTGGCTGGGCTTGTAGCACAGCTTATTTCTTTTTTTTCCTAAGGGGTTTGTGGGTTTTTGTGCTGCAACAGCATGAGCTGTCTTGGCAGGCCTGCCCCCATTTTGCACCCATGGCAATGCAGGTGGGGCTCTGCCAAAATCTGCCCTCCAATTTCCTGAAAGTTTTCTCCTCCTGTGAAAGAGGCTTCCATTGTTCTGCCTCATTCAGGATGTTCTATAAGTGTGTGTGTGTGTGTGTGTGTGGTATTTTTGAGCTTACCTAATCACAGCTAGCCTCCCAAGCTGCCTGCACATCCTGACCTGAAAAAGCCCTATGGGAGGAATTCCCTCATGGTGCCTTCCACTGGGCTGAGGTGTGGGAAGCTGAGGAGGCTACAGGCTGCCAAAGAGATGATTATACAATGAAAAACAGGGCACTTGCACTCACTCCTCAGCCACTTCCTAAGTAAGGTAAGCCCAAGAAACCCAAACCCAACCCATGAGAATTTCTCCAAAATTTCTTCACCATTGAATTTCTTTTCAAAAACAATTTCTCTTCTATCAAATTGAATGAGAATGGTCAGGGGAAAAATGTAGGAGACATTTTCGGCACAGCACTGGTGGATACATTGCTGCCCACAAGCACCATGCTGGAGAAACCACTTGTAAATACTTACGCTATGTTCTTTGTATGGGAATCACTCTTGCTACCTGTCAAGGAGGAAGGAGAGTTTATCCAGTACACCTTTCCCCCCATATTGTAATGGGGGAACATGGTGGAAATTTTCAGAGGTACAGATTCGAGTGATCAAGGAATTGGTCAGTTTCATTTTCTCCTGTATTGTTGGGTTAAAAATCTCAAGTTTTTTCCAACCCGTATATGAAGAAATTTGTAGATTTGGGTAAAATGGCTGCCATGGGATGCCTTGCCCATTCATAAAATGGCTTCCATTGTGGACACGGCCAGTCACAAAATGTTCATTTCCCAGAAGCCGAACTGGGGACTAAAAGAAAAGTAACTCTTAATTCAGCACCACAAACTTAGTTAAATACACAGGGATTTATTATTTATTTTATTTACAACATTTGTATACCACTCCACATCTAAACAGATTCCGGAGTGGTGAACAACAAGAGATAAATGAACAAAATCTAAGAAGAATGAAACATAGTATTAAAATTATTCTTTTTTTAAAAAAAGAGTGCCGATAAAACTGAGGCTGGTTAACTAAGGAAGGCTTCCTGAAAGAACTGATTTTAGGAGGTGCTGAAACAACCCAGTGTTGGACTGTTGGTGCCTGCCTGACCTCCAGAGGCAGGGAGTTCCTTAGAAGGGAGCCACCACACTGAAGGCTCTTCTCTGGGTGGACTCCAGTCGGGCCATTGGGCCATGTGGAACCAAACTCAGACATTTAAGAGTTAAACAGTCGAAGTCCTGGGCCTGCATAGATGAATCCAGGAGTTTCAGTTTCTCCCATAATCATTAAAAAAAATCAAATTATTTAATACTGCTAAATTCTTAGAAAAAACAAACTAAATGAAATTCTCACCCATCCCTAACAGATTCCACCTTGCTTGCTTACTAGTGTGGAATTCCTTGTCCTTGTATCCACAGCCCAGTTGTATGAGCAGAGTTGATGTTGGGTGTAAGTACCCTATCGACTTAGTATCAGAATCATAGAATAGTAGGGTTGGAAGGGGCCTATAAGACCATCGAGTTCAACCCCTTGCTCAATGCAGGAATCTAATCTTCATCCAGCATGGCAGAATTGAGGATTATGCTGTTAGCGTTCAAGCATAGGTAATTGTTTACATGTATGTACACTTGGGCATTCTTCACACAGAGCTTTAATTCTGCAATTGAGATTGCTCCTTCATGGAAGTTTGCAGGCCATGATGCCATGAACCTCCAGGGCATCTCCCGCACTAGATGCCCTTTGTTCCATTTTTAAATAGATCTCAGATAATGAGCTATCAGGTTACCCCATTGTGTTCTGCTTGAGTTCCGTCCGTCCGTGAAAAGAGGAATAGCGGCAAGAAAAGGAGCCGGATCAATGAAAGAAAATGGAAGACTTGGATATGGAGAGAAGGTGGGGGAAAGGGGAGGGGGGAAAGGAAGTGGGTGAAAAAGGGAGTCATTGTGATCCTGCATTGACAATGGAAGCAGAAAGCCCCGTTTCAAATGCAGGATTTTAGGCTGATTTAAAGATGCCCTTGTAAGGTACATCCGTACCCAAGTCAGAGATATATATTCTAGAGACCTGAGGAATGGAGTTAAAACATGCAATCTGCAAAACATGGACACACATGCAAACAAAACAATTCTGGGACACCTCTGCCCCAAATAAAAACACTTTAAATGCCCCCCACCCACCCACCCACACACACACACACACACACACCATCCCAAAATAGGGACAGAAATTGTATACCAGAAATGAATTGATTTTTTTTTATTTTTACCCAGCTCGGCTCTTAAAATAATAGTAAACCTAGCTGTGGGGCAGGCCGGAGTAAAGGATTTTCAGGGCAGAACTGACAGACACAGGAGGATTAAATGCCCCACCAATACAGCAAACCTTTCCCCTGTGCTGTTTCCTAATTTCTTGGCAAATGCAGGTTTTGAATAGCCATAAGCTCCATCCTTAGAACAGCTGCACATCTGCCTAGCTGACTTCAGACACTGGCCCATGCCAGCCAGAATGGTACATGTCTGCAAAACAAGCCCTGCCCTATTTTACAAGGCCTCTGTCAATAACCCTTAAGAGTCGACCATAAAAAGAGTCGACCATATCTTCCATATGGAGATCATTCCTCTGGACAAATATTTGCACAGGAGCTTTAGCACAAATTCCTTGGGCTGGGGTGAAGGGTGGAGTCTCAGAATGTTAAGTGGTAATAAATCAAGAGTAATCAAGTGGCAATAAATTTTGATTCCCTTTGTTTTACATTTTAATTACATCATGGAGATCACCAGGCACTTCTAGCTCCCAAATGATGTTTTACCCATTCCACTTTAGGGAGAGGGGGGGGGGATTCACGGTTATCATAGTTAATTATCAACCCAGATATTTTGTCTGCACCTTTAAAAATCCAAAGGATTAAGCTGCTTCACCTTCTGTCCCACCAGACACACACACACACCAAAGAGCAGGAAACAGCACAATGCCCAATTTATTAGGATCAGCATGGCTGAGATACCAAGTGTAGGTACTAGGGGCCAGGACTGGCTGCAGCACCCTGCTGAATGTACACATAGTAGTAACAAACTAAAGTTTACCTTCACATAACATGTCAGAAGGATCACTGATGATCTAGTCTCCTTTCCCTGGCTTGTAGAAGAAATACAGTAAATCCCAGGTAGGTCTACCTGAAGGAGCAGCTTCTCCCATATGTTCCTGCCCAATAGCTAAGATCATCTTCAGAGGCTCTTATCTGGGTGCCACTACACACAATGGTGTGAAGGGGGGCTAACAGGGAAATAGCCGTCTCTTAAGCAGCCCCCCGTCTCTGGAATGCCCATCCCAGGGAGATCTTCCTGAAACCTTCTCTGTATACGTTTAGATGCCAAGTTAAGACCTTGCACTTCCAGCAAGCATTTAATCTTCAATTTCTTTCTTTGATTATTAACTGTACTGCTGGGTCTTTTATATTTTTAATTAGAGTTGTGCGCAAATGGCCTCTTGAAATTTCCCACCTTACATGTGGGCAGAGAAATTTGGGCGACAATTTCACTGAATTTCTCCAGGGGGAGAAGAAATGCTCAACATTTTCTCCAAGGCAAGGCTCCCCATTGACAGAGCTTGTAGAACAGCTTCTTTCTTTTTTGGTAAGGGTTGGGGAGGTTTTCATGCTGCAACAGCATCAACTGTCTTGGCAGGTGCTGGCCCCCAGTTTGCATTCACTGTAACGTAGGTGGTGGGGGCAGTGCTGTGTCCACCTCCAACGATGAGGTGGAATTTGTGCTCTGCCAAAATCTGCTCTCCAATTTCCTGAAAGTTTTCTCCTTCTGTGAAAGAGGCTTCCATTGTTCTGCCTCATTCAGGATGATCTATAAGTGTGCGTGTGTGTGGTATTTTTGAGCTTACCTCATCACAGCTAGCTTCCCAGGCTGCCTGCACATCCTGACCTGAAGAAGCCCTATGGGAGGAATTACCTCATGGTGCCTCCCACTGGGCTTTAACTGAGGTGTGGGAAGCTGAGGAGGCTACAGGCTGCCAGAGAGATGATTGTACAATGAAAAACAGGACATTTGCGCTCACTCCTTGGCCACATCCTAAGTAAGGTAAGCCCAAGAAAACCAAGCCCAACACATGAGAATTTCTCCGAAATGTCTTCACCATTGACTGTCTTTTCGAAAACAATTTCTCTTCTGTCAAAATGAATGAGAATGGTAAAAAAAATGTGCGAGAAATTTTCAGCACAGCACTATTTTTGATATTGTTAATGTCATTAATTTTAAACTATTTTATATTGATATTTTCATTGTTATTTATTCTTATTTTATTGATGCTTTGGGTTTTTTTTTTTAATAATTGTAAACTGCCCTGAGGGCATTTGCCAGTAGGGTGGTACATACATTTAAGAAATACTTTTTATAGGAAAATGCTATAATAGCTTTGACTATTGGGCAGTATAGAAATTAAATGAAAGAAAGAAAGAAAGAACATCTTGGAGGCTGGTCCAGCTGGCAGAAGCCACATATTCTGCTGGCATGTAATTCCACTGAAAACCAAGAGTTTCCTTTTGCTTTATACTGCATTATTGCATGGCCATTTATTTGAGTTAGCAAAACAGGTCACACCCAACATTTTGTAGCTGGCTCATTGCTTAATTGTTGTGAAAGCATTATCACATTTCACAAGCCTTGTAAAACTGACTTTCACTTCCCCCCACCCCCCACCACAAACTCGCGTCCATACTGGATGGTGGTGTGGCATGATGACATTATGGGCTAAAAAGATGCGTGCTGGAGGGGCGCTGAATCCAGAGAGCTCCTAGACCTTTAAAATGCATAGAAGGGGAAATTCTGGAGGTCTGGCTTCTCCCATTACCACAGTACTGTGGAAGGAAAAGGCAGCATTCATTCATTCATTCATTCATTCATTCATTCCATTTCTATACACCCAGTAGCTGAAGCTCTGTAATCATTTACTTGATTAATGGGGATAATTCCATGAAGCTGATTGGTGGGAGATTCGGGACAGATAAAAGGTAGTACTTCTTCCCACAAGCACATAGTTAAACTATGGAATTCGCTACCACAAGACATAGCGATGGCCACCAATTTGGATGGTTTTAAAGGGGGATCAGACAAATTCCTGGAGGAGAAGGCTATCAATGGCTATTAACCCTGGTGGGTATATGCTACCTCCAGTATCAGAGGCAGTGAGCCTATGTACACCAGTTGCTTGGGAACATAGGCAGGAGGGTGCTGTTTCACTCAAGTCCTGCTTGTGGGTTTCCTGTGGGCAGCTGTTTGGCCATTATGCGAACAGAATCCTAGACTACATAGACCCTTGGTCTGATCCAGCATGCCTCTTTTTACATTCTTATGGGTTTTTGTTGTTTTCTTCTGTGTAACTCCAAAAGTGAGGGTGGGGGACCCTTTTTATATCAAGGGCTCTGGGGGCAATTTCTCTGGGGCTTCATACCATGGGTGAAAGGAGCCAAAGCCATGCATAGACAGTGGCAGAATGTTCTCTCTTTATCTCACCCTCTCCCTCTGCCAGTGCTCGCTCTCTCTCTTTCTCTCTCTCTCTCTCTCTCTCCTCTTCTCTCTCTTTCTCCCTTTTCTCACTCTCTTTCTTTTTTGACTTCTCTCTCTTCCCACACAGTGAAAATTGCCTCCCAGCATGAAATTAGCTTAGAAAAAAAGCTTTCATTGCTGCCCATGGAAACTTTCCCCTCCCAAAACAAATTAAGGTGGTTTTCAGAGAGGGTCACAGTGTGTGTGGCAGAAAGGGTTAAGAGTGTCTAGATGTTAATTTTGGTTTCTAGGGAATAAGATCAGAGTCAGGGCTTCAAGCTTGGTTCCCAGAAACCCAGTTCCCTGGCCCCTCTGCCCCCGCCTCATAGGCGGCCCAGTTTGTCCCTGGTTCCGCACTCGTAAGAGCAATGCAGAGCAGGTGAAAAGGGGGAGTTCCTGGGCCCAGGGAGGGGAGAGACCACAGAAGCGCTGTTACGACACTTTTTATGTGCCATCCAGCCTCCCCTTCCCTGCTCCAACACTCCCTGGCTAGACAGCCAAAATTGGCTGTCTAGCTGCAAATGCAGGATGGCCAGTGCACAGAGAAGGTCCCTTCCATGCTACGCCTGCCCTGCATTGGATAGACAGCCACCTCCAAGTTGGGAGGCTGCCCACTATTCCCATAGGATTGTGCCCTTAGACCTTAATAGCTTAAAAAGGAGAGATCTAATTTTAAGTTCCCCATTCAATCCTGGATAAGGTATTCAGCTAACAGATACACAGTCCTGGTGAACGTCTCATAAGAAGGTCCCACATTCTAAAATCAACAGGTACTTATACCTTTTTTTGTGTAGAAATTACTTCATAACTAGTATTATCTACTGTCCCATAAATCAAGGCTCATAGTCTTAATTATCTCATTATTATTAAACATTCTTTTAAAAATTGGAATATGCAGAAAACGCTTACGTGTACGACTTCCAGGCTAGATAAGATCAATTTTGAATTATACCTTTGAGAAGATAACTCCTTACTCAAAATTTGCCAATTAAACTTAAGTCTGTACATTTTTCTAGGCATCTCGCATCAAGCTTTTAAATGTGTATAGCGTACACAATATTTTGTGCTCATTAATTGATAAACAAACTTTAAGTACCCCTTTGACCTGGAATAATACAGTCTCACAGCTGTTCATTGCTCAGATTTATGTATGTATTACATTTCTATACTGTCCAATTGCTGAAGCTCTCTGGATGGTTCACTGCAATTAAAGCCACAAAATGCATCATAAAATACAATATAAAATGTAAAAGCTTTAAACTACAATATAAAGTACAAAGCACAATAAAACCTAGCAGCACTGCAGACATTTAAACTACAATAATAACAGATTTAAAACAACAGAGTCAACAGATATCTTTTTTGGCCCAAGTGATAGAGCTTTAACGCTGCATTTTCCCTTTGGATATCATCCAGGTCAACCAGGCCATTATTTTTATGCCAGTTACCCAGAAGCCATTGCAAACCTGCTTGTGAACCAGTGTCTTCCCTTTAATACAATCACTGCTTTTTACTTAATTACATTTTAAAATTCTTAATTATCTATCTGAGCATTTGGCACTTGAATTTCATAATCTTATATTGTTTTAAGAGAGTTCGGTTAGCATTTTCTCAGTAGTCTTCCCAGCAAGTAGGGATGGATGGACACCAACACCCTCCCAGTCGGGGTTCTCTGGGTGCCTACCCAGCTGCTGCCCCCCCCAGAACCACTCATGTGCCCCCACAGGTGCCAAGCCACCCACCCCTACCCTGAGCTATTTTCGAACACCTGTCATTCCCACAGTCGCCATTTTGAAAAAAAAAAAAAGTGACTCGGGAATGTCCGTAAATTTAAGACTGTGCACATAATGGCTGTAAAGTCCCCATGAATGCAATATTACAGGTGCGAATGGGACATTTATGCCTGCAACATTGTGTAGATGGGGCTTTTATGGCTGCTACGTGCACAATATTAGATTTATGGAAGTTCCTGAGTTGCCATTTCTTTCACAAAATGGTAACTGTGGGAATGACAGGTGCTTGTAAATGGCTCAGAGTAGGTGCAGGCAGCTTGGTACCCATGGGGGAGCAAGCGGGGGCAGCATCTCAGCAGGTGCAGCCTGGAGGCATGAGCAGGGGGGAGTCCCTTGGGGTCCCAGACTTAGCCAAGCACCTGTGCCATCCCTACAAGCAAGTCTTATAATGCAAAATCTGTTGTTTCCTAAAAATCTAGGACAAAACCAGAGAAATAAATCACTTCCAAAACATTTGGTAGGGTGAAGCAAAATGTCTGTCCAAAATGGCTCTTTTAGAGGTACAAAGTTATTTGTTAGAGAGTGTTAGAAGTAGGGATGTACGAACCTCCCACTGTCTGGTCCTGGGGGGGGGGTTCTGCTGCAAGGCAATTCAGGCTGCTTGGGGCCTTGCGGAGTCCTCCAGAGCCCTGCCGCATCTGCTGGAGTTGGCAGAGCAGCTCTCCAGCTTTTTAAAGAACGTGATATTAAAGAACAATATTGTTTAGGAACCTGGAATGTCAGATCAATGAATCAAGGTAAGCTGGAGGTGGTCAGACATGAGATGGCAAGATTGAACATCGACATCTTGGGAATCAGCGAACTCAAATGGACAGGCATGGGCGAATTTAATTCAGGTGACCATCTTATCTACTATTGTGGGCAAGAATCCCTTAGAAGAAATGGAGTAGCACTCATAGTCAACAAAAGGGTGGGAAAAGCAGTACTGGGGTACAATTATCAACAACCTCCGATATGCAGACGATACCACCCTAATGGCAGAAAGCAAAGAGGATCTCAAGAGCCTCTTGTTGAGGGTGAAAGAGGAGAGTGCAAAAGCTGGTTTGAAACTCAACATTAAAAAAACTAAGATCATGTCATCTGACCCTATCACTTCCTGGCATATAGAAGGGGAAGAAATGGAAGCAGTGACAGATTTTACTTTCTTGGGCTCCAAGATCACCGCAGACGGTGACTGTAGCCATGAAATTGAAAGACGCTTGCTCCTTGGGAGGAAAGCTATGGCAAACCTAGACAGCATAGTAAGAAGCAGAGACATCACCTTGCCGACAAAGGTCCGTCTAATCAAAGCTATGTTTTTCCCAGTAGTAATGTATGGCTGTGAGAGCTGGACTATAAGGAAGGCTGAGCGCCGAAGAATTGATGCTTTCGAACTGTGGTGCTGGAGAAGACTCTTACGAGTCTCCTGGACTGCAAGGAGGTCAAATCAGTCCATCCTAAAGGAAATCAACCCTGAGTGCTCATTGGAAGGACAGATAATGAAGCTGAAGCTCCAATATTTTGGCCACCTAATGCGAAGAGAAAACTCCCTGGAAAAGACCCTGATGCTGGGAAAGACTGAAGGCAAAAGGAGAAGGGGACGGCAGAGGATGAGATGGCTAGATAGCATCACGGATGCAATGAATATGAACTTGAGCACGCTCCGGGAGAGAGCGCAGGACAGGAAGGCCTGGCGTGCTATGGTCCATGGGGTCACGAAGAGTCGGACACGACTGAACGACTGAACAACAACAACAACAACATTAGCCTATTGTGGGAAAATTACAGCTGTAAATGGCATATTTTACGCCATTTGTGGCCATAAAGCACTTAACTTTACCTAAATTGCAGCGGTTTATTTAGGTTTATTTTATTATTTAAAAATTTTACCTTTTATTTAGGTAAAAGTAAGTGCTTTACAGCTGCTAATGGGAAATATCACCTCTTTGGGAAGCTGGAGAGCCACCCCGCAGGAACTCGTCTGGACATGGAGCTAAGTTCGCTGCAGACTCTGGGGGCTGGATTCTTTGGAATCCGGCCTCAATTTAGGGATGTACGAAATGACTCACCTGTTTCGTTTCATGACATCCGTGGTGGGGGGAGGCGCTCCGTCCCTCCCCCTGAAATCCTCGCTGGCCAGCTCCGCTCTGCAGTGACTCTGCGGATCCGCCGGCTGGCCAGGGCTGCCCGCAGCAACATCCGGCTGTTGCTGGGCTGCTCAGGGACGCAATTGGTGGCAGCTGTAGCTGCTGCCATTTGCGTCCCTTTTTTTTTTACTGTGATAGGCTATGTAAATATTTACGTAGCTTATCATGGCAAAAAATGGAATGCAAATGGCAGTGGCTACGGTGGCCATCATTTGCGTTCCCTTTTTTTCCCCATGATAGGCTACGTAAATATTTACGTAGCCTATCACGGCCTCCGCAGGGACGAAAATGGCATCCTTGCATTAGCCATGATAGGCTATGTAAGTAAGGAATTCTCCACCATCCCTAGGCCTCATTCGAGTCCGCAGCAGATTTCTCCAGCATCCCATGTTAGGAGGCCCTAAACAGGTAACACTGGTAGGAGGGAGGCCTAACATTGCAGTGTGTCTCTCCGAACATAATTTCCCATGGGCCTCCACAGCCCTGAAGCTGTGCCTCATCACACACATATGAAATGTAGTGATTGGGAGAATTCATCCAGTGTAGGGATGTACGAAAGTCACTTACCTTTTTGAAGGGTGACATTTGCAGTGGGGGGGGAGGTGGTCCATCCTTCCCCCCGAAATTCTCTCCAGCCAGCTCCGCTCCACCGAGATACCACAGAGCCGCCGGCTGGGGCCACCCGCAGCCGGACATCCGGCTGCTGGGCAGCCTGCAGGGACGCAAATGGCAGCTGCCGCCTGCCGCCACCATTTGTCTCCCTGTATTTTGCCGTGATAGGCTACGTAAATATTTACGTGGCCTATGATGGCAAAAAAAACCCAAAACAACAGCAGACACAAATGGCGGCGGCTACGGCAGCCGCTATTTGAGTTCCCCCCTTTTTTTTGCCATCTTAGCCTATGTAAATATTTACTTAGGCTAAAATGGCAAAAAAAAGGGAATGCAAATGGCAGCCGCCATAGCCGCTGCCATTTGCGTTCCCTTAGTTAAGCCGTGATAGGCTATGTAAATACTTACGTAGCCTATCACGGCTTCTGCAGGGATGCAAATGGCGTCCCTGCATTAGCTGTAACAGGCTACGTAAGTATTTACGTAGCCTATCACAGCTACATGGAAGAAGCGAATGGCGGCCACAGACGCGGCTGCCATTTGCAAGTCAGCGCGGACGGCAGCAAGTAGGTGCTCCGTTCCAGGCCCATTTCACAGGGTGACTAAAAAAACAACAAAGCACGTATGCAAATGGCAGTGGCTACGGCCGCCGCCATTTGCGTTCCTTATTTTTGGCCGTCTTAAGTCTACGTAAATATCTACGTAGACTAAGACGGCGAAAATAAGGGGGAACGCAAATAGTGTCTGCTACCCTATTTGCATTCCCCTTATTTTCGCCGTCTTAGTCTACATAAATATTTACGTAGACTAAGACGGCCAAAAATAAGGAACGCAAATGGTGGCGGCTGTAGCCACCGCCATTTGCGTACGCGCGTTGTTGTTTTTTTAAGCCAGATGTGATAGGCTACATAAGTCTTTACGTAGCCTATCACATCTTGTAAAAAAAAAAAAAAACTGACAAGACTGCAAATGGCGGCGGCGGCAGCCGGTCGGAAGACCAGCCGCCGCAGCCACCGCCACCCGGAAGATTCGCCCCAGGTAAGTCTCATCCCGGGGGGCATCCGTGAGGGGGCGGGGGGGTGGCAGGCCATTCCGCCACAGATTTCGGGGGGCCAAATGCACTGGCATTCGGCCTCACCAAGATTCGTGGTGGAATTCTCTGCCATCCCTACCTGAAGCTGTGCCTCATCGCACACATATGAAATGTAGTGATGGGGAGAATTCTTCCAGTGTAGAAAGCAATGATGAAAACCACGATGCAGACTTCTTTTAAAAATCTCCTCCCTTTCCTTTCCCTTCACTTCATATATCATTGTTAAAATATTCTGTCCTTCCAAAAATATCCAAACCTGTCTAGCTCATCGAAAACATTTGTTAGCTCCCCTTCAGACAACAGATGCCTTGTCACTCACTCTGTGATAGTCTTCTTGTCTGAACAGAACAGAAAACTGCTAGATAGGTATTCAGTCACAGATGTTTTCCCTTTTGTTAGCATTAAAAAAATATTGTCTGGAATTCAGCAATCAAATACAGTTCAGTATCTAAAACCTAAATATATTTCAATATTGCAAGGAGTCCAAAAGACCTCAAGCTAGGTAGCATTTCTATTGTGTTTTTAGAAAAAGACCATTTGGAACACCGAATGCAAATTAGCAATGTTTGGATTTTATCTGAAAAGTATCATCCTGAAGTAGTCTTTTCTTATGGCTTCTGCTTTCCAAACTACATTAGCCACCCAGGAAGGCATATGGTGGCATTTGTTTTAAATGTTTTTAGGCCGCTTTCCTCAAACGTTTGAAGTGGCTTTCAACTGTAGGGATGTACGATGTACGAAAGTCACTTACCTTTTTGATGGGTGACATTCACGGTGGGGGGGAGGCGCTCCGTCCCTCCTCCCGAAATCCTCTCTGGCTGGCTCCGCTCCACAAGATTCTGTGGAGCCACGAGCCGGGGCCACCCGCAGCCAGACATCCGGCCGTTGGGCAGCCATAGCTGCCGCCACTTGCGTCCCTGTATTTTGCCATGATAGGCTACATAAATATTTACGTAGCCTATGATGGCAAAAAAAAAAACCAAAACAGCAGACATAACAGCTACGGCGGCCGCCATTTGCATTCCCTTTTTTTTTGCCATTTTAGCCTATGTAAATATTTATGTAGGCTAAAACAGCAAAAAAAAAGGGAATGCAAATGGCGGCCGCTGTAGCCGCCGCCATTTCTGTTCCCTTAGTTAAGCCGTGATGGGTTATGTAAATACTTACGTAGCCGATCACGGCTTCCGCAGGGATGCAAATGGTGTCCCTGCGTTAGCCGTGAGAGGCTACGTAAGTATTTACGTAGCCTATCATGGCTACATGGAAGAAGCGAATGGCGGCCGCAGATGCGGCCGCCATTCGCAAGTCAGCGTGGACAGCAGCAGGTAGGTGCTCCATTCCAGGCCCATTTCGCATGATGAGGGGGCGGGGGGGGCTTCGTTCCACCATGGATTTCGGGGGGCCGAATGCATTGGCATTCAGCCTCACCGAGATCTGTGGCGGAATTCTCTGACATCTCTAATCCAGTGAGGCTCAGCATTTGGCTTGGAAGAACTGAACCATTTCTCAGCAATACAGAAAAGATACATGCCCTCCCATGCAGCAAAGTGACCTGCTTCAGGCAGCAAGACGAAGGGCAGGGTGCGCAGGTGGGAGCGGCAGGAATTGGAATCTAAAGCTGCAATCCTAGGCATGTTTAAACATAAAAAGTCCCATGTTTCCTAGCACCTCCCAGCCAGCATGGCTGCTGAAGAAATGCTGGGAGTTGTTCCCTAAATGGTACAGCAATTTTTAATTTTTATTTTTTTATGTGTTTATTGTAGTGGGGTGGGAGGAGAGCGGATATTTTAGTTCCTCTTTAGGCAGAAAAATGTCTTGAACCAGAAAATATCTCAATTTATACCAAGACTGATTCTGAAACTAATTCAGACACTATTGCACCCTGGTGATGACAAAAGGAGCATGACAGTATCTAATCTCCCCTGCAACTCCTCCACCCCCGGTGAATCTACAAACCCCCCTCTCTCCCAAGCCCCATCACTGATGAAATCCTGCAGACATCAGTGTGCTTTCTGTCATGTCTTTACCCCACCCTGCTTTACTGTAAAATGTAAATAGGGATGGGAACCCTAGTCTGGGTCACTCACTGCTCGCTGGACCCCCACCAGCTGCCCACCCCTGCTGGCCACATACAGTGAGCTGCTGGGCAGTCCGTGGGCACCCAGCGGGTGGTGCACAGCCACCCAATCCCTCACTGTCCCTCCATTTTGCATAGAAATGCTGGTTCAGCTTTTTTCATAAAGGCCTATTTGTGCAAATGGTAGCTGCAAAGCCTGTAATTGTAGGGATGGCAGAGAATTTCTCCACGAATCTTCATGAGGCCGAATGCCAATGCATTAGGCCCCCCGAAATTGGTGAGGAAATTCTCCGCCGCCGCCCCCCCCCGGGATGGGACTTACTGTGGCCGAACGTCCCTCTCGGCGGCGGGTCCCAGCGGCGGTGCAGCGGCGTTTTGTTGGGGGCAGGGCCATTGCAAAAAAAAAAGTAAAGTAAAAAAAACACACACACACCCGTGATAGGCTACGTAATGATTTACGTAGCCTATCATGGGTGACTTTGGAAAAAAAAAAAGCGCGTACGCAAATGGCGGTGGCCTATGGGTGCCGCCATTTGCATTCCTTATTTTGGCACGTCTAGTCTACATAAACATTTACGTAGACTACAACGAAAATAAGGGAATGCTATTTGCGTTGCCCTTATTTTCGCCGTAGTCTACATAAATCTTTACGTAGACTAGATGTGTCAAAATAAGGAACGCAAATGGCGGTGGCGCCGCCATTTGCATACGCGCTTTTTTTTTTTTCGAAGTCATCCGTGATAGGCTACGTGACAATTTACATAGCCTATCACAGCTGACTTTGGAAATCTAGCCGTGATAGGCTACGTAAATCGTTACGTAGCATATCACAGGGGTGTGTGTGTGTGTGTTTTACTTTTTTTTTTCGCAGCCGGGTAGACGGGGCGTTCCTACCCGGCCTGAATTTCACCAGCGAGGGATGGGGCGCCTCCCCCCCGGCCTGAATTTCGGCCGGGCGAGGCGGGGCGCCTCCCCCCCCTCACTTGAACTTCGGGGGGAGAACCGAAGCGCCTCCCCCCCACCACGAAGCAAGCTTCGAGAACAGATAAGGGACTTTCGTCCATCCCTATGTAATTGTGTGTAAATAGCTGCTTTATGGCTGCCATTTGCACACATGGTCATGTACGAAAAAGTCCAAGCCGCCATTTTTATGCAAAAGGCAGCTCAGTGAGGGACAAGTGTGTGGGTCCATGGATTGGAGTCCAAGGGGTCAAGCAGGGGGATTTCCCCTGGACTCCACCCCAGTCCTAGACTCCCCCGACATCCCTATCTGTAAAGCATGAAGTCTCATGTGCAGGCCTTCCTAGGAATACCCCATGATGATTTGTCTACACTTACACAGCTCATTCACTTTTCAAACTCGCTTTTGGTTAGGGATGGCAGAGAATTCCGCCACGCATTCCAGTGAGGCTGAATGCACTGGCATTCGGCCCCCCGGAATCCATGGCAGAACAGCCTCCTGCCCCCCGCCCACCCCGCGGAACCCCCCAGGATGAAGCTTACCTGGGGCGGATGCGGTGGCAGCTTCGGCAGCGGTGCGGCGGCGCGGTGGTGGAAGGTACCACGGCGGGGGCAGAAGGTGCATCGTCGTCTGGGGCAGTGGCAGGGGTGGCAGGTGTGGCGGCGGCAGGGGCAGCAGTGGAAGGGGCGGCGGCAGCGGCAGAAGGGGCGGCAGCGGGGGTGGCAGTTGCGGCGGCAGCAGGGGCGGCGGCGGCAGGAGCGGCGCGGGAGGCTGGTCTCCTGGCCGGCCACGGCTGGGCGCAGCATACGCAAACGGTAGCGGCTACAGCGGCCGCCATTTGCGTTCGCTATTTTTAGCCGTTCTAGCCTACGTAAATATTTACATAGGCTAGAACGGAGAAAAATAGCGAACGCAAATGGCAGCCGCCATTGCTGCTGCCATTTGTGTTAGCGTTTTTTTTTTTACTTTGCCATGATAGGCTACGTAAATATTTACGTAGCCTATCACAGTTAATTAGAGGGACGCAAACGGCGGTGGCTATGGCCTCCGCCATTTGTGTCCCTGCTGCCCAGCGGCCAGATGTCCGGCTGCGGGCAGAGCCGGCTGGCAGTTCTGAGGAATCCCCACGGAGCGGAGCCAGCCGGGCAGGATTCCGGGGGGAGGGACGGAGCGCCTCCCCCCCTCCGCAAAGCAGATCCGCTAAACAGTAAGTGGCTTTCATCCATCCCTACTTTTGGTGCTGCAAAATCAAGAACAGCTAAGTACATGCTGAAGTCCATTTCACTAAGAGCTCAGCTAAGTCACAAAATTGGACACTGTCCTCCTAGCCTGAATGGTAATTTTACCTACCTTATCTCATCTGCCAGTTAAAGCTGTTTGCACTTGGATGGACCTCCTGTCTGAAGAGCACAGACGAGTGTGGGACTTTCTCTGGAAACCAAGTGAGAGGTGAAATCCCAAGGACAGCAGGAAAATGTATCAAATTAAAGGATTAGTGTGGGATTGTCCACAGGTGATGTGGCATTTGACCTCGCTAGTGCTGACTGGCTAGTGTGTGTATATATACTGTGTGTGTGTGTGTGTGTGTGTGTGTATATATATATATATATATATATATATATATATATATATATATATTCAAGCTATTACCAGCCATGTGGGAAGAGATGATACCTTTCCTCAGTTCCCTTCTCTTCTGGCTTTTGAATTCTGCTTCTGGTAAGAAAGACCTCCCTGGGGATTGTGTATGTCAGATTCCAGCCATTCAAAACATGGGAGGGCACTGCACCTCAGTCTTTTGTCTCTCACCGCATAAGATTCTCTCCCTCACCCCTCAGCTCAGATCGTGGGTTGGGCAGAAAAAAATCTGGAGACCGCTATGGTCACCTTAACAATATTTGAGGATGGTATCTTAGTTCTTAGTCTACAATGGGCATGTTTAGCATGTGTCTGGAACCTTGTCAAGTGGAGAAAAGCAGCAGAGAGATTTGCAAGAGTGGTGGGTGGGGATAGGGATAGGCATCCCTATCTTGCCTTCCAGTTCTTCACTTCAAATATTCCTCCTCACCACCACTCCTTTGCAGTGGAGAAGTGGTGGAGGATGTTCCAATCTATATGCTTGTGTGAGTGTCTTTGGCTACTGTGCCAATTGAGCCCATTCCTAGGTCAAGCAGACCTGGCCACAGCGACGCATGCCTTGGTCCCATCTAGATTAGATGACTGCAATGCACTCTGTGTAGGGCTGCCCTTGAAAAGATTTTGAAAGCTGCAGCTGGTGCAAAGTGTGGAAGCCAGAACTGTTTCCAGGGTTCATTTTTTGGAGCATATTTTTCTGGTTTGGTTTAACTGTACTGCTTTCTCATTTTGTTTCAGGGAAGAAAAGAAACCTGCCATTGTAGTCAAGGCTAATTGATAAAGGAGAGGGGGGTGGGGGAGGCGATATAGCTCTAGAACCTGGCAACTGGCTTCAGCATCATGCTTGCTGTACCTTGGGAGTACAGCTTACCTATGAAGGGAGTGGGCCAGCCATAAAGAGAGCTAATGAGTAGAGAGAAAGAAAGAGAACAAGATGAGGCCAAGCCCTGAACAGTGAACTTCTAGTTTTCTATTCTATAATATTCATGAGCAGTGTCTTTTCAGTACAGTTAGGATCCCTTTTGACTTGTTATTGTTATTGTTTTAACATTAACATTTAATTCTTTACATTCCCCATCCTGGAGATGATTTTTTCAGTTGCAGCAGTCTGGTTATGAACTTCCCTCCTAGAGAGATCCAGCTGGCTTCCTCTTTTATGGCCTTTAGAATTAACTGCCCTGTAAGCACTAAGCAGAAGAACCCCATCATGGATCACTGCCTTGTTGTGGCGAAGGGGCTTGCGTAACTCAGTGAAGCCATAAGCTATGCCGTGCGGGGCCACCCAAGACGGACAGGTCATGGCAGAGAGTTCTGACAAAATGTGGTCCACTGGAGAGGGAAATGGCAACCCACTCCAGTATTCTTACCAAGAAAACCCCATGGAACATATCACAAGGCTAAAAGATACAACGCCGGAAGATGAGCCCCTCACATCGGAAGGTGTTCAATATACTACTGGGGAAGAGCAGAGGGCATTTCCAAGTAGCACCAGAAAGAGTGAAGTGGCTGGGCCAAAACCGAAAGAACACTCAGCTGTGGATGTGCCTGGTGGTGAAAAGAAAATCCGATGCTGTAAAGAACAATATTGTTTAGGAACCTGGAATATAAGGTCAATGAATCAAGGTAAGCTGGAGGTGGTCAAACATGAGATGGCAAGATTGAACATCGACATCTTGGGAATCAGCGAACTAAAATGGACAGGCATGGGCGAATTTAATTCAGGTGACCATTATATCTACTACTGTGGGCAAGAATCCCTTAGAAGAAATGGAGTAGCACTCATAGTCAACAAAAGGGTGGGAAAAGCAGTACTGGGGTACAATCTCAAAAACGATAGAATGATCTCAGTACAAATCCAAGGCAAACCATTCTACATCACAGTAATTCAAGTCTATGGCCCAACCACTGAGGCCGAAGAAACTGAGGTGATCAGTTCTATGAAGACCTACAACACCTTCTAGAACTAACACCAAAAAAAGATGTCCTTTTCATCATAGGGGATTGGAATGCTAAAGTAGGAAGTCAAAAAATCACCGGGATAACAGGCAAGCATGGCCTTGGTGTACAAAATGAAGCAGGACAAAGGCTAATAGAGTTTTGCCAAGAGAACACGCTGATCATAGCAAACACGCTTTTCCAACAGCACAAGAGGTGACTCTACACATGGACATCACCAGATGGTCAATATCGAAATCAGATTGATTATGTCCTTTGCAGCCAAAGATGAAGAAGCTCTATACAGTCAGTAAAAACAAGATCTGGAGCTGACTGTGGCTCAGATCATGAGCTGCTTCTTGCAAAATGTCGGCTTAAATTGAAGAACGTAGGGAAAACCACTAAACCATTCAGGCATGACCTAAATCATATCCCTGATGAATATACAGTGGAGGTGAGGAATAGATTTAAGGGATTAGACCTGATAGACAGAGTGCCTGAGGAACTATGGATGGAGGTCCATAACATTGTTCAGGAGGCAGCAACTCAATCCATCCCAAAGAAAAAGAAATGCAAGAAAGCAAAGTGGCTGTCTGATGAGGCTTTATAAGTAGCTGAGGAAAGAAGGGAAGTGAAAAGCAAGGGAGAAAAGGGAAGATATATCCAACTGAATGCAGATTTCCAGAGAATAGCAAGGAGAGACAAGAAGGACTCTTAAATGAACAATGCAAAGAAATCAAGGAAAACAACAGAATGGGAAAGACTAGAGATCTCTTCAAGAAAATCAGAGATGTTTTGTGCAAAGACGGGCATGATAAAGGACAAAGAAGGCAGAGACCTAACAGAAGCAGATGAGATTCAGAAAAGGTGGAAAGAATACACAGAAGAACTATACAGGAAAGATCTTAACGTCCCCGATAGCCATGAACTAACTAACTCACTGAACATGAGCCAGACATCCTAGAGAGTGAAGTCAAGTGGGCCTTAGGAAGTATACTAACAACAAAGCTGGCGGAGATGACAGTATTCCAGCTGAGCTATTTAATATCCTAATAGATGATAGGGATGTCAGAGAATTCCGCAACGGATCTTGGTGAGGCCAAATGCCGGTGTATTCGGTCCCCCAAAATCTGTCGCGGAACGAAGCCCCTGCCCCCTCAACCCACGAAAGGCTCATGGGACGAAGTCCCCGCTGCCCCCAACCCACAAAATGCGCCCGAAACAGAGCACTTACCTGCTCGTGTCCACGCTGCTTTGCGAATGGCGGCCATCCTGCAGCTGCCACTTGCTTCGTCTTCATAGCCATTATAGGCTATGTAAATACTTACATAGCCTATCATGGCTAATGCAGGGACGCCATTTGTGTCCCTGCAGAGGCCATGATAGGCTACGTAAGTATTTACGTAGCCTATCATGGCAGGGGGGAAAAAACCCAGCTTACGCAAATGGAGGCGGCTACCACCATTTGCGTATGCTGGGTTTTTTCCCCCCTGCCGTGATAGGCTACATAAATATTTACGTAGCTTATCACGGCTCAATGCAGGGATGCAAATGGCTATGACAGCCTCCATTTGCGTCCCTGCAGGGCTGCCCAGTGGACGGATGTCTGGCTGCGGGCGGCCGGAGCCAGCTGGTGGCTCTGCGGCTTGGCCACGGAGCGGAGCCAGCTGGGCAGGATTTCAGGAGGGAGGACCGGATCGCCTCCGCCCCATCGAGGATTTTGGGGGAAGGGACGGAGCACCTCCCCGCCACTGGAGATTGCCTGGCACAGAGCCAGGTAGGTGTTTCGTAGATCCCTAAAGGATGATGCTGTTAAAGTGCTGCACTCAATATGCCAACAAATTTGGAACACTCAACAGTGGCCACAAGACTGGAAAAGGTCAGTTTACATTCCAATTCCAAAGAAGGGCAATGCCAAAGAGTGTTCAAACTACCATACAATTGAGCTCATTTCACATGCCAGCAAGGTTATGCTCAAAATCCTACAAGCTAGGCTTCAGCAGCATGTGAACTGAGAACTACCGGAAGTACAAGCGGGGTTTCGAAGAGGCAGAGGAACTAGAGTTCAAATCGCCAACATTCGCTGGATCATGGAGAAAGCAAGACAATTCCAGAAAAATGTCTATTTCTGCTTCATTGACTATGCTAAAGCCTTTGATTGTGTGGATCACAACAAACTGTGGCAAATCCTTAAAAAGATGGGAGTACCAGACCACCTTACCTGTCTCCTGAGAAGCCTGTACGAGGGACAAGAAGCAACAGTAAGAACCAGACATGGAACAACCGATTGGTTCAAAATTGGGAAAGGAGTACGACAAGGCTTCATATTGATTTGTCGCCCTGCTTATTTAACTTATATGCAGAGTACATCATGAGAAATGCCAGGTTGGATGAATCACAGGTCAGAATTAAGATTGCTGGGAGAATTATCAACAACCTCAGATACGCAGATACCACCTTAATATGATACCACCTTAATGGCAGAAAGTGAAGAAGATCTAAAGAGCCTCTTGTTGAGGGTGAAAGCATATAGAAGGGGATATATGCTTCCTGCCCCTTCATGGATCACTGCCTTGTTGTGGCGAAGGGCTTGCATAACTCAATGAAGCCATAAGCTATGCCGTGCAGGGCCACCCAAGACGGACAGGTCATGGCAGAGAGTTCTGACAAAATGTGGTCCACTGGAGAAGGAAATGGCAACCCACTCCAGTATTCTTGCCAAGAAAACCCCATGGAACGTATCACAAGGCTAAAAGATATGACGCCGGAAGATGAGCCCCTCAGGTCGGAAGGTGTCCAATATGCTACTGGGGAAGAGCAGAGGGTATTTCCAAGTAGCGCCAGAAAGAGTGAAGCGGCTGGGCCAAACCCAAAAGGACACTCAGCTGTGGATGTGTCTGGTGGTGAAAAGAAAATCCGATGATGTAAAGAACAATATTGTTTAGGAACCTGGAATGTCAGATCAATGAATCAAGGTAAGCTGGAGGTGGTCAAACATGAGATGGCAAGATTGAACATCGACATCTTGGGAATCAGCGAACTCAAATGGACAGGCATGGGTGAATTTAATTCAGGTGACTATCATATCTACTATTGTGGGCAAGAATCCCTTAGAAGAAATGGAGTAGCACTCATAGTCAACAAAAGGGTGGGAAAAGCAGTACTGGGGTACAATCTTAAAAATGATAGAATTATGTCCTTTGCAGCCAAAGATGGAGAAGCTCCATACAGTCAGTAAAAACAAGACCTGGAGCTGACTGTGGCTCAGATCATGAGCTGCTTCTTGCAAAATTTCGGCTTAAATTGAAGAACGTTGGGAAAACCACTAAACCGTTCAGGTATGACCTCAGTCATATCCCTTCTCAATATACAGTGGAGGTGAGGAATAGATTTCAGGGATTAGACCTGATAGACAGAGTGCCTGAGGAACTATGGACGGAGGTCCGTAACATTGTTCAGGAGGCAGCAACGAAATCCGTCCCAAAGAAAAAGAAATGCAAGAAAGCCAAGTGGCTGTCTGATGAGGCTTTACAAGTAGCTCACGAAAGAAGGGAAGCGAAAAGCAAGGGAGAAAGGGGAAGATATACCCAACTGAATGCAGAGTTCCAGAGAATAGCAAGGAGAGACAAGAAGGCCTTCTTAAATGAACAATGCAAAGAAATCGAGGAAAACAACAGAATGGGAAAGACTAGAGATTTCTTCAAGAAAATTGGAGATCTCAAGGAAACGTTTTGTGCAAAGACGGGCATACTTTTGAAAAATGTGCACAAACACACTTTAATCAATGGGAGAAGAATGCATACATTTCAAAGATGTGCACTACTGCTGCACACATTTGGAAAAAAATATGGACAAAAATATGCATGCATTTTCATGCAAAAAGAAAACAAAAAATAAAGATCACAATCTTCTTTAGGCACCAGATGGAACGAGCTTCCAGGTAGAAATCAGAGAACTTCAGCAAACTTGAGTTTTGGTTGGACACACATCCCTAACTATTCTAGGCTAAGATTAGTTGGTTTCCCCATAATGGGAGATATGTGGGGTGGAGAAGGGAACAAAAATCCACTAAAGACACAAGAAATTCAGTCCAGTACCTTCAACATCTCCCTCATCCATTCCCCCCTCCCAACTCTTGTACCTGAATTACATGTCAACTTCGTTTTGTGTTTATCCAGCCCAGCTCTGCACCCAGGTTCCTGGAAGCTTAAAACAGCTGGTGATGGGCTTGTGATTGGCCTGGATCCAATAGGAGATGTATATGCTTTTTGGAAAAGAAAACCACCTCTATTTGGCAGGAGGGATGAAGCATGTGTCTGCTGGCACCGGTGGTGTGTGGATGATCGACAACTATATATGACCGTGCCTATCAGCTGATAGGAGGCAAAGTGGAAAAAGTATTAGGTACTCAGGGCCAGCCCTATCATTAGGCAGAGTGAGGCAATTACCTTGGACAGCAGATGCTAGGGAGCAGCAGTAGCAGCCTCCCAGCTGTTCTACTCTATTGGAGGTGAGAGGTGTATATGCCACACAGCCTGTCCTGACCCACCTAAACTATCTTGCTACCTTGAGTGTGATGGGGGAACCTAGTGTTGAAGCAAGGTTCAATTGCCAGTCCCATCACCTTCTGTATGTAGACTGGGGAGAGGGTGCTGTCCTTCACCTCAGGCAGCAAAATGTCTTGGGCTGGCCCTGCAGGTATCTACGAAGAGGAAGAGAGGAAGAGGAAGTACAGAACCTCACAATATAGGGTGTGACTGAAGGCCCAATATTTGAATATATATAATCAGCATTCTGGCTTTAGAGACTCCCTAGACAAATAGCCTATCATGTGGGTGAATTTGTTCCTGAACTACAAATGGGAGATGGAATGACTGAATGCTTCCCCCTTCAGGGCCAACCCTACTATTAGGCAGATTGAGGCAGGTGGCTCAGGTGGCAGATGCTGGGAGATGGCAGCAAGATACTGGAGAATTGAGTTGTGGCCATGTGGCTTGCCCTGCACCCCCAATGTTAGCCTGCTGTTTTCAAGTGTGGTGGAGGGTGCTGCCCCATTGTCAGTGTTGAAGAAAGATTGAACAGCCAGTCCAGTCAACTTTTCGTACATGGAATGGGGAGGGGGTGCCATCTTGTCCTTCACCTCAGGAAGCAAAATTTCTTGGGCTGGCCATGTTCCCCTTATGAAACTCCCTTGGACATAGAAAACTAGAGGTTAGGGAGAAGGCCTAGTCTTCTCCTGGTCTTGCTAATTTTCTCTGTGCAGAGTTTTGTCTGTGTGCATAACATTCAATCATGCCTTGTAATGATTTACCAGCAATCGGAAGTGGTACAGTCCAGGGGCAGGTTTACCATGTGATTGCTGTTTTTCTAGAGAGAATAGAGTTCCCAGCTTTCTGGGAACCATCAGGGAAAGCAAATATAAAGCAGTAGTAATAAAGTGACAAGCATGATGAATTCACTGTATCAATTCTTCCTTCTCTCTTTCCCAGGATTATTTAGTCAGATTGATGCTGGAGGAAGTCTCTTTGTGGTTGGAGTCAACCCGTACACCGAAGCCTCGTGTCTTTCCAGTTCTGGACTAGTCACAATGGGGCCGGGCTCCCTGGTAGCCTGGACTAATATATATGGATGGACAGCTGAGATACTTCAGCTGTGGCTGGAGATGCTGTTGGGACACGAACTCTGTCAATGAAGTCTGGTTTTGTCATGGTATCTGGCCACACAAGTGCCAGGGAACCCGTTGGGAGCAGGTCCCAGTCCCAGCCCCATTTTCCATGATAGAGACTGGGAATTATGGAAGTGTCCACACAGCTAGGATTGTCTATCACAGGTAATGGCTGCCTCCTGGAGAGCTTTTGAGTGCCTCTCTAGGGAAATCCTAGGTTCTCCAGGATAAGCTCTGTATAGTGGGATGGTGGGGTACAGGAAAACAGAGACCAGTACCTGACTTCTGCAGGGAAAAGTAGTGGCCTCTTCATGAAGGCTTTGCCCATTGCTCAGTTCAAACACCAGCTCACAAAGGGGGAAATGTGCAAATAGGGATGGGAGAACTCCCCCACACCTGCCTCGTGTGCCACTCGCCAGACGCCGCTTTCTCTACCCTGGCGGGTGTGTGGGACAAGCTGCCAGAAGCTCTGCAGGGACCTGGCGAAAGCTCATGGCATCACACTTGTCTGCAAGCCACCCTTTTGTGCAAAATCGCAGGTGAGTTATTTACGGAAATCTCCAGTTTGCATAAATAGCATGATTTATGAAAATTGCAGGTGTAAATGGTCTAATTAGACTATTTACATCTGCAATTTTGCTTCATTGTGCTATTTACAGCTGGCATTTTGTGGGAAATGGCAATTTTGATAGTTCACCTACAATTTTGCACAAAATGGCAGCTCACAGAGGAGCGGGGAACTGCAAGCTTGCCCAGCTCGGCATGTGCTGACTCTGGCAAGCTCAGGGATCCGCAAGCTGGCATCTGGGGAGCTGAGCTGGTGAACACTCGCTGGGCTTAGTTCCCAAACTGGATTCCTCTGACATCCCTATGTTCAAATGTATATTACCAAGGTAAGCAAGTGGTGAAGCCACACAACACCTTTCCATGTGGTCAGGTTGAATAAGGATTTACTCAACCCTAACTAGCTGTGTGCAAAAGGCACCACCTTGATGGCTTTTTAGTCTTGTAGGCCCCTTCCAACCCTAGTATTCTATATGATATAATTGTTAATAATAAAGAATGCATACATTGTATCAATCCGCCCTGAAAAAAAAAGGGAGCTGGGGTATATTTTAGGGGTTGCCATTTAAGATAAATACCAAAGGAGTGGCAGACAGGGCTGGGTGATGTGGGGTAGAATTCAGGATCCTGACAGTTGTGACTGCCTATCAAATTAGCATTATCTCCATTTCTCTGACCATTATTTTAGGGATGGGAACACAGATAACAATGCTGTAGGCACCACATGGACACAAGTCAGATGCATCAATGCCCGGGTCAAGCACTTGAGCTACGACCTGAATACTCTATGGCTGATCACCCAGGATGACAAGATTCTACGATGCCAGCTGTAGCACTGCAGAACTACTGCTTCTCCCCGCCTTCCATCGATTTGCTAGTGCCTCGGTTATTTAATTCCTTTCCCCACTTCAAACACAAAGGAACCCCTACTGAAATCATCTTCTTCAAGGGCCTGTGTTTCAGCAGTGCTGGTTGTGGGCATAGCTCCTGCTATTGGCTAGAACTTGTAACTACGTGACTTCATAATGTGTCCCATGAAGGGAAATTGTGAGTAGTGATGGACCCACCCCCACCCTCCTCTGTTCCAAAAATAATTTGGGGAACCCAGCTTATTTGGCATTTGGAAAAATAACCTGGGTTTCAATTTGGTCTGGAGAAAATTGGACCCCCTACACAGCACCTGATGCAAGCCCTTCTCCTAATGTACCTCCCTTTTCCATAATGTATCGACGTGGGGGGGGGGGTGAGGCTACAGAGAAGATCTGGGATGGTCACTGGGATGGAAGAATCAGCCTATTTCTCTGGTCCCTGTTATTTTATTTGTTATTTTCATGTGTTCACTCATAAATCCATTCTATCACATTCCCTCATTCACCAGCATTTTTTAAAGAAGCATGTGAAAATTGCAGTTAAACATATATTTGCAAGCATATTTTCTCCCCAAACACACATTACTAAATGCATTTTGATATGGTTTCTTGAGTCCAGAACTGCGCTAGAACATTTGGGAAATGCAAAAGCTGGTGGGTAACTATGTTCTGATCTGCACATTGCCCTGGGAGTTGCTGATCAGGTCAGTCCTTATTAGAATTCACAAAGATCAATTCGCTCAAGCTTTATTTTTTTTTTTTTTTATTCATTTATTTATTTAATTTCATTTCTATACCGCCCAATAGCCGAAGCTCAGTTCACAAAAATTAAAACCACAGAGTGCAGCATAAAACAATATCAAATATGAAAGCTTAAAACCAGTGTGGGAGCCAGTGGGGTGTAGTGGTGAGAGTGCTGGACTGGGAGCCGGGAGATCCAGATTCTAGTCCCCACTCGGCCATGGAAGCTCACTGGGTGACTTTGGGCCGGTCACAGACTCTCAGCCCAACCTACCTCACAGGGCTGTTGTTGTGAGGATAAAATGGAGAGGAGGAGAATGTAAGCCACCTTGGGTTCCTTGAAAGAGGAAAAAAGGCAGGATATAAATGCAATAAATAAATAAATACCACAGTATAACAGTACAACCTGAATAAAACCTAGCTTTCCTAGGTGGGTGGTACAATAGGACCTCTGTTTGCCTTGAGTGCTGCTATAATCCTATGTAGCAGTACCTGGAGATGTTGGGAACCATGGGAAAAGTAGTTCCCACAGTTCCCAACATCTCTGGAAGCTATGGTGCATATATTCACATGAGCATCTGGCCTAACAGAGGCCTACCACCATATCTGATAGAAGCTGTCTCTCTCCCCTTCCCCTCCCACCCCGGGGAAAGGAAGAGATAGGGTTGGGGTGCTGCAGTGGATAGGGAGAAACTGATCCCATTCGGATCATCCCTGGACTTTGGATGTATCTGGATATGATTCTAATCCTGATTCCTAACTGAATCTGATCCTGGTTTAGATGGGGGCAGATCCTAGGAATCTAATTTCTGAACCCTCCCCCCACCCAATGCCCTCTTTAGCTAAAGCCTGTCATTAACTGTTATCTCAGGCTGTGCCATATCATATCAACGCCACAGATTTACTGGCTTAAGACTCATCCTCTCTATCTCCAGGGGACTTGGGGGGGGGGTATATTTTTGTGAGGTGACAGGAACCTCTACAAGAGAACTTTCTGTGGCCTCATGAAACTACAACTCCCAGGATTCTTTGGGGCAGCACAACAATATAGTGTAAGGGGTTCACGGCTTCTTGCAAAACACCTTCTTGCAACAAAATCTTGCAAAAAAAATCAAAATCGGATGCATTTCAGAAGTCAACTTTTTAAAATTGTGAACATTTTCATGCTTTTCTTTCTGAAATTTGCACCTGGAGGTTTGTTAACACTAGACCTTTGTTGAGTTTAAAGACCAACCTGATAAAGTAACAGTGCAACCCTGTTCCTGTTGAAGTAAACCCTATTGTGTTCAATGGGATATACTCCCAGGTAAGTGTGCATATGATTGCAACCTACATTCCTTTGTCTCTTTTATCCCTTCTGGAAATCTCTAAATCCAATAAAATCATTAACTGGGATTGTTGTGGGAGAAAATAATTAGAATATAAATTTGAATATTTCCAAGGAATTAGAAATAGGAGGATTTTCATAAGAATGTTGTCTTCTTACATTCATTTAGCACCAGCCCACACGTTGCAGACTGAACCATTCATCTGTGCACTTTACCAATGGAACTGGGGAGCTGTATCCAGCTGGATGCATTAATGATGGCTGGGGAAGGACATCTCTTTGCTAATTAAATGTTCTGTGTTGGTTTTCATGCTTTGCCATTCTTGCATTCTGCACTATACAGAACACTGGCAATGCTAGAGAGACAGTGATGGATATTATACTGTTACTGATAGCTTTTGCCCTTATAGAAAATTGTCTACTAACATCTTTTGCAAACAGGAGCTATGCAATTTGAATGTTTGTTAAGTACCAGGAGAAGGATATCTAAGAAAGCAAATAGTTTCCATGTTTAGTTTAGCCAGAGAGCAATTCTGGCCAGATAGATTTGTCTTTGTGAACCTAATCTATTTCTGCTTATACTAAACATGAACAGAAATAATGAATTGTTTATTAAAATTGAAGGAACATTACTCCAGGTTTGCCCTTCCACAAGATGCATCCTAGCTCAGTCTGACACAGACTCTAATTTGGTTCCTCATAACTAAATATGGCTTAAGGCACAATCCTATGGCTGCTAGATGGTGTCTAGATAGCCAAAGGATTTTTCAGTTTCTGGGAACCAAGCTCAGAGCCAATACTCCAAGCTTGATTCCCAGAAACCCAACTCCTTACCCCCTCCCCGACCATCTTGTATGTGGCAGAGTTCATCCTTGGCTCCGCACTCATAAGAGCAATGCAGAGTGGCCAAAAAGGGGGCATTCGTGGGAGTGGGGAGGGGAGAAGACTGTGGAAGTGCCGTTACAATGCTTCTTATGTGCGTCCTGCCGCCCGCCCGCTCTGACGCACCATGGCTAGAAATCAGCTGTCTAGCTGCAAATGCAGGACTGCCAGACCATGGAGGAGAACGTTCCCTCTGCACTCTGTCCACACTTCCTATGTGGAGTCCCACCGCCCCACCTCCACTTTGACGCACTGTGGCTAGAAATCAGCTGTCTAGCTGCAAATGCAGGACTGCCA
Source organism: Heloderma suspectum (assembly GCF_057233095.1). Taxonomy (NCBI): domain Eukaryota; kingdom Metazoa; phylum Chordata; class Lepidosauria; order Squamata; family Helodermatidae; genus Heloderma; species Heloderma suspectum. The sequence continues at coordinate 20,329,339 of NC_139467.1, forward strand.
GACCATGGAGGAGAACGTTCCCTCTGCACTCTGTCCACACTTCCTATGCGGAGTCCCCCCCACCCCCACTCTGATGCACTGTGGCTAGAAATCAGCTGTCTAGCCGCAAAGGCAGGACCACCAGAGCATGGTGGAGGAGAACATGCCCTCTGCACTCCTCCCACCCTGCACTGAACAGTCTGAGTTCGGAGGCGACCGACTATCCCCATAGGATTGCACCCTTAGGCTGCAATCCTATACCCATTTGCCTAGGAGTAAGCCTAATTTAATTGAATGAGCCCTACTTCTGACCAGATGTATATAGGATTGCATTGTTAAGACTCGAATTCTATTATCCTCATAGAAGTGAACAGAAGCCCAGCCCACCCTTGTAGTCCATCACTACATCTAGAACAACAGCATTAATGGCACCTTCATTAAAGATCCAGAAATTGCCAAAATGTACTTCTTTATGTATATTAGCATGAAAGTCAGCCCCTTGAACATGGGACTGGAAGGGAACCAATGTAACACCATTTCACCCAGAGAGAGAGAGAGAGAGAGAGCTGTAGGCAATACAGGAAACTACGGACTTCTTAGTCTACATTTTGTACCTGATAAATTACTAAGGTTAGAATGGGCAAACATAGAGTCTTGCTGAGCTGAGGAAGAATCAGCAATGTTTCTGTAAAAAGTCTTGTCTAGTAGAAGAAGATAGGTTGTGTATTTGTGGAGAACTAATCCTCAAGGATGTGGCTTATAGGGATGTTAGAGAATTCTGCCACGGATCCCAGGGGGGGCTGAATTCCAGTGAATTCAGCCCCCTAGAATCCATGGCGGAATGGAGCAACCCGCCCAACCACCCCGCGAAAGCCCCTCAAAACAGAGCCTAACTGGCTGCGGCTCCGGCTGCGGCTTCAACTCCGGCAGCGGCTCTGGTGGCGGTGGTGGCTCCGGCTGCTGCCAGGCTGCTGCAGACACAAATGGCGTCCTGAGTAGGGGACGCCATTTGCGTCCCTATGGTAGCCCGTGATAGGCTACGTAAATATTTATGTAGCCTATCACAGCTAAAGCGGGGACGCAAATGGCATCGCCTACTCAGGACGCCATTTACATCCGCAGCAGCCCAGCAGTGGCTGGAGGCCCTGCTGCAGGCTGGCCTGGCCGGCAGCTCTGCGGCCTGGCCGCAGAGCGGAGCCAGCCAGGCAGGATTCCAGGGGGAGGAACAGATCGCCTCCCCCCCATCAAGGATTTCAGGGGGAGGGATGGAACGCCTCCCCCCCACCGCGGATGTCCCTGGACAAAACCAGGTAAGTGTTTCGTACATCCCTAGACTGGCTTATTATGTACTAGACTGTCATGCATACAGAGACGTAAGAGAAAGTTATTTAGAGCCTCTTGTAAAGGAAGTGAAATATAGCAGTGTAAAGGAGAAACTGATTTATTTATTACAATCAACCAATCCATATGTGGTACAGAGGGTCACGGTATTTGGGGTGAAAGCCACTGGATGTAGAGCAAAGTTTTTGGATGCTATTGGCGTAAACTGCTATAAAGATTCAGAGATATATGGTGACTGCCATGACATTGATTAAATGTTCCTTTATGCTATATTATTGTTGCATATCCACCCTATTTTAACTTCAGTAAAGACTTGATATGTATTTTATAGTTTAGTTGTTTTAGCTTTATGTGTAAATTTTGACATTGCATAATAGCATTTTAAATTCTAACCTTGCATCTTTTGCAATGATATTTGGATTGAGTCATAAACGTATTACTAATTTGCTTACTCATACCGTAAAGGTAAAGGTAACAAGTCTTGTCTGACTCTAGGGTGTGGTGCTCATCTCCATTTCTAAGCCAAAGAGCCAACACTGTCCGAAGACGCTTCCGTGGTCATGTGGCTGGCATGACTGAACACCGAGGTGCACGGAACGCTGTTACCTTTCCCGCTGAAGAGGCACCTATTTATCTACTTGCAGTTTCTTGCTTTCTAACTGCTAGGTTGGCAGGAGCTGGGACTGAATACGGGAGCTCACTCCGTCACGCAGCACTCGGGTCTCGAACTACTGTCCTGCTGACCTTCCGGTCTGCAGTTCAGCACCTTAACCACTAAGCCACCGCGACCCCTTACTCATACTGTACCCTCTTATAAATCTAGGGGGAAGGACTCTGTGGCTGGTACTCTGGAGGGGAAGTGAGATGTAGGGATGTTGGAGAATTCCGCCATGGACTCCAATATCTGACTCCCCTGGAGTCCATGGCAGAACGGAGCAATCCCCCCCGCCACCCTGAGGAACCCCCCCGGGATGGAGCCTACCTGGTGGTGGATGTGGCGGCGGCGGTGGATCTGGCGGCAGCTCTGGAGGCGGCTGATAAGGTGGTGGATGCAGCAGTGGATGCAGTGGTGGATGCAGCGGCGGCTCTGGCTCATGTTCCAGCCACTGCTGGGCTGCTGCAGCCGCAAATGGCGGCCGTCATAGCGGCCGCCATTTGAGTGGCTGCCTTTTGCCATGATAGGCTATGTAAATACTTACATAGCCTATCACAGCAAACAGCAGGGGTGCAAATGGCAGCCGCTACGCCATTTGCACCCCTGCTTTTTGCCGCAATAGGCTACGGAAGTATTTACGTAGCCTATCATGGCAAAAGGCAGCCATGCAAATGGCGTAGCGGCTGTCATTTGCATCCCTGCCTTTTGTCGTGATAGGCTACGTAAATACTTACCACCGTTTGCAGCTGCAGCCGGCCCCGGCCGGCTGCTCCGCAGAGTCACCATGGAGTGGAACCGGCCAGGGAGGATTCTGGGGGGAGGGATGGCGCGCCTCCCCCACACCACGGATGCCCTGGAACGGAGCCAGGTAAGGGATTCATACATCCCTAGTGAGATGTAAACATGTCATTTTAACCATTATTTGTGTACTGGTTTTTTTTATTGTTTTTTATTCTATTTTTTCCAGTTTGTTTTTAATTTGTGATGGCCCATGGCTTTGAACAATAAAGGTTCATTTATTCATTATTTAAGAATTCCGGCAAGGGTGAAGTATCTGATACATAGTAAATTTAAATGTTCAGATGGCTTTTGGCATTTGACAAAAGCAGTGTTCAAGTGTACATCCACACACATTCAATGAACATGTGAGTGGGGAGTGGGTCACAATCCCCATGCACACGCACACACACCAACATGCCTGTATGCCTCACCTCCAGCCTCCTCACATTCAGCACTAGTGTAAAAGGGAGCTTACACTCATATAGATGCATGTGCAATGTACAGGCCTCCTCTATATGAACAGGAGCCCATTTATATGGTGAAGGCATAGGAACATAGGAAGCTTCCTTATACTGAGTTAGACCAGGGGTCCATCTAGCCCAGTACTGTTGACACTGGCTGGCAGCGGCTCTCCAGGGTTTCAGGCAGGGGTCTTTCCAACCTTATCTGAAGATATTGGGGACTGAAGCTGTGATCTTCTGTATGCAAAGTATGTAGTTACCACTGAGCTACAGCCTTGCCCTGATCCACATGCATCTTTGACCAACAACTGGCAGTCAGGGGGCATAGCCAGTGGTTTCTGGGACTGACACCACTAGCTCTCACACAATGGCTTACAGGGGGCATGGCTTTCAGGCACATTCCCATTACCCCCTTCACACATTCCTTAAACATATGGAGGCTTCATTTGACACCCCCCCCCCATTGTCCCTAGGGATGCATAAGAAATTTGTTTCAGTTGGGGTTTGATCAAGATTTACCCAGTTTGCACCTTCCAGACCGAACATGGACTATACTTGGATTGGTGCTACTTAATAATTTGCAGACTATCTGGTGTGGAGTCAGGGTGAACAGTGAGGCTGACAAGATTGCATATGACACCAAGTTATTCAAGATAGTACCATCCCAAGAAACAAAGGGCTCAAGTTACAGGAAGCCAGTTTCCAGCTGAACATCAGGAAAAATGTCCTGACTGTTAGAGCAATACGACAATGGAATCAATGACCTAGGGAGGTGGTGGGCTCTCCCACACTGGAGGCCTTCAAGATGAAGCTGGACAGCCACCTGTCAGGGATGCTTTGACTTGGATTTCTGCATTGAGCAGGGGTTGGACTTGATGGTCTTCGAGGGTCCAGTTGCAATGTGCTACACTAACTCCACCTTCTCGACAGTAATGCATGAGCTGCTCATGACTCTCTTGGCTGATGTGTGATTGGCTCAGCCTGAAGGAGGTTGGCTTCTATATGTGTGTAGGGTTTCCAGTGTAGGTCAATCATAGTTTCTGTTCCCATGGAGGGAATCCTATGCTCATAGAAGCAGCCTCTGGCAGATAGACACTGCCGACATGTCAGTGGGGGGCATGGCCAGTGCACATGGTGTCAAGGGGGCAGGATTAGCCCTTCACATTCCCACTGGCCCCATTTATGTGTTCATGCATTCAGTACCCATGGGTACCAAATGTCTGAATAGGACTTAAGAAGAACTACAAAAGGGCCTTTACAGACTTGGGCAAGTTGTCTACACAATAACAGATGAAATGCAACATAAGTACAAAGTAAATATACATTGGCAGAAATGAAAAGAAAAAGTTCTGACTTTACATATACAGTGATGGGGTCTGCACAAGCTGTGACCACCCCAGGGTAAAGATCTTGTAATTATATTGAAAAATTCCCTGACAATGTCAGCTCAAAGTATTGGTGCAATGTAAAAAGCCAATGTTCTCTTAGGAAATATTGAGCTTTTCTAGATGAGGCTTTTTAACCTGCTACTTCTGTTTCTAGATTCTTTGCAGGATTAAGATTGGATCTCTACAAGCAGGTTTTGATGTTGATGCCAGGCTAAGATACTGAGCATGAACATTCCACAATTTGGACACCATGGCAGACAAGGCCTTCTCTCCAGGAGTACACAGAAAAGGGCCTCTGCAGTGTCAATGGCCTCAGATTATAACAGAGGGGATTCTCAGCTGGATCTGAGCATGATGGCGGAGTAGAAGTTAGCAAGCTCTCCTCCCTCTGATGGCCTTGGTGATGAAGGTTGGTAGCTGGAGTGGTTTCCACTGAACCTTGACCTGGCAAACGAAGGAGTGCTTTGCTGCCTGTAGCCTTCCCTTCCCACCATATCCACATATGCCTTTTCCACCATCATAGCTTAGTGATAGAATGTACATGCTGTGGAAACATGAAGCATTCAAGGCCTCTTCAGTTAAAGGATCTCAGGTAGGAAGGTCTGGAAAGACCACTGTTTGACACCTCGAAGAGCCAGTCAGAGGAGACAATCTGCGTTAAATGGGATCCATAGTCTGGCTCACTGTAAGACATCTTCAGATGTCCATAAGATCATTGTTCGACAATTCAAAAGGACTAGCTGAAGTGGCTAACTCCTATCTGCACTGAAATCTTTACTGTGTAGGAGATGAATTAGAATCAATAGATGGGTGGTCCCATTTGGTGCATACCACCTGTTCTCGCTGCATTGAGGATGAATGGCAGTCATAGCTGCTGAGATCAGTGACCAAGGTGTCTGCCACAGCTCTCGCTGAGAAACACACAGGAATTCTGAAATTTTAGGTGCAATGGCTATAAATCATTGAGCCCATGGATCAATAATTCCTGAACAGATGAGCAGTTGCCAACATACAAATACAGACCATCTGCGTGGCTTTTAATGTGCTTTGATGGCTAGAAAGGAGTTAGCCTCACAGGTACAAACTCTTCTTCCTGCTTCTGAAGGTTACTCTGAAACTTCCTGCCTCCCTTGAGCTCTGCCCTCTTCCATATCCTCATTACATAATATAGGTTTTATAAACTGTCATTATAAGTTGTGCATATATATCTTGCAAGGGCTGGGCTGCCAGTTGATTAAATAATGTTATCAGCTTTTCCTGCTCAGAAAATTATGCCAAATGCTGTCTTTTTCCCTAGCAACCCCACCCCCAGCATTGGCTGGGGCATTAGAGAGTAAGCTACTATATAAGTCCAGCTACTCTGAGTACTGAACCAGCCAGATGCTTTCAGCAGGTAAGTGACGTTGTTCCTTTCCCTGTTAACTTCATGTTGCTTTGCTATGGGGAGGAGAGATAAGTAACTACCATGTCATCTGTTCCTTGGCTTGTAGACATGGCATTTGGAATGCAATCCCTCTAAAGATACAGTTCTGAGAATGGTTCTGTAGTTAAGGTGTGACCACTGGTTAGAGTTCTACCACGATAAAGTGCAACACTTGTGATCTTTATACAATTGGTACAATTTGTTCTATCGTTATGAAATTTGTGAGGAAGAAAGCCCTAGGAGGGTCCGTCAAAATTTCTGAGTAGGAGGATGAAACTTCCCCGTTTTACTCATCGAAGAGGAAAGTGTGGGTATGCTATGCAGCACAGGTCACTTTTTGGCCAGAGAAGCTAGAGTGGGAGGAGGAAAAAGCTGGCAACTGAGTGTCATGCGGTTTCAAATGGCCTTCATGCTGCTGCCAAAAAAGGTTAACCAGGCATGTTCAGTGGCAGAGGAGGGAGGTGGTGGTGGTAGACACAGCAGTGGTAGTAGCTAGCAGGTGAATTGGTGTGTGTGTGTGTATACGTGTGTGTGGTGAGTAGAACATCCATGCACCACCTCACTCTCTCCACTTTGATGCTCCCTGGCTAAATTACTTATTTGAAACAATGAATATCTGTGCAATGGGCCATTCAAGGAATTATCTTGTGTGCTGCCCAACTTGCTTGAAGATCTAGGTGTGCTACAATGTTTCCTGGATTGAAATAAAACATTGAGGCCACTTTTTGTTTAATGGAAAATATTTGAGATATTTTAAAAAAAGATTGTCTTAGCACACATACAAACTACCTTCTGGTTGGGTTTGGAAGCTCCATCAATCTCCAATACAGAGTGTGAGAGGACGTATGTTTGGGTGGAAGTGGTTGGAGCAGTGTTGTGATCAGCCCTAGCCTCACTCCCCAATCCTTACGGGCAATTATAGGATAACAACCCAGGACTACATTGGAGGATTGTTGTATGAGACTCTGTCTCAGCCTCACTGCTGAGGCACACCCTGCCCCTTGGCAGTCCACAGTAGAGATAACAGTAATGGACTACATTGCAGAGCTGATGTATCTTGAGTACTCTTCTCTAAGCATTGGAAAACTATGGGGGCAATAATAAAAATGGGGATAACACATGGATGATAATAATAATAAAAATGCCTTGTCTTACAGAGCCAGGAAAGGATTTTTTTAGACAACATAAAAAATAGATGCACGCCCATTTGCTGCGAAAGGGGGCCGGGCTTTGCACAAGTTCCATCTGAATGTGCACAGAGTCTTGATGGTGATACATTCTTTCCAAGAGAATGCCTGCAAATGCCCCCAAAGCACTTGAGCAAAGTCTGTGCAGCCTCTGCCCCCTCCTTCCCCTGCCACCCACTAGACAGGACAGGAGAAGTCGCAGGTAGAGTATGTGGGTGCTCTCGGTAGCATATTCCCCCTGAGGAGTGTAGGAAAAATAATTTATGGGTAATAAATCTAATTCAGCAGAACTCTTGTCACCTTGACGGACTCTAGTCCTACTTCCTGTCTATCCCTGGGTCCATATAGATAGACGCGGCTTTCCTGATGCTGAGAAGAACTACGCGTCTACGCCATTTTACCCTCAGCACAGTTGCTTTACAAATAGATGCTCACAGATTTAAAATGCACAGAAGTGTATTTCAACATTTATTAACACCAAGCAAGTGTATTTAAGAGAATTATAGAAAGAAATTGATACCATGGTATTTGTTGACAAAAGTTACAATAGGAAAGAAAACAATACGATGCACCATGCATACATTACCAATACAGATTTCTGTCAGCAGAGATTACTCCCTGCCAGGAGCAACCCCAACCAGTCTTCCCTTTACTTTTATAATTTTACATTTGAACATGGTGTGTGATGCGATTGCTTGATGTACTCTGATCAGCTACTTTCCCTTTTAATCCAACCTCTTCATGTTTACTCGTATTTGATGGTGTTTTGTTTTTACTTGTACAATTCCATAGACATTTCCCAACTTGTCCTTTGTGGTTTTGAACTGTCTGGATCATGAACCTTATCGAGGAAGAATGTGTCTTTTCCCCACATAAAGCTTCCTGCCAGAAATAGGTCAAAAGCAAACTTTGGTTCAGACAACCATTTTAGATATGCCTCTTTGATATGCCTGATATGCATTGCCTTAAAATTGCCAGCAGAAGGTTGTCCCCTCCCTAGAGAGAAAGAGATACTGAAGGCACCATTCCCATTGTGGGAAAAGGCCCCAGAGGTCTTTTTCCCTCAGCAGGAAAGGTGAGTGGAGCATATTTCCTCACTGGGGACTCTGCATTAGTGATGTACAAGAATTTCATTTCTGCTTGCAACACATGTGAGCATGCCCTGTTCGCAATCCTGAACATGAGCGAGACCAGGAGAACGAGTTCTCCAAAAATGTTTGCAAATTCTAAAACACCTGCTCGCGTTAGAAACATATGCAAATCCTGACAAAAATAAAGATCACAACTGAACAACATTTCACGCTTAGTCTATTTGGGAAATTTCAGATTTTTCTGGCACAGCTTTCACATTCAATCACGCTCATTTTGTGCAATTTCCCCTCTTTGCACAAAATGAACAGAGATTGCAACTGCAAGTGCCAACTGAAGACAGATGAACAGCAAGCCAATGTTCAGAGAATCTGGGTGAACACCAACATTGCTTGTTTTCACATCCCCGGTCTGCATCTCCAGCAGAAAAAAGCACTCTGTGCCATTTGCAAGGTCCCCTGTGGGATTTCTCCCTTAGTGAGAAAAGCAGAGTATAACTTCCCATCAAAGGAAGGGCTGCTGGGATTTGGAGTCCCAGTGCCTGCTCTGGATGGAAAGTAGCACTGGGGTCACCCACCACTCCCTCTATCTTCCCCTTCTCCTGACCAGGTAAATATGGCGGGTCCTTGGGAGAGATTCAGGTTGTCTGTTGTGGGGAAATCTGGCCCTTTGGGGGCCTGAGAGATCCCCAAGATGGACCCGGGAACTTTACCAAGGGGGTTTTGTGCAAAATTGTGGGCCAGTTTGCACGCACACACACATACCTGCTGTAAATAGCACAATTTGCACAAAATCACAGCTGTAAATGGTCTAATTTGTGCAAATTAAACCATTTGTAGCCACAATTTTGTGCAAATTGCATCATTCATGGCTGCATTTTTGCACAAATCATGTTTTTGTGCATCCCCCCCCCCACACTCCAAAAAATCTGTGAGTTGGCCCAACTTATCACATGCTGAGTTGGTCTAACTTGCAGATGATCAAGCTGGAGTGCAGGGTGGTCGAGATGGCGAAAACTCGCTGAGTTCCACCCCCCAAAACAAATTCCTCCAACATCCCTAGGAGAGATGAGGAAGGAGAAGGAGAAGGAGAAGGCAGAGGCAGCATCAGCAGCTGAAGGCACTCGAGGCGCAGGTCAAGTGATCCTTGCTCTTTGCCTGTTCAAAGCAAGCCATAAGCATGGCCCTGTTCAACCCACACCTCCTCACGAGGAAATGAAAAGGGGTGCTTGCTTTTACAGGCACCGTATTTGATTCCTTGTGACATCCCTATGTATGTGAAGTGATGAGAACACTGCCAAGCAGAGTATTAATGTGACATCTGATAGAGCAATGATGGAGTTGCGTTTTTGTTGCTGTCCCTTAGGCATTGCCCAAAAAAGAGGACACATCTGCATACACTAATTCATAGGTATACGATGCATACTTAGGAAAGATGATTATCATGTAAATAGAAGTATAGTGATCTTGCAATAGTGGGGGAAACTGTGACCAAGTGAGCTCCTGTCTACCCGTTTTGTCTGCTGTTCAGGTGCTGATGGGCAACTTCAAGGTCTCCCTCCTTGTGGTTCTTTCTCTTTAAACTGGACTTGGTACATCAAATAGAGGATACCTTCAGAGGTCTGTCCTCTGTTACATAGGACATACGGCCACCCTACAGTGTCCCTCTCCCATCAACACACTGAAAGCTGACATAATTCAGGGATTTTCTTTTCAAAATTGGAAATTCTAGGATTTAAAAAAAAATGTTCCATTTAGGGCAAGACTGGGGCTTTTCTAGGTTTATTTGTAAATCAGAAAGCATGGGAATTGTCAGGTTCTCCTGCCTTAACTCCTGTACCATATAAGCAGTAAAGACATTCTACAGTCTTGAAGTCAGACCTTTGAAATCAAATATACTACAAATATATGGCAAAACTATATAAAGGCAGATCCATTTTTTCTATAACCAAGACCAAATGTTAATATGGCATGCTATATAATGGGAGTAAAACACAACCTTTTGGAAGAAATGGGGTTGAGTGGCTTGAACTCACAGCGAGGGGAGGAGGCCCTGGGAGTGCAAACTCTTCTGGTCTCATCTAGCTTCTGGAAAAGGAGTTCTAGGTGTTCAGGGTGCTACTGATGAGATTGAGGGGAAGACAGCCTATAAATCTGGATTATCTGAGCTTCTTTCTTCTGTTATGTTCTAGTCATGACAACAAAATGGCTGCTGCTCTGGACCTGGCTGGCACTCCTATGTGGTGAGTCTGATATCTATGATAGGACATGCAGGTTGACCCAGTTCTTCAATGTCATTCTTGCAGCATCCCTTAGGTGGCAATGTTGCTTTTAGTTCCTATTGAGGCCGCCTATGCAATGCAACAATTCTTGCACTCATCACTTTAGAGCAGCCTTCCCTTACCTGGTGTTGTCCAGAAGTTTTGGACCAACTCCCATCAGCCCCATTCAGCATGGGTAATGGTCAGGAATGCTGGGAGTTGTAGTCCACAACATCTGGATGACATTCACTTGGTGATGGCTGCTTTAGAGCAACTGGGAACTTTGACAAAACACAGACTTGCTCTGACCTGCTGTGCCTGTCCCTGGCAACATTCTTCTTGACAAAAAATGGCATTCCAATAGATGAGCGTGATTACTTGGCAGCTGGCACAGATCTCAGTGTGTTATAAATTGCTTTGACACAAGTCTAGCCTTTGAGGAAAAATATACAGACAGTATAGTAGTCCTGTCCTCCACTACTCCAAGGATGGACTTGCTTAAAGTGCCATTTTTAATCCCTTTTCTTGAGGCCAAATAACAGGTCCATCACTTCTCCAACCCCATGAAGATTATCTCCAAGTTCTCAGAATGGTTGCAGAACTGGGTGCTCCAGATGACATGAGCAAAACCATATACTAAAAAGAGAAGGAAGGAGCTAGCAAACTTGAACAATATACTTGGGTTGGGAAATAGGACATTGAGATATAGAGTATGTGATGATTGCTTTTCCTTGGGCACAATAATTTTAGTGTGTGTACCCCCCCCCCAAACTCTCTTATTAAACAAGTGATCTAACAGTAGAAGGGGGATATTCCAGTAAGAGTTCTGCTTGCAGAGGCTCTGATGAAATAAGCTGCACTGATTTTAAGTCACAGCACTGAATGAGCAGGAAATAAGGATGACTCAAGCGGTACTGGGGCAATTACAGATGGGGATCTGTGGCTGAAAGACAGGGACATCCAAAGGCAGCACATTGATGTATAATACTTTGCAGCAATGTATTGCATCTATTTTCATTTGTTAAACTTTCAACACCCAAACTTGTCCTGGGTCCTCAAAATACCAAATTAATATTAGGGATGTCAGAGGAATCTGGTTTGGGGGTAGTAGAGCTCTGTGGGGTTTTGCTGGTTGCCTCCCCCCGCCCCTGCCCCGGATTCCAGGTCACTCATCTGTGAGCTAGCCTCACTCAACCAGTATGAGTCAAGCCAGCTCGCAAACTTCCGCTACCTGCCAGCCCCTCAGACCTCTTTGCTGATGCATCGGGGAGGAGAACGTGCAAAGAGTTGGTGGGTGGCGGCGGCAGGAGTTCCTTTGCAAGAAGAGCATGAGGGGTTGACAGGCAACAGGGGCAGGAGTTCTGCACCACCAATCAACCCCTTGTTTTCTCCTTGAAAGAAGAACATGAAGGGTTGGCAGGAAGCGATAGGGACTCCTGCCCCCACCGCTTGTCAACCCCTCACACTCTGCTTGCAAGGAGAGAACAAAGGATTGGCAGGCAGCAATGGGGAGTCCCACAAGCCACCATTTTGTGCAAAAATCACAGGTATATGACAGAAATCACAATATTTGCACAAAATGGTGGCCATAAATAGCATCATTCATGCAAAATTAGAGGTGTAGCTGGTCTAATTAGTTCACAGTTAATTAGTATCACAGTTATAGCCGAAAATACTTTAGCCTTTTCCTCACAGGTAAGATGCTCCAGCCCTTTGATCATTTTAAGGTGCAATCCTATGCATGTTTAGACAGAAAAAAGTCCTACAATTCCCAGCATTCCCCAGCCAGCCATGGTGGCTGGGGAATGCTGGGAGTTGTAGGACTTTTTTCTGTCTAAACATGCATAGGATTGCACCCTTAGTTGCTGTTTTTTCCCTTATGAGATGTGGCAACCAGAACATTATGAAGTGTTTCAAATGTCATCTAAATATCACCATAGAATTGTATAACTGCATTATGACACTTGCTCGCTCTGTCTGTCTGTCTGTCTGTCTGCCTGACTTTCTTTCTTTCTTTCTTTCTTTCTTTCTTTCTTTCTTTCTTTCTTTCTTTCAGGTCCTTGCAGAGCAAGTTCCCGTGGGAAGGAATTCATCACAGCCTTCATGTATAACGGCCGGAAAAACCAAGCCCATCCTAAATTCCAGCTGCTTATCACTGGACATCATCCTGGAACCACTGTCATAGTGACAGTGAACAAGTCCATGTTCCGGAGAACCACACCTATCAATGCTGAACAGACGGTGTCAGTTGAGGTCCCTACCTCCATAGAGATGGTGGGGACCAACCTCTTTGATCAGACCGTGCTGATCCAAGCGGACAAGGACATCTCTGTATTGTCCCGCAACTACAAGTCCGAAACAAGTGCTACAACAGTGGTGTACCCAGTTCAGCAGCTGGGCACACTGCATTATGCCATAACTCCAATGGGTAACATGGCAAACACTTTCAAGGAATTTGCCGTTGTCGCCTATTTATTTCCCACAAGAGTCGATATTCACCTAAAAGGGGTTGTCATATTCAAAGGGCAGGTATATCCTGCAGGAAGCAGGCTTGTAGCTGACCTCAAGGCCTTCCAAGCAATCCAGCTGCAGAGCTCAGATGATTTATCTGGCAGCATGGTTGAATCAAAGGAACCTGTGGCTGTCTTGAGTGGGCACAGCTGTGCCTGGAGTCTCACCAGCTGTGATCATGTTGCTGAACAGCTCCTGCCTGTTCCCAGCTGGGGTAACACCTTCATTGTCCCCCCATTGTCCTTCCAAAGTAGACTTGACTTCGTGTATGTAATTGCCTCCCAAGTCACTTGCATCAAATCCCAATCTGGGCACACACAAAACTCCCATAATGTAGTGGCTGGACAAGTTCTCAAGTTTGATGTGCACCTTTCTCAGCCAATATACTTCTCTGCTGATGCTGGAATCCAGGTTGTTTTCTTCTTCACTGGTGCCACAAGGGGACATGAAGCCTATGACCCATTCATCATCAATATCCCATCCTTATCCAGCTATTGCGTATCATACCACATTGATGGGATGGCACGGTATGATAATTATGCTGTCATGATCGCCAAAACCTCAGAATCCAGTGGAATCACATTGCAGAAGAAGGCCATTGGAAACATCCAATGGAAACCAGTCCAGGGTACCCAATATTCATGGGGTGAATACAGTTTGGGCAGAGAAGCTAGTGCCTTTTCTGCAGAGCACCCCAGCACACCATTTGGGCTTTTCATCCTTGGAGTCTCACAAGGCGATGGCTATGGTTCCGTGGCCCTATGCAACTGCAGTAAGTATCCTAATTTGTGTATTATATTTTGGCTTTCATGCAGTGAATGAATGTGGCATAAAGTGAGCAGATATGCATACCAATTCTATAGATACCACAGGAGATAAGAAGAAATACAGAACAGATTTTAGGTAAGTTATCATTTATGGGTACCTTAATGGTTTACTTTTTATCTCAGTTCCATTGAGGCTGGAAGACCTTCCATATATAGATTAAAGGAACTGTTAAATTACACAAATGAGAACACACACATACCCCACCAAATGCAAATAGCAGGCATGTTCTCCCCCAATCTGGATCAGAACAGGAGTGGGGAGCAAAGGGTTAAAACCAACCTATGAGCTTTCCAGGGCACTGATCCAGATTGTGGGCCCTGCATCCTGTATTTACTTTTTAAAAAACAATTCACACAATTGTTAGTTAACTGAATTGTGTCTCCTCTAGTACAGGGCGGACAAAAGGAAGATCTCTAGATGTTTTGGACTTCAAGTCCCATAAATCCCTCCCAGCATGGCCAATGGTCAAGAATGTTGGGAGCAGAGATAGGCGACCCCCCTGCACCCACCCCACATGCCGCTCACCAGACCCCTGCCACTTACCCAAGCCTGTTTGGCACACTGGGCAAGTGCCAGACAGTCTGCAAGCGTGCGGTGAGTGGCGAGTGGCTCATCTTCTTCCTGAAAGCCACCATTTTGCATAGAAATCGTGGGCAAGCTACTTACGTAAATCACAATTTCCACAAATAGTGTCCATAAACAGCACCAATTATGCAAAATTACAGGCATAAATGGTCGAATTATGCAATTTGGCATAAGCAGCGCTATTTATGGCTACTGTTTTGCAGAAATCACCATTTACATCAGTAGCTTACCTGTGATTTTTATACAAAATGGCTCTCACTGTTAAGCTGGGATCCCTGTACTTGCCTGACTCAGCGCATGCCAAGTCAGACAAGTGCAGGGATCCATAGACTGGTGTCCAGGAGACCGAGCTGGAGAGAAATTCCCCAGTTTGAGCCCCAACTGGATATCCTCTGACATCCCTAGTTGTGAGCTGAAGTCCAAAATATTGGAGATCTACTTTCTGCCCATCTCTGCTGTAGCCTTGTCCCTAAATGACAATGATGCAGAAGATGGAGGGGGCATGGAGAACAGAAAGGGACAACAGATTTTGTTAAGAGCTGTAGGAAGGCTAGGGCTGGGAGATGGAAAGCTCCAGGAGCAATCTTTCCATTAATCTGACATTTAGTTGCAAATGTGAATGTGGAGATTCACATAGATGTGTTGATGTGGGTTTGTGTGTGTGTGTGTGTGTGTGTGTGTGTGTGTGTGATACTTTCTCAGTGTACATTTTCCCCTCATTTTCCCCACATCCTCCTCCATTCATACTTGACCAATGCTTCTCTCAGTTGACCAACTGGTCTCTCAGCTGACCAATACTGGTATAGGATGTGTACTCCCTTCTCTGCTACAGTCATTCCCACTTGTTCCAAGACTTTGTGTGATAACAACTTTTTAAAAACGTTTGAGTAGCATTCAGAGCACTCAGAATTCACAGTGGTGCTTAGAGTGTTCATTTTAGAACACTTTCAGTGACTGAGCCAATGGCTACGGAGAGCTCCTTTTAATCAAATGAAGACAGAGCTCTTGCAGTCAGCAACTACAGACATTTATTCCATTTTTAGACTAAATGAGCAAGCATGCAGTTGTTCTGTACATCTCTGTGTTCATTATTAATTCAGCCTTGCAAATAAGTCCATATAAGTCATTAGTCTGCAAACATTGTTGCTAGTGTTTCTGCCTCCACACACCTGTTGGATTTGTTTATGGCCTACAAGAGAAGAAGATGCAACTTTTATAAAAACTTCCCTACCTCATTGCCTGAAGTTAGGGGTGTATGAATCAGCAAAACTCAAGCTCACCAAAATTCTCTGAATTCCATCTCAAGGCTCATTCCAACTTGAGTCTGAATGAATCACATTGTGAGCTTTGTTTGATTGTTCTCTTTTCCCATGAAATTCTGTGTGCATTTTCATACATATTTTTTCCAGATGCATGCAGCACTTGTGCACCTCTTTGAAACGCATGCATTTCCCTTCTATTGATAAGAGCATATTTGTGTGCATTTTTCAAAAGTACACATTTTTTCATATGCATTTTTCAAATGTGCACATGCTGTCGAAAGCAAATTGGTCCACGAATTACATTGTGAGCTCAGAAATGTATGAACTTCAACTGCAGATAGTGTCCAAGTCTGTATTCAGTCCAGAAGGAGTGAACTAGGTAAATCCTGATCAGAAATGAACTGAAACAAATTTCTCACACATCCCTACCTGCAGTTAATTCTTATTCAACACAGGCAACTAGGAATGTCCATCAACATCAAGGGGAAATCCGGCCCTTTGGAGGTTTGCTGGATTTCCACAGCACCCTGGCTAGGGATGTATGGATTGCATAAGATCCACTTTGTCTGTGTTCTGTGGATCGTCAGGCACCTTTTGCTCCACCGTCTGTTCACAGACAGATTCTTCTTTTTTTTCGTTATGCGGAAAAATCTGCAAATAATTACGTAACAGGGTTCGCAACAATTCGCATAATTTACCTTAGTATGTAATACTTATCACATTGTCCTCCATTCCATTAAACTTTTCCCTGTGTATATTTAGCAGTCTCAGCAAAAACTTGTTTATTTTCCTTTGAATTGTTGTTGTTCAGTCATTCCGTCATGTCCGACTCTTCATGACCCCATGGAGTCATGGACCATAGCATGCCAGGCCTTCCTGTCCTCCGCTCTTTCCCGGAGTGTGCTCAAGTTCATATTCATTGCATATCCTCTGCTGTCCCCTTCTCCTTTTGCTTTCAATCTTTCCCAGCATCAGGGTCTTTTCCAGTGAGTTTTCTCTTTGCATTAGGTGGCCAAAATATTTGAGCTTCAGCTTCAGTATCTGTCCTTCCAATGAGCAGTCAGGGTTGATTTCCTTTAGGATTGACTGATTTGACCTCCTTGCAGTCCAGGGGACTTGTCACTCGTAAGAGTCTTCTCCAGCACCACAGTTTGAACGCATTGCGATTCTTCGGCGCTCAGCCTTCCTTATAGTCCAGCTCTCACAGCCATACATTACTACTGGGAAAACCATAGCTTTGATTATACGAACCTTTGTCGGCAAGGTGATGTCTCTGCTTCTTACGATGCTGTCTAGGTTGGCCATAGCTTTCCTCCCAAGGAGCAAGCATCTTTTAATTTCATGGCTACAGTCACTGACCGTCTGCGGTGATCTTGGAGCCCAAGAAAATAAAATCTGTCACTGCTTCCATTTCTTCCCCTTCTATATGCCAGGAAGTGATGGGGCCCGATGCCATGATCTTAGTTTTTTTTAATGCTGAGTTTCAAACCAGCTTTTGCACTCTCCACTTTCACCCTCAAAAAGTTTTTTTAAAAAAGAGATCTGAATCCACAGACTCTGCATGGCCTGAGCCCTGAGGAGGTTGGTCTGCAATGGATTCTGCAGGCCGGATTCTTAGAAATCCAAGCTCATTTAACTCCATCTTGCATTTCTCCCGCATTCCCACCCCTGACTCAGCTTACATTTGAGTTTTCCCCCAAATCCAGGAAGTTTTTCTGTTCTTATTTTAAGTTACATAAATAGAAATTATGCAAATTGAGACTTTAATTTGTGCAAATGATGCACATTGTGGCCAAAATTTGCAGAATTTCCATTTACGCTTTTTTTTTAATGGAAAATCCACAAACTGGCCCAACTCAATGCAGATTGAATCAGGCCAGTTTGCAGGAAATGAGCCAAAGTCCAGGGGGCGGGGCATGAGCTGATGAAAGCTTGTGATCTCCACCCTTGGATGGATTCCTCTGTCATCCTTACTGAATGGGGGATGACAACTAAATAGACAGCTGCTCACAAGCCTACTTTAATCCTATGCCTCATTTCTCTCTCTCTATCACCATAGTAAGTAAGTACTCAAAATGTGACCCGAAGCTGGGTGACTTCACAAATGTGTATATGGACTGTTGAATATTTATACAAAGGTCTCATTTCTGTCTATGGGCACCCCCTCTACTAGTGACCAACTGTTCTTGATTTTGCAATGATGCTGGAATTGTTTCATTCTAGGCAAACCAATGCCCTCATGCAGCTTGATCCAGTGCAGGAAGGAGGAGAAGTGTGAGATCATAGATGGGCAGCCAGTGTGTGTAGCACGGTCTGAAGCCACCTGCTGGGCACAGGGAGATCCTCACTATCACACCTTTGATGGGAGGAACTTTGACTTCATGGGCACCTGCACCTATACCATTGCCAAGACGTGCGGACAGGATGCATCTCTTCCTTCCTTCAGCATTGAGGCCAAGAACGAGATCAGGGGCAATATCCACATCTCTTATGTTGGTTTTGTGACAGTCATAGTCTATAACATCACCATCTCTGTCGCCAGATCTGAGGTCGGATTTGTGAGGGTAAGTAAGACTGGAAGGCAAATACATCTCTATTACTCTCTCACTTTCCTAAGCTCCTACTTGCTGTGGGTTTGCTTTGTTTTCATGATGCAATGGTTTTCATAAATAGGGATGGATGGACTCACCACCACTCGTGGAGCCTGGACCTGCTCGGCAAGCCTCCCTGCTTGTCCCTCCCCCACCCACCAAGCAGCACGAGTCGCCCCTCCTCTGTGCACCAAGGACTCCAGCAATCAAGCCCTTGTGCTTTATGTGCACAAGAGCTTGACTGCCAGCATCCTCCTCAGCACTTATGCACCCAAGTGCTCTAGCCCTCTCCTCCTCACAAGGAGAGGGCTAGAGCACTTTGGGCTCCGAGGCCCATCCTGCCTCTGCTGTCTGTCAAGGGCTTCCTTGATAACTGGCAGAGGCAGGACAAGTCCTCGGTGCTTCTCCAAGCTGCTCACCCAGCTCCAGGGTGCTTGGCAGCCTGGTCCATCAGGGCATGGTAGAGTCCGCCAGTCTCCCAGACCAACCTGAGCACTCACAACATCCCTGTCCATAATACTGCATTTGCAGTGGGTCCTCCTTCTCAAGCTTCATGCTGAGAACTGCAAAACCATTTTGGTGAGTGTGGAAGGTGTTGTGTTGATGTGTCGACATTGTTTTCATGTGACATGTGAGTCATAAACACTATGCCTTTTACTTTATTAATTCCCCAAGATTCTCAGAATGTCTGGCAGATCTTCTAGTGACAGGATTGTCCCAGCAAGGAAGTGCTAATGCAAATAGCGTTTTCCCCAGGTGAATTTGTAGAGTGCACAAAACCCTTTTTCTTCCTTGAGGCAATCTTGCTTCTGGATAAGCTTTGATAGACAGCTTCATATTTATAGATGTCACTTTCTCAATACTGGGGGAAGGGAGCAGAAACCTAGCTAAGCAAGGAGTCTGTCAGTGAAACAAGTAGCTTTCGGCCTGGAGATCATTCTCTGAGACTGGGGTTTTTATAAGACTTGGTGGAGGCAGAGTAATCCTTGGGATTTGAAGACTGAAAGGTAAATCAGCTTATTCTGCAGCCTAGGCTGATTTTGTTTGTTTATGCGTGTGTAGCAGTTGCCCCTTTTTTCCATGCTACCTCAGACTGACATTATGGAGGGAACAAAATGGTTGCCAGGCCACAGAGGCACTCTATTGTTCCTATCACTGCAAGCAATAAAAGGCAAGCATCAGCACCAATTCTGCCAGCTATGACTCCTACTCTGTTTAGAGGATTCCCCCGTTTGGGGAACCTGACTTTCCATTCCCCCTTTCAAGTTGAAAGTTCTCTTCTGAGAACTTTTGGCTCAGCAATATGAATAGGGTCTAATTTTGGAAATGAATTTGGACATTACTGTTTGTAGAAAACATCTGAGGTGTTGCAAGAGAGAAAAGAGCTTTGATAAGGCTACTGAGATTTCTCAGATGTTCTGCACATCCCTGTTAAATCCATTCATCTCTTCTTCTTCTTCTTCTTCTTCTTCTTCTTCTTCTTCTTCTTCTTCTTCTTCGATAGCCATATTCTGTTACCAACATCCCTCTGTAAATCCAACTTCTTTGGCAAAACATATGATTACTTCATGAGGGTGGAAAAAATCCTTATACTGTCACTTGCATCTGACTCCTCTGTTTCAGATAAATAACCAACGGACTAGGCTGCCTATCTCCTTGAATGAAGGGAAACTCCATCTCTACCAGAGTGGGGGCTCTGTCTTTATTGAGACTCACTTCTCACTGAGGGTCTCCTATGATTGGAAGAGCTACCTGGTGGTGAAGATCTCCAGTAGCTTTTCAGAAAACATGTGTGGCCTTTGTGGTAACTACAATGGAGACCCCACAGATGACTTCAGTACCCCCCAAGGGGCTTTGGCTCCCAATCCTGTGGAGTTTGGGCAAAGCTGGAAGGTGGAGGATGGTGACCGGTTCTGCTGGGATGACTGCCATGGGGAATGCAAAACCTGCTCACCGGAGATGGCCAACAAGTATAAAGCTGAGCCATTCTGTGGCTGGATCAGCAAAGAAGGAGATGGTCCATTCAGCCAGTGCCATTCTGTGATTGACCCCAACATCTTTCTGGAGAACTGTGTCTATGATCTCTGCTTGAATGATGGCCTCAAAGATGTGCTGTGTGAGGCACTGAAGAACTACGCACAAGCCTGTCAGAAAGAGGGAGTTGCTATCTCTGACTGGAGGACTCCAACTGGATGTTGTGAGTGTTCCTGCCTGGGTGCTGAGCAAAAAGTAGTAGATTTTACTTTAGTAATGCAGATTCAAATATGGTGTTTCCCCAGTTATCATGAGATGCATAGGGTCTAGCCAGAACACTTCACTTTCTGCAGTTCTCTCCATATGGATTTTCACACTGGACCTAGCATAGAACTGGATTCTTGGGAAAATAATAGCATTCATTGTTAAGCAAGATTCTTGTCCTCATTGTTACAGAGACATGATTTAAAGTGTCTCCAGAATGACAGATGACAGTAGAGGCAGAACATCCTTGCCTGGCCACCTGGCACTTCATAACTCATTTATACAGCATTCTTCATTTGTTTTCGTTGCCATTTTATGCTGTTGCCCCTTGCAAATCACCATGTGGCTTTAAGCAAACCACTTTGAAGTTCAGCCCTGCATCTGCAGTACAGGGACAACAGTAGTAGCAATCTACCTTACAGGGTTTTTGTATATGCATATGAAGCACATCCAAAACTAAAAAGTGCAATATAAATGATGTTCATAATTATGGAACAGAGGAAAATGCATTTGTCAATCTGTATGACCATCTACATGTTATCAGCAGAAGGGGGATTGAGGTATGTGGCCAGGAAGGCAAAGGGGCATCTTATTGCTTGCATCTGTTTTGCACACATCTTCCAAGCAGTTCAAGGACATGTACATGAGGCTATTCCATTGTATCCACACAAGACACCAGGGTTAGACATCCTTTTGGGGCAATGGACACATTTGGAAATTTGTGAAATTGTCCTGGGAACCACCACAAAATGGCCACTATGTGGCAAAGGACAAGTGACCTGCCTAAAAGACTAAGTGCAAGGCAGAGGTGAGGTCTGAGACCCAACACACTGAGCGACTTCTTTGATTCTACATTTTTCAGCACCAACAGAAATCTATTTCACAGCAATCCCTGCTGCTGGTAAGAAAATGTGTTAATTTAAAAATAAATGGGAGAGGTAGGGCAACTTGGTGGGAGCCAAGAAAGGTGTCTGGGGACAGACTGGTGCCTGCAGACACCAGATTGCCTATCTCTGCAATATCCTGTGAGGTAGGTTAGGCTAACAGAATTCTTAGTCAAAGTCCTACACTCCGTCCTCCATACCACACTAGCAAAATATAGCTTAGCGTATGGCCTCCATGTCCTTTAATCTTGCACTGTTGACTAGTACCTTCTCTCGTTGACAGATCTCCCCTGCCCTGAGAACAGCCAATACAAAGCTTGTGGAGTGCCGTGTCCTGCAACCTGCAATGATCAAGCTGATCCCGAGAACTGTTCCTCCTTGCCTTGTGTGGAGACCTGCCAGTGCAATGAGGGCTTTGTGCTGGATGCTGGGAAATGTATCCCCAAGGCAGCCTGTGGGTGCGTATTTGAGGGGAAGCCCCTCTCCCCTGGTGAGCAGTTCTGGGGAGACAGCACATGCACCAAAGTCTGCATCTGTGATGCACAGACGAGACAAGTGACCTGCCAGGCAGCAAGCTGCAAGACTGGGGAGCAATGCAGGGTGGAGGATGGTATTCAGAACTGTTACCCCACCAGTTATGCCACCTGCTCTGCTTCAGGGGACCCTCACTATATTAGCTTTGATGGCCCGAAGTTTGATTTCCAAGGCACCTGCGTCTATCAGCTCACTGGGCTGTGTGAGAATAGAAAGGACCTGGTGGAGTTTCTGGTTCTTGTCCAAAATGACCATCGAGGCAGCCAGGCTGTGTCCTTTACCCGGGATGTAGAGATCTATGTGTATGAGACATCCATTGTGATTAGTAGAAAAAACCCTGCAAAAGTCATGGTGAGTTGACCAGATATTGTTTCCTTTTCTATGGATGATTACTTTTCCATTCAGTTATGTCATCTGTTTTTTTCCTTCATTTCCACATCTATTTATTATCTATCCCTAGCTAGATGCCCAACAAGTCATGGGAAATCTACAGTCTGGCTTTATTTGCTGTATAAAGCTCAGCATTTTGAAACGTTCATTAATTTTGATATGTGAGCATTATTCCTTTCATCTTCATGGCTAGTTTCCGGGGCGGGGGAAGGTTAAGTGAGCTGTTT
Source organism: Heloderma suspectum (assembly GCF_057233095.1). Taxonomy (NCBI): domain Eukaryota; kingdom Metazoa; phylum Chordata; class Lepidosauria; order Squamata; family Helodermatidae; genus Heloderma; species Heloderma suspectum. The sequence continues at coordinate 20,351,952 of NC_139467.1, forward strand.
TGCCTTTTTCAAAGTTTTTGAAAACATTATCATTTTTCTCATAACTGTGATCATACAAATCTGTTTTGGCCAGTGATTATTTTTTTACAAAAGGAAAATCATCATACTTCATTAATGTAATATAGAGAGCTGTTTTGTTGGTTCCAGAGATCAGAGAAATGAAGCAGATAAACCAAGTATACATGCTTTTGCATTAAGAAAGATAACACACTGAGCAAAAACTCTAGATTAGTATGTGAATATCTTTGAGAAGAGAATTAATACCTAACAGGGCAGGAAAAAAAATGAGTTGGAAATAATCACATTGATGTGCTTTGCGGTTTTCTTGCATTACAAAGGCGCTTCTGAAATTCCCATTTCTCCCTGTTTGAATAATCCCAGGTGAACGGTCTGCTGACCAACCTGCCAAACAGCATCAAAGGCAACAGAATCTCCATGTACAGGAGAGGGCAAGAGGCAGTGGTCCAGACTGACTTCCACCTGACTGTCACCTTTGACTGGCAAAGCCGTGTCACTGTGACTGTGCCCAGTGCTTATGCTGGTGCCCTTTGTGGTCTCTGTGGGAACTTCAATGACAACAAACAAGATGAGATGACCATGAAAAATGGCACAGTGGCTCCAAATCCATCAGCCTTCAGTCAGAGCTGGAAAGTGCGGGAGGTGCCAGGCTGCACGGAGATAGACAAGGGAGAGTGCTCTGACCTATCAGCCATCGAAAAACACCAACGGGAACTCAGCAGGGAATGTGGGCTCATCCTAGCCAAGGATGGCCCTTTCAGAGAGTGTCACAGCAAAATTGACCCAGAGGGATACTTCCAAGATTGTGTGTATGATTACTGCTTCTTTGAAGGCCAACAAGCTGTGATCTGCCAGCTCATTGCCAGCTATGCAGCAGCCTGCCAGACAGCTGGGGTGACCCTGTATGATTGGAGATCTGAGACCTTCTGCAGTAAGTGCAACCTTCTAGAGCAACGTTTCTGAGCAAAAGAGAGCAAAAGCAAGACGATTTTAATATGAAAAGCAGTGGTGTCTTTGCATGCCATTTTAGATAAGACCTGTAAACAACCATAGTCTGGCTTGGAGCACACATTACTCATTAAAACTAGGCTCAGAGCTCTGACAGTTTCTGGACTGTGTGCAAATATCCCGAGCAAATGTTCTGAGTTAGAGTATGGCATTTTTTAAAAAAGAAGAAGTAGTGTATTTGTGTGCCATTTCAGACAGGGCCTTAAGTCTAACACATCATAACTGATAACTGATCATCTGTGTTGAACCTAAGGATGCCCATCACCACCAGGAAATCCAGTGGGAGGTTGTCGGATGTCCACGGCGCCCACGGCTCAGCTGGCATTTGCAAGCCGAGCCACAGATTTTCCTGGAAATCCACAAATGTTTTCAGGGTTTTTTTGGTTTTTTTTTTAAAAAGCTTACATAGACACACAAATTGCAGTCACAAGTTGCACAAATGCTGCTTGAAATTTGCACAAATTATGCAAATCATGCAAATTGTGTCTGCAATTTGCGCAAATGCCTATTTATGCATATATACTTTCTCTCTCTCTCTCTCTCTCTCTCTCTATATATATATATATATATATATATATATATATATTCAAGACAGAAAATCTGCCAGCTGGCCTGACTCTCACTGCAGGCCAAGTAGGGCCAACCGGCAGAAGTCAGAATGGATTTGGGGGTTGGGGGGGGATCAAGCGCCACCCTGCAATCAGATTCCTCTGACATCCCTACTTGAAGCTGCTTGTTAGGATGTCTCATTGCTCCTAAGCTGAGCATTCTGCTCTAGACAGAGGCAATCACTGAAAAGGGGGGATGCAAGGATGTATTTGATGGGATCTGGACCCAGATAGGAATAAGAGATCAGAGAACAGCTCTCAGCCTCGAAGCTGCCTTTAAGAATCCCATGCCATGTTTATAACCCATTTTAGCATAGGATCCTGGAGCTTTTTTCCAGTCCTTCCTCTCACCTTTTCATTTTCCCATCGGCAGGTCTTTCCTGTGCTCCAAATAGCCATTACGAGCTCTGTGCTAGAGGCTGTGGCCAGACCTGTGGCAGCATCTATGTTCCAGACTCTTCTTGTCCAGCTCAATGTCAGGAAGGCTGTGTGTGTGATGAGGGCTTCGTGTCGAGTGGCGATCAATGTGTCCTGCTATCCCAGTGTGGCTGTCTCCATCAAGGCCGCTATTACTTAGCAGGAGAGACTTTCTATCCAACATGCCAGGAGCGCTGCGTGTGCCAAGCTGGGGGGACTGTGAAGTGTGCAACATTTTCCTGTGGACCCCACGAGGAATGCAGGTTGACAGGTGGCATCCAGAAATGCTACCCTCTTGGCAACGCCACCTGTTCCGCTGCTGGTGACCCACACTATCTTTCCTTTGATGGTCTGGCCTATGACTTCCAGGGCATCTGCACATATACCTTGGCTAAAGCCAATACAGATAACCAGGCCCTGATATCCTTCACTGTGAATGTGGAGAATGAGCCCTGGGGGAATTCACAGGTCTCTGTTACCAAGATGGTCTCTGTCAAAGTCTATGGCATTACACTCGCATTATTGCAGAACAAGCAGGGGCAGGTGAAGGTGAGTCCATTATGTTGCAAGTAGATGCTGATCGTTAGGCCTTTAGCCAGTCCTTTTTGCATAAATGCATTCTTTTGGTTCATATATTCAGCCTTCCACCAGGCAGGTAGCCTCCAGTATGAATCTGGACAACTCTGGGAATGGCATGCAGGGGTTTGGTTCATATTATTTTCCCCTTCAATGTGTGTGTTTGTGTGTGTGTGTGTGTGTGTGTGTGTGTAGAGGAATAATAACGAAATCTGGGCTTCTGCATGATTGGCAGCTCATGCAGAAGGCCAAGTTTACACCCAAGTCAATCCATGTAGGGGAGGGGAGGCTCTTTCACGATGCATCTAATATTCTATTGCAATGCTGCTCCCTATAAATCTGTGAACAAGCACAGAATGGTAAACAGTTGCAAAAGGTTGACTTCCCTCCCAAGACTTGCAAGTGAAGTGTATTTATTTATTTCATTTCATTTCTATGCCACCCAATAGCTGAAGCTCTCTGGGTGGTTCACAAAAATTGGAACCACAAAGTGGCATAAATAAAACATAAATGCTTAAAACCACAATATAACAGTACAACCAGAATAAAACCTAGCAGTGATGCAGAGATTTAAAATTAGGGATGGGGGAGAATTCTGCCACAGACCCCAATGAGGCCAGATTCCAAGAATCTGGCCCCATTGGGGCCCGTGGCCGAATGGAGCACTCACCTCCGCCTCCCCCCGGAATCTGTCTGGGTCTGATCCCTCTGTGCTCTGCATCGCTGGTGATATGGCCGGCAGCCATTGCCATGCCGTATCACTGTGCTAAGTCTCCGGATGCAAATGGTGTACTGGGTGCCATTTGCATTCCTTTTTTTCCTGCCATTTTAGCCTACGTAAATATTTACGTAAGCTATTACGGCGGGGGGGGGGAGGAATGCAAATAGCGCCCACTACGCTATTTGCGTTCCCCTTTTTTCACCGTAATAGCTTATGTAAATATTTACGTAGGCTAAATCAGCAAAAAAAAGGGAATGCAAATGGCGGCTGCCATAGCCGCTGCCATTTGTGTACGCGGTTGTTGTTGTTTTTGCTTGCCGTGATAGGCTACATAAGTATTTACATAGCCTATCACGGCAAAGGCAGCTACGCAAATGGCGTGGTGGCTGCCATTTGAGTCCACAGCAGCTGGCCAAGAGACCAGCTGCTGCTGCCGCCGCCGCCGCCACCACTGGAGCTGCGACCGGAGCCATTGCCGCCGGAACATCCGCCCCAGGTAAGCTTTCATCCCAGGGAGGATTCCGCGGGGGGGCGGGGGGGAGGCCATTCCGCCATGGGTTTCGGGTGGAACGGGTTTCCAGGCCAGCTCCACTCCACGTTGATCCTATGGAGCTGGCCGCCTGCTCCGCATCGCTGGCAAATGGTGATTGTGCCATATCACCGTGCTAAGTCTCCAGACTAGGGATGGCGGAGAATTCCGCCACGGATTTCAGTGAGGCTGAATGCACTGGCATTTGGCCCCCCGAAACCCATGACAGAACAGCCTCCCACCCCCCGCCACCCCGTGGAATCCCCCCGGAATGAAACTTACCTGGGACGGCGGCGGATCCGGCAGTGGCAGCTGGTCTTTCGGCCGGCTGCTGCAGCCGCAAATGGCAGCCATCATAGCGGCTGCCATTTCCGTCCTGCCAGGCTGCCATGATAGGCTACGTAAGTATTTACGTAGCCTATCACAGCAAAGAGCAGGGACGCAAACGGCGGTTGCTATGCCATTTGCGCTGCTGCTCTTTCCGTGATAGGCTACGTAAGTATTTACATAGCCTATCGCTGTAAAGGCAACCACACAAATGGCGGCCACGACGCCATTTGCGTGGCTGCCTTTACAGTGATAGGCTATGTAAATACTTACGTAGCCTATCACGAAAAGAGCAGCGGCGCAAACAGCATAGCGGCCGCCGTTTGCATTCCTGCTCTTTGCCGTGATAGGCTATGTAAATACTTACATAGCCTATCATGGCAGCCTGGCAGGATGCAAATGGCAGCCGCTATGGCGGCCACCATTTGTGTCCACAGCAGCCTGGCCGCGGCCAGAACTCCGGCTGTGGATGGCCCTGGCCGGCAGCTCCACAGAGCCACCGCAAAGCAGAGCTGGCCAGGGAGGATTCTGAGGTGAGGGACGGAACAGCTCCCCCCCACCGTGAATCACACCTGCGAAAAGGTAAGTGACTTTCGTACATCCCTAAGAATGGAGCAAAATGCAAATTATGGCCATCAGCTTCAACTTTGCATTGATAGTAGAGTTATAAAGGCTGAGGTGAGGGGTGGGGGATAGAAAAATGGCCAGGGGGACTCCTTTTTCTCTATTTCTTCCTCTGTTTCAGTACAAACATTTTGGTAGTTTGGTTGAGATATATAACTGGTGGGGTGGGGGAGGACCTTAATTACATTCAGGACAGATTCATTTCTAAATATGGTTTGAAGAAACACAGCTGTTCCAGAATAATACTGAGGATGACACCCTATTTCTGTGCAGAAATGCTATAATTTTCCTTTTTTGCTTCCACAGTGACAGTGTTATAGTCAATTAAAGTATTCTATTTCCAGCTTTTGTTTTATCTTTTCATACTTGCCAAGGAGCATAAAGTTTGGCTTACATAACTTAGCGATGCAGCTCCATCGCTAACACTGGGAGAAATCCACAGCAGAATCAAATGACCGGATTTCTACGAATCCAACCCAAAGACTCTGCAGCAGACCAGTTTTTCCTGAGTCGCACAGATTCTGCAGTCTTGCAGAATGTTTTTTTAAAAAATCACTTTCCAGGATTTTACGCAAATTTAGTCATAGAAAAATACCTTCTTCTTTTTTTAACCTGGCTGAAGATGTGCATTTCCCACAGAAGCTACAGCAGGAAAACACTCCTGAGTGGAGGATTTGCACCTTTTGGAAGGAATTTATGCATTTTGGGAGGAATTTGCATATTTTTGCAAATGTGAATTTGCACAAATGCAAATCTGTGCAAAGTTGGGATCATTGAGCAGACGAGAGAATGAAAGGCATTTCACAATCTGTGAAACACAGACGGAACAGATTTTACAAAAGCCATATATCACTATGCTGGGTTAATTATTGTTTGGAAACAAACTTTTCTCTTTTTTCCCCTTTTTTAAACTTCAGCAGTACTATTTTATGTGCTAATAGCTAACCAAATTATATACTATTCATTGCATGTCCTTAAAGTAGTAAGTAAAAGTTTCATATTCCAATGTAGGTCAGCAATGTGTGTGTGTCTGTGTGTGTGTGTGTGTGTGTGTGTGTGTATGTGTGTATGCAACCTCCCCCCTCCCCCCCGGCATGGCTTCAAAATTTCCAGAAATTTTATATGTCTAGTCCTGATGCTGGGAAAGACTGAAGGCAAAAGGAGAAGGGGACGGCAGAGGATGAGATGGTTAGATAGCATCACCGATGCAATGAATATGGACTTGAGCACGCTCCAGGAGAGAGCGCAGGACAGGAAGGCCTGGCGTGCTATGGTCCATGGGGTCACGAAGAGTCGGACACGACTGAACGACTGAACAAAAAAGTACAGGGATGGGGAACATGTGGTTTTCCAGATGTTGCTGGACTGCAACTTCCGTTGTCTGTCACCATCAGCTATGCTTGCTAGGACTGATAGGATTTGCAGTCCAACAGTATCTGAAGAGCCACTCATTCCCCGTGCCTTGTCTAATTGATAATGGAGTAATTAAGACCAAATATCTGTTAGGGGTCTGATAGAATCGCAGGGCCAGATTAAGTCATGCTGAGGCCCTAACCCATGTCAAGATGAGTTCCTTGCGAGAGGGAGAAAGGCGGGGTATAAATGCAATAAATAAATAAATAAATAAATAAATAAATAAATAAATAAATAAATAAAAGATTCAGGGGCCCCATACCATAAAGAATAAGGAGAAAAGCATGTATTACATGATAACAGAAAGGTAAACCATTATATCTGCATATTTACATAGGCAAAGATGCAATGAGAAACAACTAAATAAAAGAAACTTATTGCAAAAAGCTTTATTTGCATTAGGAAATACCTTATGATTTCTTAATTGCCATATATGAAACTGAAGACTTTTAATTTATAAGAACACAAGAGCAACTGCAGAGATCAGAATATAGTTAATGGAAGCAGCAACGTAACTTGTAATGAAAAATAATAATACTGGTATTCTAAACAAAACAGAAACACACTTGCAGCAATCCTAGCTCCCATTGTCTCCTATGAGGTAAGGCTGGGCAACCTGTGGATGATGTGAGCTGCCAGCAGCCCTGGAAGGGACGTCAATGGGACTGGGTGTGGATTGGGATGGGGAGGTCAGGATTCAGTATTTAGGTGGTGGATTGTATATGAAACATTGTTTAAGCCAAAGCGATTTCAATTATGATAACATCTTAGTTATCTCCAAAGTATTTCGAACCTTTATAATATGAGGCCCTAAGCCATGGCTTACTTGGCTTGTTCCTAGGGATGTACGAAAGGCACTTACCTTTCGCGGATTATGTTTATGGTTGGGGGGGAGGTGTTCCGTCCCTCCCCCCGGAATCCTCGCCGGGGGGGAGGCGCTCCGTTCCTCCCCCCCCGGAATCTTGGCCGGCCAGCTGTGCTCCGCAGGGATTCTGCGGAGCGAGCCACCAGCCGGCTCCGCCAGCAGCCAGACATCTGGCTGCTGGCTAGCAGGGACACAAATGGCGGCGGCCATAGCTGCTGCCATTTGCATCCCTGCAGTCAGCCATGATAGGCTACGTAAATGTTTACATAGCCTATCACAGCTGACTTTAAAAAAAAAACAACGCACATAATTGTGTAATTACGTAATTGTGCGCGTAATTGTTATTTGCGTTCGTAATTGTTATTTGCGTTTGTTATTTTGGCACATCTTAGTCTACGTAAACATTTACGTAGCCTATCACGGTTTTTTTTTTAAACCTAGCCATGATAGGCTACGTAAATCTTTACGTAGCCTATCACGTGTTTTTTTTTATAAAAAAAAAAACTGGAAATGGCGGCGGCGGCGGCAGCCAGTCGGAAGACCGGCCACCGCAGCCGCTGCTGCTGCACCGCCGCCGGAGCCGCCGCCGCCAGGAAGATCTGCCCAAGGTAAGTCTTGTCCCGGGGGGGCGGGGGGTCTGGCTGTTCCACCACCGATTTCGGGGGGCCGAATGTGCTGGCATTCAGCCTCCCCGAGATCCGTGGCAGAATTTTCATACATCCCTACTTGTTCCTAAATCCGGCACTGTAGCATTGGGTCAATATGGCTGAGAGAAGTGAGATAAAATAGGATCCTTTCAGGTGTTTCATGACCACCAACAACCACCTCTTCTTCAGCAACCGCTGCACTCAACAAATGCACTCATAGAATCATAGAATAGTAGGGTTGGAAGGGTCCTACAAGGCTATTGAGTCCAACCCCCTGCTCAATGCACTCCTTCTTTCCCACAGGTGAATGGTGTCTTCCAGCCTCTCCCCATGACTTTTTCTACTGGGAAGCTCAGAGCCTATCAGCACGGCACCAAAGTCTTCATGCAAACTGACTTTGACCTCATTGTGAGCTATGATCTGGTTTATGATGTGAAAGTCACTGTGCCAAGCACTTATCAGGGCCAGATGCGAGGCCTTTGTGGGAACTACAATGGCCAGAAGGATGATGAGTTCCTCCTCCCCAATGGCCAGGTGGTCTCTGATGTGGCTGCATTTGGCGCTGCCTGGAAGGTCTCAGTCCCTGGGGCAGATGGATCCTGCTCAGATGGATGTTCTGGGAGTAACTGTCCAGTCTGCGAGGAAAGGAAGAAGCATATTTTCAAACAGCGCAACTACTGTGGGCTCCTCACTGCCTCTGATGGCCCCTTCAGAGCTTGCCACAGCAAGGTGGACCCCGGTGTCTACTTCAGTAACTGCATCTATGACCTCTGCCTGGGCAATGGGGAGAACACGATCTTGTGCCAGAGTATCCAGAGCTACATGTCAGCCTGCCAAGAGGCCGGGGTCTCTGTGGAACCCTGGAGGAGCCCATCCTTCTGTCGTGAGTAATGCTGACTGAATACTGGGATATATATACATGGAGAAGTGTAATAGGAGCAGCATCTTAGCCTGACTAGATATTACTTTGGGACACAAAATTGGGTGTTTTCATTTTTAATGTCCTAAGTCTCTTGGGCCTTATTGCCTCAGAGGAAAGTTTTCAAATTCTGAAAGCACCATCTTGATTATATCCCTCACCCATCCTAGTGCCAAGTTCAAACAACAAAGGCATCTAGAAAGCTTTTTTGGTGAATTCTTGCCTGAACCAGCAGTCTGGAAATAAGCTGGAATGCAGGCAAGCAGAAATATTCAGGAAGCTCAGTTTGTGCCTGAGAGACAAAATGCTCAGCTTGAGGAGCCAGGTCAGAGACAGCAACTTTATAGGACTATAAGGACACATATTGCCTCATTGGACCTCTTTTGAGTTAGAAGCTGCAATACCACCTGTTGGCCATCTGAAGTAATAGTGGTGCTGAAACACAGAAGAGTGGGCAAGCAGCTTCAGTCTTTGATAGCCTACCATTGTGGTGAGACTGAAAAACTCTTGGGGTGGGTTCCACTGTGAGAGTTGCTGGTTTCAGATCTCTGAAACACTGACTGTACTGCCCCTCTGTTATGGAGTCCCTTCCTTCCCCTACAGACACTTGAGAATTTTCAAACCCACCAGTAAAATTGTCTCATATGGGCTAGTTATCAATGGATGGGGTTAAACAAATCTTAGTTATTGTGTGGATAATATCAAATTCTTTCAGTAATGGGCAGAGTAATACAAACTCATAGATGCACTGGCTGGAGGAAGTCTGGAACTGGATGTTATAGAAGAGTCCCTCTGCTGGCAGAAAGGAGCTCTGCTGGTAGCAGGTGGGAGAGCATGTCTACCATGGAGGCCTCTGATAGCCCCATGGAAAGCCCTGTGTGGACACAGATCTGCTGCCAGTGGTGTTTCTGCTAGTGGTAGGCCCTAAAATCCTAAAGGCAAGGAGCCAGATCTATCCCAAGCCCTGCTGGCAAATGAAGAAGGGCAGGGCTCTGACCTCATAGACGGAGCCAGCCACCATGGAAACCTTCTAAACGGGTCTGGAAGGAAGACTCTAAAATGGGGGGGGGGACACTTCAAGATCTTAGCTTCATCTATGGCTCCAGGGACTAATCCATAGGACCATAGAATTGCTTTCTAGATTTTCCTGTTTCTATTCCTCAACATTCATAGGTCATAGACATAGACATAGACATAGACTCATAGGATTGGAAGGGGCCTACAAGACCGTCGAGTCCAACCCCCTGCTCAGTGCAGGAAGCCTGATTCCCAGGCAGTCTCCCATCCAAGTACTAACCAGGGCTGACCCTGCTTAGCTTATGAAATCAGACGAAATTGGGCACATCCGGCCCTTTGCTCGGCTTTAGGTCCTAGAAGTTGACAGCACAACTTGGTTATTATTATTTTTAAACTATAAACTGCTCTTTTTATTTACAAATTTATTTACATATGTGTACCTAGAGGGTCCTCATAGTATATAGTTACTAAGACTTTATTTTTTGAGTGGCCCTAATTTCATTTCCAACTATGAATGGACGGACTCACCTCTGTCCGCACTGCCAGGTGCCCTCTGAGCCATTGCCTCCCATCCGCCCCTGTTCAGCACCCTGGATGAGCCACCACATGGTCAGCAGGTGCCCAGTGGCCATCCAGCCCCTCAGCAAGCCCCCATTTTGTGAAAAAATGGCAGCTTGGGGTTTTCCATTAATGTAAAGTTGCATAAATGTCAGCAATAAAGGGGCCATTTCTGCAATATTACAGGCGTAAATGGACCATTTATGCTTGTAATGTTGAGTAAATGGCCCCTTTATGGCCACCATTTACATAACATTGTTTACAGAAAAACCCAAGCTGCCATTTTTTTTTTCAAAAAATGGCAGCACGTTGAGGGGCCGGGTGGCTGCCGGGTGCTTGTGGACTGCATGGTGGCTTGGCGAGCAGGGCCTGGGAAGCGTGATGGCTGAGAGAATGGGGTCCAAGAGGCCAAGTGGGGGGGGGCAATGGACTCTACCCCTCTCTCGGACTCCTGCAACATCCCTATTTCCAACTGATGGGAATTCAATCACCTAAGTTTGCTATTGGAAAGCATGCTTGTTGTTTAATACAAGAGAATCTTCTTACAAGGTGATGAATAAATGTAATAAAACAAACGTAGTATCTGTATATAAATTTGTAGTATTTGTATAGTAGTATTGTAGTATTTGTATATAAAACAAACGTAGTATCAGACATCTTTCATGGTTGATAAGGGATTTTTAACAAGTGTATGAGTCACTTGTCAGGGAATCTTTCTACAAATGAAATGAAATACAGTTCAAAATTGAAATTTATTAAAAAATTAGAATTCAAAGGTGATGATTAGGACTGCAATTTGTTTCTAAACTGCTCCTTTGAAATTTGAAGCAATCAGGTTGCTAATTTCAATGCTTTACACCTTGCTTTCTCTAAACTTCCTAAATCCAACAATATCCAGAACTGGTAATGGGGGGGGGGGGGTTATGGGAAAAAAAATAAAGTTTCTGCCCCAAATTCATTCCAGCTCCAGCTTTTTATGAAACCCATTTTTCTTAAAAGAATTACTTCTTCACACAACATATAGTTAAACTATGAAATTCACTTCCACAAGATGTAGTGATGGCCACCAATTTGGATGGCTTTAAAGTGGGGGGTAGACAAATTCTTGGAGGAGAAGGCTATCAGTGGCTACTAGACCTGATGGCCAAATGCTACCCACAGTATCAGAGGCAGTATGTCTATGTGAACTGGTTGCTGGGGAACATGGGTGGGAGGGTGCTGTTGCACTCGTGTCCTGCTTGTGGGTTTCCTGTCCACAGCTGTGTGAACAGAATGCTGGACTGGATGGCCCCTCAGTGTGATCCAGCAAGGCTCTTCTTATGTTCTTAATTTTTTCTCTAAGTGCTTTAGAAAACAACAGCCATCCGTGATTTGTTCCTTCCTTTACCAGTCCCTCACTCTGTCTTCATTTCCCAACAGATTCTCAGGTTAACTTTTCCTGTGCCCTCTCATCTTGAGTAGCACTGTGGATCTTCAGATTTAGATCGAATATGTCTTTCCTTCCAATTTAGCTCTAAAGTGCCCAGCTAACAGTCACTACAAGGTCTGTGCTGACCTCGGTTCCACCAGCTGTGCCAAGATCTCAGACCCCAGACCATGTCCGGAGACCTGTGCTGAGGGCTGCCAATGTGATGATGGCTTCTTCTTTGATGGCCTTGGCTGTGTTACTGCAGAAAATTGTGGGTGCTTCAAGAATGGACGCTACTACAAGGTAGGCCGATCTTCTAGACCTCATTTTCCATCCCGCTTCCTCCCTTCTTTTTTTCATCATCAGGGATCAGGTTATGTTTTTCTTTTTTTCTGCCCATGCTTCCTCATTTCCATATTCTTTCCAACCAAAAATCAAAACCACTTCTGATCAGCTCTCAGAAGCCTTTTTTAGGGATGTATGAAACTCCTACCTTCCGGGGGGGGGGGTCCGCAGGGGAGGAGGTGATCCGTTCCTCCCCCCTGGAATCCTTCAAAGTGGCCCTGCATCCGGAGGATTTTGAGGGGACGCACTCTGGCTCTGGATCCTTTGCAATACAGTAATGGTGGCCGCCATTACTATATCCCTTGGAGAAATACTGCCACAAATGGCATAGTAGACGCCACTTGCAGCTGTAAAACACGGGTTTTCACCTAAATAGAGCCATAAACAGCTGCATTTAGATTAAACTCAGCGCTTTACGGCCGCAAGTGGCATCCACTACGCCATTCGCAGCTGTATTTCTCCAAAGAATACAGTAACAGCAGCTGCCATTACCGTATCGCAAAGGAGCTGGAGCCAGAGTGCCGGTCCATGGTGAATCTCTGGGAGGCAGAGGTGAGTGGTGCCGTTCCACCGTGGATTCCAGAGGCCAGATTCCAAAGAATCCAGCCTCATCTGAGTCTGCAGCAGAATTCTTCACCATCCCTACTTTTAATCGGAGCCACCAGCCATGTTTTTTTTTAAAGCTGTCTTGAAATACCTAAATAATTCTCTTTAAAATGCAAAAGAGATAAAATCCTAGTAAATGAATTTTAGTTGATACAAGGAAATGAATCAAATTGCAGAATCATCCAGAACTATGATACAGCACCTACACATCTCTCTTGATGGATGATGTAGATCTAATTCAGCAGTAATTACAGATGTACGGCTGTGTAAAATCCGCTCTGTCTGTGTTTCGCGGATTGTCAGGTGCCAGTTTTATTCCATTGTCTGCCCACAGACTGATGTAAATATCCTTTTTTCCATTGTGCGGGAAAATATTCAAAATAATTATGTAAGTATTTACATAATTTACCTCAGTACGTAACATTTAGTATATTGTCCCCCATTCCATTCAACGTTTCCTCAGCAGAAACTTACATGTTTTCCTGTGAATTTATATGCGTAAATTTGGGGAAAGTAAAAAAAAAAATCATCTGGAAGTCCACAGGCTCCGTGCTGCCTGAGGGGGTTGCTCTGCAGCCGATTCCACATGTTGGAATTTTAGAAATCCGAGCTCCTTTTAGTCCATCTCAAATTTCTCCAGTGTCCTCAGCTGTAATCCCATTACTGTTATATTGCATTATTTTCAAATCTCCTACCAGCCCAATGAGAAGGTTCTGCTGAATAACTGCCAAGAGAGCTGCCGCTGCATCCCAGGCCAAGGGGTAATTTGTGAGGCCCACAGCTGTGCCACCGATGAGACTTGCAAGATCCAAGATGGAGTCATGGGTTGCATAAATAAGGGTAAGGTGATATATTCATTTAAGCACTCAGGCGAGTAGAGGTTCAGTGAAAGTCTTGGCCAGATGGTTGAAAACCTAAGATTGAAAGCCTAAGGCTTGTTTTGTTTGGTCAAGAGCCATGGTCCCCTCTGTCACTGATTGAGACCTTATCTTTCCCCCACAAAGGCACTTTCCCTCATAACCACTGCTTCTCCATAACTCATATCCTCTCTCTCTCTCTCTCTCTCTCTCTCTCTCTCTCTCTCACACACACACACACACACACACACCCCTTGGGACCCCAGAGATTCAGATTCCATCTGTGCTGCATTCTTGCTGCACCCTGTTCTCCTCTAAGCCACTCTTGGTTAAAACAGGTGAATAAGCAAAGGTCAGTGATATAATTACTTCATGACAATGCAGACCACTATGTAGGCCATCATAAGCTTCTGAACAGCTGTGGCATGGCAGTCCCTGCCCCATGCTGAGCTCACCCCTGGGACCATTTATCAGTGGCAGTCAGCAAGCACTTGGGCTCTTAGCCCTCCTCAGCTGTTATTTGGCAGCGGTGACTGGTTGCTCTAGCCCACATTGCTATTACTCTGGCCACAGAGTTCTTTTCAGGTTCTGTTACACCACCATGACAAATCTGGTGTTATCAGGAAAGGTGTTCATTCCTCTTCCTGATACCACATCCTCTATGAGTTCAGTATCATTGCTCCCAATACATATAAACAACAACTTGAGTTGAAGGTTTCTGCCTTAGATGAAGTAATTCCCTTGGGGATTGCCTTTGTCTGACATCTTGTCAGAAAGGGCTACCATAATGTAATTGCTTGGCTGATGCTTGATCAGCACTTCCTGTTTCTAACTGAATGCTGTCATTTGGATGGTGACCCATGCCAGGCAATTATAGCTGCCTGCCCCATAAAGAGATGCTAGCAAAATGATTCCCTTTATGGTGGCTTTCAAAACACTGTTTTTTTGTTCTCACTATTATTAAACCATTGGGATTCAGAAATCCTTGCTGATTTACTGCAAGATCTACTGGGAGATCTTGATCTACCTTCTGCTCACACCTGCTGTACATCACTTTCAGCACTTTTGATGGAGAATATGATTGGTCAAACCCATAAACAGTTGACCTAGTAAAACAGGGACAGAAAGTGAGGATTACATGTTGTTCTTGTCTTTTGCTTTCCCCTGGATCTATGGCTAAAACTCACCTCCTCCTCTGCACATATATTCATGCTATATGGATTTTAGCACTCACTCATGTTTTTGCCTTTCATTTCAGATCCATGTCAAGCCTTGAAGTGCCGAGAAAAGGAAACATGCAAAATTGAGAACGGCCAAGCCAAATGTGTCCCTGACTTCACAGGAAGCTGCTGGGGCTGGGGAGATCCGCACTACCATACCTTTGATGGGATGGACTTCAATTTTCAGGGCACCTGTTCTTACACCATTGCCAAGTACTGTGGAAATGACTCTACGCTGGTTCCTTTTACTATAGATGAGAAGAATGACAACAGGGGCAATCAAGCTGTGTCCTATGTGCGCCTGGCCAACGTCTATGTCTACGGGTACAAGATCTCAATCTACAAGCAGGAAATTGGAAGAATCAGGGTATGTCAGATTAGGGATGTGTGAGAATTTCCTTTCTGTCCCATTCACGATCTTGAATGTGTACATGTCATGAGCAGGAGCACTTTTTTCCCAAAAATGTTTGCAAATTCCCATATTTGCAATTGTGTTCAAAAAATGTATATTTTTTTAAAAATGCACACCTTTCTACACACATTTTATATATATATATATATATATATATATACATACACATTTTCATGTTTTAGTCAATGGAGGAAAAGTGTGCACTTTTGAAAAATATGCACAGAAATTTGCACTTTCCCCATTTGAAATGCATACCTTTCCTGTTTGAACAAGCCAAATGAAACAAAAGGTCAAAAACAAAAACATGAGTGAGCCAAAACTGAGCTTTGAAGTGTAGGTGAGCTTGAAAATCTCTGTTTCTCCCATCCCTGTGTCAGATAGCTAGGAGGAATGACCCCATGGAATACAATCAAGTTCATGCTTATATATAGCCTCTTAAAGAACCAATATTGGGCTATGTAGAATAAAAAGAATAAATATAGCAGAATGAGGGATATTAAGCAATTATTGCAAGTCCTTCTCAGGAACTTTGTTTAAGGGATTAGCCTAACAAGCAGCTTTTGAACCTTTTAAATAAATAAATAAATACATACATAAATAAATAAATCTGATTCATCTCTAAATAATTGAGATAATGACCAAAAGCCTTGATTATCCAGGGACATTCGATCTCATTTTTCAGCTCACTCTGCATTTGAATTTGAATCTGACTGAAGAATGAGGTGGGGGGTGAGATCAGATACTGATGTGATTATAACTGTGATCCTGTACATACTTACCTTGGAGAATGTCTCATCAAACTCAATAGGTCTTACATCAGAGTAGATGTGCTCTCAAAATGTTGTTATCTTAGGGTTACTATGCAGTATGATAAGGACAGTAGACTAAAGTAGGGTGCAGAAGGGGGGAAGTACAAATTGGCTATGATGGTGTTATTGATGATTTATCCCAAGAAAATAATGCCCATTTGCTCCCATGTAGAAAAATGAATGGAATAATCTGAAGTCACACAATTTATCAGATCTAGTTACCCAACCTAGCAAGATCAAATGAACTTGGGGTAGATGCATGCTATAACATGGCAAAAATGAGCTCTGAATCGATCCAATATGGGTCCATCCTACAGTTCATCTTGTGTGATGTTCACACTGAGTAATAATGCTATACATCAGCCTTCCCCAGCTAGGGTCCTGGCAAAAGGTTTTTGACTGCAACTCCTATCATCCCTGGCCATTGTACATGTTGGCTGGGGTGGATGGGAGTTGAAGTCCTAAACATCTGGAAGACAGGTTGGAGAAGGCTTTCAAGGGAGGCTTTAAATCCTACAAGATGGGCATGCAAGCAAAGGCAGTATGGATCCCTGTTTTGGCCTCACATGTTGAAGCCAGAGTAAGAGCAGCTGCCAATACGTCTGGGCTTGGGTTGGTTTCACAATATGTCAAAATGTGTGTAGGCATTCCACATATTGTCCAATGGGCCCCAGTTCAAGTGGTTTGTTGGTTTTTGTCAAGATGGACTCTCTTAGTCTCCATCTCTCAAGATGAACTCACAAGGAAGTGAGAACAGCAGTCTTATTTCTGGAAGCTTGTACCTACAATGCATTTGTGCCATTATGAGATGATGAGGCTACTTCATGAAGAGACGTGTCCCTGTCCTAACTTCAGCACTCCATCAATGTAGGCTGAGTGGAAATCCAGATCCATCCCTCACATGCTAAATGTTTGTGCAAACTGACTTTAAACCACTTCTGTGACCACACTGCCAAAACATGGGGGGCTCTTAAACCAGCCAGACTTCTCTGGTCTGCCAAGTAATGTGCTCAAGAACAACAGACAAAATTAAGCTACCAAAAGAGACAATTAGGGATCGGTGGAGAGGTGACCTGTAACAATGGGTTAGATGCTGTGGTTAAAATACCTGTAGATTCCCAGCCTGCGTATAAACAAGGACTCAGGATAATCACTGTTCATGGAAATAAGCTCATCTTTGTGGTCACTTGGGATGAGTTGAGACATGACTACCACAGCCAAGAATGAGTAGGAACAGTGACTCAGCTCGATGATGATGATGACAAGAACCACTGAGTACCAAAAGAGTCCAATACAAAGGCATCACACCAAGCCAATTAAATAAGAAAAACATCCAGGCTTGGATTTGGCAGATCTCCCTGAATAGTTTTACATGATGAGCAGATAATTCTTTCCACACATATAACGTTATCTCCACCCCTCACCACCAGCATTTTTTTTTTTAAGGGGGATACAATTAACACCAACCTACTTCAGTATTAAATATCCTACTTCCACCACTTAGGGACAGATTCTAAGGAAGATTGGGGTTAATATGTGCCAGTGATTATTTGAACCTGAGTTTGGTACAAAGTCTGTTTCCTAGAGCGTGTTAAATAATAATAGAGGCTGCCTCTGAGCATGGAAAAAGTTCATTCCCATCTGACACTGTGCCCACATATTTGAAATTCAGTGCAAATTCTCCAGATCAGCAGGCCTGGCTTCCAGATAAGGGGAAGGATCCAACAGTGCCTGGCAGTGCTGGCCATCAGCAGCAGGGGTCTGTTGGATCTCACCTAAGATGTTTGTTTGTTTCCTCTAATCTTAGAAATGGAGGCTAGAGATGTGGAAAAATTCTTCCCAAACACAGCCTCAAACATCTTGCTGCCTGAAGCAATGCACCCAATTGTGCTCCCCCCTCCCAAACATCCAACTCACAAGGGCCAACTCTAAAGAAAAGTTTTGCAACACCATTCAGACATCAGTTCCTACTTTCATCTAACCCCTATATTCTGCTGCTTGAAGCAGACTGCTTCACTCTGCTGCATGGTAAGTGTTACTTCCCTGTAGGGATGGTGCAAGCACCCAATTCCATCTGGGAATCTGGACGAACCGCCCCTGCCCACACCCCCGAGCCCTGCTTGCTGAGCCCCTGCCCCTGCTTGTCTCCTGCCCCCGCTCAGAGAATGGCCTGCACTCACCCCAGTGGCCTCATCAAGCTTTGTGGTCACCATTTTTGAGAAATAAAATTGTGATCACAAAAATGCACATATTTGCGTATGCACAAAAATGCACATTTTTGCCAAAATTTGCATTTTGCAATCACCATTTTATTTTTCAGAAAATGGTGACCACGGAGCTCGACAAGGTCACTCAGGTGATTGTGGGATGCTCACTGAGCACGGGAGGGGCTCAAGCATGGTCTGGGGACCAGCAAGTGGGAGCAGGGGCTGGGCGGGCACCTGGACAACCCAGACAGGGGCGGGTTTGCACATCCTGACTTCCTTGTTTCTTCCAATCCAAACATTAGCTCACTTATTCCTCTTTCCTAGAATAGAAGGCTGCATGGAATTGTTTGGCACAATTTCCAAAGAGCAGAACTCTAGAAAACCAAAGCAATAATTCCCGGTGTGTGTTTTGTTCTGTTTTGTCATCCTGCCTCTAGCTAAATGATGCAATTTTCAGCCTGCCATTGACTCTTGAAGATGGAAAAATCAAGCTTTACCAGAGTGGCCCCACTGCTGTTCTGCAAACAGATTTTGGCCTCCAAGTGACATATGACTGGCATACGCACCTGGTGATCAATCTCCCCAGCGGCTACTATAATGCCACGTGTGGGCTGTGTGGAAATTTCAATCAAAACCCTGGGGATGATATGGCCTTTCCCAATGGGACCAAGGCTTCCTCCATCGTAAGCTGGGCCAGCAGCTGGAAAGTCAAGGATCGGGACCCCTTCTGCTGGGATTACTGCCAAGGGAATTGCCCAACATGTGATGACAACAAGAAGGAGTTGTATGGAAAGGAAGAGTACTGTGGGGTGATCAGCAAAACCTCAGATGGACCCTTCAGAGAATGTCATGCCAAAGTGAACCCAAACAACTTCTTTGATAGTTGCATTTATGATGTGTGCCTAAATGGGGGAGCCAAGAACATCCTCTGCCAAGCACTGGAGGCATATGCAAAAACATGTAGGAAAGCAGGTGCCATAATATACGATTGGAGGACACCATCCGGCTGTGGTGAGTACTCTTCCCCCAACAGGAAAATGCCTGAGTTCACTTAACTACACACATAGCTTGAGTGAATTTGGAAGGTCCTACTCTGGTAAAAAAAAAAATCTGTAGACATTGTGAGGAACATTATCATCATTTTGATAAGATTACCAACATTTTTCAGGGTAGCAGCATCTTAGAGATATCGGAGAAATCTTCAATTGAATCAAATGAGTTTGGATTTCTATGAATCTGACCTACAGCAGACTGGCTTTTCCCACCTTGCACAGATTCCGTGGACTTGCAGACCAGATTTTGGTTTATTTGTTTTACTTTCTGGTATTTTATGCAAATTTAGTCATAGAAAAATATTTTTAAAAAAACACATACAGCCAAAAATGTACATTTCCCCCATAGGCTAAAGCATGAAAATGCCCATGGGGGAATTTGCACATTTGGGGGGAATTTGCACGTATTTGCAAATGTGAATTTGCATGAGTGTGAATTTGCACAAATTTGAAATGGCAAAAATCCAATTCTGCCAATGAGCAGACAGAAAGGCACCTGACAATTCATGAAACACAGATGGAACAGATTTTACAAAATCTGTACATCCCTACAGCAGCTATGATGATTTGCACATCTCTATGACACAGCAGCAGCTCCTGCTGTTCTATGCAAAGGGATAGTTCACATAGACTTAGTGATGTACAAACCCCCCACTTTCTGGTCTGGGAGGGTTGTAGAGGGGCCATCCGTGCCACCCAAGGCCCCTCAAAATCCTCCAGAGTTGCTCCCCGTCTGGGGCAGTTCACAGAGCGACTCTCCAGCTCCCTATACAAGGCGATACGCTAATGGTGGCTGCTATTAGCCTATCACTGGGAAAATAAAAATTTAAACTGACCAGCTTGATTACAACATTTGTAAAAGTGCGGATTTTGTAGCTCAAGTGCATTCCAGTTTGTGTACAAATTCAGGGAATACAAATTATATAGGTTTGCATCAAAATGTGAACCAAACAAAATTCTCACTCATGCCTAATTAGAAATCCTTCCAGTGGGTAATAGCAGGATTGAACGAGTAGAGTGATAGATCATATGGACAGCAGGGGATTTGGATTAAGGTTTCTCCTGGCCTTTTCCCACTATTATTTTATTTTTTATTTTATTTATTGCATTTATACCCCACCTTTTTTCCTCTTGCAAGGAACCCAAGGCGGCTTACATTATCCTCCTCCTCTCCATTTTATCCTCACAACAACAACCCTGTGAGGTGGGTTGGGCTGAGAGTCTGTGTCTGGCCCAAAGTCACCCAGTGAGCTTCCATGGCCGAGTGGGGACTAGAACCCGGATCTCCCGGCTCGTAGTCCAACACTCTTGCCACTACACCACACTGGCTCATTGCTCTTCTAATAACGGTGGGACGTATTGCTTTTAATAGCAGTATACTGGTTCAATAATCACTCATTATAATACTACATCATGCTATGGCCTCTATTTATTTTTGGCAGCACATTGTTTAAGAGTAGCATTTTTAAAAATAAAAAGGGAAGTTTGATCAGCTCAAGGGGAAGAAATTTGCAGTTAATGATTCAGAACTATATTTTATGTACCATTGAGACAAGCGTGCATGCACAGGAGGACAGCTAGGTTCTGTATGTGTCAGAAAGATTATTTGTCCCTTATTGGATTAGATCTTGAGTATCTAACCTTGTTTGCTCTGAATAAGGAGGTCAGAGGAATCTGTCCAGGGGGTGAAGTTTGCAGAGCTTTTAGCAGCTTGGCCCCCTGGATTCCGGCTTGCTTACCTGTGAGCTGGCTCAACTTGATCTGTATCGAATCAGGCCAGCTCATGGATTTCCAGGGAGGTTTCCCCCTTAAACTTGCCATTCATGCAAATTTCAGCCATAATTTGTGTAATTTGTGCAAATTGACATTGTAATAGGCTTAATTTTGAGCAACTTGCAGATGCACTTTGCACAAAACTAAGCATGTTCTGGCCACGCTTTGCACAAATTATAGCCGAAAGTTGTGTTAATTGTGATTTTAAGGGAGGAGAAGAACCCTAAGAAAGTTCAGCTTGCGAAGCCCATGGCTCAGCTTGCAAAGCCCATGACTCAGCTCGTGGCTCCAGAGGAATCCAGCAAGCACAAAAAGGGCCAGATTTCCCCACAACGGCCATCCCTAGCTCTGGATGAACTTGTGGTTGAGCAAACACACAAGATAGCCATCAACTGCCTCATCTCTCCCCGAGCACCCTGCAAGGATTTCTTCAGTGTTCGGGACGGGGGGAAAGACTTCTTAGTTGACAATTCTTATACGCCATTTTTTGCCCAGAAAATCCAAACATTTCTGTATGTATAATATGCAACAGGGGTGGGGAGCAGAAGGTAGATCGGCATCTACTAGTAGATCTCTGGGTGATTTGCATTAGATCTGATTCCCAGCTTGTCGAACAATATCAAAAGCTCAAACATTTTTCTCCCCTGAAATTAGGTCACTGGAAAAAAAAGAACACTTGAGGGAAATCCAGGTGTGGATTTGTGTGTGAAAGGAGTTGTAAGCTTGAGCGTTGGTATTGATCTCAAATTCCTAGGGATGTCGGAAGAATCCATCTGGGGGCAGGGCGGGGGTGGAGCTCACCAAGGTTTCATCAGCTTGGTCCCTTGAACTTCAGCTTGCTTCCCTGCAAGCTAGCCTTCTGCATCGAGTCAGGCCAGCTTGCAGATGTTCATGTTTCTTTTCTTTTTTTTTCATAAATAGAAATTTGTGCAAATTGCAGCCACAATGTGTGTGATTTACCCAAATTTGATCTGTAATTTGTGCAAACTATGAAAATCACAGGCTCAATTGTGTGAATTTCTATTTCTATTTATGGGGGCAGGGTGTGGGAACCAAAAAAGTTCCTGGATTTCAGGAAAAAATCCCACAGCTTGGCTAGAGAATGCAAACTGAGCTGGGTGGACAATGAGAATCCATCTGGCCCCCAAAGGGCTAGATTTGCACATGATGGACACTCCTACACATTCCCAAGCTGAGCATGGGCTCGTTGATGGACCTCAGGATTCCACTAAAAACAAAAACAAAAACAAAGTAGATTCCACAAGCCTGAAGTCTACCCACCCCTGGTATACAACATTAGCATTGGCTCTTATCAGATTGAGGTTTTAGCACATATTTTGCCAGTCGTTAAATATGTGCTGTTCTTCTTCTTCGCTCCTCTTTCCAGTTTTGCCATGCTCTGAGAACAGCCACTATGAGTTCTGTGGTAATGCTTGCCCAGCCAGCTGTTCTGACCCCACCGCTCCATCTGGCTGCCAAGAGCCATGCGTGGAGACCTGCCAGTGTGACGATGGCTACGTCCTCAGCGTCGACAAGTGTGTGCCCGTAGGGAGCTGTGGCTGCAGCTACAATGGCTTCTACTACAAGCCCGGGGAGGAATTCTGGGCTGATGAGAACTGTGGCACTCACTGCATGTGTGATTCCACCGTGGGCATAGTGGTGTGTAAACCAGCTGGCTGCAAAGCTAGTGAGCAGTGCACTGTGATTGACGGGGTCCGGGGTTGTCATCCCATCAGTTCTGCTACTTGTTCAGCATCTGGGGACCCTCACTATACCACCTTTGATGGAAAGAGATATGATTTCATGGGCACCTGTATCTACCAGCTGGCTGGACATTGCTCTGCTGACCCAACTCTCCAGCCATTCACTATCAATGTGGAGAACAACAACCGAGGCAACAAAAAGGTGTCCTACACCAAAGTGGTAACATTGGAGGCTTACAATTTAAGCATGGTGTTGAGCCAGGAGCATCCTCGTAGGATCAAGGTATTGACATAGGCAACATTGGTGGATGCATGTGGAGGTTCTTTGTATTCCTACAGGACCTTTTGAGGGGCTGGCTGCTGAAGCAGTTGCAGATCCTGCAAACACTGACTAATAGCTCCTGGCTGAATCTTGAAAGAGGCGATGGGCTCAGTTGTGGCAGTCTGTAAGAAATCTCTTCAGCCATTGTGATTTTAATTGTTGGGTTTATTCATAGCCCTTATTGGGTCTGTTGACATTCAGAATGTTGATGAGGTAAGGCTCCAGAGCCATCAGGACTCTTCATCAAATATATGCATTTGATAGCCAATGGAGTGCTGTCAGGTCCAGATCCAGAGCATGGGAGAAGCACAACAGTAGTTTGTGGTCAGCAAGAACAGGACTCCTCATTGCTCAGGTGAGCAGCACTGACCCAGAAGCTTTTATAGGGGGCAAGGATGCTGCTGCTGCTGCTGATCTAATCCAATCTCACCATCCAAAGATGTGAGGGCTTTAACTACATTGCTTGTTCTGTAAGGTCCCAGTGAGAACCACTTTTGCCTTATATGCAGACCTTTTGGAACTGCTTTACGGATCCTTTTAAAATTAAGATAGAATGAAGCAGTCACTAGGGATGAGAACCCACCCCAACTCAGGTTCTCCAGGCACCCGCTGAAGTGCCACCCCCACTCCCTACTCGGGACCCACGCTCAAGCCCCCACGGGTTTGGCGAGTCACCTGCACTCACCCCGGGCCCACCCATAATACCTCCAATATTTCACATATTAAGCTTTCCCAGCCCCAAATTGAGCATATTTAAATATGCACATTTTGTACACTCCTTTTTTTCCATAAAAGGCTGCAAAATGGTGGGTGCTCGCCAGACAGATCGAGGTGAGTCTGGGAGAGTGCAAGGGGGGGTGAGCAAGGGCAGGGGCTTGGTGGGCGTGGTCTGGGGGTTGCAGCCGGGGGGGGGATTCCTGACGGACTCCCAGACCCAGTCTGGCATCCGTGACATCCCTAACAGTCACCAACTATTTTGCTAAGCCTTTTTGAAATCACACATTTATACAGGTCTACTCAGGTGTGGACTTTCAAATGTGTTCATCTTAGTTGAGCATCTCAAGACAGTTTCACTAGGGGGGGGGCTTTAAAAACCAAGGGGTAAGATTACATTAAAGACAGTTCCTTCCTGTTTCATCATGTTTCAGGTTAATAAAATCTTTGTGAACCTGCCTTTCTACCATGAAGACAAGATAAAGGCTTACATCCAGGGGAATGAGGCTTTCATCAAGACTGATTTTGACATGACAGTAACTTTTGACTGGAATAGCTATGTCAAAATCACTGTACCCAGCACATATGCCAATGCTGTCTGTGGCCTCTGTGGCAACAACAATTTGAACCCCAATGATGACTTCGCCATGAAGGATGGAAGCCAAGCATCAAGCATATCTCAGTTTGCAGAGAGCTGGAAAGTGGCAGACGTCCCCGGTTGCTCAATGGGTTGCACTAACAATTGCCCAGTATGTGGAGAGACACAGGAGGAAATGTATAAGGGTGACCAATACTGTGGAATTCTCATCAAAAAGGATGGGCCATTCAGGCAATGCCATGCGACCATCGACCCAACACCCTACTTTAATAGTTGCGTCTTTGACACCTGCCAGTACCATGGTCAGCATGATGCTCTGTGTAAAGCCATCAGTGTTTATGTGGAAGCCTGTCAGGCTCTGGGCATTCAGATTGAACAGTGGAGATCGGACTCATTCTGCAGTAAGTGTCATCTCTTCAACCTGCTTTAGCACAGTTCTGTAGGGAATGGCTAAGCAATAGGGATGGCGGAGAATTCCGCCACAGACTCCAATGAAACCGGATTCTAAGAATCCGCCCACCCAGAGTCCGCAGCGGAACAAAAGACTCACCTCCACCACCTGGGGGAATCCACGCAGGAGCAGATCCTACCTGCTGCCAGATGTCCACTGCCACCTGTCCTGTCTGCTCCTGCCTGGCTTTGGACGCAAATGGCGTCCAGCGTAGTGGATGCCATTTGCGTCCCTGCCGTTTGCCATCATAGGCTATGTAAATCTTTATGTAGGCTATTACAGCAAAGAGCAGGGGCGCAAATGGTGTAGCGGACGCCATTTGCATCCCTGCCGTTCGCTGTGATAGGCTACGTTAAGATTTATGTAGCCTATCACGGCAAATGGCAGGGACACAAATGGCATCTGCTACACCGGATGCCATTTGCGTCGGAAGACAGGCAGGGTGGCAGCGGACAGACCCAGCCGGCAGCTCCACAGACTCGCCACAGAGTGGAGCCAGCCAGGGAGGATTCCGGGGGGAGGAATAGATCGCCTCCCCCCCCCCGCGGACCCTCCCAGCGGACTCGGAGGTGAGTTCCATACACCCCTACTAAGCAAGCACATTCCAGATGTAAACTTGAAGGAGTTGAAAGAACAGGTTGCAAAAATATGACATTCGTAGACTTTTCAAATATGAGGTTTTGTTTGGAGAGTTACCCTTCCAAATCTATTCCAACATTAACAGTTAACTAGAATGCTTGAATATGATCATTGTACCAAAAATCATTGACTTCTCTCTGTTACTCAGCAGAGGCAAGGGCTTAAAATATGTCACACACATAAGTTCAGGGAATATAGTGGGTTAAGAGAAGAGAAACATACTAACTGTATTTCAAAGGCTACTTGGGTTTTTTTTTGTGGGGGGGGCCGAGTTATAACATCTAAGTCCTGATACATACAGGTCACTAAAAACAAACTGACCTGAATTTAAAATGCATAGAATGAATCTGAAATTCAGATTTGTTTGAATTTTCTGGTATCCACATTCAGATTCAGTTTGAACATTTAAGGATGCTGTCCTATGCATGTTTAGGCAGAAAAAAAAGCTTCTGCTATTGGGTGGTATAGAAATGAAACAAACAAACAAATCATCCTACAACTCCCAGCATTCCACAGCCAGCATGCCTAAATATATCTAAACATGCATAGGATTGCACTCTTAAATGATAAATATCAAATTCATTTCACCTTTGATAATCCAGGTATGTTCATTATTAAATCTTGAGCAAGGTGTGGGAACAGCATATTCTTGGTCTATCCCACCCTTGCAGATACTGCTACATCTTTAACAGCTTGGTTTTGTATTTATTCAGCAGTTTCAAGGCTCATAGGACAATGCTAGGAAAAATTATTTGCACTGAGATATGTCTTCTTGTAAAACAAAGCTAATCCATTAAGGGCACAATCCTATTGAGATAGACCGTCTCCTCCAACTTCCTCTAAAGTCAAAGGTGATCACCTATCCAATGCAGGGTGGCTAAAGCACGGAGGAGAGGATTCCTTCCATGTTCTGGCTGCCCTGCAGTTTTCCTTAGATGCCCGATTTCGGCTTCTGGGAGGGGGCGGGAATGGGGCTGGAAACTGCATAGGAAGCTGTCTAGAACAGCTTCCATGGTCTCCTCCCCTCCCTGCCCCCAGGAATGCCTCCTTTTTGCCCTGTCCATGCTCTGTGTTACAAGAGTGGTTCTCTCCACCCCAGCTATGAGAGGGAAGGGGAGGGGGTGGATGGGGAGCACAATTTCTCAGCTATGAGCTAGTAGTGCTGTCTGTTTATGAGCTCGGAGCTGGGAAACCAAAAAATCCTATCTCCCCCAGATGCTGTCTAGGGGACATAGGATTGCTCTCTATGGATTGCTCAATATGAGAAAGCAACTTTTTAGTCAGATTATAGATTGAGCTAATGTAATGTCTAATCTAACCAGCAGATGTCACTCCATAAACAGAACCAGCAACAGAGCATTGAAGACCTATTCCACTCCCCATCCCCAAAGGACCATCTTTCCTCCAAAATAACTTCATTGTTAGCTTGAAATTCTCCATTGTCTGTGTTGTCCTTTCTTCCAGGCCTTGCCTGCTCATTTAATTCTCACTATGAGCTCTGTGGAAATGGCTGTCCTGTCACCTGCCATGGCCTCTCAGCTCCAAATGGCTGTGTGGCATCATGCAAAGAAGGATGCTATTGCAATGTTGGGTTTGTCCTGAGTGGGGACCAGTGTGTTCCTATCGGTGATTGTGGCTGTGTGTACCAGGGCAAGTACTACAAGAAAGGAGAGGATTTCTACCCCAGTTCCTCCTGCCAGGAGCGATGCCAATGCACTGACAATGGAGTTGTTGAATGCGAGAAAATCTCTTGTGGGCCCCATGAGGAATGCAAAGTGGAGAATGGCATCCAAGGCTGCCATCCTGTGGGCTCTGGCAAATGCAGTGTGACAGCAGGATCCCACTATTTGACTTTTGACGGACGGGGCTATGACTTCCACGGTACCTGCACTTACACTTTAGCTAAAGTTGATGGAAAGGATTCTTGGCTAGCTAACTTCTCTGTGCTAGTGGAGAATGAGAGATCCCTGACAAAGACAGTTGTGGTTTCTTTTCATGGATATACTGTTGTCATTGAGAAGGCAATGAAGTGGCAGGTCAAGGTAAGTCTCTAAATAAGATACCTGCAAAGTTCACCTGAAATTTTTATAATTGCAAGAGCCTATAATTGCAAGAACTTCATCTCCGATGCCATATGACAATGTTAGGAAGGGCAACAGGGTGCTGCAGAAGGGGAGGGGAGGGGAGGAGAGAAAATTTCCCTCTGCTTTTCTCCCTCCCTGTGTTAATTGCTGTTCCTGCTGAGTTAAGGAGGGCTCACCCATCTCTATTTTGAAGATATTTGCATCTGATGCTGTGACTCTGGGAATTTGCCTATGTTTGGACATATGTGCATGTAATGAAAGTGTCTGCAGTCACATTCTTTGTTATTAATATAGGTGGATGGAGAGCTATATACATTGCCAATGAGTACAAATGATGGGAAACTCTGGGCCAACCAGGAAGGGAACAACATCATTGTCCAGTCTGACTTCAGCCTCAAAGTCCTCTATGATTCATTCTCTTATGTCTTTGTGTCTGTGCCCAGCACCTATCAGGGGCATATCAGTGGCCTATGTGGTAATTTCAATAATAACAAAACAGATGACTTCACTCTGCCCAGTGGAAAAAACACCCAGAATGTTGATGAGTTTGGGGCCTCTTGGAAGGTTCCTATTGATGGTACCAGTTGTTCTGATGGGTGTGGCAAGGAATGTCCTGTCTGTGATTCATCCAAGACTGCACCATACAGACCTGAGAGTTCCTGTGGAATGATCCAAGCTAAATCAGGCCCATTCAAAGACTGTCATTCCTTAGTGGATCCTACTGAATACTTCAACTACTGTCTCTATGATATGTGTGTGTCCAACGGAGCAGGGGAGACCCTGTGTCAGAGCATTCAGGCATACGTGGCAGTGTGCCAAGCTGCTGGAGTTATGATTGAAGCCTGGAGAACAAACACCTTCTGCCGTAAGTTTGCACAGCAATCTACATTTCCATGTTCACTCCCCTGTTTCCCCCACCACACTGATGTTTCAGATGTCCATTGTGTTATAGAAGGTCAACAGAAGTGATTTATACCTCCCCTGCCCTTCAAATGCTTATGCAGCATTCAGCATGGCTTACAACAATTAAAATACAGCATCACAATAAAACAACGTTATCAAATAAAATACATTAAGATACAATACAGCAGAGTTGGGCATAACGGATAAAAAACAACTCTTCAAATGAAAGCATTTTCTGTCCAGCAAGGCAAAATCCTGATGGATTTTTTTAACTCTTCACCAACCAGCAGAAGGCAGCAAGAGAGGTAGCCACTTGGGTTTCATGGGGCAAGCCAGCGGTTCCATAATTTTGGTGTGGCCATGGAGAAGTCCTTATTTCTTGCCACAGGCAACCTTGCTTCCATCATAGGCAGGACACCCCACCAAGTGGTAGAGAAGGAGGTCGTCCTTTAGGTAACCTGAACCCAAGCCATCTAGGGCTTTAAAGGTAATTATCAACACTCTGACTTGTGCTGGGAAACAAACCAGCAACTAGTGGAGCTGCTGCAGTATATCGATGTGACATGTTCCTCAAGACAAGTGCCCACTAGTATTCTTCCTGCTGCATTCTGAATGGACTGGGCAATGTGGATAGGGAGACATTTTTCTCCCTCTCTCATAATACTAGAAGCTGGGATCATCCCATGGAACAGATTCGTGGGAGATTCTGGGCAGCTAAAAGGAAGGACTTCTTTGCACAGCGCATGGTCAAATTATGGAATTCCCTACCACAAGACGTAGTGATGATGGTCACCAGCAGTTTGGAAGACTTTAAAACGGAGTTAGACAAATTCCTGGAGGAGAAGGCTATCAATGGCTACCAGTCCTGATGGCTCTATGCTGCCTCCAGTATCAGAGGCAGTGAGCTTGTGTACACCAGTTGCTGAGGAACATGGGTGGGAGGGTGCTGTTGCACGCAAGTCCTGCTTGTGGGTTTCCTGTGGGCAGCTGCTTGGCCACCGAGTGCACAGAAAGCTGGACTAGATGGACCCTTGGCTTGATCCAGCAGGGCTCTTCTGATGTTCTTATGTTAACTGAAGTTTCCAAAGGTAACCATGTGGGTGCAATTTGGGCAATGCAGTATGAGGAAAGTGATGCCATAAGTGAGAAGGCAGTGGGCAGTTTGGTACAGTCATTCTTGACACCATGAATTGTTGTTCTTTCATGATGGTATTAATGTAGATTTTTGAATGGCACCTGGATGTGAAATGCAGATAACATGAGCTCTTTCTTAAAAAACAAAAACAAACAAACAAAAGGAAAAGCAAAAGCAAATTTCTAGCACTGCTGTTTCTGGCTATATGTGTAAATATGCATTAGCAACATTGGCAAATATTCCAAGCATTTAGATGGTGCAGCAGCTTTGTCCTAGAAGGATCTCTGTCCTCCTGGCTGAAGGTCACACATCCTACTGCCCTCTTTCATCCTCTTGCTGACAGATTGTCCATGGTCAAGAACAAGAGAAACAAATGAAGCCAATGATTCAAATATCCAGTTCACAATACAGTAATCAGGTTGAGAGATTTTATGCACCCCCCCCCAAAAAAAAAACACCCTTTTAAAAAAGTGTAGTTGATTCATATTGTCTGTTCCAGAAAGTGAATTTCTGGGACTTTTGTAGAGAATACAGGCAGAGATGCCCTCAGTGTAATTAGAGCAAAATTAGGTGTAATTAGAGCAAAAATTAGGTGTAATTAGGTAAACCAGTACTCTGGCTTAAAATAATAAAGGAATGGACATGCATGAGCGCTGTCACAACTTATGAAAATAGAATACGTATTTTACTGAATTTCTATGATACCTTGTGCATATATCATACACTCAGATGAATATGGGTGAAATGTTTTTTGTTTGTTTGTTTTTTGTTTTTTAAGAAGAATGTTTGGCTAGTACTCCATACATACTTGCCC
This sequence comes from Heloderma suspectum, assembly GCF_057233095.1. Lineage (NCBI taxonomy): Eukaryota > Metazoa > Chordata > Lepidosauria > Squamata > Helodermatidae > Heloderma > Heloderma suspectum. The sequence continues at coordinate 20,382,251 of NC_139467.1, forward strand.
ACTCCTGCCTACTTTTATTGGTCCTCTCTCTTTTTTGCTCTCTCTTCAGCCCTCACCTGTCCATCCAGTAGCCATTATGAGTTGTGTACAAGGACTTGTGATTTCACCTGCACCAGCTTGTCTACCCCAGGGAAATGCACCAAAAAATGCTTTGAAGGCTGCCAGTGTGACAGCGATTTTCTGTTTGATGGTAACAGATGTGTGGCAATGGAGGACTGTGGCTGTATACATAATGGGAGATACGTCAAGGTAAACGCAGCCCTCATTAAGTTGTGTTATATGCAGATGTGTGCATGGCTTTAAGTAAGCCTGTAAGAGCTAGTTTAATTTCTCCTTGAGGCCTCTCTCTTAATGCTGGCTTTGAAGCTGAGAGATGCAATGTGCTCCCTCTCTCAGTGTGTACTGGAGTTCTTCAGGAGTGAGTGTTCATTTCTTGTGTTTGGAAGTAACAAAGAAGCCTGTTGCTGAAGTTACAAGAGTAACTGGGGATCCATATTTGGGGGAAATGCACCTTTTTGGAAGTCCGCACTTGCACACGTGCACATCTTTGAAAGTGTGGACATGCACAAGCTTGGGAAGTCGCAAATTCCCCCCCAAAAAAATTATGCTCCTGCTCGCATTCATGTTTGGGCTTGCAAACAGGACACGTTTGCGTAACCCACAACATCTCTGCATTAGTTAGGAGAAGCGGACGGGTTCAGTCTTTTCTGACAGTGTGATTCCCATCCATATTTGCAATAACAAAGAAAAGAAACAACAATAGGGATGAAATTTAAATGTATATTGAAATAAAAGAAATAATTCTCATTGGGACACAGAACAGTAATACACAGTCAAGTGACAGCAATACGCTCGATATCATTGACCGTCTGGTCGCTGTTGCTTCATAGCAGCAGAGAAGTCACAATTTCTTCCAGCTATTAACGGGGTGCACAGAAGAAGAACAATACAATGAGCTCACAGTCCTTTCATAGTTCCTGCAGCTTTCTTGTGCAGGAATCTAAATCTTCATTCTTAGTTGCTTGTATCCTAAAAACAAGCAAAGCAGGCCTGCAAATTGCATAGAGGGCCTTCCCTCTGGAGCAGCTCTGAGCAAGGCTGGACTGCTGGAATCTTCACAAAGAACTGAAGCCAGCCCACCCAGGCAGAAGAGCACTTACTGAACATGCTCCAACAGCTGGTTCTGGAAAGAGAGGGGGGGATAATGACCCCACCCAGTACTAGCAAACACAGGCATGCTAGAGTCACCACTCTTTTAACAATGCTGGGAGGAACAACTGAAGCATGGGTTACGTTTGCATGATTTGAGAACAAGAATGAAATTCTACTCACCGCCCATACCAAAACACACTTAAGGGTCACTACAGGAAGTGAATTGTGCCTGTTCACAAAACTAAACTCTAATAATCTATCTGGAATGACAGGGCTTTTAAACTCGAAACACACATCCATTGTGTTGTGTTATACTTGGGGTGGGGGGGCTGCTTTTTGGGCCCATTTTGGAGGGGTGGACATGATTACTTTGAACATGATAGCAAGATTACTTTGAACATGGTAGCAAGATTCAATTCCTGTTTTTAAATCTCATTTTTTTTTAAACAAATCTGTTTTCCAACCCTTTTAGAACCTTACTTTAGATTTTATTTACTGTTTAGTCATGTTGATGATTTATATTTGTAGCGTTTCCTGTGCCTGTTCGGTGCATTCCCTTCCTTTTGGTTTTAATTAGAATGCAAGCCTTTGGGGCAGGGATTTGCCATTTTATTGCCATCTGCACTGATGGCACTATATAAAATGATGATGATGTGTGAGCTTGGGGGGGAATCGGTTCACATTTGAAGTTGCGAATGGGGCAAATGCCAATGATTTGTGAACAGAAATGAAATTCTCATGCACCCCTAATCTAGATGCCTTGGATGAGCCACACATACATGGAAGCAGCCAAGACGGCCCGCCTTTGCCTGGAGGGGGCCACCTCTGCCACCACCAGCACGCCCGCCTAAAAGAAGCAACGTGTAGTTGGTGTGTAGGTGGTAGAAAGGGTCCCATCCAGGTTGAGAAGGGCAATAGCTCCAGAGGGATGCATCACAGTATCCTCCAAAAGAACTTAGGAACATAGGAATCTGCCTTATACTGAGTCAGATCCTTGGCCCATCTAGCCCAGTATTGTTGACACTGACTGGCAGCGGCTCTCCAGGGTTTCAGGCAAGATTCTTTCCTCGCCCTACCTGGAGAAGCCGGGGATCGAACCTGGGACCTACTGCATGCGCAAAGCAGGTGCTCTGTCACACTGATCTACGGCCCCTCCCCAAACTTGTTTTGATCAGATCAGTTCCAAATTGAATGGGTGAGGGGGCAGGCAGCCCATCACTTCATTGTATGATAGAATTCTTTTCAGGATCTTACTCTTATTTTGTATAATATATATTAGTTAATTTATTTATTTAGTACGTTTCTAATCCGCCCAATAACTGATATTCTCTGGGCAGATTACAACTGGTTAAAAAACTAAAATGCCATTTTAAAACACAGTTAAAAATACAAAATGCAATACAAATATTTAAAAGAATAAAACGCAATATAATGCAAAACAATAAACAGCACAGCAATTGATGAAACAGCCATAACCTAGAACTAGGTCTCTAAAATGCCCGGGAGAAAAGAAAGGTCTTTGCCAGGTGCCGAAAAGATAATGTAGGTGTGAGGAGAACCTCTTTGGGGAGTTTATTCCAAAAATGGGGTGCCACCACTGAGAAGGCCCTCTCTCTTGTAGCCACCCACCTGGTTCTCAGATATACAGAATAATCATAAGATTTTTTTAATGTGCTGTACTGCATCTACTGGCACAGTATTTTGTTCTTCCTTTAGAGATTGCAGGGTATGTTTGGCAGAGGCTCTCTGCTTCACTGTCAATTCGCAAAAGTTTGCATCTTAATTGTTAATGTTTACTCCCTTTTTGCTGTAAACATTGCAGGCTGGAGAAAGTCTTGTCTTAGAAGGCTGTCTGAAGAACTGCACTTGTCACACATCAAGCCAGCTCATCTGTGAGGAAACTAGCTGCCAGGAAGGAGACATATGCACTGTTCATAATGGAGTGCGTGGTTGCATGGGCCAGCAGGGCGAGTGCATAGTCATCCCTGGTGCACGGCTGACCTCCTTTGATGGTGTCTCTGGGGAGATACTCTACAAAGGGGTTTATGATATGGCTTCCCTTTGCAATGAATATGACCCCTTTTGGTTCAGGATCATAGCGGTTGTCCAGGAATGCAAGGAGTGGGATTTGGCAGCTGTGTCAACAATACATGTATTTTTCCAAGGAGTTTTCATCACTGTGAAAAAGAGCAAGGAGACATGGGTAAGTGCCCAAATCAGGATAGGATGGATCAGATAGGATGGACCTTTGGAAACAAAGCCCTGTGAGGAGAGACTGAAAGAACTGGGCATGTTTAGCCTTGAGAAGAGAAGACTGAGGGGAGATAGGATAGTGCTCTTCAAGGACTTGAAAGGATGTCACAGAGAAGGCCGGGATCTCTTCTCGATCATCCCAGAGTGCAGGACATGAAATAATGGGCTCAAGTGACAGGAAGCCGGATTCCAGCTGAACATCAGGAAAAACATAGAGCAACACGACAATGGAACCAATGACCTAGGGAGGTAGTGGGCTCTCCCACACTGGAGACATTCAAGATGAGGCTGGACAGCTATCAGTGAGGGATAGGGATGTCGCGAGCGTCCAGTTGGGGCTCGAAGCCCACCGAGAAGTTGCTGGTTTGACCCCCCGGACACCAGCTCGCAGACCTGAGCTCTTGCCTGACTTGCGGTGTGCTGAGTGGGGCAAGCGCTCAGGCGCCCGCTCCCTCAGCAAGGAGAGGGGAAGAAGGCAGCGCCTCTCCTCCTTCCCCCATCCTTGCTACAGTGGCAGCGGCATGGGAAACACTGGTCATTTTCCGTAAGTTTTCCTGGCCTTACAGAAAACGACCAGCTTGTCCCTTGCCACCACCACTGTAGCAGGTTGGGGGGAGAAGGAGGCACCTATCCTCTTCTCTCCCGCCCCCCAACCTGCTAGAGGCCAGGGCAAGAGGGTGGGGGGCGGCTGCGCCGAGGCCCCTCTTCCCCACGCTGGCCTTTGACAGGCGGCACACAGAAGAGAGGCGACGGCAGCACCCCAGCGCTCACACCCTGGCCTCCTCTAGAGAAAGCCAGGGCAAGAGGCTGGGGGCTGGCTGAGCTGAGGCCCCTCTTTCCTGGGCCAACCTTTGACAGCCGGCACTAGGAAGAGGGGTGTCTTGTGCAGCTCGCGGGCAGGTGGGGCGAGCAAGGAAGCTTGCTGAGCAGGCCCGGGCTGCGCAAGCTGTGTGGGGCAGCTTGTCGAGCTCCCCCACCCCGGACGGAGATGGGCTCGTCCATTCCTAGTCAGGGATGCTTTGACTTGGATACCTGCATTGAGCAGGGGGTGGGACTCAATGGTCTTATAGGCCCCTTCCAACCCTACTCTTTTATGATTCTATGACCAATTGTTTTAAAGGAAGGACATGTGACCCTATTCTAAAACTGCCACTCCAGATCAAAATGAAAACTGAAAAGTCAGGGGCAATGCAGAAGTGGAAGGCAGGCTGTGTTCCACAGAGATCTACTATGCAACCTCTCTGTTTCCCATCACCTAGATGATGGCTGTTCAGCTGAGTAGTGAGGGAAAGTGGGCAGGGCACCCCACAGCTCTGTGGGCTGCATAGAGAACAGCCCTTGCATTTTCCCATATATAATCTAAAGGTTATGAAGGATAATTTAAGGATGGGATGAGGGGAGAGAGATCAGGGGCCCAGCAATCAACGAACAAGCAGTGATGGGCCAAGCCAAAGTTGCATGGCAGCAAAGTGCAGGTAGATCAAGGCTGGAAAGGGCTAGGTGCAATCACCTTAAAGCCAGAGGCAGGGACTGCTCCAGGCTTTTAGGGGGGAGGGGAAAGCTGACAAAGTGCCTTCTAGTGGGCCCAATCAGTGGGCCCCACTAGGTCTAACTGGCAGTGGGGAGGCCAGTGGTGCAAGCACCACTGCGTGGCGGAGTTTAGCCACAAGTTTAATTTCCTACAGTGCCCCAAAGAAACGCTATGTCAGGGCATTGTGGGAAATTAAAATGGGGGCTAGAGTGGAGTGCCAAACCAAGGGAAAAAAAGGTGTGGTGGGCAGGGCAAGCATCAGCAGTGGTCCCTGGCTGTTGCCCAAGGATGCCGACATTGCTGGCCCTGGATGAAGGCCAGATAGGAGCAAAGATCTGATGAAATGGTTGCAAGACTGTAGGATACTTGGGCACATTTCATCTGGATGTGCCTCACACTGAGTCAGTTCATCTGGGTGTGGTGCCTGCCTCTGTTGACTCAGTCAGGCTTCAAGCAGTCCTACAGGAAATGAGTTACTCTGCCTATCTTATGGGGAGGGGGATAACTTTATGATATGAGTCTGAAGTAGGGGATTTGAAGAAGGGTTGCTGATCAGGGCGGAAGCCCCCAGGTAGAAAAAGAACCATGGCAGGAGAAAGTCAGAAAAGGCAACAAAAGGTACCGAAGACAAGAAATGAATTTGCATCGCATAGAGGTAGTAAGTTTTAGCAGAGTATTACAGAGCTGGGGAAGCCTCTCACACATAGCAAAGTTGCATTTTATAACTCCTTTACTGCAAAAAAAACACAACACACACACAAAAACACTGCAATGAATGTTACCCAGCATGATGTAAGCAGAAAAACACAAATAGGGAGTTAAGAGAAGAAGGTGCTTAGAACTGTGAGAAAAAGAAGAAGAAAAAACAAAAAACAAAGGTCAAACCAATAAGATAGGTTACACCTGCATCTACTGTTGGAGCAGAGCAATTAGAGGCCTACTGTTAGGGATGGCATGGGCATCCAATTCAGTCCGGGAATCCAGCGGACTTGTTCCTGCCCGCACCCCCGAGCTCGGCTCGCCGAGCCCCTGACCCCGCTTGCCCTCTGCCCGCACTTGGTCTGCATTCACCCCGACAGCCTCATTGAGCTTTGCGGTCACCATTTTTTGAGAAATAAAATGGTGATTGCAAAAATGCGCATATTTGCACACATGTGAAGATGCGCATTTTGCAAATTGGGTATTTGTGTATGTGCAAAAATGAGCATTTTCCAAAAAATGCACATTTTCACAAACACTAATGTGCACCTTTGCAAAAGTGCACATTTTCACACATACAAAAACATGTGCATTTTTGCCGTCACCATTTTATTTTTCAAAAAAATGGTGACAGTGGAGCTTGACAAGGCCACTGAGGTGAGTGCAGGCTGCTTGCGAGCATGGGAGGGGCTCGAGCATGGTCCGGGGACCGTGGGGGCACGGGCTCGGTAGGCATCCAGAGAACCCGGACGGAGGTGAGTTCGCTCATTCCTACATACTGTTGAAGCTATGGTCCACTGTTGAAGCAGACCAATTAATAATGCATTCATCTATGTCACTATTCACATGTTGTCACCTCTCCAACAGTAAGGAGGGAGGAGAAGAGCTTCTTATTCATTGGTTAGTCTCTGTCAGGGTTGGATCTGAGCCCATAGAGTCCCAAAGCAGTTCTGATTCTGAGGAGGAGATACAATATGTGGGAAAGGAACTCTCTCAGGTTTCAGAGGTGCAGTTGGAGGGGGGGACCCCCCTGGCTCACATTCCTGGGAGCAACAGTGACCCTGGCATGGAAAGGGAGGGACAACTTGAGCTTTTAGACATGAGGCACAGGCGCAGGCACAAGCAAGAGGTTGTGGGAGCCGAGCTCAGGTGCTCAGCCCAATTGGCTCTATGTCAACAGCTGTGCCCCAAGGCCCCAAGAGAGGGGGAGACCTTACCCTCCTACTCCTTAAATTCAGAGAGTTGCTGCACTTTTCCCCAAACAGAGATGAACTGATGTCCTAACTCTTAGAAACCCCTGGTAGGCTGTTCCTTTGTATTTCCTCTGAGTCTCAGGCAATTAGCATCTGTTAGGCTGAATGAAATTAAAGCCTTGGAAAGCAGCCCTTTCTGTGTGTTGATTCTGGCTACTGGAGGATTCAGAAGGCAATGGGCAATCCTGACAGTCTCTCACGGTGAGGGATTAATAGCAATAGCCATTCTGTGTTGTTTGTGCCTAACCTCTGGTAGTGAGTCACTGTGTCCAAACTTGGAGGTTCCATTCTTAGACTTGTTTTGGATATTGCGAAGCAGTAGGGGGTTCAGGAAGCACAAGTACTTCTCAAGATCATTGAAGGAGAGGCAAAACATTTGTGTCTGTTCTAGCAGGGGCATATGCAAGTGGTCTCTTTTTTCCTTTATGCAGCAGTAACCCAATGCCTTTCTGCATTTCAGGTAAATGGCCACCTAGTGACACTCCCAGTAAAGACCTCTCAAGATGTGTCAGTAAGCCTCTCTAAGGATGGGGTCATGATTGAGCTGGCCTCTGAAGTAAAAGTTCTCCTCCGACCCTGTGGGGAACTGCTGGTGCAAGTCAGTGATAGCCTAACAGGAAAACTGTGTGCCTCCTGTGGGAACTTCAATGGGAATAGTGCCGATGATCTGGAACTGCCTAATGGGAAGGTGGCAGGAAGTATTGCAGAGGTCATTGATGCCTGGAAGGCCATTGATTTCTCTGGCTGGTGAGTGGTTCTATGGGTGGTCTTTGACTAAGAAGGGTACAGGATAAACCTGGCACTTCAAGCACTCCATACAGTTAGCAAATAGTAGCATTTGGCAGCAGACAGCAGTCTCGTAAAGCAGAAGGAATGGATGAATAAATTAGGAATGTTGGAGGAATCCATCCAGGGGGTGGAACTCACCGAGCTTCCATCAGCTCAGCACCCCAGACTCTGACTCATTTCTCTGCAAGCTGGTTCAACTCAGTCTGCATCAAGTTGGGCTTGTGGATTTTCCCGGGTTTTTTTAATTTACATAAATAGAAATGTCCACAAATAAACCATACAGATTGTGCCCCACAATTTGTGCACTTTCTATTTAGGATTTTTTTTAAAAGAAAAATGTTCCCAGATCTCAGGAGAAGCCCAGTGGCTTGGTCTGCAAATGTGAGCCAAATGAGGTGCTCACCGGGAGTCTGTCAAGCCCCCAAAGGGCCAGATTCCACAGCGATGGACATCCCTAGAATAAATTCAGAGAGCAAAATGCCCATCAACTGAGCCTGTATCATCATAGTAGTACCACATGAGTGCCAACAGAAGGCCGAAGTATACAGGCCTTGATCTGATACAGCACAGGTCTTCTTACATTTTTAAATAAAATTGTACAACGGCCTGGGGAAGTATTTGGAAGATTCTCAATGAGTCATAAACAAGTTCACTATAAGTTCTTCATGCTTTCCTCTTCTAGTGTTGCTTAAAAGTTATCTGAGTTACTCTGCCCCCCTACCTATTCTGCTCACCCTTGGAAGCAAGGAACTATTCACATTTATGGTCTGGAGCAAAATTCGTATGTGTAGAGTATACACATAGCATCATATTTTTTCCAGTACATCCCCCAACAAGTGTACTCTTCCAAAGTTATATCCCCCATCCATAAATCCTTTTGGTAGGGATGTATGAGAATTTCCTTTTTGCTCACAAAACCATGCGAGCATGCCCTGTTCAAAGCTCTGAACACAATGCAAGCATGAGAACGTGTCCAGCGAAAATATTTGTAAATTGTCGAGCATGTTGTCATGTCCGTCTTGTGCCCGATTCCCAGTTTGATTGGCTCAAATTTCCTCCATTAGACTGAAACAGCCCTGCTTCAGTCTATGGAGGAAAGTTGCATAAATTAGGAAAGTTGCACATGTTTAGGAAAGTTGCGCAAATTTGGGGAAACTTGGGTAAATCTCCCATTTGATCACTGCTCGATTCATGCAAGTTTCCCGGTTGCACAGAGCGAGCAGCAATTGCAAACATGAATGGGAATTGGGGATGGGATGAGTGGCGAGATGACATTCAGAGAATTCTGGCAATCTCAAACATTGCTTGTTTGCCCATCCTTACCTCTCAGAGAGCAAAATACCCATAGACAGAGCCAGTATGTTTGAAATAAAATTGTAGAATGGCGAGCTTATTCATTCTCACTGAGGCACAAAGTAGCTCACCATTCACTTCTTCACACTTTTCTCTTCCAGTGATGCCTAAAAGCCATCTGAGCCACTGTGGATCTCTCTCTACGCTGCTCACCATCGGTAGCAACTATTCACGCTCAAGTTCTGGAGCAAAACTCTTCTGTGTAGAGTATTCTCCGGAGTCACATTTCATGCAGCTCAGCCCCTTATCAAATGTACTCTGATTGCCAAATACAATGATGGTCCTTTCTCCTAAGTATCAATAAATCTTTTTTTTTTTTTAAACTGTTCTAGGGTGACATCATTTTGTCTGCATGATTTTGGTTCTGTGGATACATGAAGAAAAAAAGAGGCTCTGTTAGCTACACACAAACAAGGAAGTCAGGAAACAATATGATCTAGTGGCAGATAGTGTTGAACTTCGATTGGGGGCCCAGTCTGTGCTCAGTCCTGGACTATTTGGGGGGGCCTTGGTTGCTAGTCTGTCTCTCAGCTTCAATTCCCCACAGGTAACATTGGGGGGGGGGAATTAGTCATACAGGTGAGAGGATTATATAAATCAAAATCATATTACATAGCCAGATTGCAACATCTTCTTGTAAGAAGATAATCTAGCAGCTTCACTCATGAGTTTCAATGCATCAGTAAGTGTGTAACTGGCTTTGAGAGATACATTCCCATCCTCCACTTTCCTGAAATAGGGGGTTGATAGAAAATACTTCTAATTATAGGGCCCTGATTGAATTAGAGCACCCAGGATGGAGGAAAGGCACATCCCAACCAGTCAGCAAACAATATGTGTTTTATTTTTACGTTTATTTATACCCCATCTTCTTTTTCCTCCAAAGAACCCAAGGTGGCGTATATAATCCTCCTCTCCATTTTATCCTCACAACAACCCCATAAGGTAGGTTGGACTGAGAGTCAGTGACTAGCCCAAAGTGAGCTTCATGGCCAAATGAGGACTAGAACCCAGATCTCCTGAGTCCCAGGCCAAACCTCTAACCACTACACCACAGTAGCTCACCCTATTTCCTTCCCCAGCTGTGCTCAGGAACATTTTGGGAGAAGGAGGCATCTTCATCATCATCAATGTCACAAAAGGATGGAGCCAGGGAAAGGAATAAGGAAGAGCTGTAGCAGGGAAAGGGGTGTGACCATTTGAAGAGAAGGGGAATAATGAGAGAAGGAAGGAGTTGGAGAAAAGGGAAAAGTGAAGGGACCCAAAGTTCTAGCTTCCTCAGTACCCACTGCATCACCTATGAAATTCCTCTCTAAATAATAATAAAAAGTGTCTGGGCCTAGTAACTGCCAGTTTTCCATGTGGTACCTGCAAGACATTTCTGCACATGCTGGTTCTTGACCTATAGCCAACTAATCTGATACATGAGCCATCATGTGCAACTTTATTTCTTTATTTATTAAAGTTGATCTACCCATCTGGCCAGGTACCTGGCCATTCTAGGCAGAATACTAATAACAAATTTACATAATCAACTGAACAAAACAATATAACAAAACAACACTGCTCTAAAAAACCCTAACCCACCCCAAATGCCCACCTGAATAGCCAGGTTTTTAAAGCCCAGCAGAAGCTCATCAAAGAGGGGGCATGGGGGAGGTCACTAGGGAGGGAATTCCACAGAGTGGGGGCCACCACAACCCTCTCTCTAGTCCTCACCAGCCTAGCTTTCCTGGCTGATGGGACAGACAGAAGGCCTACAGAGGCCCATCTCTTTGAGCGGCATCCCTGGTGGTGTTGGAGGAGCTCCTTAAGATAGACTGGGACAGAACTATATAGGGTTTTAAAGGTCAATGCGAACACTTTGAATTGGGCCCAGAAAACAACTGGTAACCAGTGCAGCTCCCTCAGCGCTGGAGTGATGTGGTCTTGCTGATGGCTGCCTTTAATCAGGCAGGCCACCACATTCTGCACCAGCTGCAACTTCCAAACCATCTTCAAGTATAACCCCACATAAAATAATGCACATTACAGTAGTCTAGGTGAGAGGAGACCAGGGCATGAACTGATGGGAAGGAGCAGATTGTTAGGGAGACAGGGACACAGCCACCATATCAGATGGAGTTGGTACAGTGCTGCCCAGCTCACAGCTGACACCAGAGCCCCCATGGACAGCTGGGAGTCTAAAATGACCCCCAGACTGTGGACCTGGTCCTTCAGGGGTAGCCGCACCCCATTAAACACCAGGTCAACCTCCTCTAACCTCCCCTTGTCTCCCACAAAAAGTACTTTGGTACAGATAGTAGAACAAAGCTTCAGACAGTAGAACAAAATATTTGTAAAAGCTAGAGGTATATCATAGAATCATAGAATAGTAGGGTTGGAAGGGGCCTACAAGGCCATCGAGTCTAACTCACTGCTCAATATGACAATTCCATGGGGGGTGGGGTGAAAACTCAGTGGATTTTTCTGGCTCAGCCCTGGGGATTTTGTTCTCCCCCCCCCCCCCCCGGCCGCTAGTATTGACTCGCTCTGTAGCGAATTGACCCAATATGTGGATTTCTGTTTTTGTTTTCCACGTCTGCAATTTGCAATATTCCCCTCTTGTCAATATCCTTGTCAATTTCATCCTCTCTGTCCATTACTTCATTTAGCCCTGCAGCGCCATATGCCCTACGCGTCAAACAACTTGTCAGTTCCCTCCCTCCCCTTCCTTTGCTCAGGAAGTGCTGCTGTGGTTACTAGAAACGGGAGCCGGGAAAAAGGAGTGGATGCTAGATCTGTGTTAAATGTTCATGCCTGAGACTTGGGCAAGTGTGCAATGGAAGCTTGGTATTTGAAAGAGTCAGTCAACACTTCAAACCCTGAGGATCAGGTTGCTAAGTGGACAATCTGGTCCCCTTTACCTGAGCTGTCAGTGGGTAATTTTTGCATGTTTTGACACTGACAGCTCAGGAAAAGGGGATCAGATCGAGAACATTACTGTACATGGATTTGTTCACATGCAATTATGACTTACCGTTATTACCAATAGTAATATGGTTTAATATTTATTGAGTGCCTCCCACCACTATGCTGGACTGTGCATGGGACACCGGAATGATTAGGGATGTTGGAGAAATCCTCCACACACCCCAATGAGGCCGGATTCTATTGAATCTGGCCCGCTGAAGTCTGCAGAGGATTGGATCTCCTACCTGAGCCTCCAGGAGGAATCCTCACCAGCTGGATCCTCCTCGCTGGCCAGCTCCAGTGCGCCAGCAATATGGCTGCCATTGCCATATCACTGGCTAAGCAGATTGACTGAGGATGCAAATGGCATCCGAGACGCCATTTGCAGCTGTAAAGGCTTTAGTTTAAGGTAAATGAAGCCATTTACGGCTGCATTTACCTTAACCTAAGGCCTTTATGGCCGCAAATGGCGTCCTGGATGCCATTTGCATCCACAGGCAGTAGTCTCCTTCAGCCAGCGATATGGCATGGTGGCCATATCACTGGCATTTCGAAGCCAGCCAGCGGCTCCACGGAATTGCTGCAGAGTGGAGCTGGCTGAAGAGGATTCCGGGGGGGGGGGAGGAATGGATCACCTACCCCCCCCCTGTGGACCCCCACCCCCAGAACGGCAGGTAAGTGTTCTGCCCATCCCTAGGAATGATGCAGTCTCCCCCTAGCGAAAACAAACATAAAGAGCTGCCTTATACTCCATCTTATAATTGGTCCATCCAGCCCAGTACTGTGTGAACTGCCAAACAGCAGCAGTTCTTCAAAGTCATTCTCAGCCCTGCTGTCTGAGAACTGTTTTAATGGAGATAGCAAAGTTTGAAGCCGGGACCATGGAACACTCCATCACTAAGCTATGACCCTAAACAATCAAGGCAGAGATGGGTTGAAAGGTGTTTTAAGCAGCCTTTTCCACCTTCCAAATGTATTCTCATGGGAATCAAGTATCTAGTCCAATCCCATTTAGCAATCTAGGGTGCAATCCTATGCCTGTATAGACTGAAAATGTCCTTCAACTATCATCTACAACTTGCCATTTAAGGCGCAATTCTATGCATGTTTAGACAAGTCCTACAACTCCCTACAAGTACCTTCCGTAAAAAAGGGGGGGGGGGTATTTGTGACTGGCTAGTAGTTGTCTAATACCATTGGGTCCAGAGTGTGCTTCTTCAGGACTGGTCATACTACTGCCTCTGTTAAGGATAGCAGGGACCACCCCTTCCTGTAGGGAAGCATTTATTGCTCCCTGGACCCACCCAGTCATACCCCCTCGGCTACCTTTATTAGCCAGGAGGGGCAGGGATTGAGAGGGCACGTGGTCAGTCGCATTGCTGCAAGCACCTTGTCCACATCGTCAGGCCGCAACAACTGGAATTGATCCCACAAGATCGGGCAGATGGTGGCATCAGACACCCTGACTGGAACTAATGACAGGGTCAAGGTTGCAGTGGAGACAAGCAATTTTGCATTGCACTTAAAGTGTGATGCAAAGAGATCACAGCGGATCCTCAATGGGACCAGGGCCCCATTTACTGGGGAAAGTATTAACAGCCCCTGGACCACCACTGGAGGGCTACTTGAGGATGTAATGGAGGCAACAAAATAGGCCTTCTTTGTGGCCCGTAGTGCCACACAATAGGCATGGTTATGCACTCTAGAGCATACTTCGTCATCTTCACTTCTGTGCTATTTGTGCTCTAGCTGATGTCCAGCCTGTTTCTTTGACCGCAGCTCCCCAGTATACAATGGAGCAGAATGGGCTCCACAGTGCTGGAGAGGGAACTCAGGTGCAATCAAGTTGATGGCCCCCCACACATCTCACTGTTCCACAGTGGAGCCAGGACCTCAGCTGGATCACCAGCTCTCTCCAATGGAAAATCCCTGAGAGCATTCCACAGATCCATTGGATTCCATCAGTCTCCTGGGGCGGACCTTCCAAATAGGTACCCCACCCCCACAGGAGGGGAGTAACACCATAAGTTCAAATCTCACCAGGAAATGGTCTGACCACGACAATGGGGTTACTTGGACCCCCTCCCCCAATCTTCAGACTACCCATCTCACAAATTGGAGCAAAAAACAAATCAAGGGTGTGCCCTCCATCATGTGTTGGGCTGATGACATACTGAGACAGCCCTATGGTTGTCATGGAAGCCATGAGGTCCTGAGCTGGAACTCCAGAGACAGCCTCAGAATGGAAGTTGAAGTCACCCAGAACCACCACCATCCTGGGTTCCTCCAACACCACATTTGCGACTGCCTCTACCAGCTCAGCTCAGTCTGGGAGGATGCTGGGCAGTAGGGTGGGTGGTACACCAGCAGCATCCCCAATCTGTCTCAATGGCCCCTCAAGGCCTGCTCCAAGGTGGAATGGTTTCCTAGTGAGAGAGAGATGGATGTTTTATGAACCATGGCAACTCCCCCACCCTGGCCCAGCCCTCCAACCTATATTGGTGCTGCACTGAATACCCACCCAGGTGGGCAGAGCTGAGTCAGTTTAACCCCACCCAGCTAAGTCTCAGTAATACACACCAGGTTGGCCCTCTCATCCACAATGAAATTGTGAACGAGTGTGGTTTTATTGTGGACTGATCTGGCATTAAATAGCAGCACCACAAGACAGGAGGGCTCAGTGGAAGATCTACCAGGTACATGAGAGCTAGAGGATCTCTCTCCCTCTCTCTTATCTCCTATATACTGTATACAGCTAACCTTTTCAAAACTGTGTTAGACTTCCCTTGAACTCCTACTGATACTTCACCTAAGCAAGATCCTCTGGATTAGCTTTGAATTTCCTTTGAAGCAAAAGTTTCTGAAATATTTTCTTCATCAGTTGATTTCAGCTTGTTATGTAGCTTTATACAGCCTCTCTTAAAGTTATACAGCCTCTCTTTGTTGTTCAGTCGTTCAGTCGTGTCCGACTCTTCGTGACCCCATGGACCATAGCATGCCAGGCCTTCCTGTCCTGCGCTCTCTCCCAGAGTGTGCTCAATGCTCTAGTTCATATTCATTGCATCGGTGATGCTATCTAGAAATCTCATCCTCTGCCGTCCCCTTATTTTATGGACCTCCGTCCATAGTTCCTCAGGCACTCTGTCTATCAGGTCTAATCCCTTACATCTATTCCTCACCTCCACTGTGTATTCATAAGGGATATGGTTTAGGTCATACCTGAATGGTTTAGTGGTTTTCCCTATGTTCTTCAATTTAAGCCAACATTTTGCAAGAAGCAGCTCATGATCTGAGCCACAGTCAGCTCCAGGTCTTGTTTTGACTGACTGTATAGAGCTTCTCCATCTTTGGCTGAAAAGGACATAATCAATCTGATTTCGCTATTGACCATGTGGTGATGTCCATGTGTAGAGTCATCTCTTGTGCTGTTGGAAAAGAGTGTTTGCTATGATCAGCGTGTTCTCTTGGCAAAACTCTATTAGCTTTTGTCCTGCTTCATTTTGTACACCAAGGCCATGCCTGCCTGTTATCCTGGTGATTTCTTGACTTCCTACTTTAGCATTCCAATCCCCTATGATGAAGAGGACATCTTTTTTTGGTGTTAGTTCTAGAAGGTGTTGTAGGTCTTCATAGAACCGTTCAACCTCAGCTTCTTCAGCATCAGTGGTTGGGGCATAGATGTCAGGGTGGACACTGAGCCCATAGAATCCCAGAGTAGTTCTGATTCTGAGGAAGAGCAGTCGCTCCTGGGAGAGGAGCGCGCTCCTCTTTCCCAGGACCAACAGCTGACAGAGATTCCTCCCACCAGCATTCCTAGTTTAGTTAGAAGTACAGGGAGTGACCAAGCACAGATAGCAGACTTGGTGGATGCGTGACGCAGACGCAGAGA
Organism: Heloderma suspectum; assembly: GCF_057233095.1. Lineage (NCBI taxonomy): Eukaryota > Metazoa > Chordata > Lepidosauria > Squamata > Helodermatidae > Heloderma > Heloderma suspectum. The sequence continues at coordinate 20,398,122 of NC_139467.1, forward strand.
GCGGCGCCAGATGGAGGGCGCAGAAAGGAGGCGTAGTGCCCGGTTGGTGCGCAAACAGCGGCTGCGCCCAGAGGATCCAAGGGAAAAGGGGAGGGACTCTCCCTAGTCCTTACGTTCAGGGGTCTGCCAGTAATTCCCTTTCAAACGGGGACCAACTGTTCCAACTTAGGGCATAGGTACCGTGCTGCTCAGATCTAGTTGCAAATGGTATAGTTGTTAAGTTGTAAAAGAAGAATAAAGCTGTGAAAGGAATCCCTTTGTCTGAGTCTGGACTTGGCTACTGGATTAGACTGAGAGAGCCCTCCAAGGAGCCCGTGACAATAGACTTGAATTACTGTGATGTTGAATGGTTTGCCTTGGATTCGTACTGAGATCATTCTATCATTTTTAAGATTGTACCCCAGTACTGCTTTTCCCACCCTTTTGTTGACTAGGAGTGCTACTCCATTTCTTCTAAGGGATTCTTGCCCACAGTAGTAGATATGATGGTCACCTGAATTAAATTCGCCCATGCCTGTCCATTTTAGTTCGCTGATTCCCAAGATGTCGATGTTCAATCTTGCCATCCCATGTCTGACCACCTCCAGCTTACCTTGAGTCATTGATCTGACATTCCAGGTTCCTAAACAATATTGTTCTTTACAGCATCGGATTTTCTTTTCACCACCAGACACATCCACACCTGAGTGTCCTTTCGGCTTTGGCCCAGCCGCTTCACTCTTTGTGGCGCTACTTGGAAATACCCTCTGCTCTTCCCCAGTAGTATATTGGACACCTTCTGACCTGAGGGGCTCATCTTCCGGCTTCATATCTTTTAGCCTTGTGATACGTTCGATGGGGTTTTCTTGGCAAGAATACTGGAGTGGGTTGCCATTTCCTTCTCCAGTGGACCACATTTTGTCAGAACTCTCTGCCATGACCTGTCCGTCTTGGGTGGCCCTGCACAGCATAGCTTATGGCTTCACTGAGTTACGCAAGCCCCTTCGCCACAACAAGGCAGTGATCCATGAAGGGGACAGCCTCTCTTACCAATCATCAAAGGTGGCAACTTTACTTTGTACCAGCATGCTCCATGCAAAGTTAACACAGCCATCTCAGAGGATCCATCTGTAAGACTCAAATAAGCTTCTTTCCCCCTTCATTCATTTATTCCCCTTTGCTCAGATTTTCCTTTCATTTCCATGACTCTTCTAAACTGTTTTGTTGTGTTTCATGAAGATTATTATTTGTTAGTTACCCTGTTCCCTCAGGGCACCATCTGGTTCCACTCCCCTTCTTTAGAAGAATGATGAAGAAATGTTGGCTCTTAGGCCTGCAATGACCAGCACAGACCTCAGCTTCCTAATCTGGGTACCATCCAGAGAAATCCCGAACCTTCCTTTACACAAATGTCTTCCACGTTTGTTTGTTTAACTTGGCAAGCACCTCACAAGAATCTTTGTTCTGCTGGTTTGGAAGGGGAGACCTCAACTGTTTAGTCTTCAACTCTAGATTGTATGGTTTCTGGTAATGCTTTGGGGGTGCGACCAATGCCCTGGGTGTGCTAATGATGTCACTATCCACAGCACCCAATAAATAATATATCTTCAGCTGCAAGGCTAATTTCAATGACTAGACATGTTGGATGTCAATTGCGAGCAGGTGATGGCTGTTTTGGAGAATTGCCAGAATGGTCCATCATTTATTCCTATTAATCACCACTGGCCTCCTGATGGCCAAACATTTCACAACCCAAGACATGTCCACAGCCTCATCAGAGTAGGACGGATCCAGGAATCTCAAGTCCCAAGTTAGTCGTTATCTTTACACCCCATTTTAATATAATCTATTCTGGTGAAACAGAAACAACAACAGAAACCCTCTAATCACCTTGGGAGAATTCCTGGAACTGGCACTTGATCGTTATATAAAGAGAAACCATCGAAAGTGAACGGTTCAGCAGAAGAGATACAGCAGCACCATCTCCCTCTATTCTAGTACATCAGAAACCCAAAGGGGCTGAAGGTAAGAAATTCTGTTTTGCTCCTTATTACATCACACTCTGGAGTTTCAGCAAGAATTATCTGTCTTATATTTTGAGGGTTGGGAAATTCCATTCCCAGATGGAAATAGCAGATTTGACAGCAAGCACGGATGATGCATTTGATAGTTTAATGCTAAACCACATCAAAATGTAGTTTTGACACCAGAGAACAAGTTCACTTGGACCTCCTGTACTTGTGTTGCCATTTTTCTTCTTTGACTAATGGCTTTAACAGCTACATCAGCCTTTCCCAGCCTTGTGACCTCCAGATCTATTGGACTACAGCTCCAAGCATGATAGGAGTTGTAGTCCAACACAATTGGAGGGCACCAGGTTTGGAGAATGCTGAGCTACATGTTAGGATAGAAATTCAACAAGTGCAGGTCTTCCTGGCATGGTGATGCAGTGATGAGAACAATTTTGCCTGCTTAATTTCTCTTCCTCGCATAGGTATTAAGGCACAGGGGCTGTGCCAGAAGAAGAAGAAAAAGGTGGCAACTCATCCTGACAGTGTCCCTTTTACTAGGGCCCCAAAGGACAGGCATCTGAATTGGCCTTCCTAGACACACCCCTTCTGTTCCTTTTAGCTCTTCAGGTTAAAGGCCAAACAATGTGTTAGCTTCTTCATGCTTCTTAAAAACAGTGTGCATAAACTGGCCTCTTTATAGTAAAGAAAAACAGGCATTGGTTCTGTGGACATGCTCCTGATCTGAACAGGGGTCTCATGCCAGTTTCCTCCTGAAAATCATTCTCCCCACCACCTCCCACCCCAGCGCCTTAGGAGGGAAATAGAAGCTTGTGGGGGGGGGATGTTTGGGGGCAGGAAACCAACCAACACAGGAGAATGTGCAGTTTGGCTCTTAGCAAGATTCTCTGCTAATTCTTTGTAGAAGGGAGCTAACACATCTGATTATGGTTACTACTAGTTATTTAGTGTAAACTGAGTTCGAACTCACTTCATGACCTAGCGGCTGCTAGGTCATGAAGTGGAGTAGTGTTCTGGCCCTGTAATAGCACTGCAGCTGAGAAAGAGGATGCAACTGCTGCATTTCATATCCTCCTCCAACCCCCACCACAACCACCCTCACTAGGCTAGAAGGACTGTTGTTTTGCTCTAGAATGGGGGAGGATTTGTGCAGGAGGAGCAGGGTGTTTTGCAGCTTTGGGACTACTAAAGAATAGGACAGTGATCTGGGTTGTAATCTGGCAACCACAAAGAGAACCCCCTTGGATCCAATCACAAAGGTCCACCTAGTCCAGAATCCTTCTTCCAGCAGTGGCTATTGAGATGTAGGGATGTTGGAGGAATCCGACTGGGGCATGGAGCATGGCTAGCTTTCATCGGCTCAACTCCCTGGACTCCATCCCATCTTCTGCTAGCTGGCCCAACTCAGCCTGCAGCAAGTAGGACCAGTTAGCAGATGTGTGTGTGTGTGTCTTTTAATTTAATTTGAGCAATTTGCAGCCATAATTTGCACAACTCTCTTTTTTCACAAATTGCGCATGTGTGTATACATACATACATATACTGTGTGTGTGTGTATATATATATATATATATGTGTATATATATATATATATATATATATTCCCCAGAATTCAGGGAAACCAAATGAATCTGCTCTCAAAAGCAAGCAGAGCAGAGTTGGGTGCCCCACAGAAGACCACCAAGAACCCAAAGGGGTGGATTTCCCAGCAATGGACATTCCAGTTCAGATGACCATGGGAAGCATACAAACAGGGCATGAAAGGTAGCACCCCTCTCCTATCCCTTGCTCCCCACATTGGTATTCCTGCTTCTTGTTGCTGCCAGGTTGCTGTTTGTTTTAATCAGAGATGATGTGTGAGAATTTTGTTTCTGCTTGCAAAATACATGAGCATGCCCTGTTCGAAAGCACAAACAGGATCACAAGCGAGTGTATGCTGAAAACGTTCGCAATTTGCAAGAAATGTGTTTGCATTTGATTTGCGCAACTTTCCCAGTTTGGTTTTGCGCAGATTTCCTCATTTGTGCACATGTGCCCTGTAGATTGAATCAGCCCCACTTTAGTCTATGGGTGAACATTGGACAAATTAGGAAATTTGGGGAAATTTACACACGTTTCATGTTCAATTGCTCTTCAAAATGCTCAGTTTTCCTGTTTGTGCAGAGCAAGCAGTGATTGCAAATAGGAACTGGAACTGGGCACAAGATGAGTGTCAAGATGACAGAGAAGCTTTTAAACAAAAAGCAGCTATTAAACTCAACCCTGGGGGAACGCCTACAGGAACTGAGGAGCATCTGGTTCAGGTTAAATCATCCCAAAGGGATGAAGATGAAAATGTTTTTGAGTGCCCAAATGTAGAAGAGGAGGAAAAAGGCCAGGAGCACATGGTAGAACATAATATCCAATCAAAGGGGCCAACGTCCCATCACAAAAGATGCACACGCCAGAGGCATCTGGGGAAGGATACTGTGTATAGGTGTTTCTATGCAAATACTAGAAGCCTCTGTGCCAAAATGGGAGAGTTGGAGTGCTTGATCTTAAAGGAAAACTTGGATATAGTGGGCATTACAGAAACCTGGTGGAGTGGAGAGAACCCGTGGGATATGGACATCTCTGGATATAAACTGTACAGGAAGGACAGGGAAGGGTGTCCTGGGGAAGGTGTTGCATAGTGTCAAGCAGGCTAGAACAACAGAAGGGGTAGGCTCTTCCACAGAAGCTCTGTGGGTGACAATAGCAGGCTCCAAAACTAATTTAATGCTAGGAACATGCTATCGTCCCCCAGACCAGAATGCTCAGAAGGACCTTGAGATGGAAAATGAAATCAGGGAGGCCTCAAAACAAGGAAGTGTTGTAATAATGGGTGACTTCAATTACCCCCACATTGATTGGATAAATGCATATTCCAGCCATGACAAAGAGGTTAAATTTCTAGATGCCCTAAACAATTGTTCCTTAGAACAGTTGGTCATGGAACCAACCAGAGGGGAGGCGACCTTGGGTTCAACTTTAATCCTAAATGGTGTTGCCTAGGACCTAGTACGAGATGTAAATGTTGTTGGAACAATTGGAAACAGTGATCACAGTGCTATCAGATGTAATATATATTTAGGTGGATAATTGCCCAGGAAGTCCAACACAGACACATTTGACTCCAAAAGAGGAAACATCTAAAATGAGGGAACTGGTAAAACAGAAGCTAAAGGGGGGAGTCAAATGGATTAAAAACCTTCAAAATGCTTGGAGATTACTCAAAACTACAATAATAGAAGCCCAGCCAAAATGTATACCACAGGTTAGGAAAGGTAGCACCAAGTCCAAAAGGTTGCTGGCATGGTTAATGAGCAGTGTTAAGGGAGCTATTAGAGTAAAGAGAGCTTCCTTCAGAAAATGGAAGTATTGCCCAAGCGAGGAAAACAAAAGGGAGCACAAGTTTGCATGAAGACTATGCAAGCAGACAACAAGAGATGCAAAAAAGCATTTTGAAGAGCATATCTTTAACAACATTAAGGCCAACAATAAAGAATTTTTTTAATATATCAGAAGCAGCAAACCAGCTGGGGAGGCAGTTGGACCATTGGATGACGATGGAGTTAAAGGAGTAGTGAAGGAGGACAAGGAGATTGGAAATAAGTTGAATGAATTCTTTTCATCCATCTTCACTTAAGAATATATAGGACAGATACCTGGGAAATTACAGGCCAGTTAGCTTAACATCTGTTTCAGGTAAATTGGTTGAAGGCATTATTAAAGATAAAATTAGTGAGCATATAGAAGGAAAAGCCCTGATAAAAAAGGATCAACACAGCTTCTGCAAAGGTAAGTCCTCTCTCACTAACCTTTTAGAGTTATTTGAGAGTGTCAATAAACATGTAGACAGGGGTGATCTGGCAGACATTGCTTACTTGGACTTCCAAAAGGCTTTTGCCAAAGTCCCTCACCAAAGACTCCTGAGAAAACTTAGCAGTCATGGAATAAGAAGTCCTCTTATGGATCAATAACTGGTTAAAGAAGAGAATGCAGAGAGTAGGAATAAATGGTGAATTCTCCGAATGGAGGGAAGTAAATAGTTGGGTCCCACAGGGATCTATATTAGGACCAATGCTTTTCAACCTGTTCATAAATGATCTGGAATTAGGCGTGAGCAGTGAAGTGGCCAAATGCTGGACTACATGGACCCTTGGTCTGATCCAGCATGGCCCTTCTTATGTTCTTAGAATCCTAGCAATGTTGAACATCACTCATTCGTCCATCCCTAGTTTTAATATTGTATTATGATTTGGTTGTAAGTAGTTTTGTGGCTCTCATTTGGGTGGGAAATGATAAATTAAGGATAGATGTAAGAAGATGCAACCAAAATCAGGTGAAGTCTTTAAAATAAAGACCCAAATCCTGCTGTAGATGTGAATGTGGAGCTACAGTATATGTGGAACAGGGCTCTGGATTCCAAACCAGGAGATGCTGCAGGGCTTTGCATTCCTTGGGGCAACACTGATAACCATCACCACAATGACTTTCCATTTCAAGGAAAGCATCACAAAAATCCCAAAAGGTGCCCCAGTCAGACAAGTACAAATATCTTCTGAGAAATTTTGGTTCAGCTCTAGTTTCACACATTCCTAGGAACCATCTTATGTCTGATCCACACTGAAAAAAATATCCAGATATACCATGAGCATAGGAACATAGGGAGCTGCCTCATGCTAAGTCCATCTATCCCTATATTGTCAGCACAGACTGCTGGGAATTGAACCTGGGACCTTCTGCATGCAAAGCATGTATTCCAATCCAACTACTGAGTTACAGCCCCTCCCATATAAGCACTACAGCTCATAGTTCATTTTATTTCCATGCCATCAACATCATTATCCCACTTTCCCTATCAGCAATCCCTCGCTGCCATCTCCCAGCATCTGCCACCTGAGGCAACTGCCTGAATCTGTCTAATAGTAGGGCCAGCCCTGCTCCTGTGGGCCAAAAATGGTCTGTGCTCCAGGCACCCCACAAGGGGCTACAGGCAGTACACCAGGTTACATATCATTTCCTGATATTTTGGGGAAAACCATTTTACATACCCCATAGTAAACATATTCTGGAATGGCGTAATATAAATATGAAAAGCAAAAAGGCAATCAGGCAGGTGCTTATTCTGTTGTTAATACAGAATAGTGACATAGCCACATTTTCCACATTGAGGTCAAGATGAGTCAACCACCTGGAATGTTGAACTAGGCTTATGAATATTTCAGCATTTTTTCCAGATCATAATTCACATGACATTCTAGAAAAGAATTCAAATTGGATTGACTGAACACAGGGTTAGTTGGAACTGGATATGTACTGCAGCAGGGGGGTTGGAAAAGAGAGCTCAGTTAGGCCCTATAGGGATTCCACCACACGTGGGCACTAGTCACATGAGGAACTGTATCAGGCTGTCTGTATTTATGTCACAATAAAATGATTGATAGGACTTGCCCTAAACAGGGCAGAATGGTTTGTTATCAGTTTACTTGTTCTGTCTGCCTGTCTGTCTATGTATCTATCCATTCACTGCAAGCAGAGATGGGTCAAAGAAGATGCAGACAACAAAGTTTGGGTTGAAAATTGGGTCACGTTTATTGAAAATATCTGCAAAGGAGTGCCTAGGAGAGCCAGTGTGGTGTAGTGGCAAGTGTGTTGGACTAGGAGCTAGGAGATCCGGGTTCTAGTCCCCACTCGGCCATGGAAGCTCACTGGGTGACTTCGGGCCAGTCACACACTCTCAGCCCAACCCACCTCACAGGATTGTTGTTGTGAGGATAAAATGGAGAGGAGGAGGATAATGTAAGCCGCCTTGGGTTCCTTGCAAGAGGAAAAAAGGTGGGGTATAAATGCAATAAAATAAAAATAAATAAAATAAATAGGATGGGCACCTGACTAGGGGTGCACGAAAATCCCTTACCTGTCCTCGAAGCTTTTTGTGGTGGGGGGGAGGCACTTCGCTGCTCCCCCCGTGAAGTTCAGGCTGGGGGGGGGAGGCTTCCCGCCCCGCCCGGCCAAAATTCAGGCCGGGGGGGAGGCTTCCCGCCTCGCCCGGCCGAAATTCAGGCCGGGGAGGAGGCGCCTCGCCTCGCCCGGCCGTGAACTAAAATTTTTTAAAAAAACAACACGCCCCCGTGATAGGCTACGTGATGATTAACGTAGCCTATCACGGCTAGATCTGTAAAGTCAGCCGTGATAGGCTACGTAAATCATCACGTAGCCTATCACGGGTGACTTAAAAAAAAAAAAGCGTGTACGCAAATGGCGGCCCCCATAGGGAGCCGCCATTTGCGTTCCTTATTTGGTCGCTGTAGTCTACGTAAATCTTTACGTAGACTACGGCGAAAATAAGGTCAATGCATTGCCCTTATTTTCACCGTAGTCTACGTAAAGATTTACGTAGACTACAGCGACCAAATAAGGAATGGGAATGGCGGCTCCCTATGGGGGCCGCCATTATCCGTACGCGCTTTTTTTTTTTTTTAAGTCACCCGTGATAGGCTATGTGACAATTTACGTAGCCTATCACGGCTGAGTTTGCAAATCTAGCTGTGATAGGCTACGTTAATCGTCACGTAGCCTATCACGGGGGCATGGTTTTTTTTTCTTTTATTGGAATGGTGGCGGCGGCAGCCGGTCGAAAGACCGGCTGCCGCTCCCGCCCCGGACGAAGACCCGCCGAACCGCCAGCCGGACCCACCGCTGGGAGGGACATTCGCCAAAGGTAAGTCCCGTCCCGTGGGGGGTGCGGGGGGCAGGGGGGTGCAGAGAATTTCTTCCCGAAACTTGTTCGGGGGGCCAAACACGTTGGCGCTCGGCCCCCCGAAGTTTCGGCGAGAAATTCTCCGCCAACCCTACACCTGACTGTGTCAGCGACTAGCTGGCACTTCTTGGGCGAAAACACACCCAGCCTGAGGGTTGGCATCAATCTTGCCACCCCTCCGGACTGCCCCTTCTGGGGGAGGTAGACCTTCCCCTGTCACCCCCTCCCAGTGCTGCCCAAACACCTGGGTGAGTGAGGAGGGTTGGTCTCCCAGGCAACCCTTATCCCCCCGCCGAGCCGCACAACTTGTTCAGGGGGCCTCAGGCATCACCTGTCACCATAAGGTGCCTCTGCATGCACACCATCCCTATTCTCTTTCTGCTTTTGCCCGTCCTAGCTGCCAACTAAAACGTGACCTGTGAGAGATTGGACCTAATTCGCCTACAGGATGCACTCTACCCCAATAACAGTGTGAAGTAGGCAAAAAGACTCACAGTAGAAGGCCAATTGAACTGTGAGCCAAGAATTCCTACATGGCTCCCCAAAGGGCAACCGGTAATAAACCCACACTGCTTAAGGGAGGGAGGGTGGGAGGGAGCTTAGGTTGAGAGGGGGGCAGAGCTTAAGGCAACTCTGCCTGCCCCTCCCTGTTTGGGGGTGCCACTGGAGGTGCCCAAGGACAGGCAGCCACGTCCTCTCTCCCCATCCACCCGCAATGCCCCCCCTTTCAGCCAGATAAGCTGGTGCTGGGGTTAGGGCATTCATCTATCTATCCTATTTTTTACCTAAGTAGCTAACAACAGTACAATAATTAGGGATGTCATAGAAATCTGTTGGGGGAGGTGTTTGATGAGTTTTCCTAGTCTCAGCCCCCCAGACCATTTCAGCTCCTGCTTTGGTGCCTGACCCTATCCGCAGTGTTTGTTTTTTGTTTTGTTTTGTTTGTAGTTTTTGGGAACCACCCAAAGAGCTTCGGTTATGGGACGGTATAGAAATATAATGAATGAATGAATCGGGCCAGTTCATGGATTTTCTGGGAATTTTGCACAATGTTTTTCTTTGGAAGATTTTGCAATTTCCACAGATTTCTGAGCAATTTGAGCAAATTATGGCCGAATTTGTGCAAAGTATGCAAATTATGTCCAAACCTGCCTAATTTGCTGTCAGGGTGGAAACTGAGCCAATAGAGCCCCAGAGCAGTTCTGATTCTGAGGAGGAACAGCAATCCATGGGAGAGGAGCCAGCTCATCCCTCACAGGCACAGCAGCTGGCAGAGATTCGTCCTGCCGGCATTCCTGAGATAGATAGTGACCCTGGCAGTGAGAGAGTGTGGGAGGGGGGCTTGCTAGACGCTCGACGCAGACGCAGGGAGCAACGAGCGATGGAGGGTGCAGAAAGGAGGCATAGCACCCATTTGGCACGCAAGCAATGGTCGTGTCCCATGGACCCAAGGGAAAGAGGGAGGATCTCTCCCTAGCCCATAGGTTCAGGGTCTTCCCGTGGTTCTCATTCAAATGGGGACCAACTGCCTTACCTGGAGCTTAGGCTACTCTGCTATCTTTCCCCAGTGCTGTTCCTTGCTTTGTCGCTACTGATTAGTATTCTGAAAGAGTCATAAAGTAATAAAGGAATCAAGTCTCGGAAAGAATCCTCGTCATCTGTGTCCTAAGTTGGCTATTGGTGGGGACTGCAAGAGGCAGCTGGGGTGCTCCTGATATTTGCATACATTCACCATAATTTGTGCTAGGGATGTAAGAGAATTCTGCGACAGATCTTGGTGAGGCCGAATGCCAGTGCATTCAGCCCCCCAAAATCCATCGCGGAACGAAGCCCCCGCCCCCCCAACCCACGAAAGGCACATGGGACGAAGTCCCCACCGCCCCCAACCCACAAAAGGCATGCGAAACGGAGTGCTTACCTGCTCCTGTCTGTGCTGCTTTGCGAATGGCGGGCATCCTGCAGCCGCCATTCGCTTCCTCTTCATAGCCGTGATAGGCTACGTAAATACTTACATAGCCTATCACGGCTAATGCAGGGACACCATTTGAGTCCCTGCAGAGGCTGTGATAGGCTACGTAAGAATTTACATAGCCTATCACGACGGGGGGGGGGGGGAACCAGCATACACAAATGGCGTCGGCTACCACCATTTGCGTACGCTGGGTTTTTTTCCCCCTGCCATGATAGGCTACATAAATATTTTTGTAGCCTATCACGGCTAAATACAGGGACACAAATGGCGGCAGCTACGACAGCCGCCATTTGCGTCCCTGCAGGGCTGCCCAGCAGCTGGATGTCCGGCTGCAGGCAGCCAGGCAGGATTCTGGGGGGGAGGACCAGATCACCTCCCCCCCATCGAGGATTCTGGGGGGAGGGATGGAGCACCTCCCCCCCCAGCGGAAACAGAACGGAACAGAAGGTAAGTGTTCCGTCCATCCCTAATTTGTGCAGATTCGGCTGTAATCTGTGCAAATTGCTCAGAAATTTGTGCAGATTGGAGAACCCCACCCCCACCTGCAAATACACAAAAAAGTTCTGAGAGTTAAGGGAAGAGCCCGCAGATGCAAAGTGAGTTGTACAAGTAGCAGAACTCCTCCAACCCAAAAAAGAAATGGATTTCCCAGTGATCGACATCCCTAAATACAATTCATAGAATCATAGAATAATAGGGTTGGAAGGGGCCTACAAGACCATCGATGCAGGAATCCAAGTCAGAGCATCCCTGACAGATGGCTGTCCAGCCTCATCTTGAATGTCTCCAGTGTGGGAGAGCCCACCACCTCCCTAGGTTCCATTGCTGTATTACTCTAACAGTCAGGACATTTCTCTTGATGTTCAGCTGGAATCTGTCTTCCTGTAACTTGAGCCCTTTATTCCATGTCCTACATTCTGGGATGATCGAGAAGAGATCCTGGCCTTCCTCTCTGTGACAACCTTTCAAGTACTTGAAGAGTGCTATCCTATCTCCCCACAGTCTTCTCAAGGCTAAACATGCCCAGTTCTTTCAATCTCTCTTCATAGGGCTTTGTTTCCAGTCCCCTGATCATCCTCATTGCCCTCCTCTGAACCCTGTCCAGTTTGTCTGCATCCTTCTTAAAGTGTGGTGCCCAGAACTGGACACAGTACTCCAGATGAGGCCTAACCAGTGCTGAGTAGAGGAGAACTAGTACTTCACAGGATTTGGAAGCTATACTTCTATTAATGCAACCCAAACTAGCTTTTGCCTTTTTTGCAGCCACATCACATTGTTGGCTCATATTCAGCTTGTGATCTACAACAATTCCAAGATCCTTCTTGCTTGTAGTATTGTTGAGCCAAGTATCCCCCATCTTGTAACTGCATTTGGTTTATTTTTCCTAGGTACAGAACTTGGCATTTATCCCTATTAAATTTCATTCTTTTGTTTTCTGCCCAGCACTCCAGTCTATCAAGATCATTTTGAATTCTGTTCCTGTCTTCCAGGGTATAAGCTATCCCACCCAATTTTGTGTCATCTGCAAATGTGATCAGCATTCCCTGCACTGCCTTATCCAAGCAATTAATAAGAATGCTGAAGAGCACTGGGCCCAGGACTGAGCCCTGCGGTACCCCACTCATTACCTCTCCCCAGTTTGAGAAGGTCCCATTGATAAGCACTCTTTGAGTCCGATTCTGTAGCCAACTGTGGATCCACCTGATAGTTGTTTCATCTAGCCCACATTTAGCTAGTTTGCTAATCAGGATATCATGGGGCACTTTGTCGAAAGCTGTGCTGAAGTCGAGGTATCTTAGGTCCACAGCATTCCTACACTCCACAAGGGAGGTTACCTGATCAAAAAATGAGATTAGAATAGATTCATCTGGCAGGATTTGTTCTTGACAAATCCAAGTTGGCTTCAAGTAATCACTGCATTGTTGTCGAGGTGCTTCCAGATGGATTGCTTTATCATCTGCTCCAGAATTTTCCCAGGGATTGATGTCAGACTGACTGGTCTGTAGTTCCCAGTTTCCTCCTTTTTACCCTTTTTTGAAGATAGGGACAACATTAGCCCTCCTCCAGTCATCTGGCACTTCACCCGTCCTCCATGATTTCTCAAAGATAATAGACAGTGGTTCTGAGAATTCAGTTAAAAATGAAAACACTAAAGCTATTGAATCAAATAGGTAATCAAATAGATGACATTAGCCCTTATCCCAGCAGATGGGATGAATGTTAACAGAGGGCCCAGTGTACAGGTTGCATAGAACCCAGGATTCCAATGTGGGAGAGTCTGGAATCTTCCTTGTCAGCACTGGGATGGGTTCAGCATATGAAGTTCAACATGCTGCTATGGCCCATGGCAAAGGCAGCTTACAAATAAGATCCTTTAAGAACTCAAGCTAATTATGATGAAGTGATGAAATGCTGAGCAAGCTTTGAAAAACAGAGCTTGAAATTATGACTAGATTGTGTTATGGCAGGGTACATCATGTTTGTGTAATTTATTTCTGGTGAAAGGTGTGTCTTATTGGGATTTATTCTCAAGTATATGAAGGACTGCGGCTTCTGCTTTGCACAGACCTCAGTTGAACTAGGTCCAATAATTCACAAACATGGTTCAAAGAACTAGCATCATGAAAAGATTCCAATTATTTTTGTTGGATGGGTGGCTGCCCTGTAGGAAGGACCAAGTGTTCTAATCTGATCTCAAAACTTATTTTGCAGCCTCTGTTAATACATTATCAAACATGGAAATGATCAATCCCTGGGCCAAGTGCTGTATACTATGGGGTGAGTACACCATAGCGTAACTGATGTTCACTGGTCTCTTTGTTGGGTGTCCAAGAGGGAGAGTAACTGGGCAAAATATAAGTCTTAACACTTTGGGCCACTGTACAAGCAAGATCCTTTTTTTCTCCGAAAGCTGGCAATGGACCCAATAATCCTGGTTGTGGATATATAACATTCTTGACAGATCAAAGTTTCACAAATCAGTGAGCCCTAGAGCCTGTGTGATAATATTGTGTTCAGTTCAGCTCAGAGGACAAGGCTATGTACTTGTTTTGTTTACTTTTGCCTCTCCCATCCCAAACGTCGATTGGAACAGCATGATCTCACTGCTCATTGCTATCCTCCTTTGCAGCATTTATATCAAGGATCCTTGAAACATCTCCCAGTTCATGCACCTTTCTCATTCTCTTCTCATACAGTCTGCAGCACATATAAAAACACCTAGAGAGAGAGTTGTGATGAACTACAACAATACTGGAGAACCTGTGGCCTTTCAGATGTTGTTGGATGATAACACCATCATCCCTGAACCTTGGCCATGCTGGCTGGGGCTGATGGGAACTGGAGTCCAACAATATCTGGATGACCACAGGCTCTCCACCCTGGTCTATGATATCATCAAATGACCTTCACCATATGCCTAAAATAATCTGTCATCCCGTGAAAGACCCAGTCATTCATCTCGTCACATGCTAATATGCAAACCTGGATATCCATTTGTCAAAATGCAGACTGGCCGATTTTACTAGGGATATATGGGGTAGTCGCCAGGATTGTAGATAATAAGTGCAGCAAAGGATTGCTTTCAGTAGAGCAAGTGTGAGGCCTACTCATATGACATTGTGGAATTCAGGGCAAGTGAAAAAGCATAGAGTGTTGGGCAAGAACAAGGGGAAAAAGTTGGCTGATAACAGAGTAGGAGTGGGGGTATTTAAGGGGAGAAACAGAGGGGAGACCTAAGAAAGAAGAACAAGAAGAAGTGTCATAGAAAGCTGAGAGGACACACCAATCAAGAACCTAGATAAGAACTTTGTTTTTTATCTTAAACAAGAACAGAACACCAACAGGAAACTCCAGTTTCCACCCAGACACAACTAAGTCCAGTGTCATCTATTGGCTACCAGCCTTCCCAGATGTGGGACTGCAGCTCCCATCACTACAGCCAGCATGGCCAGTAGACATGATGGCTGGGAGTGATGGGAGTTGTAGTTCAACACATCTGGAGGGCAGCGGGCTGGGCAAAGCTGGAATAAACACCATAATGACACTGTCCACACAAGAAGAGAAGAAAGCAGATAGACGAGACATCAGAAAGTTAGCAGAAGTGAACATAAGCAACACAGAATTAATAAACTGAAAGGAACTATTTATGATAGGGACTCACATTACTAACTAACTAGTGGCTGACACCATTGCCATGTATCTGACAGTGGTTTGGGACTGGGCTTTTTTAGTAGTCGCTATCAATAATTGTTATAAATTGTTTAGTAATTATTCTGAATAGTTGTTATAATTGTTGCTGATCTAATCACTGCTGACCTCTCTAAGATTGGAATCCACTGGGAGATCAGCAACAGTCATCATCCAGTGATCTCCTAGTGGATAGCAATCTGCCCACCACATCTTAGAGAGAATGGATGAACAGCTTTCTTGTCTTGGCTTTTTATGACACATTTTGAGAAGTCCAGCAACATAATGGACAACATATTTTCTCTTTCCCATAGAATCTAGACACTATTACTTTAAATGTATCTTAAAACACAGGGGAACATTTCATTAGCCCTCTCAAAGGTTTTCTTTGTTCCCCCCACCTCTATTTAGGGATTCTGAATGGTCCTGCCTGGATAATGTTCAACATGCTCCCCATCGCTATTTCCTCAAGCCCATTAGGAAAAGAGTTTGTTACAGTCTTCATGCAGAATGGGTTGCAACGTAACTTCCAAGGAGATTTTAAACTGCTCATCACAGGCTATGTTTCTGACACATCCATTACTATCTCCATGAAGCAGCCTGCCTTGAGGGTCACAGTCAAGGTGAATGCTGGTGAAACATTATCAGTAAAAATCCCACTAGAGGCAGAGATGGTTGGGAGTGGTATATTTGACCACACCCTCACTGTCCGGGCTGATAAGGATATCTCCATCCTCTCTCTTAGCTACAAACCCCAGACGGCTGACACCACCATTGTCTATCCCATGGCAAGCTTAGGTACTGAGTATTATGTCATCACCCCAAATGTGGGCACAGATCGCTACAGAGAGGTTGCCATCATATCCTGGGAAGAACCCACATCAGTCGATATCTACCTGAAAGGGACCATTACATTTCAAGGAAAAGTCTATCGCCGAGGAGACCAGATGACCATCACACTTCAGCCTTATCAAGCTGTCCAGCTACAAAGCAGTGTGGACCTCTCTGGTACAAAGATAGTCTCCCAGAAACCAGTGGCTGTCTACAGCGGACACACATGTGTCTCTAGACAAATCCAGTGTGACCATGTTGTTGAACAGCTTTTGCCTGTTTCCAGTTGGGGCACCCATTTCATCATCCCCTCTTTACCCTTCAATATGGAGTATGACATAGTCTATGTTTCCACTTCCCAAAAGACTCGTGTTGATGCCCAGGTTGGACAAAGCAAGAGCAGACGGGATTTGCATGCTGCCCGGGCAGCGCTGTATGGCATTCAAGGCACAACCGCCATGTCCCTCTCAGCCAGTTCTGGCATCCAGGTAATGTTCTTCAATGATGGCGGCAACTATGGGCGCTTCAAATATGGTCCCTTCTTCATGGCAATCCCTGACATCTCTAGCTACTGTAAGGCCTACTACATCTACGGGCATGACCAATTTGAGAACTATGGATTGCTCATTGCCAGATCTTTGGAGACATCTGGAATCACCTTGGATAAGAGACCACTGCATGGTCTCCAGTGGAATCTGGTTCCTGGCACCGAATACTCCTGGGCTTCTCACAGCTTAGGCCAAGGATATACTGTCCACACAATAGAACATCCCAGTTCCTCCTTTGGGCTGCTGAGTGTTGGAATTGGAAATGAGAAGGCTTATGGCTCCCCTGCTGTTTGTGCAAATGGTAAAATGGGATTCCTTGTTCCCTCCTTCCCCATCTTTTATTCCTCTCCTCTTCTTTCATCCTTTTCCAGTCTCATAAATCTCACAGCAATGCAATGCAATGCAACAGCCCTGAAGAATACCAATTGCTAGGGGACAATAGCAAGGTAGAGCTATTGCCTGCATGCCCTTCTGGTGGGCTTTTTCGAATAATATTTTTTATTCTACTTTTATCTTTATAAATGAAATAAAGAGCACCAGCACCAACAACATAATCATCTTCTACAGTTTCCAACATTGCAGTGTTCTTAAGAGGACCCATCAATAATAAAATAGAGGGGGGTGGGGAGAGAGAAGGAAAAGAGAAAATATAAAAAGGAGAGAGAAGGACAAAGGGGAAAGAAACAGAAAAAACAACAAAGGAAAACAAAGGAAAATATAAACAAAAAATTACATAATGGACTTGAATGTAAACTACATTACACATAGACTTCAAATATCACTCTACTTAGAAATTATACCCATAATATTACCAATCTTACAAATCAATACAGCATAAGTAATCAATTTCAATATTGTATCTTCAGGCTTACAACAAGGAAGCAAGCTTACAATTCATTTCCATTAGCCATATAATGCCTTTTAGGTACTATATAATAATAAAGCTTAAATCAACCAGCCAGTAAAATATTACTAATCCTAGTATCATAATATTGATAATATTAATAATAATAATTAAAAAGAAAAAAAAGAAATTATAAAGGATAAAAAAACACAAAATACAACAATCACTAATGTATTTTGTACTATCTATATTTTAGATAGTATCATCTCTAAATATATAAATGAGTGTGCACATTTCTATACACCCTTTTCAGAGGCACTTGGGCTTTTTCAGAGGCACTTCATTGGCCGCTATTGGAAAGACAAGACTGGACTGGATGGACTTTGATTTGATCTGGCTGGGCCCTTTCTAATCTTCTTTAGAACCCCAGAACTGCTTGCTCTAAGAAGCTGGGAATCATTTCACACATCTCATTTTTAGGTGTACATTTTCACCCCCTAAAAAGCCTCCCTGAAGGGTTGGGTGGCCCTCCTGAACTATGGGGGCGATGCTGCTAGGGAAAGAAGGAGATGAGGAAATTTTCCTTCTGTGAATGTCCTTGCATTAACCTATCTTAGAATCCAAGCTCTGTGCTCCATCCCCATTTTTTGGAAGGTCCTCTGACCCCCTAGAAAGGGTTTTCAGGTGGCTGTATGGAGGAGGAGGGGGCAAGAAATGTTCCTTCCATGAACTTCCTTGCATTAATTTATCTTAGGATCCAAGCTGTTGTCTTAACATTACTTAGTATTGTCTTCCTCTCATAGATCCCTGCAAAATACTCCAGTGCCGGACAATGGAAACATGCGAGGTGCAGAATGGTCACACACGCTGCATCCATGAGTACATGGGAACTTGCCAAGGCTCCACCACTGAGCATTTTCAGACTTTTGATGGTCTCTTCGTGGCCTTCCAAGACTCTTGCACTTACACCATTGCAAAGTACTGTGGCAGTGACCCCGAGCTTGTGCCTTTCATAGTTGAAGAGAAGAACAGCAACGTGGAGAGCCAGGACTCCTCCAAGCTGCAACTAACCCATATCAAAGTGTATGGTCATAGCATCACCATTAACAAAGGAGAAGGTGCCCAGATCATGGTAGGAATGTAGGCTCTTTCGTTTGCCATTTTTTCATTCATAATCAAAGGGAGGGGAGAAATGAATATGAATTGGATTGGGTGAAAATTTGGCATAATAACTGGGAAAAAGTCTATCATTTATTATTGATTTATTGCATTCTATTCCACCTTTACTCCAAGGAGCTCAAGGTGGCATATATGGTTCTCCCCCAACCCATTATATCTTCACAACAACCCTGTGAGGTAGGTTAGACTAAGAGAAAGTGAGTGGCCCAAGGCCAAACAGTGACCTTTGTGGCTAGGTGGGGATGAACACAGGTCTCCCTAGACCTAGTCAGACACTCTAGCCACCCTTTTCCCTGGAATACTTTGTTCAATGACCCAGCAAATGGTTCTAGAGATCTCATGGTACAATGAGGGAGGCTTAAGTAGAGTACAGGGATCAGAAGTGCTCAAACCCAAAGACTATTTTCAATGCCAATGTTAACAATAATTAACATAATAATAATTAAGGGAGCACCTCAAAACATGTACAGAAGGTCTTTCACTCACCACTGTGAAACCATAGACAAAGTTCTAACATCTTTGATGGGGGGGGGGAAGCATTTCTGTGTTGGATGGCATACCTCCCAGGTTGATGTGGGCTTTGGTACCTCTTTTTAAAGATGTTAACCAATGGGAATTAGTGGTTGCTTACTAGGGATGGACAGGCGTACCCCTGCCTAGCTTCTCTGGGCATTCACCCAACCCCTGCCCCTGCTCGCACACCCCCGGACCCTCACTCAAGCCCCACGCCCACTCGCTGAGCTGCCTGCACTTACCTGGCCCCATCCTCCTCTGCCGCAATGGCCATGTTTTGAAAAAACATGGCGATCATAAAACTGCACACATAGACTTATATGCAAAATGGCACCATGAATCTTGCATACAGTACACAGGCAATTCACAGAGCCATTTTGCGTATACGTCTATGTGCAAAATATGTGCACAGGGCCCAGGTAAGTGCAGGAGGCTTGGCAAGCATGTGGTGGTCAAATGGGGGCTTGGCGGGAGCAACTCAGGGCATGGGCGTGGGTGGTCTGCAGGACCCCCGAACTGAGATGGGTGCCTGCACCACCCTTATTGTTTACAGCTGGGGATGTTGAAAGAATCCATTTGAGGTGTGGAGATTGGGGTTGTTGTTTTTTTGTCATCTCCCCCCTGGGACTCCAACTTGCTCATCTGCAAGCTGGCCCAACTCGGTGTGCAACAAGTCAAACCAGCTCATGGTTTTTCAGCTTTTTTAATTTGTGAAATTCGTGATTTGTGCAAAATATCTCAACTCCGCAAAGATTTAGACCTGTAACATTTTCTACAAATTAAAAAACAAAAAAAAAACAAAAAGCAAAGCTGATAAAGTTCCTGAGTATCAGGAACCGACCTGCAGCTCAGCTTGCAAGTAAGACAACCTGACTTACAGTAGGCACAAGGTGTGCCAGAAATGTCTACAATGTGTTGTTTCTCCCTTCTTTCTCTTCTTAGTTGAATGGTGAGGTGGCCAGCATCCCTGCAACACTGGATGGTGGAAAAATCAAAGTCTCCAACAGCAATGCACAGCCCACCATTGAAACAGATTTTGGCCTTAAGGTGACATACAACGATGACTGGGCCATAGTAGTGACTCTCCCAAGTAGCTACTATGGTGCCACCTGTGGGCTCTGTGGGAATTTCAACGAGGACCCAGATGATGACATGACTCATCATAATGGCACCCGAACCTCATCTGCCATAGACTGGGCCAGGAGCTGGAAAGTCAATGATCAGGACCCTGCCTGCTCCGATGCCTGCCAAGGTAACTGCCTCACCTGTGATGAAGGGAAGATGGAACTGTACAGCAGTGAGAAGTATTGTGGGATCATCAGCAAAGTTTCCTTTAGAGTGTGTCATCCCACCGTGAGCCCCACTAACTACTTCAATGATTGCATCACTGGAATGTGTTTAAACAGCGGAGACAACCATGTGCTCTGCCAATTGGTGGGGGCATATGCCACTGCCTGCAAAGAACACGGCATTACCATTGATGAGTGGGAGATGATGTCTGGCTGTGGACAAGCCCAGCCTGAGGACAGGACAAATGAGACCTCAGTTGAAGGCATCAGCACTGAAGGGAATCTTCAGCCATCAGCTGGTGAGCATACCAACAGCACTGCATGCACAAAATGAGAGGAGGTTGCAGCACTAGTTTAGGGTTGGCTAAGGCAATGGAGGCAAGAGAGAGATGCAGGAAGAGCCGTGGGGGGGGGGACTCCTTAGAGCAGAAGAAGGCAGGAGTTAGATCAGGATCTACTGGTGATTTGCAGTAGATCAAGAAGGACTTTCAACTCCCAATGGCTTTACACTAATAAAAATAAAAACAAGATGCTTTTTTTCCTTTTTTTCAAGAAAGCTGGGTGGGGTGGGGTGGACAAGACACAAGATTAGACTTGCATATGAAAGGATTTGTGTGCACTTCTGAAAACAAATGCCTGGGCTGAGCATGTGGTCAGAGGCACCTTTTTCCTCAATTCTATATGTGCCTCCATGAGCCACCTGGCTCCAGCTGGTGGATCTTGGGGGCCCTAGAGAAAAACAAAGCTGATCCTGCAAGCCTAAAATGTATCCACCCCTGCCTTGGAGTAGGGATGAGGGACCTGCAGCCCTAGGCTTAATTTCATGCTGCCTTGATTTCATGTGGCCCACAAAGATGAGGTGGGAGACAAGAGAGAGAGGTGGAGGTGGGCTGGGTTGGGAAAGAGAGATGGGTTGGGATAGAAATATGAATGAGCAAATGAGTGATGTTTGAGCTCACCAAAATTATCTAGACATCGGCTCCCTGATCATCTCTCCTCAATTTGCATTCGTGTTTGCGATTGCTGTTTGTTTCACACTCAAAACAAGCAGCTTTCAAACATGTGTGTTGTGCAAGCAAGTCCTAAATTTGCACAAATTTCCCAGATGGTACAAATTTCCCCCACAAACTAAAGATTTAAAATGTGCGCATGTTGAGGAAGTTGCGCATGTTGAGGAAGTTACACAACTTTCAAGTATTCATTTTGCAGACATGGAAGTAATTTGGGGAATTTGCAAACATTTTCAGAGAAAACATTTTTCAGAGATGTGATCTGTTTCTCTTTGGGATTGTGAATGGGGCATTTTTGAATGATTTACAATCTGAAATGAAAAGCTCATACAGCCCTAGACAGAAAGAGGACATGAGAACAAACCCCACCCACTTTGAGCTGTTGCCCCACCTGCTGCTGGCATGCGGACCCCAATATATTAACCCAGAGGGGATGCGGCCCTCAACAGAAAAAAGGGTTCCCTACCACTGACTATGGCAAGCCTTGGCTGTTATGAAGCCCACAATTTTCTTTCATTGCATTATTGTGTTGTACAGCTAGCTCCCTGTGGAAACCCACTGTCTCTGGGGCTGCCCTCGATCTCTAGAAGGCGGGCAAAGCCTCTTTAAAAAGTTCTTCTGGTACAGGTGGGTCAGCAGGCACACTTTGTGTTAGTGTCCCAGGCCAGGCTGGCCCAAAACATTTTGCTGCCTGAGGGAAAGAATGAGATGGCATCCCCTCCCATTCCACATGCAAAAGCCAACTGAACTGGCAGTCTACCCTTTCTTCAGCACTGCCAATGGGACAGCATCCTCACAGGAACTGCCTTATACTTCCTATTGCCTTATGCTGAATCAGACCATTGTTTCATCTAGCCCAGTATTGTCGACACTGACTGGTAGCAATGGCTGTCCAGGGGTTCAGGCAGCATTCTTGCTTAGCTCTACTTGGAGATGCTGGGGATCGAACCTGGAACCTTCGGCATGCAAAACAAGTGCTCTACCACTGAGCTACAACCTGGCTTCTCCACGCATAAGGCAACAGGCTAACTTAGGGGGCACAAGGCACACAACTTTCTCCTGCAACACCTTGTTGCTGCCTGCCAGCATCTGCTGCCTGAGATGACCACCTCACTCTGCCTAATGGTAGGGCCAGCCCTGCTTTCAGGGTAACGGTTCCCTACAATGGCCCACATATCATTTCAAGTGCTGTTTATGAATGTTAGGGCCATAAGCAGAAGCTTGGGCCCTAGTTCTTCCTCTTTATGGTCTCTAAAACTGGCTGTGAGCACTGCAACAACATACAAAGTGATAATCTAGGGAACTTGTGTAATGAATCTATGAGTAAATAAAATGGTTTATAATGCCCAATCTATTCTTGCACCTCCCCTGTCCTCTCCCCCCAAAACAGACCATACCTGTCCTGAAAACAGCCACTATGAGGCCTGCGGAAATGCCTGCCCAGCTACCTGTTCTGATCCATCAGCTCCTTCCACCTGCAAAAAGCCCTGTGTGGAATCCTGTCAGTGCAATGATGGCTATGTTCTCAATGGCAAGCAGTGTGTCCCTGCCAAGAACTGTGACTGCATCTACAATGGCCTCCATTACAAGGCCGGGGAGGAGTTCTGGGATGATGAGAATTGCCACTCCCATTGCAAATGTGACCCCAGTCTGGGCAGAGTGAATTGTCGGAAGGCCAGTTGCAAAGCCAGTGAGAAATGTGCCATGGTGAACGGCGTGCGCCGCTGTAAGGGAACGATGTACTCCACCTGCATAGGGACCGGAGACCCTCACTACACCACCTTTGATGGAAGGAAGTACGACTTCCAAGGCACCTGCATTTATCAGATGGCAGGGGTCTGCTCTGAGGACCCCACCCTCACCCCATTTTTAGTCACAGTGGAGAACAACAATCGAGGCAGTAAGGCCGTGTCCTTCACCAAGGTGGTGACTCTGAAGGTCTACAACATGATCATCAGCCTGAGGCAAGATTATCCACGTAAGATTCAGGTACAAAAAATGCTGATGGATGGGAAGTTTGGGGGAGCTTTGAATTAGGGAAACTGCAGGGCTTAGATTGCCCAGAATCAAGTGTTTGTGGGATTACTAACTGTGAAGCTTTGAGCCTCCAAGCCATTTGCTTCTCAGGTTTGTGCCACACTATATAATTTTCCTGTATACCTTAAGGCACACCTTATCCTATATGCCAAATCATCTCAGTCTATGGGAAAATTATATAGTGTGACACAAACCTGAGAAGCAAATGGCTTGGAGGCTCAAAGCTTCACAGTTAGTGAAGCCCTAATCTGTGCCCTAATCAGTATAAATTATGCACCTTTCTATACATGAAAGAACATATGCTTTTACTTATAAGGCAACTGTTCTTAGTACAGCAGGAAACATATCATATTGAGAGTGTTTCCAGCTGAGGCTTTTATAGCACCATTACCTTGCTTCATTCACAGAATTATACAAGGGGTCCTGATAATGCCATTTTCCACTTGTAATCCGCTATCCGCCCTTGTTTTCCCACTACTTCATTTCATTTTTTTTTTCCTTACTGCTGTAAATCCATTAAGTAAAAAAAAGAAGAAGAC
Organism: Heloderma suspectum; assembly: GCF_057233095.1. NCBI lineage: Eukaryota > Metazoa > Chordata > Lepidosauria > Squamata > Helodermatidae > Heloderma > Heloderma suspectum. The sequence goes on from NC_139467.1 coordinate 20,421,865, forward strand.
AGAATCGCTTCACAGTACTCTCTGATGGTTAGATCTAGGAGCCCTACATCTGGAAGCACTGGAACTCTCCCCGGGTCATAAGCATTCCGATGCTACTACTTTGCTTGCCCTGGGAAACCATGAGTTTAAAAATAAAAGCATGCTAGTTTGGGTTGGGGGAGGAAGAGACATATAATATAATTCACTTATGGGGAGATGTTTTGGTTGTTTCCAATGGGCTTTTCCTTGTTGTTGTTTGCTATCAGTTTCTCCCTTGTTTCTTTTATTTCTTTTATTTATATCTCACCTTTTTGCTAAAGAAAAACCTGATGAGGCTATTTTTCTGTCTTTTTGGACATGTTGTCTTCTTTGCTCTTGGTCCACTGCCACCAGCCTCCTTCTCTTTTATCTCATCCCCTCCTGTGTTCATCTGCTTCTTTTCACCTGCTGTGTTTGCAGACAGCTATGCAGACGATACCACCCTAATGGCAGAAAGTGAAGAGGATCTAAAGAGCCTCTTGTTGAGGGTGAAAGAGGAGAGTGCAAAAGCTGGTTTGAAACTCAACATTAAAAAAACGAAGATCATGGCATCTGGCCCCATCACTTCCTGGCATATAGAAGGGGAAGAAATGCAAGCAGTGACAGATTTTATTTTCTTGGGCTCCAAGATCACCGCAGACGGTGACTGTAGCCATGAAATTAAAAGACGCTTGCTCCTTGGGAGGAAAGCTATGGCAAACCTAGACAGCATAGTAAGAAGCAGAGACATCACCTTGCTGACAAAGGTCCGTCTAATCAAAGCTATGGTTTTTCCCAGTAGTAATGTATGGCTGTGAGAGCTGGACTATAAGGAAGGCTGAGCACCAAAGAATGGATGCTTTTGAACTGTGGTGCTGGAGAAGACTCTTACGAGTCCCCTGGACTGCAAGGAGGTCAAATCAGTCCATCCTAAAGGAAATCAACCCTGAGTGCTCATTGGAAGGACAGATACTGAAGCTGAAGCTCAAATATTTTGGCCACCTAATGCGAAGAGAAAACTCTCTGGAAAAGACCCTGATGCTGGGAAAGACTGAAGGCAAAAGGAGAAGGGGACGGCAGAGGATGAGATGGCTAGATAGTATCACCGATGCAATGAATATGAACTTGAGCACACTCCGGGAGAGAGCGCAGGACAGGAAGGCCTGGCATGCTATGGTCCATGAAGAGTCGGACACGACTGAACAACAACAACAACAACAACAACAATCCTATCTCATATTTTCTCCTGCATGGAGCTACATTTCTTCAACTGCCAGATCAACTATGCTTTTTGTCACATATGGTTTCTCTGCAAGGCATTCTGTGAAAGAAAAAATGCATTCCACAAAATGCGAACATTTGAAAAATGCACAGAAAACACTGTGTACGTATCTAAAATACACAGAAGCGCACTTTCGTCAATGGGTGCATGTGTACAAAAATGTGTACATTTGAAAAATTAGTAAAAAAAAGAAGTGTGGATTTCTGTGCAGGGAAAAGCAACAACAACAACAACAACAAACTCGTATGGTACCAGGACAGGATGAGCTTAGTGGTGGAAACCTGAGAACGTCTATGAGATTGAGATGTGCAGATCTCCCCATTCCAATTCTGTATCCTATAGCTGGGCATTTTGGTGCTTGATATTTAGAATCATACAATCATAGAATAGGGATGCAAGGGGCATATAAGACCATTGAGTCCAACCCCCTGCTCAGTGCAGAAATCCAAGTCAGAGCATCCCTGACAGATGGCTGTCCAGCTTCATCTTGAATGCCTCCAGTGTGGGAGAGACCACCACCTCCTTATGGAATTGGTTCCATTGTCATATTGCTCTAACAGTCAGGAAGTTTCCTGATGTTCAGCCGGAATCTGGCTTCCTGTCACTTGAGCCCATAATTCCGTGACCTGCACTCTGGATGATTGAGAAGAGATCCTGGCCTTCCTCTCTGTGACAACCTTTCAAGTACTTGAAGAGCACTATCCTATCTCCCCACAGTCTTCTCTTCTCAAGGCTAAACATGCCCAGTTCTTTCAGTCTCTCATCCTTGTAAGGCTTTGTTTCCAGTCCCATTTCCAACAGACTCCTTTACTTTCTGGGAGGCAGCTCTTGGACCCTGATTATTTAACTCTTTTAGTAGTACTAATCACTCATCAGCGGCAAATCCTCTATGGACATTCTAGATAATTTCACACAATGAGTTCACATGGTCCTTCTGCCTCATGAATGGGTGTTCCTTGCATGGTCTGAAAAGATAGTCTGGGTCTTGGCATTTAAAAATTTGTATTTTTTATTATTATTTTGAGGTTGTTGTGAGTTTTGCTTCTTGATGTATTTTATGTTGCTTTTAATTTTATGGATTTATGTTCTCTTTTGTATCTAGAAAGCCACCTCAGTAACTTTACGATATGGAGCAGCATACAAATAAAATAAAATATAAGTAGCTTGTAATGGAATTTTCAGCAACCAGAAAATTGTGTGATAGTTTCAATCCTCATATAAAAGATGTGGCTTTGTAGATCAAATTTAAGAAGATAAGGAAAGGTTTGGAGGACAACTTTGAAGATGGACACCTCACACCTTCTGTGTCCAAGCTTGATTTCTACAGTTCAGAAACCTATACTGAACTGCCAGTCTGCAGAAAGATATTTCTCTTTCATCCCCTTTACTTATCATCCAAGAATTAATTCCCTTCTCTTTCTTAGGCTAGCAGAGTTGGATCAACTCCATAGGGTAACTCATATATTGGATATCCAGTTATCTGGATCCACTCAGCTAATGAGCAACTGGACCAATCCCTTGTTTTCTAAATTCACTGCAAAACCCTTAATGGTCTCTTCCACTTGTTTTCCAGGTCAACGGAGTCTTTGTGGACCTGCCATTCTCCTACGAAAATAAACTCAAGATCTACATCAGTGGCGTCCATGGGTTCATCAAGACAGACTTTGATCTGAGAGTCAGCTTTGACTGGTACAGCTATGCCAGGGTCATTATTCCTGATGCTTATGCCAATGCTATCTGTGGACTCTGTGGAAATGCCAATCAGGATCCCAGCGATGACTTTATCATGAAGGATGGAATGGAGACAACAGATGAAATCCAATTTGCAGACAGCTGGAAGGTGAAGGAGGTCCCAGGGTGCTCAGCAGGATGTACTACTGACTGTCCAGTGTGCAAGGAGGCAGAGAAACAAACCTACAAAGGGGACCGGTTCTGTGGGGTCCTCATCAGAAAGGATGGGCCATTCAGGCAGTGCCATGCAGCTATTGACCCAACCCCCTACTTCGATGACTGTATCTTTGACACCTGCCAATACAAGGGCCACCACGATGCTCTCTGTGGTGCCATCAGTGCCTATGTGACACCCTGCCAAGCCCAGGCCATCCAAATTGGGCAATGGAGATCAGCCTCCTTCTGCAGTAAGTGTTACCCTCTACATCTTCATTTGCCTATGTGCCTTTCCATGAACACAAGCCACTAGGGAAGTGCGAAAATTTCCTGCATGCCCTGTTTGCAACCCTGAATGCAAGCGTGAGCATGAGAACATATCTGCCAAAAATGTTCACAAATTACCAAACATATGCTCACGTTCAGTTGGTGCAACGTTCCCTGTTCCATTGGCACAAATTTTAAAAGCAGCCCTGCTTTAGTCTATGCAGGAAATGTGCACAAATTTGAGGATTTTGCGCAACTTCAACATTCGATACCTTCATTTTGCGCAGTTTTCCCATTCTTGCAAAATGGGCAGCAATTGCAAATGCAAGGGATGAGTGGCAAGCTGATGTTTGGAAAATATTGGAGAGCTCAAATATTGCTTGTTCACCCATCCCTACAAGCCACTGAATGCTCGCCCCACATGAAAACATGTGTGCCAGCACAAGGCACAGAACCATACTGGGAGTGGACTTCTCATTCATTGTTCCTCATGGAATATCTGGTCTGAGCAAAAATCTAGGGTTGTGCGAAAGTCACTTACTTTTTCAAGGGGGTGATTCGCGGTGGGGGGAAGCGCTCCGCACCTCCCCCCGAAATCCTTACCCGGCCTGCTCCGCACCTCAGCAACTCCGCGGAGCTGCCAGACAGGTGCATTCGCAGGCGTGCGGAGCCTGCGGACACATATGGTGGCAGCTACAGTTGCTGCCATTTGCATTCCTGGTTTTTTGCCATGATAGGCTATGTAAATATTTACGTAGCCTATCATGGCCTCTGCAGGGACACAAATGGTGTCCGCCGTGATAGGCTACGTAAGTATTTACGTAGCCTATCATGGCAAAAATGCAGAAGCGAATGGTGGCCGCAGACACAGCCGCCATTAGCAAAGCGGCGCAAACGGCACCAGGTAAGTGCTCCATTTCGCATGCCTTTCGCGGGGTGGGGGGGCGAGGGGCTTGGCTCCGCCACGGATTTCGGGGGGCTGAATGCACTGGCATTCAGCCTCACTGAGATCCGTGGTGGAATTCTCTGACATCCCTACAAAAATCATCATGACTTTTGTGTTCTTCCAAAGTTTGTAGTGAAATAGTATATTAAAAAAAAAAATGCTTATAAATAGAAACTGCACTGTTTAAATAGGGATTATTATTATTTTTTTATTATGCACAAATATTTTCTACAGTTTTTGAGCCCAAAGCAATATTTGGCTTTGACAATACAACAGTGGCACACAGGCCATGATCAGAATAAACCCTGGAAGTCATTTTATCCCCCAAATAAACATTACAGATATATGAGAATTTCATTGTCACTTCAAAACATGTGAACATGCCCCGTTTGAAGCTCTGATTGCAAGCACAAGCATGTGACAGCTGACAATATTAGTGCTTATGTGTCTGATTTGTACACATCTCTTGATTTGCAGGAAATTTGTGCAAATTTGTGCAAATTTGGGGAAATTTACACAAATCTCCTGTTCAATCAGGTTTCCCATTCATGCAGAGTGAGCTGTGATTGTGAACAGAAATCAGACACACGATGTTGTTGGGAAAATCCTGGTGCTCTCGAACATCGCTTATTATTCGCCCATCCCTACTGAAGGCCAACTTCATGTTCTTTCCCCTTCCATTTTCAGGAGGAAAAAGGAGATTACAAACCAAATCAGTCCTAATATATGATGTCTTTTGGAAGGTGACAGCACTCTTGAACCCTATTAGGACTTAAATAGTTCTTGAAAGTCTTATAATAAGTGATAATGCTTATAGGAACTAACCTTTGGAGGAGGTCCCACATTACATTAAACATTCCTTTCCTTGGGCAGTCATTCAGGTTACTACTACTTATCGCTAAAACCCCTGTTGAAATATGGGTTTTTGCTAGCATGTAGGGATGGCACGGGTATCCAGTTGGGACTAAAAACTTGGTGATTTCTCAACAGCTCAGCCCCCCGGACACCAGTCTGTGGACCGCTACACTTGCCCAACCCAATGTGCGCCAGGTCCTGCTGCTCCGCCAAGCCACCATTCTGCACAAAATGGTGGCTTGGCCTTTTCTGTAATGGCTGATTTAACTTAAATGGCCACCATAAAGCAGCCATTTACATAATATTACAGACGTAAATGGACCATTTGTGCCTATAATCCTGTGTAAATGGCTGCCTTGTGGCTGCCATTTCCATAAATGAGGATTTATGAAAGAGGCCGAGCTGCCATTCTTACCAAAATGGTGGCTTGGCGAGGGATCAGGCAGCCACGTGCTGCTCACCCATGGACCGCCCGGCGGCTCAAAGCACATAGCAAACAGCGTTGGGCAGGTAGTGGGGGTCCAGCAAGCAGTGCACAGGGCAAGCTGGGGTCAGTTTGCCCATCCCTACCAGCATGTTGTTTCCTTCTGGAATATTCTCATAAGGATCTGCTCCTGCTCTCTTCCTGACTAAACGTTGCCTCCCCAGAATATTTTACTATTATTCCTAGGGATGGCGGAGAATTCTGCCATGGACTCCAGTAAGGCCAGATTCTTTAGAATCCGGCCCCTCGGAGTCCGTGGCGGAACGGACTGCTCCCCCTGCCACCCCGCAAAATCCCCACGGACCGGATTCTACCTGCCTCCGGTGGGTCCGAATCCAGCCGCTGCAGTCTCCAGCTCCGGTGTGTGGCCGTGAATGACATCCTGCATAGGGGACACCATTTGCATCCCTCCTTTAGCCATGATAGGCTATGTAAATACTTACGTAGCCTATCACGGCAAAGAGCAGGGATGCAAATGGCATCTGCTACTCCATTTGCATCCCTGTTCTTTTACGTAGCCTATCACAGCAGGACTCCATTTGCAGCTGCAGCAGCCCGGCAGTGGACGGAGGTCCAGCTGCGGATGGCCCAGCCGGTGGCTCCACGGAGTTGCCGTGGAGAGGCATCAGCCGGGGAGGATTCCGGGGGGGAGGAACGGATCACCTCCCCCCCCCGGTGGGCCCCCCACAGACACAGGTGAGTGGGGTTTTGTCAACCCCTAATTATTCCCAGCATGCCTAGCTATTAGGCCTATCACAGCTTTGCATTCTAGGGAGAACAATTGTACTGCCATACTGAAGGGTTAGAACACAATACATTGCTTTTAATCCATTTGTTCTATTCCAGACACTCAAACCCATACCCCTTCTATAACAAAGGCAATAGGAATCCTAATTAGTGTATCACTCATCTCTGATGACTGTTCCCTTCCCTCCATACAGCATTACAGAGAGCCAGTGTGGTGTAGTGGTTAGAGTGTTGGACTGGGACTCAGGAACTCTAGGTTCTGGTCCCCACTCAGCCATGAAGCTCAGTGGGTGACTACTCTCAGCCCAGTCTACTTTACAGGGTTGTTGTGAGGGTAAAATGGAGAGGAGGAGGATTATGTATACCAAGTTGAGTTCTTTGGAGGAAAAAAGGAGGGATATAAATGGAAGGGAAAAAAAATATTGTTCGGGATTCAGCTTTCCTCCATCCTTGGTGCTCTACTTTGATTCAATCGAGGCCCTATAATTAGAAGTATTTTCTGTCAACCCACCATTTCAGGAAAGTGGAGAATGGCTATGTATCTCTCAAAGCCAGTTATACGCTTAATAGTGCACTGAAACTCGAGTGAAGCTGCTAGATTATTTTCTGACAAGAAGATGTTGAATTCCGACCATGTTACAAATAATATGATTTTGATTTATATTATCCTCACATCTGTATGACTTTTTTTCCCTCCAGTGTAGGCCACCTTGGATTCCTTGAAGTGGGAAAAGGTGGGATATAAATGTAATAAATAAATAAATGGGCACTAGAATTCATATGGCATTTTCTGAATGCCCATCCTTTCTGATAAGGAATACTGTTTGGGATATTCCACTATTGCTTGTAATATAGTACCTAGACTAAATGCATTGTGACTGCTAAATTGCAAGAATCTCCACTCTTTTCCCCCATACTTCCCTTCCAGGTACTCCCTGCCCACGTAATTCCCACTACGAACTTTGTGGAAATGGCTGCCCCGCCACTTGTCATGATCTCTCGCCTCCAGAAACATGTGATGCTCTGTGTGTAGAAGGCTGCTTTTGTGACTCTGGATTCATCCTCAGTGGGGATCAATGTGTCCATCTTGCTGAGTGTGGCTGTGTGCACCAGGGCAGATACTACAAGAAGGGAGAGGAGTTCTACCCTGGCACCTCCTGCCAGGAGAAGTGCCGCTGCATGGACAACGGAGCCATCGATTGCCAAACGTTCTCCTGTGGAGCTCATGCAGTGTGCAGGGTGGAGAACGGTGTACAAGGCTGCCATCCCATTGGACATGGAATAACAACAACGACTGGAGGCCGCCATTATATTTCCCTTGATGGACAGAGTTTTGAATTCCAGGGCTCCTGCACTTATACCTTGGCCAAAGTCTGCAGCAATGATCCTCGGTTAGTGGCATTTTCTGTGTTGGTGGAGAATGAGAAACTTGATGATGGGACTTCGCCTCTGATGAAGACAGTTGTGGTCTCTGTTCATGGATATTCTGTTGTTCTCGAAAGGGGAATGAAATGGAAGGCTATGGTATGTTCTTATTACACTAGTATGAGTGAATGACAAATGCTGGTGCTGATCTCGTAGGTGTTTACATTCATTTATATGTAGATGCAAGTGGTTGCCTGTGTGTGTGTGCATGTGTGTGTATGAACGGAACTAAACCCCCTCCCCAAAACATATGATGTGTTGCTTATACAGGTAGATGGAGAACACTATACTTTGCCAATGAATACAGTTGATGGGAAACTCTGGATCACTCAGGAGGGGAACAATATCATTGTCCATTCATCCTTTGGCCTCACAGTCCTTTATGATACTTCCTCGTACGTCCATGTGTCCATCCCCAGCACTTACCAGGGACACATGTGTGGTCTGGGTGGCAATTTCAATGGTGATAAGAGTGATGATTTCATGTTACCCAATGGGAAAGTCACTGAAAGTGTGGATGAGTTTGGGGCCTCCTGGAAAGTCCCTGTGGACGGTGTCCTTTGCACCAATGGCTGTGGCGAGAGATGCCCCATCTGCAATACAGCCCAGACTGCACCATACAAGGCTGAGAGCTCCTGTGGAATGATCCAGTCCAAATCAGGCCTGTTCAGAGACTGTCACCCATTGGTGAGCCCTGCTGACTACATGAGACATTGCCTGCATGACATGTGTGCAGCCAACGGAGCAGGGGAAACCCTCTGTCGTCACCTTCAAGCTTATGCAGCTGCATGCCAACTGGCTGGAGCCAAGCCTGGAGCCTGGAGAACAACCTCCTTCTGCTGTAAGTTTGCCAATTAATCTATAGCCCTTCTGCTTGGCTGTAATTAAGGATGTCTGTCACTGGGAAATCCGGTCCTTTGGGGGCTCAATGGAGTTCTGCAGCATGCCCAAAGTGGTTTGCATTTGCAGGGTTCCTGAACTGTGTGTGTGTGTGTGTTGAGCTGTAATTTGCACAAATAGATATTTTTGGCTGTGATTTGTGGAAATTTGCATAATTGCATGTGTCATTTATGTAATTTCGAACAAGGTGGCCAAGGGGTGGGTGTGGGGGTTTCTTGCTTTTGAAACTTAAAAAAAAAACAAACACCAACCCTCATGCCTCCTTGTAGTAGAACAAGACTCAGTCTCTGCAGCCTTCTGGCCTGGCAGCCCTTCCTAGAATGCCCATGGGACTACAGCAGCAGTAGAAAGCAGCAGAAAATCACTGCTCCCTTTTGCATGGGATGAATTGGGGGGGGGGATGATTTTTGGCCCACCTTTATTATAATCCTCCTTGAAGCTGCTTCACAAAGCCTGTGCTGTAGGCTTTTGTTTGGCTGTTGCTCCAAACAAACTGGAGATGAAATGCAGCTTTGGAAATGCATCCAAAATGGAGATGAAATACATCTCCAGCCATTTCATCTCCCTTTTCCCATACGCACGACAGGAGACGGGGGGGGGGGTAATATTAGAAGCAAACATGAGAGGCAATCACTTGCCCAGGTCCACACTGTATAGTTTATGACTGAGCAAGGATGGCTGAGACTAACCCAGGTCTCTCTTATCAGATCTTCTGTCCTCTTGCATTACACTGGCTCTTGACATCTTTTCAGAGTACTACAGGTATGGGGAAAACTGTACTGCACAGAACTTTATTTAAATGTATAACCCCCTCCAAATGCTTCAGTACAGCATACCTACACACACACACACACACACACGCTCTTCACAACTATCCAGTGACTGGGCTAAGAGAAATTGCCCCAGGATCACCCAATGGGTTGCATGGCTGAGCAGGAATTTGATCCTGAGGCTTTCTTCACACGGAGCTTTTATCCTGCGATTGAGATTGCTCCTTCTCAGAAGTTCGCGGGCTCTTTACATGACACACTGACCTTCCAAGGCGTCTCTTGCACTAAATGCCCTTTGTTCCGTTTTTAAATAGATAGCAGGTAATGAGCTATCAGATTACTCCATTGTGTTCTGCGTGAGTTCTCTGCAAGAAAAGAGGAAAAGTGGCAAGAAGAGGAGCGAGATCAATGAAAGATGATGGAAGGCTCAGATATGGGGAGAAGGAGAGGGGGGGAAGGGGAGGGGGGAAAAGAAGCAGGTGAAAAAGGGAGTAGTCATGTTCCTGCATTGGAAACAGAAGCAGAAAGCCCCGCTTTAAATGCAGGATTTTATGCTGGTGTAGAGAAGCCCTGGGTCTCCTTGGCTTTAGTGTAGCACTGTATCCAGTATGCCACACTGGTTGTCTATGAATGAGAGAGTTTTCTCTTCTGTGCATCGGATAAATGTTCAGGAGCCCTCTCAGTGTAGGGCTATGACAAGCCAAGAGGCCCTAACACACACACTAAGCAGATCTATAGATATGTCCGGAGTAGAGAGCATCTGATTCCATTCTCATTTTCTACATATTGCATTGCTCTTTTCAGCCCTCTCCTGCCCAAACAACAGCCACTACGAGCTGTGCACCCGAAGCTGCGATTTCACATGTGCTGCCTTGTCTGCTCCATCCCAGTGCACGGGAGACTGCTTTGAAGGCTGCCAGTGTGACCCTGGCTATGTGTTTGAGGGAGAGGAATGTGTGTCCATGGACAAGTGTGGCTGTGCATACAATGGACGCTACATCAAGGTGGGTGCTGGTTCATGAAGCAGACTGTTTAGGGCTCACCTGAGGTGCTGTGATCATGAAACAGCTGGAGCAAACCTAGACCTATAGATATTTGTTGCTGCAGTGGGGCATTTATTGATGTGTGTGCTGATTTGGCTCTCTATATTTGTCCCATAGTGTCTGTCAGGTTGCCCCTGTTGCCTACTGAATTCTCCAATAGCCAAAATCAGCACTCAGACAAAAGGGCTGCTTTCCAAGGCTTTAATTCCATATATCCTAATGAGGCATACAGATGCTACTTGCTTGAGACTCAGAGAAACTACAAAGGAACAGCCATCTAGGGGTTCCTAAGGGTTAGGACGTCAGTTGATCTCCGTTTGAGAAAAACGCAGCAATTATCTAGGGGTGTACAAAATCCCACTTACCTGGCTTCGCTGGGGTCCGCAGGTGGGGGGAGGCAATCCGTTCCTCCCCCCGGAATCCTCGATGGGAGTGGGATGCGATCCGTTCCTCCCCCCCCCTAGAATCCTGCCCAGCCGGCTCTGCTCTGCAGCCAGTCCGTGGAGCTGCCAGCCAGGCTGATCCGCAGTGGGGCCTCCATCCGCTGCCAGGCTGCTGTGGACGCAAATGGCGTCCTGTGTAGGGGATGCCATTTGCGTCCCTATGCTAGCCCGTGATAGACTATGTAAATATTTACATGGCCTATCACAGCTAAAGCGGGAATGCAAATGGTGTGGGGGATGCCATTTGCATCCCTGATTTAGCCGTGATAGGCTATGTAAATATATACGTAGGCTATCATGGGCTAGCATAGAGACTCAAATGGCAGCCGCTATGATGGCCATTTGCAGCCGCAGCAGCCCGGCAGCAGCCAGAGCCGCTACCACTGCCACTTCAGCCACTGCCACCACATCCGCCACCAGGTAGGTCTGTCCCAGGGGGGATTCCACGGGGGGGGAGGCCGTTCTGCCACAGACTCCGGGGGGGTGGATTCTTTAGAATCCGGCCTCACTGGAGTCCGTAGCAGAATACTCTGACATCCCTACAATTCTCTGAACTTAAGGGGTGGGAGGGGAAGATCTCCCCCTCTCCCACGATGTTTCTGGGTGCAGCTGTTGACGTCAAGCCAATTGGTCTGAGCTCCAAAGCTCGGCCCCTGCAATCTCTCACTTGTGCCTGTGTCTGCGCCTCGCGTCTAAAAGTTCAGGTTGTCCCTCCCTCTCCCACACCTGGTTCACTGTCACTCCTAGGGATGTGAGAAGGGGGGGATCCCCCTCCAGCTGTACCTCTGAAATCTGAGAGAGTTCCTCCCTCATGAGTTGTCTCTCCCCCTCAGAACCAGAGCCACTTTGGGACTCTAGGGGCTCAGATACAACCTTGACAGTGTCAGCCTGCTGTGGATCTGGTATGCTGTATTTGGCAATGCAGCACAGCTGAAACTAGATTTATGCTGGATGTTCATCAATGCTATGTAGAGATGGCTGTCATGGGGAAATCCAGCCCTTTTGGGGGCTCAGGGAATTTCCCTAGAAGCTGAAGCTCAGCTTGCATTTGTGAATTGAGCTACAAGCTTTTTCCTGAAATCCAGAAACTTATTTCCCCCACCCTAAAATCTCATTTTCCCCAGGATCCCCAGCATGGTGCCAATGGCTGCCATTTTAGCAAATTGCAGTAGTAATTTGCTTAATTTGCACAGGTTTTAGCTGTCAATTGCGAATTTACATTTTTATTTTATTTTTTTGCAAATTGTGGCTGTAATTTGTGCACATGATGCAAAATTGTGCAATTTACAGCTGAATTTTTCACAAATTATGCAGATATGTGCAATTTGTGCAGCTGTGTTGTTTATGCAAATAATAATTTATGGAAATTCTGCCAGCTGGCCCAACTCATTGTTCATCAAGTCAAGTGAGCTGGTGGAAGATGGAATGTAATCTGGGGCTTGAGCCAATGAAAGTTTGTCAAGCTCCACCCCCCAGTCAGATTCCTCTGACATCCCTAATTTTACAGCAAATTAATACCATTGAGCCCCTTGATATACTCCCTGGAGAAAACCCCTGCTGTTGGAAATGTTCACCTCCTTTTTTGCTTGTTTACAGCCATTCTGGACCACCACCACCATCTGCTACTGCTTTGATAACTTTTTTTAGGGCTTTTCTTTCCTCTCTTTCATTCTAGCCAATCAGGGATCACACAATGAACATAACCAATTAGGTTTGGCTTATATGTCAATGTTACTGATGGCAAACCAAGTTGTTTTAGAGTGAGCATATGGTTTTCTGGATGGTCACATCCCAGTCAGGAAGGCGGGGGCAAACAAGACCAATTTAGAGTAATACTTCCTGAAGAGCAAACATTTTCATTATTTTTGCAGTGATCCCTGAGAGATTGATGAAGGGGGGCACCTTTTGATGATGATAAAAGTATTTACAGAAATCATCCATCCCCCTTTTGGCTCAGCCTTCATACCCCTAAATCCAGCAGCAGCCACAACTGGGAATTTGAAAATAAATTCAAATTACATTTCTATAATTTAAGGGCTGCTTTGAATTTGGCTAAACATTTCCCAGAATTGTTTTATCACTGTAATTTTAGCTGATAAAACTGCCAGGATGCTAAATTGATGTCCTGAATTGGCTTGAAATGCTGACCTCAAGTTGTGATGTTACACTGCCACAGTCTGGTGGAGAGTATATAAACTATGCAGCCAATGCTTCATCTGGCCTAGGGACTCTTAAGATATACAGAAATAAAGAATCTACAGAGACTACTTTGACATCGAGTATGAAATATTTTAGAACAGACCTTGCTTTCTGAAAGCCAATGTGGATCAACACAGCTGCCTGAATTTTTGGACATTCCCTGTGAGTGCAGTTATGGGGACTCTCTTGATGAACATCCGTACTTCAAAATTTACCACTACACCAGTGGTCTCCTCTCATGGTGGCTGCTCTCCCAGGTCTCAGACAGAGGTTGTTCGTTTGTTTTCTCAACCCAAGATCCTTTGAAGTGGAGCTGTTAGGAACTAAATGTGGGACCTTCTGCATGCCAACATTTGTGTCCTACCATGGAGCTATGGCTCCTCCTGATGAAAGTAGATGATTGTGGAAATACGGTGATCCCATTTCCTGTTCCATCCAGTAAGATTTCATCACACATATCCAGTTTGGTAGCCACTTTATGAGAAAACAGCCTCTGACAGAATATGCAAAATGTACAGTTCTCTTACCTCAGCCAAAAATATTTTGTAGGAGAGCTCTCTTTTAAAAATAAAAATAAATATTTCCATTGGATTCAGTTCTACAGTTACCTTCAACACATTATCTCTTCTGAGGCTTACAGTGCAATGCTATTCATGTCATCTCAGAAATCAGTGCCATTAAGTTCAATGGGGCTTCCTCCCAGGTAAGTAAGAACATAGGAAATAAGAATGCTGGATCAGACCAAGGATCCATCCAGTCCAACATTTTGTTGAGAGTGGCCAACCAGCTGCCCACAGGAAACCCATAAGCAGGGCATGAGTGCAATAGCACTCTCCACCCATGTTCCCCAGCCACTGGTGTACACAGACATACTGCCTCTGATACTAGGGGTAGCATATAGCCATCAGGACTAGTAGCCATTGATGGCCTTCTACTCCAGGAGAAGCTCTAGGAATAGCATTGCAGGATTAATGACTTGGGTTCTGGTGTCTACAAGTTGATTTTTAACTGGTTTCTCTTTTGTCTGTCTTGGATTTCTTTCCAGGCTCGAGAGACCATCCTCTCTAATGACTGCTCAGAGAAATGCATGTGTCACCCCTCAGGCCAGGTCACCTGTCAGGAAAGCAGCTGTGCTGTGGGAGAGACCTGTGCACTCACAGGCAAGGTGCATGGCTGTCTAAGGCAGGAAGGCTATTGCATGCTCACCCCAGGAGCCTGGTTCACCTCCTTTGATGGTGCCAAAGGAAAACTCCTTTCTAGTGGTGCCTACAAGCTCACCTCTTACTGTGATGAGCAATCGCCATCCTGGTTTAAGGTGGTGGTGGATGTCAACGAATGCAACAATGATGCTATGCCAGCTGGGACAGCAATCTATGTCTTCTTCCGGGAAGCATTCATCACAGTGACCAACTACAGGGAGACTTGGGTAAGTGTCTCTTGGCCATGATAGTGAAGGGGAAGCTCCCAAAATGGTGCACCATTCAATATTAGTTGCTGGGGAACAAACAACAGAGAAGGGCTACTTCCTTCATGCCCTGCTTCCTGGAAGCAACTGGTTGGCTGCTCTGGGAACCTGGATGCTGGATCAGATGAGCCTTCAGCCTGAACCAGCAGAGGTCTTCTTATATTCTTAAAGGCGCAATCCTATGCATGTTTAGACTGAAATGTCCTACAGTTCCCAGCATCCCCCAGCCAGCATCGGGATCATTCCTGATCCTGCAAAGAAGTCTCCAATTAATGTTCAAGTTAACTCAAAGTGTTCAAGTTATGTAAGCAAACCTATCTGAGTTCCTGAATTTACTTTAGTCACACCATTTAAGTTTTCTAACTGCAGAATCTAAGATATTTGAAGGTATCTCCCTGTTACAGGGAACATAGTGCTTGGAGATCAGTGGTGTCTTTTCTGTAATGTATGAAGGGCATTCTTGTGAAAACAGAAAGTAAAAATCATCTTTCCTGAAGCCACCAATATCTGAGGTATGGGTGGATGGATCACTCTCTTTCCAGTCCTTATCCATTTTGCATGTGTTCACTCATAAGTCCATTCCATCCAATTCTCACATTAATCTACAGATTTAAAGAAGAAATATCTAACAGAGAATTCTCAGCAACCTAACCAACTCCCAAACTACAATTCCCAGGATTCTTTGGGGGAAGCCATGACAGTTCAAATCAAATGGTAGAAAACAGATAGATGTTTGTAAGCCTTACACACAAGCACATGGCTTCCAGCTTCAATGGCTCTGAGCTCCAGTCTGCTTCACCCTGCCTTCCTTGCATTTCAGATCAATGGGCTCTTGGTCCAGCTCCCAGTGAATGTCTCCAAAACCATCTCCATTACTGAGTCTCAGAACATCATTGTCATCGATCAAAGCTCCCAGATGCAGGTGCTCTTCAGTCCCAATGGCAAAGTGACAGTGAGAATCACAGACGGGCTGGCAGGGAAGACATGTGCCCCTTGTGGGAACTTTAACAATGACATCTCAGATGACCTAAGGCTGCCTAGTGGTCAGATTGCAAGTGACATTGCTGAGGTCGTTGATGCCTGGAAGGCCAGGGACTTCTTAGAATGGTAAGTAGCTCCATACGTGTCTGGCTGCTGTTGGTAATGGAATAGGAATATGTTGGGGCTGCCATAGGCTAAGGCAGTGGTTCCCAACCCTAGGCCCCCAGATCTTCTTGTCCATGGAGGCTGGTGGCTCAGATGTCAGTGGGGCAGTGAATCCACTCCAAGTTTCAGTCAGAACCAGTCACAACTCTAAAGGAGCTATCCAAGATACAGAGCAACTGAGATAGCTCCTTTAGAATTCTGACTGGTTCTGACTGAAACCCGGAGTGGATTTCCTGCCCCACTGACATCTGAGCCACCAGCTTCCACTGGTTGTTGGACTACTACATCTTCCCCATCCAGCATGGCCAATGGCCAGAGAAGATTAAAATTGTAGTCTAACATCATCTGGGGGCCAAGGTTGCAAACCATCAGGTGAAGGACTCCTGAACTAGCCAACAGTCATGGGAAGATGGGAAGTTGTCCTATACCAGGTCAGAGTATTTGTCCATCTAACCCAGTATTGTCTACTCCAAGGGTGCAAAACCTCTTTTAGCCCAAGGAATTGATTCCATTTTTTAGAAGCTTTCAGAGGTCGCATTCCAGTGATGGGCAGGCTGAACACAAGAGGAGCAGAGTCAAAATAGCAGCATATTTTAGCTTCAAGCTCCTTTTGCCAGGAACAAAGCCTTAGGAGAGGCATTCCCATCTTTTAGAATGGGGGGGGGACTGCACAAAAGCAGGGATTGGATGTTGGGGAAAAGTGATGGAGCAAGGGAAAAGGAAGGTGTCCATCTGGGGAACTCCAGATGGCTAGATTGGGACCCCAGGAGGGCCAGGTTTGGCACCTGGGCCTGAATGCCCTTCCCCCCCTGGTCTATTCTGACTAAGCAGTTGCTCTCCAGTGTTCTCAGGCAGAGAGAAGCATTTTCCAGCTTCTTCTACCTGACTCATTCCCATCCCTTGCTACCAGAACCATTTCAAATTAGAAATGCCAAGGGTTGAACCTGGATGCAAAGCATTTGCTTTCCAGTCCCTTCTTAAATAAATGTTGTCCTCTCTGACTTGCAATGGCTCTGGGTTCTTTCCCAACCCTCCTAAGAACATCAGAAGAGCCATGCTGGATCAGACCAAGGCTCCATCTAGTCCAGCATTCTGTACACACTGTGGCCAACCAGCTGCCCACAGGAAACACACAAGCAGGACATGAGTGCAATAGCACTCTCCCACCCATTTTCCCCAGCACCTGGTTTATGTAGGCATACTGGAGGTAGCATTTAGCCATCAGAACTAATAGCTATTGATAGCCGTTTCCTCCAGGAATTTGTCCAATCCCCTTTTAAAGCCATCCAAACTGGTGGTCATCCCTACGTCTTGTGGTAGTGAAACCCATAGTTCAGCTATGCTCTGTGTGAAGAAGGATTTCCTTTTGTTCATCCTGAATCTCCCACCACTAAGATTTATGGGATGAGCCCCGGGTTCTAGTATTATGAGAGAGGGAGAGAAATGTATCCACATTCTTCACACCATGCATAATTTTGTACCCCTCTATAGTGTCTCTCTTTACTCACTTTTTTTCTAAGCTAAACAATCCCAGATGTTTTAACCTTTCCTCATAGAAGAGTTGCTCCAACCCCTTGATCATTATAGTTGCCCTTTTCTGCACTTTTTCCAACTCTACAATATCCTTTTTTAGGTGCGGTGACCAGAACTGTACACAGTATTCCAAGTGTGGTCGCACCATAGATTTGTATAAGGGGAGTATGATCTTGGCAGTTTTATTCTCAGTTCCTTTCCTAATCAATCTCCTTTAACTAGAGATGTCAGGGGGATTGAACCTGGGTCCCTCTGCACATGAAGTATATACTCTGCCATTCCTGGCTCTCTTAGCACACTAACAAAAAGGACACTCGAATGTCTCCAACTCCTATTTGCTCCGTTCCAAGTATTGTTCCCTTCTTCTCCACTTCAGGTCTAACCATTCCCATCCCCTCACTGCTGCACTCCCATTCCTTTCTCCCATTCCTTTCTTACTCATTGTTGGGTTAAATTGGGTTGTGACCACTTCCTGCAAGTATTAAGCAACTACAAAGAATATTTATTTTACATGCACATGCACACACACACACAGACGCACACACCTCCAAACTAGGGGGAAGAAAAGCAACATGGAGGCTGACAAGAGGCCCTGGGCTACCAACTGTATCCCATACATTGAGGGCCAATTCCACAAGTGTCTTTCCTTTGCTTCCCTTCACAGTTAGTGACACCTGGAAGACCAGATACTTCTTAAACTGGTAAGCTACTCTCAAGATTGCTGCTGATTCTAAAGACCTATCCAGACATGTTTTATATGGGGGGCGGGGAGGGTAGGAGGGGGAATTAAGAAGGAAAGTAGGAGAAGCCTTAGTGGAATCCACACTCCACACATTCCAACTCCCCCCCCCACACACACACACACACTCACACATACCATAAATTGTACCTAAATCCTCTCCTCCCTGAAGTTGTCCTAAACCAATAGATAGGATATGGCACATTAGGTCCCCTCTAATTTAGAAATAATTACTATGATTTAAATAGAATACATCTCTCCATAGTAGGAAGACTGTGACTGGGTGACTTGGCCCGCTTGCGTGTGCCTGCCTGCTCAGTCTACTTTTTAGGTAATGTCAAGGCCTCTCCTCTCCCTTCTTAGGATTCTTTATCTTTAAACTGGGCTTGGACTAGACAGCCCTTCAAACAGAGGATGCCTTCAAACAGAGGACTGTCCACTGTAAAGCAGGATGCATGGCCACCATATCTAGCTGGTCCAGCCTATGAGTGCTTAGAATGTTTAATTCCCATCTCACTTCCTCAAACCCTTTACACAATCTCTACAGGCTCAGGGATGGAGTGAAGGATCCCTTTATCTCTTGCCAGCTTTGCTCTTCAGCCTTTGCGTACCAGACCCAGGCCTTGGTTGTGCTTAGGAATCTATCACCTGATCCTACATGGCTCCTTCACCCCTAAATCTGTCTAAACTTCCTTCATATTTCCCTTCCTTCACATGTTTTTGTTCTAGAACAAAAAGCTGTTGGGAAAGGTTTAACGTTTTTAAAATGCTCCGTAGACAACACACCAAACTTGCCAATTGTGATAGCTAAGCACACGCTCACCTTTTTAACAGAAAGATTAAGGATGGACAGGTGCCTCCCCCTTACGGGTTCTCCAGCCACCCGACCAGCCCCTGCCCCCACTCAGTGCCCCCAGACCTGCACACGAGCTCCCGGCCATTTGCTGAGCTGCCCAGCACTCACCCAGGACCCGTCCTTGGGCACCACAGTCGCCATTTTGCAAAAATTAAAAAATTAAAAAGGTTGATCATTAATATGCACACATCTAGTTGTATGAAAAATGGCACCATGAATGGCCCAGATACGCAAGATTACAGGTGCAAATTGCCCATTCATGCCTGTAATCTTGCATATATGGGCCATTCACAATGCCATTTTGCATAAAACTAGATGTGCATATATTTGCAATCACCTTTTTTTATTTTTGCAAAATGGTAATCCTGGTGCTCAAGGGTCCCAGGTGAATGCCGGCAGCTTGGCAAGGTGTGTGGGGGTCAAGCGGGGGCAGAAGCTCGGTGAGCATGGCTCAGGGGTGCAGGGGGGTCCACTGGACTCCTGGACTGAATTGGGTGCCTGTGCCATCCTTAAGAAAGATCATGCAATCTAAGGTGAGCGGCACCCAGAGGTGGGGTGTATGTGAGTTTGACAGAGTGAAAGAGAAGGGAAACATAATGTGCTATGAGTAAAGGAGCAACTTTCACTCAAAATGTATTTCTGGAGACACTATGGGATTAAGGCTGCAATTCTATACACACTTAACTGGAAATAAGTCCCACTGAACTCAGTGGGGCTTAGTTCTGAGTGGACATGTATAGGATGGCACTGTAAGTAATAAGGAGGTCTGCTATTTTCAGACTAGCAAGACCGCACAGTGCTTTCAGAAAGCTCCTTCTTTCCTGCTCCTTCTAACAAACTTTCTCTCAATTTACTGACATGGTATTTTGCTCTGATGTCCTGCTCAGAAAGAAATTGAGCACCCCTTCTTCATGCTACCCCTTCAAAGTCTCCCAGGCAGGCTGAAATCTACTTCATGTCCTGGTTCCAGCCTGGTGCACCCACCCTTAATGTTCTCCTGTCGGCTAGCATCATCCCCATCCTGTCATCCAATAAAACAAAGTAGTCCCCCAAGGAATGGCAAGCAACCACTTTCTCCTCAACTGATGCAGGTGTGGAGTTCCCCCTGCCAAACTGGTATTGTAATTTCATAATGACCACATCCACCATCAAAGGGGCTGGCCTTACAACACTTTCAGTTGATGTATATATTATGTACCCAAGTAGCCACATATGGATGGAGATGGAGAAGAAGAAGCCTGTTTCAAACAGTGACAAAATGGCCAGTGATCTGCAAGTATTCTGTTGTGGTAGCAGTGGTCCACTGGTTTACAGAGATGATGTGCAGACTGGAAGCTTCCTGTGAGATGAGGTTGCACCTTCTGATCAGTTTGAGCCCATCACTTCTATGCCCCCAGTATTATATGACCCATAGAAGAAGAAGAAAAGATGCAATAAAAGTGGTTCAACCCTTCATATTTTAATACCCCCAGCATCCCTATTGCTCCTTGTGTCTAATGACTGCAGTCATTCTACACCTTCAAAGATCTCCACCCCCATGATGCTTCCCTGTATTTCTTGCCTAAAATATCCCCAAAATCTGAAACCAATTGATCCTAATTCTCAGTGGACTAATTCCATCAATTTGGCAGATACAGAGTGCATTTTCTAATACAGATTCTGGGGGTCTTACAGCACAGTGCACATACAGTACATAACATACTAGTTACTGAGCTGTGTGCAGGATTACAGTCCTGAATTAGTGTTATAGGCCCTGACCTTTGACCCACAAGTGAGTTTCCATCAAATTCCTTTTCTAGTGGGAAGCAAAAGGCACATGCCACCCAGGGTATAGCCGGTCCTGCTCAACCCTCCTCTCTTCCAGAGAATCAACTGTTTCATGGAGACTGTGAACAGTGCCATCTATTGAGGTTGATGGGACATTGCACCTCCATTTTTCCTAAATCAAGGCAGAGCAGGGCAATGCTGTGCATACAAGAACAGTACAAAGGAAGCTTTAGAAGGGAGATTTTTGGCTGAAAAGTAACTGCAGAATTGTTTGATGTACAAGAACAGGCTCAACTAATAGCTCAAGCATAACATATGCCTTGCATCCCCCCCCCCCCCCGCAGCTACATCTAAAAATCCAAGATGGAAACATGCACTGGACCGCTCAAGTACCTTCAAATGCTGCAATGGATAAATGAATAAAGAAAAAACAGTCCACAACTGGGAGCACCAGAATGCACTGCTTCAGTAGCCAAGAATGGAACCTCCGTATTGAGAGGTAGTGTACCGCTGAGTAGCAGATGCTGAAGACAAACAATTGTGGGCATAGCAATCACCTTCATTGCCCTCCTTGTGAGCTTCCCATGGGTATCTGGCTGGCCATTGTGGGAGCCGATGTATTCAACTACATGGACTTTTGGTCTGATCCAGAAATAGGATGTTCTTCATCTTCAGCATGTCCAAATGGTTTCTGAGTTTTGATGGGAGTTTGGCTTCTAGACTCTTGGTTTATGAGTTGCAGCACATTCAAAAATAAAATAAATGTATAAAGTTAAAGGCATACTAGCAAACCCTGGTAGATACAACAGGCCTATCTATGAAGAAGTAAACCCTTTCACAACCCCACTGATGTGCGTGCTAACTCATTTTCTTGAGCTCACTGGATGCACAGAGTATGAAACCTCTCATTCGTATGTGCAAAATTGGACATAGCATGGAAGTGTAAGGTGTGTTTTGGATGGAACTTTCTTCAGCACAGTTCACAATTGTTATGAGCGAACAGGTGAATTTCACAATGATTTTCCTGTCACTGTTTCTCTAACACCCTCCCAGTTGCTCAGGTCAGGGAATGCTCATTCACACACACACCCCACAATGACATTGTATGACACTGGCTAAAGGTTCCTAAATTGCTGTATGTATGTATGTATGTATGTAAGTATGTATGTGTGTATGTATGTATGTATTTATTTATTTCTATACTGCCCGATAGCCAAAGCTTGCTGAGCAGTTCACAAAAATTAAAACCACAACGTACAGCATAAAACAATATAAAATATGAAAGCTTAAAACTCCAATATAAAAGTACAACTAGAATAAAACCTAGCAGCAACGCAGAGATTTAAAAAACAGCTTTAAAGCAGCAGAACTAAAAGACTAGAGTGCTAGGAAAATAAAAGGGTCTTCACCTGGTGCCGAAAGGACTACAATGTAGGTGCCAGGCAAACCTCATTCCACAGACAAGGTGCCACAGCAGAAAAGGCCCTGTTCCCGGTAGTCACCCACTTCACTTCCTTTGACGGGGGCTCCTGGAGAAGGACCCCTGAAGATGATCTTAGGGTCCGGGCACGTACATATGGGAGGAGGTGATCCTTCAGATAACCTGGCCCTCAGCTGTTTAGGAGTTTAAATGTTAATACTAAACATGATGGGGAGAACTCAAGAAAAGAATGCCTGTTCAGCAGCATCCCCCTGTCTATTGCAACAACATGTCATTTTGCCTTCCAACAGGTAGCATGGAACAATTGTTCTTTCCTACAGATACCTTCCTGTTCAAGGCACAGAGCTGTTTGTTCAAGGCACAGAGAGTTTGTTCAAGGCACAGAGAGTTTGTTCACCCACCACCACGCCTGATAGTGGGCTCAGATGCTGTGTACCAGGACAGAACCTTGACCTGACAAGGGTGTCAAAAACGTATTCACTTCTCCTCTCCCAGCTTCAATGGAGGGGAAGTGTAGCGTCTATCTGGGCTCTACCACATTTCTTTGCATGCAGTATCTCCTTGACGCCATGATCAAACTCTGCCACTTAACTTTCATCTTTGTTCTTTCTGTGGCAAGATCAAGTGGTTGCAGTGAGGGAGTTGTGGAGAGATGTGTGAATGCAGCAGGAGCAGAGAAGTTCTTTTTACCACCGAAGGCTGCATTCCCTCAGTGGAAATCTTTCAGGGGCTACACTCTGAGTGGGGCCAGACTCCTATGCATCCATTCACACATACTCCACAGTGTTCACACACAAACAATCTGGTGGAAGATGTACTTTCAGAGGGCTCTTCTCTGTCTGCCTCTTGCCTCAGGTGGGGAGGAGGCTGCCCTGCTCCCGGCCTGTTCACGGACATCCTTTGAAAGTACCCCCTGTATCAGCTGGGAGCTTGGAGACAACAGCAAGAGATGTTGAGGAGGACACGAGGGGGACACATTCTTTAAGAGAGGTTGGGGGTTGCCTGCAGCTCAAGGGCTGTGGGTTGCCAGCCTCTGGCTTACAGCCTCTTAGTCAGTTCAGCCTTTTCCCTGGTCAGTTATATCTAAAGAAGCAGCCCTTAAAAAGAGCCTTCTTAACCATCTGCTGTTCATTAATGAGTGGTGTGATGATATAAGAAGCACTGGATGGAAGGAAATCTGAAGGCAGTCTTGTCTCCCAGAGGTCTTCTAAAGAATCTAGCAAACCACTGAGTGTACCCTCACCTCTGTCATGGCTCATTTTTAAAAAGGAGGATTTTCCTAAGCTGCAGACTTACACCACTCCAGCCCCCAGGCGGAGAATCTGCGAAAGATGTTGACATATGGACAGAACAATTTCTTTAGAGACAAATCCACAAATATAACTTTAATGACATTAACCACGGGCATGTATTTTACAACATCTTTCTTGCTTTTACAGCGGCTTGTTAAGGCTTGGTAGGTAACAAAGAGACTATTGTGGAAAGCATCTTCAGGGGATGATCTGGATGGTCCCTTTGGACTATTGTTCACTAGGAGAGAAAATAGGGATTAGTTGTTGCTCTTCGCAATCCAGAATCTTAGCTGGCCTGGTCCAGAGGGAACCCAGTGGGGATGTGGCTCAGGAGTAAAAGTGGCAGCTGGGCCTTTTCTCATAAATCCCTATTCATACAAATGCCGGCCGTAAAGCAGACATTTACACACAGTTACAAGTGGAAATGTAACTTCCACTTGTAACTCCCCTTCATGGATCACTGCCTTGTTGTGGCGAAGGGGCTTGCGTAACTCAGTGAAGCCATAAGCTATGCCGTGCACGGCCACCCAAGACGGACAGGTGATGGCAGAGAGTTCTGACAAAATGTGGTCCACTGGAGAAGGAAATGGCAACCCACTCCGGTATTCTTGCCAAGAAAACCCCATGGAACGTATCACAAGGCTAAAAGAGATGACACCGGAAGAGGAGCCCCTCAGGTCAGAAGGTGTCCAATATACTACTGGGGAAGAGCAGAGGGTATTTCCAAGTAGCGCCAGAAAGAGTGAAGCGGCTGAGCCAAAGCCGAAAGTAGGAGTGTACGAAAGTCACTTACCTGGTCTCGCAGCTTGCTTCACGGTGGGGGGGAGGCGCTTCGCTGCTCCCCCCGAAGTTCAGGCCGGGGGGGGAGGCTTCCCGCCTCGCCCGGCCGAAATTCAGGCCGGGGGGGAGGCTTCCCGCCTCGTCCGGCCGAAATTCAGGCCGGGGAGGAGGCGCCTCGCCTCGCCCAGCCGCGAAATAAAAAGTAACAAAAAAACAAAAAAACGCCCCCGTGATAGGCTACGTAACGATTTACGTAGACTATCACGGATAGATCTGCAAAGTCAGCTGTGATAGGCTACGTTAATTGTCACGTAGCCTATCACGGCTGACTTAAAAAAAAAAAAATCACGTACACAAATGGCGGCCCCCATAAGGAGCCGCCATTCGCGTTCCTTATTCAGTCACTGTAGTCTACGTCAATGTTTACGTAGACTACGGCAAAAATAAGGGCAACGCAAATAGCGTTGCCCTTATTTTCGCCGTAGTCTACGTAATCTTTACGTAGACTTCAGCGACCAAATCACGAACGCGAATGGTGGCTCCCTATGGGGGCCGCCATTAGCCGTACGCGCTTTTTTCTTTTTTTTTTAAGTCACCCATGATAGGCTACGTGACGATTTACGTAGCCTATCACGGCTAGATTTGCAAAGTCAGCCGTGATAGGCTACGTAAATTAGCCTATCTAAGATTACTACGTAGATTACATAGACTACGGCGAAAATAAGGGCAACGCTATTTGCGTTGCCCTTATTTTCGCCGTAGTCTACGTAAAGATTTACGTAGGCTACAGCGACCAAATAAGGAACACGAATGGCGGCTCCCTATGGGGGCCACCATTTGCGTACGCACTTTTTTTTTTTTTAAAGTCACCCGTGATAGGCTACGTGACGATTTACGTAGCCTATCACGGCTGACTTTGCAGATGTAGCCGTGATAGGCTACGTTAATCATCACGTAGCCTATCACGGGGGCGTTTTTTTTTTTAACTTTTAATTTCGCGGCCAGGCGAGGCGAGGCGCCTCCTCCCCGGCCTGAATTTCGGCCAGGCGAGGAGGGAAGCCTCCCCCCCAGCCTGAATTTCGGCCGGGCGAGGCGGGAAGCCTCCCCCCCGGCCTGAATTTCGGCTGGGCGAGGCGGGAAGTCTCCCCCCCTGGCCTGAACTTCACGGGGAGAGCAGCGAAGCGCCTCCCCCCCACCGCGAAAAGCTGCGAGACCAGGTAAGTGACTTGCGTGCACCCCTAAAAACGATAGAATGATCTCAGTATGAATCCAAGGCAAACCATTCAACATCACAGTAATTCAAGTCTATGCCCCAACCACTGATGCCGAAGAAGCTGAGGTTGATCGGTTCTATGAAGACCTACAACACCTTCTAGAACTAACACCAAAAAAAGATGTCCTCTTCATCATAGGGGATTGGAATGCTAAAGTAGGAAGTCAAGAAATCACCGGGATAACAGGCAAGCATGGCCTTGGTGTACAAAATGAAGCAGGACAAAGGCTAATAGAGTTTTGCCAAGAGAACACGCTGATCATAGCAAACACTCTTTTCCAACAGCACAAGAGACGACTCTACACATGGACATCACCAGATGGTCAATATCGAAATCAGATTGATTATGTCCTTTGCAGCCAAAGATGGAGAAGCTCTATACAGTCAGTCAAAACAAGACCTGGAGCTGACTGTGGCTCAGATCATGAGCTTCTTGTTGCAAAAGTTCGGCTTAAATTGAAGAACGTAGGGAAAACCACTAAACCATTCAGGTATGACCTAAATCATATCCCTTATGAATACACAGTGGAGGTGAGGAATAGATGTAAGGGATTAGACCTGATAGACAGAGTGCCTGAGGAACTATGGACGGAGGTCCGTAACATTGTTCAGGAGGCAGCAACGAAATCCATCCCAAAGAAAAAAAAATGCAAGAAAGCGAAGTGGCTGTCTGATGAGGCTTTACAAGTAGCTGACGAAAGAAGGGAAGCGAAAAGCAAGGGAGAAAGGGGAAGATATATCCAACTGAATGCAGAGTTCCAGAGAATAGCAGGGAGAGACAAGAAGGCCTTCTTAAATGAACAATGCAAAGAAATCGAGGAAAACAACAGAATGGGAAAGACTAGAGATCTCTTCAAGAAAATCGGAGATCTCAAGGGAATGTTTTGTGCAACGACTGGCATGATAAAGGACAAAGAAGGCAGGGACCTAACAGAAGCAGAGGAGATTAAGAAGAGGTGGCAAGAATACACAGAAGAACTATACAGGAAAGATCTGAATGTCCCTGATAGCCATGATAGTACGGTCACTGAACTTGAGCCGGACATCCTTGAGAGTGAAATCAAGTGGGCCTTAGGAAGCATTAGTAACAACAAAGCTAGCAGAGATGACAGTATTCCAGCTGAGCTGTTTAAAATCCTAAAAGATGATGCTGTTAAAGTGCTGCATTCAATATGCCAACAAATTTGGAACACTCAACAATGGCCGCAAGACTGGAAAAGGTCAGTTTACATTCCAATTCCAAAGAAGGGCAACGCCAAAGAGTGTTCAAACTACCGCACAATGGCGCTCATTTCACATGCCAGCAAGGTGATGCTCAAAATCCTACAAGCTAGGCTTCAGTAGTATGCGAACCGAGAACTACCAGAAGTACAAGCTGTGTTTCGAAGAGGCAGAGGAACTAGAGATCAAATCGCCAACATTCGCTGGATCATGGAGAAAGCAAGAGAATTCCAGAAAAACGTCTATTTCTGCTTCATTGACTACGCTAAAGCCTTTGATTGTGTGGATCACAACAAACTGCGGCAAATTCTTAAAGTGATGGGAGTACCAGACCACCTTACCTGTCTCCTGAGAAACCTGTACGAGGGTCAAGAAGCAACAGTAAGAACCGGACATGGAACACCGATTTTCCCAAAATTGGGAAAGGAGTACGACAAGGCTGCATATTGTCACCCTGCTTATTTAAATTTTATGCAGAGTACATCATGAGAAATGCCGGGTTGGATGAATCAGAGGTCGGAATTAAGATTGCTGGGAGAATTATCAACAACCTCCGATATGCAGATGATACCACCCTAATGGCATAAAGCAAAGAGGATCTCAAGAGCCTCTTGTTGAGGGTGAAAGAGGAGAGTGCAAAAGCTGGTTTGAAACTCAACATTAAAAAATCTAAGATCATGGCATCTGGCCCCATCACTTCGTGGCATATAGAAGGGGAAGAAATGGAAGCAGTGACAGATTTTACTTTCTTGGGCTCCAAGTTCACCACAGACGGTGACTGTAGCCATGAAATTAAAAGACGCTTGCTCCTTGGGAGGAAAGCTATGGCCAACCTAGACAGCATAGTAAGAAGCAGAGACATCACCTTGCCGACAAAGGTCTGTCTAATCAAAGCTATGGTTTTCCCAGTAGTAATGTATGGCTGTGAGAGCTGGACTATAAGGAAGGCCGAGCGCCGAAGAATTGATGCTTTTGAACTGTGGTGCTGGAGAAGACTCTTACGAGTCCCCTGGACTGCAAGGAGGTCAAATCAGTCCATCCTAAGGGAAATCAACCCTGACTGCTCATTGGAAGGACAGATACTGAAGCTGAAGCTGAAATATTTTGGCCACCTAATGCGAAGAGAAAACTCTCTGGAAAAGACCCTGATGCTGGGAAAGACTGAAGGCAAAAGGAGAAGGGGACGGCAGAGGATGAGATGGCTAGATAGCATCACCGATGCAATGAATATGAACTTGAGCACACTCCGGGAGAGAGCGCAGGACAGGAAGGCCTGGCGTGCTATGGTCCATGGGGTCACGAAGAGTGGGACACGACTGAACGACTGAACAGCAACAACAAATGGAAATGGCCCATCTATCCCTGTAATCTTGTGAAAATGGCCCCTTTACAGCCACCATTTGTGTACATGGGGATCTATGAAAAAGGCCGAGCCGCCATTTTTACACAAAATGGCGGCTCGGCAGACCAGCGGGGACCACCATGCTTGCTTGGCTCAGCACATGCCAAACTAGGTAAGTGCTGTGGTCCATGGACTGGAGTCCGGGTAGCCTAGTGGGGGGAAGTTTGCTGGACTCCACCTCCTTTCTAGACTCCCACAATATCCCTAGGTCTCCCTAATGAGTCCTACTTTCCAGACTCCCGCAACATTCATCCCCCTTTCCGGACTACCGCAACATCCCTAGGACTCCTGCAACATCCAGCCCCCTTTCTGGACTCCCGCAACATCCCTAGGACTCCTGCAACATCCAGCCCCCTTTCTGGACTCCCGAGACATCCCTTTTTTGCCTTGCTATTTCCCCTATATAAACCAATTCCCAAACCACGCACAAAACTGCATGCATAATACAGGTGCCTATATTTTCCCCTTCAAGCCTAATAGCAGCGTCTGAGGGTGATTTAGAGCTTTTCTACACAGGGTGTATGCTTGTCATTCCCTAGTCATGGTTGTTTATGGGGTTTTCGATGCAAAGCAACTCACCAGCCCATGAAGTCTCTGGCTTTCCAAGCATCAATCACCTCAGCAATGTTCCCCACAACCTTCCCGTTAGGTAATACCAGGTCATCAGAGCTGTCACCATTGAAGTTCCCGCAGGATGCACACAGCTTGCCCGCCAGGCTGTTTTTGACTGAGACTGTGACTTCCCCTCTGAGGCCAAAGAGAACCCGAAGACCGGTCCTATGGCTGATTGTGACAATATCCTGGAGGAGGCTCATGGATACATCTGCAGACACATTTGCTGGTAGCTGCACCGGCTGTCCATTCACCTACAGTATACAGGCAGAGAGAGAGAGAGAGAGAGCATGGCACATATCAAGATCACTTAACTCATTGCTCTTCAGATGGTGGGCTGGGACCCATAATGTCCCATAATTAACCACTCTACTGTACTCAGAATTAGGGTGGATTTCCCCACCATTTCAGTTCATGTTTCTGGAGCTTTGTGGGGACGGGGGGAGGTGACACATCAGTGGTAGATATTCTGATGCAGTGTAGTAGATCAAACACTGAGACTAGCATCAGCGAATGAATAGAATATAGCAATAGATATCATTATCATCTCAGGGCAAAGGAACAGGAAGCTGAATTCCAGTCCTGTTCCCTTGGGGCCTTTGCAAACGTTTCCCTATCCTTGTCTACCCTCCCAGATATCATCTGTTCACTCTCAGCTGAAGCTGTTGACTTCTGCTGTGTGGGACCATATAGTCACATCTGGTCCCACTGTAATACTTCTCTGCCCAGGTTCAAGGATGCCTTCACACAACACCTGGGAAACCCAGGTCAACCCAACCCAGTTGAACTCTTGGGACCCATTTGTGGCAAGATCTGGCATTCTTCTTTGTGCAGGCGAGTTGGTTGGTTCCCTCTGCCCACTGAAACAAGGATGTTCCCTGACTTGGAGGCATGTGCCTCCTTGCCAGAATATAGCCCAGGAGGAAATCTTCTCTTTGTGGCCATTTCTGTTTGTCAAGAACGACGGCCTGTTTTCCACCATAAGATTAGGCCAGGCGGTCATGTCTGATGTAACCACCTGGGTTTATGTGTTATCTAGAGGCTCCTCGGCCCTCTGCTCAAGGCCAGGTGCAGACCCTGCTAAACAGCTGGAGTTGGTGGGGAGTTCCAGCCTCTTGGAGGCAAGGGCAGTCCATCCAGGGCTTGGACCGGTGACTGGCTGAAGGAAAATCTGCCCTGGATTGCCAGGGCTGGACTTTAAAAGAGGGCTGAGGTCAAGGCATGGTGTCTCCCTTCATCCTGGTAGTCCTGGACCTGCAGATAGCTGGTTGCTATCTGCAGAGATCCATACTTAGGTATGTAAGGATAGGCCAGGTAGATTTATTATTTTGCTTGGGTGTGCATCCATGAAGCTCTCTGTTTATAGTTAAGTCAAATGGCTTTGTACCCTCTTGTGTAACTTGTTACTTCCATTCTTCCTTTTCCCTTTTATTTTGATCTTAAATAAACCTTTATCCAACCTTTAGTTGGTGTGATCTCCCTGCATAACCTGCATAATCCCTGCAGGTTATCTCCCTGCATAACCCCTGCATAACTCCCTGCATTAACCTCAGTGCTAATTTCAGTGCCTCTTGGCTTAGGGGAGTGGCTACTGGGTATTTTGGGGGACTAGAAGGCCAGGTTTGCCCAGTGCTATTTTTGGGAAGGGGATCCCAGGATTAGGTCCTGAGTAGGAATGGCGGAGAATTCCTCCATGGACCCCACTGAGGACGGATTCAAAAGAATCTGGCCTCCAGAGTATGTGGAGGAATGGATCGCTTACCCCCGCCTCCCTGAGGAATCCTCCCTGGCTGGATCCTCCCCGCCCGCTGGCTCTGGAGCACCAGCGATACGGCCGCCATTGCTGTATCACTGGCTGGGCTGACTGACTCCGAACGCAAATGGTGTCTGCTATGCCATTTGTGTCCGGAGTCAGTCAGCCCAGCCAGTGATACAGCAATGGCGGCCATATCGCTGGTGCTCTGGAGCTGGCCGGTGGCTCCGCAGAAGGAGCAGAGCTGGCCAGGGAAGGTTCCAGGGGGAGGGACGGATCGCCTCCCCCCACAGGTGGATTCCCAAGCGGAGGAACAGGTAGGGAATCTGCCCATCCCTAGTCCTGAGCAGTCCTCCCTCACAAGGAGGTTAGGGCCAGTCCCGGCAGGATACCTTCACAGTATTCCTTTCCTCCATGAAACCGATGACTGACATGCAGTAAGGGCTTCCCTCATCAAGGTCAGGTGAACCAATGTTCAATCCAGCTGCTAGCATGCCAAGCAAACAGAGATTTGGAGCTCTGGGGCAATCCTGTTGCTTCAAAGCAGGCAGGATTGGAACTGGGGGGAGGGGGGCTCCTTCTCCTGAAAGGTACCCAGAGCCATCTCCAGGTATTTGAGGGTCTGTGAGCAAGACGCCCACAATGGACCCCCTGCCTCCCTCAATGAACCTACTTTCTCACTGCCATTGTCACCAGCTGCTATTGCTTCTCATCCTCTTCCTCTGCCATTGCTACCACTTTGCTTGCATGACTGGTAGAGAGCCAGTGAGCAAGTAGGTAGTGGCATCTGCCACTGCTCCTTCCCATCACCACTGTTATCTGAACAGAGACAGAGGCAGGTGAACAAGGAGACTTCAATGGTGAAGAGGAGCAGCAAATTCAAGTGACTTGTCAGTGGGCCCCTACTGGGCTCTGGGCTTTCAGCATGTGCCTGGCTATGCCCACCTGTGATGCCAGCCCTGAAGGTGCCAAGCAAGGTCCTTTGCATACCCTGCTTATGAAGTAAGCAACCCATCCTATCCCTTGATCATCTGTATCACTGACAGAGAAGGGCTTGTGACAGTCCCATGACTGGGGCCGGCTCAGGCCCTTTCTGAAAAGCAGAAAGCAATACAATGAATGCACTCATGTTCCCTCATGCTTTCTCACAAGCTCTGTCTGTCCTCAGCAGCAGCAGGGCCCTCTGTGCACCCCCATGACATGATGTACTTTCTTACCCAAGCCTTCTTGTCCCTGTTAATGGCAATAAAGGCCTCTCGAAAGAAGACATAGACTGAAGCAGCAGCGCTCGCCTCGCCATCACTGCAGTCCCTCACATCCACCATCACCCGGAACCAAGTACGGGCCGCAGAGTTGCAGAGAGAAGCCACCTCATAGAAACCATTGTAGAGTATTTCCCCTGAGGCACCGTCAAAGGTGGTGAGCTGGGCTCCTACGGTGAGGGTACACTGGCCTTCCTGCCGCACACAGCCACGCACACCCTTCTTGAGGGCACATGTCTCCCCTTTCCTGCAGCTGATTTCTTCACAGGTGAGCCGGCCTGAGGCGTGACAGGTACATTCCTCAGAGCAGTCCTTGGAGATGATGGTTTCTTCAGCCTACAGGGAATAATTCCCAAAGTTCATTGATAGAGCGCTGCTCTGGAAATGATTGTTTGTTTGTTTACCTTTTTTTTCTGATGAAAGTGGAGATGTTGTCCCACCAGAAAAAGTTGACATTTCACATTTAGTTTCTGTATTTTGAGGGGATTGTGGGAAGCATTTTCATTTAAATAAATGCTTCCTTCTTGAAATATCAAGTTGAACAAAACAAATTGTGGTGACATTTTCTCACAGGAAAACTACAAAGTACCTCAATTGTGTATATGACTGAGATGCAGGCAGATCAACTATGCATGTTTGCTCAGAAATAAGTATCTTGGGGTTAAATGGAACTTACTCCCAGGTAGCTGTGCATAGGATTGCAGCTTCACAGTGCAATCCTATGCATGCCTTTTTAGAATTAAGTCCCATTAAGTTAAATGGGGCTTACTCCCAGGTAAGTAGGAAAGAGGGAGAAATTTGTTCGGTTCACATTTTCATATGAATTTGTACTACCCAAACCAATATGCAAACTGAAGCACAGTTATACTTGAGTTTATCAGTTTTCCATATTTTGTAATGCAGTTGTCCAATCCAAACATGCTTACAAAATGTGTATATTAGGGGAAAGTGTGCACAGAAATATATGGTGAAAATAACATACAAAAATGCATTATATTAAGGGAAACTGCTTACAAAAAATGTGTGTTTTTAGGCAAAATTGCATTCATAAATGTATCTATTAGGAAAAATTTGCACACACATATGTATGCATTTTTGTGTGGACATAATATATGTCATATATATATGTATGTGTATGTATGTATATAATGTGTGTATGTATGTGCATGTGTATATATATATGTGTGTATATATATATATATATATATATATATGTGTGTGTGTGTATATATATATATATATATATATATATATATATATATGGGAAAAAAGGCCTCTTGAGTCCATCTAGCTGACTTACCTTTTGGCCAGCTGGGAGGGAACTGGAGAGGCCATAGGATATTGCGCAACCTGGCCTCTCCTTTCCCCTCCCTGCCCTACCCAACAGCACACCCCCTTTTCTCCCTCTCTCACTTCTCTTACAATGTCAAAGTTGCGACCTCCTAAGTGAAGCTTTCTGCAGTTGCTGGTGGTGGGGCGGGAGGTCAGGTCATAATGACATCTGTTCTCCTTCTCTCTAGCATTGTTACAGCCCTTGAAAATCAGCCTTCAAGTAACCGCAGTTCACTCACCTTGATGTAGCGCCCATCATGCACACAGCCACACCTGTCCATGGGCACACACGTTTCCCCATCAGACACATAGCCGGCATTGCACTGGCAGCCTTCAAAGCATTTCTTGGTACACTGGGAGGGAGCAGATAGGCCTGCACAGGTGAGGTCACAAGACCTGGTGCACAGCTCATAGTGGCTGTTGGTTGGGCAAGTGAGGGCTGGAAAGAGACGGGAAGCACTGTTATAGAACTGCCAGCAAAAGAGCCCTTGATTCTCATGGGGAGGATCTCAAGGGACAGTTAAATAATGGCAGCTGAACAATATGTATTGTAATGGACAACTTGTGGCCCTCCAGATCTTTTGGCCTACAACTCCCATCATCTCTTACCACTGGGTATGCTGGCTAGGACTGATGAGAGTTCTAGACCAGCCCATCTGGAGGACCACAAGTCACCACCACCCTGTGTTAAGGGATTCGGTGTTGATGGTAGTGGTAGAGGGGTGGAGCAGGCAGAAGAATTTCTCTCTGCTATTGGCTGAGCTGGTCCAGTCCTGGAGAGAGGGAACTCAGGGACACAAGCTTAAGGAAGTAGCAGGAGAAGTGCATAGGGATAGGAAAGATTTGGCCAGGGGGCCTCAGAAGGCAGCAGCCAAAGGAAGCAGGTCTTAGAATTTGAGGGGTGGGACCTTCATTGTATGTTTATTACACCTATACCCCATCCCTCTTCCAAGGGGCTCAGGGTGGCAAATACGGTTCTTGTCTCCACCCTAGGGGTGGACGAAAGTCACTTACCTTTTCTCACAGCTTGTTCGCGGTGGGGGGGAGCGCTTCGCTGCTCCCCCTGCAAAGTTCAGCCGAGGGGGGGAGGCTTCCCGCCTCGCCCGGCCGAAATTCAGGCCGGTGGGGGAGGCTTCCCGCCTCGCCCGGCCGAAATTCAGGCCGGGGAGGAGGCGCCTTGCCTCGCCCGGCCGCGAACACGAAAGTAAAAAAAAACGTCCCCTGATAGGCTACGTGACGATTCACGTAGCCTATCACGGCTAGATCTGGAAAGTCAGCCGTGATAGGCTACGTGAATCGTCACGTAGCCTATCACGGGTGACTTTAAAAAAAAAAAGCGCGTACGCGAATGGCGGCCCCCATAGGGAGCCGCCATTCGCGTTCCTTACTTAGTTGCTGTAGTCTACGTCAATGTTTACGTAGACTACGGCGAAAATAAGGGCAACGCAAATAGCGTTGCCCTTATTTTCGCCGTAGTCTACGTAAACATTGACGTAGACTACAGCGACCAAATAAGGAAGGGGAATGGCGGCTCCCTATGGGGGCCGTCATTATCCGTACACACTTTTTTTTTTTTTTTTAAGTCACCCGTGATAGGCTACGTGACGATTCACGTAGCCTATCATGGCTGACTTTGCAAATCTAGCCGTGATAGGCTACGTGAATCGTCACGTAGCCTATCAGGGGACGGTTTGTTTTTTTTTTTCTTTCATTGCAATGGCGGGGGCGGCAGCCGGTCCAAAGACTGGCTGCCGCTCCCGCCCCGCTCGAACACCAGACGAACCGCCAGCCGGACCCGCCGCCGGGAGGGACATTCAGGGAAGGTAAGTCCCGTCCCGGGGGGGGCGGGGGGCGGGGGGGAGGAGGATTTCTCCCCGAAACTTGTTCGGGGGGCCGAACACGTTGGCGCTCGGCCCCCCGAAGTTTCGGGGAGAAATTCTCCACCATCCCTACTCCACCCCCACTCCCATTTTAGCCTCATAACCACCCAGCAAGGTAGCTTAGGCTAAGAGATAGCGACTGGCCCCAGGTCATTCAGTGAGTTTGTGTCTCAGTGGGAACTTGAACCTGGGTTTCCCCCAGCAGTGCCAGTTCCAGGTTTCTGTGAGCAGGACCCTCTCAATGGGCCCCGTCCCTCAGTGAGTCTAGCTTCTCACCACCATTGTCACTGGTGTCTGTTGCTCCTCAGCTTCTTTTCTCATTATTGCTAACACTTGCTTGACCGGCAGAGAGCCAATGAGCAAGTAGAAAGTGGCATCTACCGCTCCACCTCCTCCTCATCACCATTGCCTTGGACAGAGTGAGAGGCAGGTGAAGAAGCAGGATGCCATGGTGAAGAAGAGGAGCAAGTCTAGGGGACTCTTGCCAGGGTGTGGGCCTTGGGCAGGTGCCTGATCATGCCTACCATTGACACCGGCCCTGTCCCCCAACCCTAGCCTGATACTCTAGCCACTGTGCCAAACTGGCTCTCAGGAATGAGGGGAAGCAGAGGTACAGGAGGAAAAAGAAAAGAAAACAGGGAGAGAGAATGGGCAAAGCAGAGAGCTGTATGTGGCTTAGAGCTGCAGAGAGACAAGGCGGCAGGCCTAGAGTAGATGTTGACCACAGCAGAAGTAGATCCATTCTCAAAAACTTACGGCAGAAGGAGGCTGTCCTCCAAGCCTTGGGATTTGCTCCAGCTGCTTGGCACGCAGCCACATATGCCTGAAGGCTCTGGCAGAGGGTATCGTTTGCCCCTTTGTCAGCACACATGTCAGAGAGGCAGTGATTAAAATACTCAGTAGGCTTCACCACATGGTGACATTCACTGAAAGGGCCTGTTGTGGCTTCCATCAGCCCACACGAACTCTCGTCCTGGTATGGCCTTGTCTTGATGGTGTCG
Source organism: Heloderma suspectum (assembly GCF_057233095.1). Taxonomy (NCBI): domain Eukaryota; kingdom Metazoa; phylum Chordata; class Lepidosauria; order Squamata; family Helodermatidae; genus Heloderma; species Heloderma suspectum. Next base: position 20,457,865 of record NC_139467.1, read on the forward strand.
CACAAGGGACAATTCTGCCCACAGTCATCGGAACAACTGGCATTCTTGACTGAAACCTTCCAAGATGCTCCGAATTCTGTGACGTTCTGGGTGCTCCTCTCATCGGGCAGTTGGAATTCATCTCTCCTGTCACCATTGAAGTTGCCACACAAGCCACATACGTGTCCTTGATAGGTGCTGGGGATAAACACCAGGATATATTGGGAAGAATCATAGAGGACCTTGAGATCAAAATCAGTCTGGACTACAATATTCTTCCCCTCTTGATTTATCCAGACTTTTGTTCTCCCTATCATCAGTGGCAGCGTGTAGGCCTCTCCGTCCACCTGTGCCAACAAAAGAGAAAAATCCATAGACCACTTGGCTAGAATGAAGGGAGACACAGGGCAACACCACATTTTCCCAAGGGTAAAGGAAGCATGAGCAAGCCAGCCAAAGAGCACCAACTTCCTGTTTTCATGCTTTCATCAAATGTACAACTCCTAATCCTGAGATACATGATAGGTTTCCTCTTTGTAAGTTACACTAAGAATACAGAAAGAGGAAACCCGAATCACAAATGCTTCCTCAACTCACCATCTTGTAACTTACAAACTCAGGTGGCCATGTATCCCCTTCTACAGAGGACAGTCCTCTATTTGAAGGGCAGCTAAAGGGCAGTGCTCTATTTTGAAAGTGTCCAAGTCTGGTATAAAGATAAAGAACTATAAGAAGGAAGAGCACGAAGGGGCCTTGAAATTGCCCATCAACTGTTAGCACCCGGACAGCAGACACACAGGTCATCTCGTCATAGACATCCAAACTAAATTATAATAATTCTTTCTAAATTTGCATCGATTCATATAAATCAGCACATGCACATTTTATGCAAACCAGTGTCCTGTTTTGTCCTCCTTTTTTATGATGCGTGTCCTCTCTTTTTTAGCAATTCATAAGTGGCCACCCTAGATGTGACTAACTTTTAGCTTGGTGGCAGGGCCAGTGTCTACATCCTGCATCTTTGGGCCTACACCTGATGCAAGTCTTGGGACCCCCCCCCCTTAAAAAAAACAAAAAATCCCAACATTCCAGTTAACACCAGGGAACATGGTCTGGGAATCACCACCTTCATTTCCCACAATTCCACTGATGTAGTGCCACTTGGGGGCACTGTGGGGAAATTAAAATGGCAACTAGATGCAGACACCAGATGCTGCTCTTGGCATTGCTGCTGCAGCTTGCCTACCTGCCTTCCTGCCACTTCTGCAAGGTAAGCCTGTCTACAGAAGAAGGGGCCCACTGGAGAGAACTCTCCCCAGCCTCCCCCAAACCTGGAACCAGCCCTGCCTGGGGCATATTTCATAACAGCTTTCTCATATATCATTTCTTGGACACAGTACTGACCTTTAAGGCTAGGGAAAAACTGCACACTGGAAGATCAACACTACCCAAGGAAAGGCAGTTGTCCTGCTGGGGATATAACTCAGTTCCACCCACTGTTTCTCTGAGGAAGTATGAGACTTTCACATAGTGGAGGGGTTGTCTGTACATGGGCAGGAGAGTCAGGTCTGTTGACTTCATGGTAACATGAACAATAAAGGGGACCTACCATAACCTTCCAGGCCATTCCCTTTACAAGACTGATGGCATAACCATGAACGGTGATGACAACCGTCTTCAGCAGAACTTTGCGTCCAGAGCTCTCATTCTCCACGACCACAGAAAACCTTGTAAGCTCAGGATCCCTGCTGCAGACTTTGGCCAAAGTGTAACTACAGGAACCTGGGAAGGTGAAGGTCCATCCATCAAAGGTAAGGTAGTGGCTTCCTCTGACCACGCTGCATTTGGCACAACCCATGGGGTGGCAGCCTTGGACACCATTCTTCACCCTACATTCCTCTTGGGCCCCACAAGAGACCTCCTGGCACTCCACGACGCCATTGTCTCTGCAACGACATCTTTCCTGGCAGGAGGGATTGGGGAAGAAATCATCTCCCTTTTTGTAGTATCTTCCCTTGTATATACAGCCACAGTCGCCCTTGGGGACACACTCATCGCCACTCAGGACAAAGCCAGTATTACAATAGCAGCCTTCTTTGCAGGACATCTTGCACCCATCAGGAGCTGAGAGGCCATGGCAGGTGACGGGACAACCATTTCCGCAGAGATCGTAGTGGGTGTTGCGTGGGCAGGAAGGTCCTAAAAGAAAACATAGGAGACCAAATAGGTGCAAAAGGAAAGGGGGGTTGTACCAATGTCTCAGGCTAAATATCGTCTTGGTGAGAAGGGAATCAGGACTTCCAGGCAATACGTTCTACACTTTTTCTGACTCTTGCACAAAAGAATAGGGCTGAGCAGAAACAACTCCCCAACACACACACAGACAACCCAGATTTGCCACCTATTTCAGGCTGTAACGTGTGTGTGGGGGGGAGTATTTTTCCAAGAGGGGAGGCTGTAATATTTGCCCACTTCTTGATGGCCCTGGTAATGGGGGAAGTTGTGTTCCCTGATGCTGCTGGGTACCATTCCTTTTTCTTTACTTCCTTGCAAGTCACCAGAGTGTTACTCTGCCTCCAATTTAGCTTCAAACTGTGTCATGTAGCCTAATATTATTCCAGCCTAGTGCCTTGTGGCTACCAAGAAAGCAGCGGCAGGGAGTGCCGTCACCACCACCACCACCGGGACGAGGTGGTGATAGCAGGGGTAGCTAGATCGGTGGGCATGAGTCATGAAACCTTTTGTCCCCTCTTCCAAACACCACATTTAGCTAAATAAGAGAGCAATCTTATGGGGGGAGATGGCCGACTCTGAACTCGGAGGCGACCGCCTACCCGCCACTGCAGGGTAGGAGGAGTGGTGAGGAGTGCATCCCCTCTGTGTTCCAGCCACAAGGCAGTCATGGTTACACAGCTGATTTCAGCTGACTAGCTGCGGGACCTCAAAGAGCAGGGTGGGGAGGCCGGATGACACATAGGAAGTGTCGTAACGGCACTTCCGACCTCCCCGCCCTGGCCTCCCCCAAGAAATGCCACATTTCCCCCACTCCGCACTGATCTTCTGAGCACGGAGCATGGGTCCAATCCACGCTGCCTACAAGGTAGCACGGGAGGGGTTGGAGCCGGAGGGCGGTTCTCCGGGAACTGGCCAATCTTACGGCCATCTAACCGCCGACTAGCGGCCATAGGATTGCGCCCTAAGTTTTTGTAAAGGGTTTTTGTTTTGTTTTTCTAAAAGCTATCACTGCCCTTTATTTTATCTTTACCAGTTATACTAACAAAGAGGTACACTTGTGACAGTCACTCGAGCTGTCCCTATTCTAACTAGCAGATGGTACCAGGGCCCAAGCTAGATGACAGCATTTTTGGGGGGGGGGAATATAGGATTGTTCTGTTCCCTGGGTCGGAGCTCATAGACAGGGCTTGGAGCTCGGAGCCAAGAAACCACACTCCCCACCCTCCTCGCCCCACCCCCTTTGTAGCTGGCATGGAGAGAACCACACCAGCTACCTCTCCATGCTTACAAAATGGAGCGTGAAGGTGTGGGAAAAGAGGCATACCTAGGAATATCCCCAGGTATCCCCAGCCGCCAGCCGGCCTGAGCCACCCTATCCCCGAAGCCTCTGCTAGACAGGCAATTTAGCTAAAATACAGAGCTGGAGGACACGTTCAGAGGCTTAGAAGCAGCCAGGGCTCATTTAATGTAAACTAGGGCTGTGCCCCGCTTTGGCCCAAGGCCTAAACCCCAAGTCAAAGTGGGCTGCTTGCTTTGGGCTACTTTGTGCCCCTTCTGAGGTGAAGCGGAGGGGGCATTAAGCGGCCCGGAGCAGGTCAGGGGCTCGGTGTGCTTCAACCCCTGGCCCAGAGCCCCCCCCCCAGCACCTCCAGCTCCTTACCTGAGCCGCCTTCTCCTCACTGCCGCTGCGCCACCACACTGCCACCGCCGCCGCACTGCAACCTCCTAAGGCTGGATGCACGGCGACTCTTCTTGCAGGGAGTCGCCATTTTTAAAATGGCAACTTCGTGGAACTTCCAGAAGGTTGCCATTTTAAAAATGGTGACTCCCTGGAAGAAGATGAGTCGCCGCGTGTCCAGGCCTCAGGAGGCAGCAGCGGGTGGCAGCAGAGGCAGCAGTAGCAGAGGAGGAGGTGGCGGCCCAGGTAAGGAGCTGGGGGGGGTTGTGTGGGGACATCGGGGGGGAACCCATCTTCGGGTTCAGGCCCAAGGCAGGTCAGGGGGCCCCAAATCTGCCCGAGCCGGATCGGGCCTGACTCAGAAGCTGCTAAGTGTCTTCTGAGTCGTATTGGGGGATCCCTGCACAGCCCTAGTAAACAGCATCAGCTGGGGGGCCCCAATGGGAGATTTCCTCAAAAGCAGGTAGCCTTTCAAATGGAGGTTTTTTTCTCAGGACCACAGCCTGGGAAAAAAGGGTAAATTCCCTCTCCATGCCTGCTATGATCCACATAATGACCAGCTCCTCCTCCACCTGATGCTATTTACATTTTAAAAAAAACAACAACCCTGTGTATTAATTCAGGACAAGCTTTTAGGGGCCACATTCCAGTGGTGGGCAGGGCCAAAAGCAAAGGGGGTGGAGTCAAAAATGCAAACAAATGCCAGCATACTGTAGCTGAAAGTTCTTAGTGCCAGTCAGTAGGCCTTATCAGAGGGATTTCAACTTTTAGAATGGGGGAAAACCTGCATATAAGCTGAGAAACCAACAAATGATTGGTAGTTTGGAGAAAGGGGGTAGGGCTGAGCAAAAAAGGCATGACACTCTGGGCAACTCTGGAGGGCTGGATTTGGCCCCTGGGCTTGATGATCCCTACCCTGTGTTAAAATAGGGATGTGCCTGCACTCACCCCAGCAGCCTTGTTGAGCTCCATGGTTGCCATTTAAAAAAAAATTAAGTGGCATTCGCAAAAATGCACATTTCCACATACGCAAAGATGTGCATTCGTAAAAATGCGCGTTTTCGCACACACTCATATATGTGCATTTTTGCGATTGCCATTTTATTTTTCAAAAACTGGCAACCACAGAGCTTGATGAGGCCCCCAGGGTGAGTGCAGGCCACTCGCGAAGCACGGGCAAGCGGCGAGCAGGGGCTTGGCGAGCAGGGCTTGGGGGTGCGGACTAGGGGTGTACGAAACCCCGCTTACCTGGCTCCACCGGGTTCTGCAGGTGGGGGAAGGTGCTCCGTCCCTCCCCCTGGAATCCTTCCCAGGGGGGGAGGCACTCCGTGCCTCCCCCCAGAATCCTGGCTGGCTGGCTCTGCTCCGCAGCCAGGCCATGGAGCCGCCGGCCGGCTCCGGCCACCCGCAGCCGGACATCCAGCCGCTGGGCAGCCCTGCAGGGACGCAAATGGCAGCTGTTGTAGCCGCCATCATTTACGTCCCTGTAGTGAGCTGTGATAGGCTACGTAAAGATTTATGTAGCCTATCATGGCAGGGGGAAAACCCCAGTGTACGCAAATGGCGGTAGCCGCCGCCATTTGCGTACGCTGGGGTTCCCCCCCCCCACCGTGATAGGCTACATAAATACTTATGTAGCCTATCACGGCCTCTGCAGGGACACAAATGGTGTCCCTGCATTAGCCGTGATAGGCTATGTAAGTATTTACGTAGCCTATCACGGCTGAAGGAGGAAGCAAATGGCGGCCGCAGGATGGCCACCATTCGCACAGCAGCGTGGACGGGAGCAGGTAAGTGCTCCATTTCACGCGCCTTTCATGGGGTGGGGACGGTGGGCAATTCGTCCTGAGCACCTTTCATGGGTTGGGGGGCGGGGGCTTCGTTCCGCGACAGTTTTTGAGGGGCCTATTGCTCTGGCATTCGGCCTCACCAAGATCCGTCATGGACATGGGGGGTTCCACCAGATTCCTGAACTGAGTCGGGTGCCCACACCATCCCTAATTTAATATCTCATCTACTTTGCCCCTGATAAAGGCCCTCTTGCTCTGGTCCCCAGATGTTACCAAATGAAACCAGTTCTAATACTTACTGCAGAAAGAGGCTGATCGCCACTGCTCAATCCGGATGCCCTGAGTTTGGCAGGCTGTCACGTAGGCAGTGATGGCACTACAGAGAGTTTCATAGTGGCCCTTGTAGTAGCAGACATCAAAGACACAGTCCTCAAGGTAGGGAGTTGGGTCGATCACTTCATAACATTGCCTGAACGGTCCATCCTTTCTGGAGAGGATCCCACAGTACTGGTCGCCCATGTAGATTTCTTTCTGTGCTTCAGCACAGACTGGGCAGTTGATGGTGCATCCATTCACACAACCAGGAATCTCACCTACCTTCCAACTCTCAGCAAACTGGGTGGCATTGGCTGCCTGCCTCCCATCCTTCATGATCAGATCATCACCAGGTTCCCCATTGTCATTGCCACAGAGGCCACAAACTGCATTGAGATAGCTTTTGGGAACTGTAACATAGACAAGTCTGTTCCAGCTGAAGGTCACGGTAAGATCAAACTTGGTCATTACAAGGACATGGGCTCCACTGATGTAGGCCTTTACCATATCTTCGTGGTAGAAGGGCAAGTCCACAAGCACTCCATCTACCTACGGGAGATATAGAGGACATTGGGTTTGTTCCAGACATAGTCAGGATTAGAGCAGACGTATTGAAATCAACAGGACTTAAGTTACCCATGGGTATATTGAGTCTCATTGATTTCAATGGATCTACTTTAAATATGACTACATCTGGAACCAACCCATTGGCAAGATGTCAAAATCCAGGGTAGACAATTGAGGAGAACGGATTAAGAATTTGACTGAGGCTGCAATCCAAAGCACACTTAATAGGGAGTAAGCCACATAACACAGTGGGACTTACTCCTGAGTAAATATGAATAGGATGGCACTTTAAGAAGCCTATTAGGCTCAGTTCCTTGCTGTAGAATGGGGGGGGCATCCTATGCATAGTTGAGCATTGGTGGGTTTTTAGGATTCAGTTCCCAGAATATTGAGCCAATTGATAGTGATCAGAGTGCCAGACTAGGCCTTGGGAGACCCACGTTCAAAGCCTCACTCAGGACACTTGCTTTATCTCAGCCTCACCTACCTCACAGGATTGTTGTAAGGATAAAAATGGGAAGGGGAACCATGTATACCACCTTGAGCTCCTTGGGAAGAAAGGCAGGATGTAAATCAAATACATACATACATGACGTATTTGAAAGGGGAAAAAATAGTAGATGTCTATCACGGGGAATAAAAGAAAGTAAACACAAGATTTGAATGTTATTACCTTATTTAAATCACATATGCATGGGGCAAAGCAGGTCTGTGGATATCATAGGCAGAATGTGCACCATGGTCATTAAAAGGCTGTTTTTAGATCAACCCACTACCAGCAGCACCACCAGCAGCTTCTCTCATATTATTAAATAGCATTAAAATTGGCAGTTTGCAGAAATGTGCATAGCACAGCTGATATTCAACTAGATCTAAGGATGTATAAGATAATTTCTGAAAGGTTCATTTTTCCTTTGTGAACTCAATTTGAGAGTGGGGGGAGTCCAAGACAGGACTGGACCACTTATTTTTCATGTCAGAGAAGAAGATTTCTTGAGGTATAACATGGATAAAAGCCATTCTGTCTCCTTTGTGTGAGATCTCTGTAGGGAGACCGGAGCAAAAACTATCCATTTCAAACATTCTGATCTGTCCACTGTTGGAGACAAGATACTGGGCTGATTAAGGCATGCCTAGAACTGCTCTTCTTATGGCCCAAAGCTGTCAATTCCTCCTGAAATGTAATATTAATATCACATTTTTCCTAGTTGTTCAAACTGGTTTAACTAAATAATCTCAGTAATGTTTACAACAATATTTTAACGATAGGTCAATATGATTACCCCCATTTTACAGGTGGGGATTCTGAGGCCAAGAGATAGGGGCTTACCTAAAGCATCCCAGTGAATTCATAGATGAGCATTGACTCAGGGGCTTTCACAGCTCATATCTCAAGACTATTAATTGCTATACTCCCTATCCCTGTACCTGGAATAGAATCCATCTGGGGTGGAGCTCAGCAAGCTTTGATCAGCTCAGCCCCCTGGACTTCAGGTTGTCTTTTGATCTGCAGCAAATTGGACCGACTAGCGGATTGTCAGTGTGTGTGTTTTTAAAAGAAAATTGCACAATTACAGCCACCATTTGCACAATTTTGTGGAAATTGGGAAATTAAGGCTGCAATTTGTGCAAGTTACACAAATTATGCACATTTGTGCAAATTGTGACTGCAATTTACACAAATCTCTTTGTGCAAATTGGCCGACACACACAAAAACTACATTAAATGTCCCCGGAGTTTGGGGAAACCCCCCGACTCTGCTTGCCAATGGAAGTCGAGTCAGGCATGCTGCGGAACTCCAGCGAACCCAAAAACTGCCAGTTTTCCCATGATGGACATTCCTACCTGGATTGTGTGAGGATACTTCTGGAAGACTGTAATGGTCCTATTATAGACTTCCAAGGTAATCACAGAAGCGAACGGCATTGTCTTACTGCCTTGGCTGTTCTGGATCTTGATGGTGAACGGCGTGAGAGTAGGATCCTTGGAGCAGAGCCCAACCAGCTGGTAGACGCAAGTGCCAGTAAAATCATATCTCTTCCCATCAAACGTGGTATAGTGATGGTCGCCAGTTGCTGCACAAGTGGTATAGCTTCTGGGGTGACAGCCCCGGATCCCATCAACCATGTTGCATCTTTCACTAGCCTTGCAGCTGGCTGGCTGGCACGTCACTATGCCCAGCTTGGGATCACACCAGCAGCGAGAGGTGCATTTCTCATCAGCCCAGAACTCCTCATTGGGCTTATAGTAGAGGCCATTGTGGGTGCAGCCACACCTCCCCACAGGTACGCATTTGTCAGAGCTGAGCACGTAGCCGTTGTCGCATTGGCAAGTCTCCACGCAGGGCTTATCGCAAGTCAACGGAGCAGATCGGTTGGAGCAGCTGGCTGGGCAGGCGTTTCCACAGGCCTCATAGTGGCTGTTCTCAGGACAGGGCAAAGCTGCGAGCGGACAGAATGGCAAAGACTTTACAGCAAATAAAGTGCCGGCGACATCAAGTGCCGGTGCAACATACAACACTAGCACTTCTCAGTCAAGTAGTGGGGAAGGCCAAACGTCTGCTTGCTTTGGGGCCCGATGTCTATCACCTCTCCCATGTCCCTGCTAGTCTTAGTGGCTACCTGCACCACAATCTTGGCTGCCATATGGCTTTATGATACAATGCATGCACGTGTGCACCAGGAAACCTTGCAAGGAGAGGAATAAGGAGCCGTGGCAACAACACTAGGAAAGGCAGAAGCTCAATAGATTTAATGTGGCCTGTGCAATGGAGGTTTATGAGGTTGACACATTTATCTATGGCATGACCACACTTGGAATGCTGTGTACACCGCATCCAGTCACTGCACCTAAAGAAGGATATTGTAGACTTGGGAAACAGTGCAGCAAAGGGCAACTAAAATGATCAAGGGGCTGGAGCAACTCCCTTATGAGGAAAGGTTACAATACTTTATTGTATTGTACTTGTTTTGGAGGGCTTTAAAAGAGATTGGACAAATTCCCGAAGGAGAAGGCATGGTGTTTTAAATCTGTATTTTAAATTCCGGCACTGCTGCTAGGTTTTATTGTGGTTGTATTGTTATAAAAAGGTAAAGGTGTCCCCAACCAGTCGTGTCCGACTCTAGGGTGCGGTGCTCATCCCCGTTTCTAAGCCGAAGAGCCAGCGCTGTCCAAAGACGCTTCTGTGGTCATGTGGCCGGCATGACTGAACACTGAGGTGCACGGAACGCTGTTACCTTTCCCACCGAAGCAGCACCTATTTATCTACTTGCAATTTCTTGCTTTCGAACTGCTAGGTTGGCAGGAGCTGGGACTGAAGAAGGGGCTCACTCCGTCACGCGGCACTCGGCTCTCGAACTGCTGTCCTGCCGACCTTCCAGTCTGCAGTTCAGCATCTTAACCACTAAGCCACCGCGGCTACCCATGTATTGTTATACTGTGGTTTTAATGTTCTATATATTTTATATTGTTTTATTGTGTGCTGTTTGGTTTTAATTTTTGTGAACCGCCCAGAGAGCTTCAGCTATTGGGCGGTATAGAAATGAAATGAATGAATGAATAACTTGGGACTATTTAACTTAGAAAAAAAAATGGCTAGGAAAGGGAGACATAATGGAAGTATACAAAATGATGCATGGTGCGGAGAAAGTAGATAGTGAGATATCCCCACCCCCTTTCCCATAATACTAGAACCAAGGGTCATTCCATGAAGCTGGCCAGCAGGAGATTCAGGATGAACAAATGGAAATCCTTCTTCACACAGCACATAGTTAAACTATGGAATTCACTACCTCAAGATGTAGGGATGGCCACCAATTTGGAGGGCTTTAAAAGGGATTGGACAAATTCCCGAGGGAGAAAGCCATCAATGGCTACCAGTCTTGATGGCTAGATACTACCTCTGGTATCAGAGGCAGTATGCTATGTACACCAGTTGCTGGGGAAAATGGGCAGGGGAGTGCTGCTGCACTCACATCCTGGTTATGGGTTTCCTAGGGGCAGCTGGTTGGCCACTATATAAGCAGAATGTTGGATTAAATGGACCTTGGTCTGATCCAGCAGGGCTCTTCTTATATTCTTCTCACTCCATCCCATTTTCCTTACTGGATGCAATAATATAGGAGCATTATTCCCAACACTGAGGCTAGCTACATAGCTATGTTGGCCCCTCCTCATCTAAAGATAACAAGTGTGTGTGTGTGTGTGTGTGTGTGTGTATACAAACATTTACAGGCGGCACTTTCAACAAAATGTTACAGTGTATCTCCATCCTCTAGCAGAGTCCAAGTGAGCCAGTCACACCCTCCTTGAGGAAATTCCACTCCCACTACCACCCACAAGGTTTCCCACTTTTCTTTCCCAACAGGCAGCATTCTGTGGCCACTGAACATGCCCATCTCACACAGGGCTGCTCTTCAGATTCCCCCCCCCACACACTGGTACTTTTTTACTTGCTTCTCAGCTACTCTGTTTTAGCTCCGTAGTCATTGGCGATCACTGCCTGAGTTCATTGTTAGAGGAAATATAATCTGGAAATATTCCTGGATAAAGCACAAAGAGCATTCTCTGGGATCTGGGCCTTCCTTAGCACATCATTTGACAGGGACCAACTAATACACAGCCTGGGCCATGTCCTTTGAGGAAGAGGAAGAGGGAGTGGCCAGGTGCCCTCTTTTACAGAGGGCCATCATTTATTGAAGGGCTGTCAGACCTCTATTTTGAAGGTGTTTGCTATTTGAAGGGTTGTACAGTCCATCTGGTTTGTTAAAGATAAAGAACCATGGGAAGGAAGAGATGGACCTTGAAGTTGCCCATCAACAGCACAGCAGATGGAGCAGGGAACACAGGTCACCTGGTGTCAGTCTTCCATACTATAACATGATTTATTTATTTATTTATTTATTTCTATACCGCCCAATAGCCGAAGCTCTCTGATGATGAACTGTATTTCTATGTAAAGTATAATAATTATTTCTAAATTTGCATCTCGACCTATAAATTAGCATATGCATTCATATTTGGGGGGGGAGTTTGGTGTTCTTTTTTGTCTTGTTTTTGGGGTGATGCATGTCCCCTTTTGGGGCAGTTCATAGTAGCCACCCTAGTGCTGACTCCCTCCCACTCCGCCAATCTGTACTCACCACAGCCGCTCTGCGCCCTCCAGTCATGGATGACCACGCCTTCTTTGTGGCAGTTGCTAGCATAAGCATCCAGTGCTTGGCACAGGATATTTTTGGCACCACCGTTGAGGCAGACGTCGTAGATGCATCTGTCAAAGAAAGCGTCAGGGCTTAACCTGTGGTGACATTCGTGGAAGGGCCCCCCATGCAATTTGGAGATCAGCCCACAGAATTCCTCGCTTTCAAAGAGCTGCCGTTTGCTCTCTTCACATCTTGGGCAGCTCCCATGGCAGACGTGCCAGCAGAAGGGGTCATGGTCCTGCACTTTCCAGCTTCCAGCCCACTCCACCACAGAAGCGGCCTTCTTCCCAGCAGATGTCACCATGTCATCATCCGGGTCTTGGTTGAAATTCCCACAGAAGCCACAGACGGCACCATGGTAGCTGTTGGGCATGGTGATTACCAGCAGCTGGCTCCAGTCAAATGAAACTTCCAGGCTAAAGTCTGTTTCCAGTACAGCTTTCATGCCACTCTGGAAAAGCCGCACCTTCCCATCCTTCAGAGTCACAGGCAAGCTAGTGAGGACACCGTTGAGCTAGAGACAGGGGGACAGAGTCATAAATATATCTCTATCTGCAAAAGGACCTTCACTTGCCCAGGTAGGAGCCAGGGACTGTGTCGTATAACTGCCCATGAATAACTGTGTGAAACCATCTTCTGTTTCTCTAAAGGAGGGATGCAGAGCCTCTTGCTCGGGGCCCAAAACTGGCCATCTGGAGTACCTGAGATGTCCATGCCCATTTCCTCTGGCCCCGCCCTTTCACCCAACCACCAATTGTTTGGGAGAATCTCAGCTTTTGTGCCTTTTTTTGTGCAGTTTCAGTCAGAACCAGTCAGAACTCTAAAGGAGCTCTCTAAGGTGCGTCCACTGTGAAAAAAAGGCAAACTCTGTGTTAGGCATAATTAGAAAAGGAACTGAGAATAAAACTGCCAATATCATACTGCTCTTATACAAATCTATGGCCACACTTGGAATAGTATGTACAGTTCTGGTCACCACACCTAAAAAAAGATATTGTAGAGCTGCAAAAGGTGCAGAAAAGGGGAGGTATAACGATCAAGGGGCAGGAGCATCTCCCCTATGAGAGAAGGTTACAACAGCTGCAATTGTTTAGCCTGGAAAAAAGGAGGGTAAGGGGAGACATGATAGAGGTCTACAAAATTATGCATGGTGGGAATGTGGATGGAGAGACATTTTTCTCCCTCTCTCAAAATACTAGAACCCGGGGTCATCCTATGAAGCTGATTGGTGGGAGATTCAGGACAAATAAAAGGAAGGTACACATCACATAGTTGAACTATGGAATTCACTGCCACAAGATGTAGTGATAGCTTTAAAAGGGGGGTGGAAAATTCCTGGAGGAAAAAGCTATTAATGGCTACTAGTCTTGATGGCTATGTGCTTCATCCAGTAGGGGTGTACGAACCCCACTCACCTGTCCGGTGTGGGGCATCTGCGGTGGGGGGGAGGCAATCTGTCCCTCCCCCCAGAATCCTCCCCAGCCGCAGCCAGACTTCCATCTGGTGCCGGTCTGTGGCCGCAAATGGCGTCCGGCGTAGCGGATTTACCTGGCACCTATGTTGTACTCCTTTTGGTGCCTGGTGAAGACCTTTTTATTTTCCCAGGCATTTTAGCATTTTAGCTTTCTAGACTTTTAGCTTTGCTGTTTTAAATCTGTATTTTAAATCCCTCCATTGCTGCTAAGTTTTATTCCGGTTTTATCTGGGTTGTATTGTTATACTGTGGTTTTAATGTTTTATATAATTTATATTGTTTTATTGTGTGTTCTTTGACTTTAATTTTTGTGAACTGCCCAGACAGTTTTGGCTATTGGGCGGTATAGACATGAAATAAATAAATAAATAAATAAATAAATAAATAGCTGAGAAGTACCAGAACTGGCAGTGTATCCCAAAAACCCTTGTGCTGTGGGGCTAAATATGGACAGCTTCCATCTATTTCTAGTCCATGTCAGTTTTGCATGCATCCATTCCATCCAGGTCCACATTCATCTGCAATTTTGTTTTAATTAACAAACATTTGCAGGAAATTTTGTATTTAAATATGCATTTTTTAACACACTTTCCCACAATATATGCTTTCCTAATCATATTTTCTCTCAAAGTAGGCATCTTGAACTGTATTTTATTCTAGAACGTGTGTCTTTATATGCATCCCAGTACATGGTTTGAGCCACAAACTGCATGCTAGTATCTGGAGAAATGCAAAATCCAAAGGATAACGGTGCTCTGATCTGCCTGTTAGTTTGGAGGTGTGGATCCAGTTGGCTTAGTTTGAAATGCGGACTGAAAGTAATTCCCAAGCAGCCTTATATCTAGGGCACGCCTCTCATTTGGCAGAAGGCCTGGCCATATGGATGTGCATCCCTTCCAATCCAGCTAGGCTAGGCTCAGGCAACTTTGGTGGGTGGGGGAGGTCCATGGGCTTCTTTTGACCCCCACACACACACTCCCCCTGCAGGCCACACTCCTGCTGCCATTGCACCACTGAATCCAGTGATGCAGCAGTGGCAAAAAAAGAAGCTTTAAAAGGACAAATTTAGCTTGTTGTCTTCAGCAGCCTCGTGGCAGCAGCATGGAACACACCTGAGCATGGGGCGGGGGGAGCATTTGGCTGATGAGCCATGTGTCGCCCACCCCTGGGCTAAGTTTTGTACTAAGTGCTTTGATACTGTATCTTATGTTTCTAATGTTTTGTACATTGCATTATTTGGTGGTTTAAATGTGCAACAAACAAACAAGGAAGGAAGGAAGGAAGGAAGGAAGGAAGGAAGGAAGGAAGGTAGGTAGTGGTGACTTAACACATTGTTAAATGATCCCCTTAATGGATCTGGGCCTTAGCAAGCACTCAGTGCTATGGACCCCTAGTGCCAAGCAAATGCCCAAGAGATTGGATCCAGAGTTAGTCATATTCATAGTAGACCCATTGAAATCAAAGGGACTTCAGTTTGTCATGACTACCTTTAGTCTCATTGATTTCAGTGGGTCTGTTCTAAGCATGATGAGTAAATCTGGATCCAACCCAGGGTCTCCACTATTTCTGTCCTGATGCTGTGCAGTATAGGCCCCACTGCAGGGAACTCACCCGGATTTGGCCAGCTTCCTTCCTGTAGATGGAGATGTTGTGCCCGTACACATAGATATTGATCTGTCTCAAAAAGGAAATGTCCTGGCTGGCCCGGTTTTCATTCTTCTCTTCCACCGTGAACGGTTCCAGCATGGGGTCATTGCCACAATACTTGGCAATGGTGTAGGTGCAGGTGCCCTGGAAGTCAAAGTCCAGGCCATCGAAGGTGTGGTAGTGAGGTTCTCCCCAACCCCAGCAGGTCTCGCTGTAATTCGGGATGCACTTCGCTGTGCCGTTCTGTACCTTACATGTTTCTTTGGTCCGACACGTCAACTTTTGGCAAAGATCTAAATAAAGACATTGTGATGGGTTGGGCAACAGCAGTAGCACTCCTGCACAGGGTTGTCCGTTGCCGGGTAATCCAGCCCTTTGGGGGGAATCCTTTTTCCGGATTTCCACAGCACCCTCAGCTCAGCTTGCATTTGCGAACCGAGGCCTGAGTTTTTCTGGAAATCTGGGAACTTTATCGGTGCTTTTTAAAATTATTATTATTTCCATAAATAGACGTTTGTGCAAATTGCAGCTGCAATTTGTGCAAATATCAATTTATGCTTTTTTTTTTTAAAGTGGAAAATCCACCAGTTGGGTAGCTCCTTTAGAGTTCTGACTGGTTCTGATTGAAACCCAGAGCAGATTCACTGGCCCACTGACATCAGAGCCACCAGCCTCCACTGGCAGTCCTCTTCTTTTAGCAGCAAAGTGCTGCATGCATTCCTCTCTGTGCAGCAATTCTGCCATGTTGAGAGTTGAGAGCCAGGCCAGCTGGATCTGAAAACACCTCTAGTTACTCACCGTTATTGATGCAGGTCACGATCCCATCCTGGACTTTGCAGGTCTCACTAGAAGCGCAGCTGTGGGACTGGCAGGTGACTCCCTGGCCTGGCTTGCACGTGCAGAGTTGCTGGCATTCATTCAGGAGGACCTTTTCGTTGGGCTGCAAGGGCATTTGCCACAGGAAAGTAAACCATTACATGACTTAACACTACAGACTTGGTGGTCCAATACCTCTTTCAGTTTCATGGAAGACAGATTGAGGAACAGAAGCCTGGCAATTTGATTCCTAAACCCTCTGCTCTAACTATGATATTGCTTTAGCCCAGGTGTGTTGAACCTCAGCCCCAGGGCCCAAATCCAGCCTGCTAGTGGTCCCTGTCTGGCCTTCCAAGATTCCCCAGAGAGCCACCCCTCCTTCCCTTGGCCCCATCGCCTTTCCCTTGACCACTGACCATTTATATATTCATTAATGAACAGATCTGTGACCATATAATAAACTTTGATTAACTGATGGATGATTACATTTATATCCTGCTTTTTTCCCCCTCTTGCAAGGAACCCAAGGCAGCTTACACGGTCCTCCTCCTCCTCCTCTCCATTTTATCCTAACAACAACCCTGTGAGGTAGATTAGGTTGAGAGTCACACCTGACCCAAAGTCACCCAGAGAGCTTCATGGCCAAGTGGGGTTTAGAACCCAGATCTCCCAAGTCCCAGTCCAGAGCTCCAACCACGATACTACTCTGATGGTTTCCTAGCTTTTGAGCAGCTTTTCCCCATTCTAAAAGGCTGAATTGCATCTCCTATGATGGACTGGGAAACCACCAAAAGATTGGCAGGTGAGGGTTAGGGTGGGGCCAGGGGAAGGGGAAGGGGGCAGGGCCTTCTCGTAATCCCTGGGGGGACAGATTTGGCCCCCGGATTGGAGGTTCTGTACCCCTGTTTTAGGGTATGCCTGCCTGCAGAAGGTGCCAATCCCTAGTATCTCCAGATGAATGTAATAGAATAAATCGGGAAGGGACCTCTGCACTGGGCTAGATGGAGCAAAGGCCTAACTCAATGGGCAGTATCCAACTGTATCATCCCATTAGAGCAAATGACATTGCACTAGTCTGAACTATGCACAAGAGAAAAATCCAACTGAGGTTACCTATGTGCAAGCACTGTTGTGGAAGCAGTTGTGAATTATGCTCATGCATTCTGTTGTGCAACCCAATATGCATAATTCTTGTGCAACCCATTGCAAAACCTGCTTGTGCAACCCATAGGGATGTCAGAGAATTCCACCACGGATCTCGGTGAGGCCGAATGCCAGTGCATTCAGCCCCCCCGAAATCCATGGCGGAACGAAGCCCTCCTCCCCCCTGCTCCACGGAAGGTGCACGAAACGGAGCACTTACCTGCTGCCGTCCACGCTGACTTGCAAATGGCGGCCACTTCTGCGGCCGCCATTCGCTTCCTCATTATAGCCGTCATAGGCTATGTAAATAACTACATAGCCTATCACGGCTAACGCAGGGACACCATTTGCATCCCTGCAGAGGCCGTGATAGGCTACGTACGTATTTACGTAGCCTATCACGGAAAAAAAAAACAGCGGACGCAAATGGCGGCGGCTACGGCGGCCACCATTTGCGTTCCCTTTTTTTTTGCCATAATAGCCTATGTAAATATTTATGTAGGCTATTACGGCAAAAAAAAAAAAACAGAACGCAAATGGCGTAGCGGCCGCCATTTGCATTCCCCCTTTTTTTGCCGTAATAGCCTACGTAAATATTTACGTGGGCTAAAATGGCGGGAAAAAAGGGAACGCAAATGGCGGCCGCCATAGCCGCTGCCATTTGCGTCTGCTGTTGTTGTGGGTTTTTTGCTGTGATAGGCTACGTAAATATTTACGTAGCCTATCATGGCAAAATACAGGGACGCAAATGGTGGCAGCTATGACAGCCATCATTTGCATCCCTGCAGGCTGCCCAGCGGCTGGATGTCCGGCTGCAGCCGGAGAGAATTTCAGGAGGGACGGAACGCCTCCCCCCCACCGCGAATGTCACCCTTTGAAAAGGTAAGTGACTTTCATACATCCCTAGCAACCCACTGTGAAACCTGCTTGTGCAACTAGGGATGGCGTGGGCATCTGCTTGAGGCTTGAAGCCTCGAGAGAAATCATCGGTTCAGCCTCCCGGGTTCCTGGTCCCATAATGAGCTGCCTATCACCAAGAGGGGGAAGAAGGAAGCACCCCCGTTGCTACAGCGGCAGCAGCATGGGACAGGCTGGTTGTTTTACCTAAGTCTCTTACACTTACGTAAAATGACCAGCCTGTCCCTCACTGCTGCTGCTGTACCAAGGATGGAGGAAGGAGGAGAGGTGCTGCCTTCTTCCCCTCTTTTCCCTGATGCAGCTATGCTGGAGGCAAGAGAGATAGGCTGATCATTTTATGTAAGTGTAAGAGACTTACGGAAAATGACCAGCTTGTCCCTTGCCACCGCTGCTGTGGCAGGTGGGGGTGGAGGGAAGGAGGAAGCACCTATCCTCTTCTCCCCTCCACCCGTGCCTTCTACAGTGATGGCAGCGGGGACAGACAGAGAGGGACAGGCTGGTTGTTTTACAAAACTCTCTTACACTTACATAAAATGACCAGCCTGTCCCTCACCACCACATCTGCTGTAGCAGGGGTGGGGTGGAGGAGGAGAAGAGCGCATCTATCTTCTCCCACACACTGCAGTGGCGGCAGTGGCAGCGGGGACACCCCTGCAGCCGCCCACACCTCAATGTGAGCCCCATCTTCTGTGAAAATGGCAGCTTGCATTGAGGAGCCCGAGCCGTGGGATGTCCCCAGACTGCTCGCCAAGCCCTCCAGGGCTCGTGCAGCCCAGCTTGCAGGGGCAGGCGGCAGCAGAGACTCTGCGAGCGCCCACGCTTGGTGGGCACAAGTGAGTTCTCTAGGGATGTCAGAGAATTCCGCCACGGATCTCGGGGAGGCCGAATGCCAGTGCATTCGGCCCCCCGAAATCGGTGGCGGAATGGTCTGCCCCCCCACCCCCCCGGGACAAGACTTATCTGGGGCGGATCTTCCTGGTGGCAGCGGCCCCAGCAGCGGCGGCTCCGGCAGCGGCGGCTCCGGCGGCCGGTCTTCTGACCGGCTGCCGCCACCGCCATTTCCATTTCAATTAAAAAAAAAAAAAAGACGTGATAGGCTTCGTAAAGATTTACGTAGCCTATCACGGCTAAGTTTAAAAAAAAAACTGTGATAGGCTACGTAAATCTTTACGTAGCCTATCACGGCTGACTTTAAAAAAAAATGTGTGTACGCAAATGGCAGCGGCCATGGCCGCCGCCATTTTCATTCCTTATTTTGGTACGTCTTAGTCTACGTGAAGATTTACATAAACTAAGACGGCGAAAATAAGGGGAATGCAAATAGCGTAGCGTCCACTAAGATGTGCCAAAATAAGACTAAGACATGCCAAAGTAAGGAACGCAAATGGCGGCGGCCGTGGCTGCCGCCATTTGCGCACGCACGTTGTTGTTGGTTTTTTTTTAAGTCAGACGTGATAGGCTACGTAAACATTTACGTAGCCTATCACGGCTGACTGCAGGGACGCAAACGACGGCGGCTACGGCCGCCGCCGTTTGCGTCCCTGCTAGCCAGCGGCCAGATGTCCAGCTGCTGGCGGAGCCAGCCAGCGGCTCCGCAGAATCCCTGCGGAGCACAGCCGGCCAGCCAGGATTCTGGGGGAGGGACGGAGTGCCTCCCCCCCCACCACCATCAACATAATCCGCGAAAGGTAAGTGACTTTCATACATCCCTAGAGTTCTCACATCCCTATGTACAACCCACTGTGAAACCTGCTTGTGCAACTGGTTGCACAAGCATAATGGGTAACCACGGGCACAACAGAAAGATTTAGCAGAGCTCCATTATCACTATTTGAGTTTGTGGAATGACACCATTGGATACTGCCCAATATAAGGAGTTCTTTACGTATCTCCCAAATACACTAAAGTTATTCAAGGCCCTGCAGCACTATGTCCTCTAGGGGGCAGCACCTTATAATAGTGTCCATTCCAAAAACAGCCACAGTCCTTCACTGTGACACAGCCAAGACCATTGAAGTAGTAGCCGTCGTTGCACTGGCATCCTTCTGTGCATGTCTCGGGGCATGTTCTGGAGTCAGTGGTCCCGGCACAGTCAGCGGAGCAGAGATCAGCACAGACCTCATAGTGGCTGTTGGGAGGGCAGCTCAGAGCTATAGGAGAGAAAGAAATGTGCAAAAGACACATGACTGAGGGCAAAGACCTTCAGCATCTGTAGTAGCTGCACCTACTTCATTCTTTGAACCCAGCCAGCGTCTTCCACGGGGACAATGGATGTTATGGGCAACTTTGACTGCAAAGAGACTAATTCTGTAGAACTAGAAAGATAGTGATGTCCCTTTCAGTTTTTCAGTGAACAGAAGATACCTCCCTCCATTTATGAACTTGCTAAGCTTAAAGCACTAAGAAGGGATTGACTGTAGTATCTGGGGGGCTTCCAGGTGAGGCTTTTAGGCACCATCACCCTGCCTTGTTCATTTAATTTTAATGGGGTGGGAGGGGTTGAGACATTGTCAACTTCTATTTGTAACACTACTGTATTTTCCCATCGCTGCTTCCATCTTTTTCCTTATCACAGAATATCCATTTTGTCAAAAAAAAAATCCAGACAAGATTCCTGCACAAGTCCTTCTGATTGGTAGCTCTAGGAGTCCTCCATCTGGAAGAACCCCTGGACTGCATATACAAACACGTGCATCTGCCCCTCTCCCTTGAAACAATTGTCCTATTGAAAATGGACTTCAAAACAATGCCCATAACTAGCAATGGGCTAACTTACCCTGGGTGAATTGGTTAATTCCTCGGATAATAACAAACTCACCTATACAAGCTCAGATGAGAGTTCTCCTTTAAAATGAACTCTCATTCCATACAAATAAACATTGGTGCATGTGTGTCAAAGTGCATCTTGGGAGCTGTAGTTGGGACACCCATAGTGTGGCATGAACCATGTTATGTACCTCCTTCCCAAACGGTT
Organism: Heloderma suspectum; assembly: GCF_057233095.1. Classification (NCBI taxonomy): domain Eukaryota; kingdom Metazoa; phylum Chordata; class Lepidosauria; order Squamata; family Helodermatidae; genus Heloderma; species Heloderma suspectum. The sequence continues at coordinate 20,478,603 of NC_139467.1, forward strand.
ATTTTCATGTGGCCTGCCTATGTGATGTTTACTCACCATCATTTATCACCATATATGGACTATGGCGGAGAGAAGAAGATGGACCCACAGAGGAGTCCACCACCTCCTCATCGTGCCAGTGCTTCAATGATGATGAGGAAAGCAGCGATGGGTGCACTGGATCATTCAAGTCAAGGGTTAAACCAACTGACTCAGCCCATGGACAAAATGGCATTGTTTAGATACAGACTGCACATGTTCAGAAGCTCACAGTCAATTCTATACTTACTAGTGAATTTGTAAAATATGTAGGTCCAGGCTCATTAAAAAGGTGAGCATTACAGATGGGTAAAGTTCGATCTGAATAATTACAAAATTTGGAGCATTGCTGCTCATAACCTAAGCTGTTCTCCACTCCTGTTCTCCTTCCTTTTCCTTTTCTCTATTCTTTGGTGACACTTTCTCCTCCCCCAAATACACAATACTGTCTTGTTTCCCTGTTTTACTACTTGGAACTCAGCATTATGGTACTCACGGCAGAATGACAGACTCCTCCAGGGCTGGATGGGGATCTTGGCTTCTTGGCAGGCAGACATGTAGCTCTGGATACCCTGGCACAAGACCTCGCTGTTGCCATTGCCCAGGCAGAGGTCATAGATGCAGTTACTGAAGTAGATACCGGGGTCCACCTTGCTGTGGCAAGCTCTGAAGGGGCCATCAGAGGCAGTGAGGAGCCCACAGTAGTTGCGCTGTTTGAAAATGTCCTTCTTCCTTTCCTCGCAGACTGGGCAGTTGTTTCTGGAGCATCCATCTGAGCAGGATCTATCTTCCCCAGGGACCAGGACCTTCCAGGTAGCACCAAATGCAGCCACATCAGAGGTTACCTGGCCACCAGGGAGCAGGAACTCATCATCCTTCTTCCCATTGTAGTTCCCACAAAGGCCTCGCACCTGGTCTTTGTAGCTGCTTGGGACAGTGACTGTCACACGGTAAACCAGATCATAGCTCACAATGAGGCCAAAGTCTGTCTGGATCTGAACTTTAGTGCCCTGCTGATAGGCTCTGAGACGTCCATCAGAAAGGTCTATGGGGAGAGACTGGAACACTCCATTCACCTAGAAGAAGAAAAGGATGAGCAGGGCATGCTTTCGGTAAGAGGATGAGCACAGCATATGCAATAGTCACTGTGAAGGGAGGAGGATCCCACCGGGACCTGCCCCAACCTCCCTGCGAGGGAGGACCACTCAGGACCCAATCCCGGGATCCCCTTCCCAAAAACAGGACTGGCCAAACCCGGCCTTTCAGACCCCCCAAAATACCCAGTAGCCACCTTCATAAGCCAAAAGGCACTGAAATTAGCATTGAGGTTATGCAGAGATATCACACCAACTAAAGGTTGAATAAAGGTTTATTAAAATCAGAATAAAGGGGTATAGGGAAAGGGAAGAATGGAAGTAGCAAGTTACATAAGAGGGTAAACAGAGAGCTTCATGAACACACACCCAAGCAAAATAATAAATCTACCTGGCCATATCCTTGCATATGGATCTCCCTGGATAGCAACCATCTGTCTGCAGGTCCAGAACCACCAGAATAAAGGGAGACGCCATTCCTCGACCTCAGCTCACTTTTAAAGGCGTGACCCCATCTTCTGGCCTTCGTTTGCTGCTCTGCAATGCCAGGTCTGTTACCCAGAAAACCTCCCTCATCCATGACATGATCGTGGATGAGGGTGCAGACCTGGCATGTATTACGGAGACCTGGCTGGCCGAGGCTGCTGCTCCAACCCTTGCCGCCATGTGTCCAGCTGGACTTTCGTATGCACAGCAGCCAAGGGCTGGAGATCGGGGAGGGGGAGTGGCTGTTATCTACTGAGAGTCCTTGGTCTTCACCAGACCCCCTCTCTGGTAGACCAAGGTTGCTGAGTGCTAGGAGTGCACGAAAGTCACTTACCTGGTCTCGCAGCTTTTCGCGGTGGGGGGGAGGCGCTTCGCTGCTCTCCCCGCGAAGTTCAGGCTGGGGGGGAGGCTTCCCGCCTCGCCTGGCCGAAATTCAGGCCGGGGGGGAGGCTTCCCGCCTCGCCCAGCCGAAATTCAAGCCGGAGAGGAGGCGCCTCGCCTCGCCTGGCCGCGAACTAAAAAGTTAAAAAAAAAAAAACGCCCCCGTGATAGGCTACGTTAATCGTCACGTAGCCTATCATGGCTAGATCTGCAAAGTCAGCCATGATAGGTTACATAAATCGTCACGTAGCCTATCTAGGGATGGCGTAGAATTTCTCCCCGAAACTTCGGGGGGCCGAGCGAAAACATGTTCGGCCCCCCGAACAAGTTTCGGGGAGAAATTCTCTGCACCCCCCCCCGCCCCCCACACCCTCCCAGGACGGGACTTACCTTTGCCGAATGTCCCTCCCAGCGGCGGGTCCAGCCGGCGGTTCGGCGGGTCTTCGTCCGGGGCGGGAGCAGCAGCCGGTCTTTCGACCGGCTGCCGCCGCCGCCATTCCAATAAAAGAAAAAAAAAACACCCCTGTGATAGGCTTAGGGGTGGACGAAAGTCCCTTACCTGTCCTCGAAGGATGTTCGCGGTGGGGGGGAGGCGCTTCGCTGTACCCCCCGCGAAGTTCAGGCCAGGGGGGGGAGGCTCCCGCCTCGCCCCGGCCGAAATTCAGGCCAGGGGGGAGGCTTCCCGCCTCGCCCGGCCGAAAATCAGGCCGGGGGGGGAGGCTTCCCGCCTCGCCTGGCCGCGAACTTGAAAGGTTTTTTTTTAAAAAAAAAACGCCCCCTGATAGGCTACGTGACGATTAACGTAGCCGATCACGGCTAGATCTGCAAAGTCAGCCGTGATAGGCTACGACAATCGTCACGTAGCCTATCACGGGTGACTTTAAAAAAAAAAAAACCAGTACGCTAATGGCGGCCCCCATAGGGAGACGCCATTCGCATTCCTTATTTGGTCACTGTAGTCTACGTAAAGATTTACGTAGACTACAGCGACCAAATAAGGAACGCGAATGGCAACTCCCTATGGGGGCCGCCATTATCCGTACGTGCTTTTTTTTTTCTTTTAAAGTCACCCGTGATAGGCTACGTGACGATTGATGTAGCCTATCACGGCTGACTTTGCAAATCTAGCCGTGATAGGCTACGTTAATCGTCACGTAGCCTATAGGGGGGCGTTTTTTTTTTCTTTTATTGCAATGGCGGCGGCGGCAGCCGGTCAAAAGACCGGCTGCTGCTCCCGCCCCGCTTGAACACCCGCCGAACCGCCAGCCGGACCCGCCGCCGGGAGGGACATTCGGCGAAGGTAAGTCCCGTCCCGGGGGGGGTGCGGGGGCAGGGGGGTTCGGAGGATTTCTCCCCGAAATTTGTTCGGGGGGCCGAACACGTTGGCGCTCGGCCCCCCGAAGTTTCGGGGAGAAATTCTCCGCCATCCTTGGATAGGCTACGTGACGATTAACGTAGCCTATCACGGCTAGATTTGCAAAGTCAGCCGTGATAGGCTACGTAAATCGTCACGTAGCCTATGACGGGTGACTTAAAAAAAAAAAAAAGCGTGTACGGATAATGGCTGCCCCCATAGGGAGCCGCCATTCCCGTTCCTTATTTGGTCGCTGTAGTCTACATAAATCTTTACGTAGACTACGGCGAAAATAAGGGCAACGCAAATAGCGTTGCCCTTATTTTCGCCGTAGTCTACGTAATCTTTACATAGACTACAGCGACCAAATAAGGAACGGGAATGGCGGCTCCCTATGGGGGCCGCCATTAGCCGTATGCGCTTTTTTTTTTTTTTTTTAAGTCACCCGTCATAGGCTACGTGACGATTGACGTAGCCTATCACGGCTGACTTTGCAAATCTAGCCGTGATAGGCTACGTTAATCGTCACGTAGCCTATCACGGGGGCATTTTTTTTTCTTTTATTGGAATGGCAGCGGCGGCAGCCGGTCGAAAGACCGGCTGCTGCTCCCGTCCCTGAGGAAGACCTGACGAACCGCCGGCCGGACCCGCCGCAGGGAGGGACATTCGGGAAAAGTAAGTCCCTTCCCGGGGGGGGGTGCGGGGGGCGGGGGGGCGGAGAATTTCTCCCCAAAACTTCTTCAGGGGGCCGAACACATTGGTGCTTGGCCCCCCGAAGTTTCGGGGAGAAATTCTCCACCATCCTTACTGAGTGCATGTACTGGAGGTTGGGCCCGAAGGGCAGTCTGAGGATTCTGCTCGTGTACCATCCACCGCGCTGCATGACTGACTCCCTGACCGAGGTGCTTGAGGTGGTCTCTGATGTGCATGTACAGTCCCCTAACTTATTGCTGTTGGGGGACTTCAATGTACATTCAGAGGCCATCCTCACAGGAGCACCTTGGGACTTCATGGAGACCATGGCCTCCTGGGAGCTGCACCATATTCTAACTGGGCCCACCCATGTAGCCGGTCATGCACTAGACCTTGTGTTTGTTTCTGGAGAAGCAGGGAGTGATCTGGAAGTCGGGGGTATATCCACCACCCCCTTGTCATGGTCAGATCACTATCTGGTGATGTTGGACTTCTCGGTTCCACAAGCCCTCCTCAGGGGTGGAGGACCCATTAAAATGGTCCGCCCCAGGCGTCTTATGGATCCAAATGGATTCCTGAACGCGCTTGGGGATTCTCTGGGGCACGCCAACGGCCACTTTGTCGAGACCCTGGTGGGTGGCTGGAATGCCGCAATCACTGGGGCATTAGATCAGGTGGCTCCGAAACGCCCTCTCCCCCTGAACAGGGCTCGGACTGCACCATGGTTCAATCCGCGGTTACAAGCTCTGAAACAGGAGGTGAGACGGCTAGAGCGCCGGTGGTGGAAGTCTCGCTCCAAAGACGATCAGACACCGGCTAGAGCTGTATCTTCAGCCTATCATGTGGCGGTGAAGGCAGCAAAAAAGGAATATTATGCTGCCTCCATCGCGTCTGCAGAGTGCTGTCCCAGGAGGCTGTTCCAAGTGGTCCGGAGCCTGGTTGGTCCTGTGGCTCCGGAATCACTGGAGCATTCTAAGGCCTCCTGTGAGGCTTTGGCAAGGCACTTTGCAGATAAAATTGATCAGATTAGGTGTGTTACTCTGCACGCTGTGCATACAGTTAGTGAGCAGGAGGCGGCCTGTGGAAAACCGGTTTTGTGGGATCGGTTCCAGCTTCTTCCTCCTGATGAAGTGGACAAGGTGCTTTCATCTGTACAGCCGACCACCTGCTTACTTGATCCTTGCCCATCTTGGTTCATTATGGGCTGCAGAGAGAGACTGGGTGAGGGGATCAGGGCAGTGGTGAACGCCTCCCTTGAGGAGGGAGTGATGCCATCAGCCCTCAAGGAGGCAGTGATAAGACCACTCTTAAAGAAGCCCTCCTTGGATCCTCAAGTTCTGAACAACTTTCGCCCAGTCTCAAATCTGCCATTTTGGGGCAAGGTGATTGAGTGGGTGGTGGCGGTGTAGTTGAAGGCACACTTGGAAGAAACTGATTATCTAGACCCATTTCAGTCAGGCTTCAGACTTGGGCATGGGACAGAAATGGCCTTGGTCGCCTTGGTGGATGATATGAGGAGGGCTCTGGATAGGGGTGAATGCTCCTTCCTTGTTCTCCTCGACCTCTCAGCGGCTTTTGATACCGTTGACCACGGTATCCTCCTGGACCGCCTGGAGGGGTTGGGCATTGGAGACACCGTATTGCGGTGGTTCCGGTCCTTCCTCTCCAGCAGGTACCAGAGGGTAGCACAGGGAGAGGAGGTTTCGGACCCGTGGCCACTTACTTGTGGGGTGCCACAGGGTTCCATCCTCTCCCCGATGCTATTTAACATCTATGTGAAGTAGGGTTGGCGGAGAATTTCTCCCTGAAACTTCGGGGGGCCGAGCGCCAACGTGTTCGCCCCCGAACAAGTTTCGGGGAAAAATTCTCCGTACCCCCCCCGCACCCCCCCCCCCGGGATGGGACTTACCTTTCCCGAATGTCCCTCCCGGCGGCGGGTCCCGGCAGCGGTTCGTCAGGTCTTCGTCAGGGGTGGGGGCGGCAGCCGATCTTTCGACTGGCTGCCGCCGCCGCCATTCCAATAAAACTAAAAAAAAAAAACCACCCCCGTGATAGGCTACGTGACGATTAACGTAGCCTATCATGGCTAGATTTGCAAAGTCAGCCGTGATAGGCTACATAAATCGTCACGTAGCCTATCATGGGTGACTTTAAAAAAAAAAAAAAGCTCGTACGGCTAATGGCGGCCCCCATAGGGAGCCACCATTCACGTTCCTTATTTGGTCGCTGTAGTCTACGTAAAGATTACGTAGACAATGGCGAAAATAAGGGCAACGCTATTTGCGTTGCCCTTATTTTTGCCGTAGTCTACGTAAAGATTTACGTAGACTACAGCGACCAAATAAGGAACGCGAATGGTGGCTCCCTATGGGGGCCGCCATTTGCGTACGCGCTTTTTTTTTTTAAGTCACCCGTGATAGGCTACGTGATAACTTACGTAGCCTATCACGGCTGACTTTGCAGATCTAGCCGTGATAGGCTACGTTAATCGTCACGTAGCCTATCACAGGGGCGTTTTGTGTTTTTTTTTACTTTTTAGTTCGTGGTCGGGCAAGGCGAGGCGCCTCCTCCCCGGCCTGAATTTCGGGGGGAGAGCAGCGAAGTGCCTCCCCCCCACCGCGAAAAGCTGTGAGACCAGGTAAGTGACTTTCATGCACCCCTAATGTGAAGCTGCTGGGGGCTATCATCAGGAGGTTTGGGGTGCAGTGTCATCAATATGTGGATGACACGCAGCTCTACCTCTCGTTCAAATCTTCACCAAGGTTGGCCGTAGAATCCTTGTCCAAATGTCTGGAGACGGTGAGTGGCTGGATGGGGAGGAATAAGCTGAAGCTGAACCCTGACAAGACCAAGATACTTTTGGTGGGAGACAAGAGGAGGCTAGGGGATGTTGACCTGGTGTTGAATGGGGTACGGCTACCCTTGAAAGACCAGGTCTGCAGCCTGGGGGTCATTTTGGACTCCCAGCTGTCCATGGAGGCTCAGGTGTCAGCCGTGAGCTGGACAGCGCTGTATCAACTCCATCTGATACGGCGGCTGCGCCCCTTCCTTCCCGACCATCTGCTCCCATCGGTAGTACATGCCCTGGTCTCCTCTCGTTTAGACTACTGTAATGCGCTCTACGTGGGGTTACCCTTGAAGATGGTTCGGAAGCTGCAGCTGGTACAGAACATGGTGGCTCGCCTGATTAAAGGCAGCCGCCTTTGAGATCACATCACTCCAGTGCTGAAGGAGTTGCACTGGTTACCAGTTGTTTTCTGGGCCAAATTCAAGGTGTTGGTTTTGACCTTTAAAACCCTATATGGTTGCGGCCCAGCCTATCTTAAGGAGCGCCTCCAGCAGCACCAGACAGGCCGCTTAACAAGATCAGCCTCGGATGGCCTTCTCTCTGTCCCATCAGCCAGGACAGCTAGACTGGTGGGGACGAGGGAGAGGGCCTTTTCTGTGGTGGCCGCCACTCTGTGGAACTCCCTCCCTAGGGAACTCCGTCATGCCCCCTCTTTAATGAGCTTCCGTCATGCATTAAAAACGTGGTTGTTCAGGCAGGCATTTGGGGTGGGTTAGGGTATTTTAGAAAATGTTTTTATTGTAGAATTGTATTGTTTTAAACTGTTTTATTGTATGTTGTACATCTCCCAGAGTGGCTGGGTGACCAGCCAGATGGGCGATTAATAAATTTAATAATAAATAAATAAATAAATAAATAAATAAAGCCCAGCCCTGGCAACCTAGGGCAGATTTTGCTTCAGCCAATCACTGGCTAAGTCCTTGGGCAGCCCGCCCTTGCCTCCAAGAGGCTGGAACTCCCCACCAAATCCAGTTGTTGGCACTTTCTAGTTAGCAGGGACTGCATCTGGCCTTGGGCAAAGGGCCGAGGAGCCTCTAGATTACAAATGATTTCAGGTGGTTATATCCGACTTGACAGCCTGACCTGATCTTATGGCGGAAAGCAGGCCATTATCCTTGACAGTCACAAAACTGGCCTCAATGATCTTTGGTCCCTGTCTCTACCATAGTCATAAGTCCAGATCGCACAACCATTCTTAACATACTGAGGTCAATCAAGTTGACATTTTCAATGGATCTGCATATAGAGGGCCACCTTGAGAATGGCTGAACCTGTGCCCAGCTCATGAGTCAACACATCTAGACAGCGGTGCAGGAAGGTAATGTCATCTTGCCGCTCATCTCGCGCCTGATTCCCATTTGCGATTGCTGATCACTTTGCATGAAGGGGATATTTTCACAAATCAAGCAGCAACTGAATGGGAGATCTGTGTAAATCCCCCCAAATTTGCAGAAACTGCCCCTAAGTTGTACAAATAGCCTCCATAGACTAAAGTGGGGCGGTTTCTGCCTACTGAGGAAATTTGCACAAGTTAGGAAATTTGTGCAAATTAAACTGGGAATCGGGAATATTTGCAGCAGACATGTGCTCGCTCTTGCCTTTGGAGATTCGAACAGGGTATGCTTGCATGCTTTGTGAGCAGAAATGAAATTCTCAGACATCCCTAAGACAAGGGGGGAAGAGAGAAAAAATGGGAGAGAGTGAGGGCTGGCTCCCTATGCATGAATCATGTAGTGGGAAGTAGTGTGGCATAGTGGTTAGGGTGTCAGACTTCGAGCAAGTCTTGGAGACCTGGATTCAAATCCCCACTGAGCCATGAAGTTTGCTGAGAGACCTTGGGCCAGACACCATTTCTCTGCCCAGTCTACCTTGTTGTGAGGATAAATGTTGTGAGGATAAATAGGAGGGGTAGAGGGAGAACCATGAATGTTGCCCTGAGCATCTTGGAGCCAAGTGGGATGACAATACAGTAAACAGATAGCCTTGAAAACATGAAGATACCCACCTTGACCATTCCCTTTTTGTTCTGCAGCATGGTCAATGTGATGCCGTAGGCCTCCACAGACACCATTGTGGTGACCGAGACTTTTCTACCATTCCAGGGCTTGTTTTTCTGCAGGACAGTAAAAGGATCCAGGTTCCTCTTGTCTGTGATGGCAGCCTCAGCAAGAATGTAGGTGCAGGTGCCTTGGAAGTCAAAGGAGACGCCATCAAAAGAGATGTAATGGGGATCACCATAGGCAGTGCAAGTGGCCGAACCCATCGGCTGGCATTTCCGGGTGCCATCCACTACCCGGCATGCCTTGTTGGGGCCACAGGAGAATTCCTTGCAGGCCACGGCTCCGCCAACCTGGCACAGACACTCCACATTGCACTTGCTGGTTGGGTGGAAGGTTTGCCCAGCCAAGTAGTACTGTCCCTGGTACATGCAGCCACACTGCTCCATGGGGACGCAGTGGTCACCGCTGAGCACAAAGCCTTCATCACAGGTGCACCCTTCTGTGCAGTGCGCTGAGCAAAGCAGAGGCGACTCAGGCGAGTAGAGACTGCTGCATGTCTGTTGGCAGCTCCCGGCACAGAGTTCATAGTGACTGTTTTGGAGACAGACTGGCTCTGGAAAGGGAAGGAAAGAAAATTCCCATCATTCACATGTTGCTTCATCTGCTTCCTTGGTTTAGATCAGGGACAGGCAACCTTTTGGGGCACATCTGGCAATTTGCTAAACTGTCCTGGGCACCACCACAAAATGGCTGCCATGGGAGGCATGGCAAAGGACAAGTAACTTGCTCAAATGACTGTGCAGAAGGTGGAGATGGGCTCTGAGCCCCAAAACACTAAACATCTCCTTTGAATCCATTGTTTTCAGCACCAACAGAAACCTATTTGACAGCAATCCCAGCCTCTAGTAAGAAAATATATCATCATCATCATAGTGGGAAGGTTAGAACATCTTGGTGGACTCAAGAAAGGTGCCGGGGGGTGGGGGGTGTCCATGGGTACCACATTGCTAGTCCTTGTTTATATATATCTCCAACTTTTGAAAATTAAAACTTGAGAAACTACTAAGTTAAACTACCATTCAGAAGACATTTTTCTGAGAAATGTGTGAGATTTTTTTTCTATCCTCCCTGCCTCTAGGGATGTATGAAAGTCACTTACCTTTTCGAAGGGTGACATTCACGGTGGGGGGGAGGCGCTCCGTCCCTCCCCCCTGAAATTCTTGCCAGAGGGAAGGCTCTCCATCCCTCCCCCCTCCGAGTCCTGGCCGGCTGGCTCCGCAAATGGCGGTGGCCATAGCCGCCATTTGTGTCCCTGCAGTCAGCTGCAATAGGCTACGTAAATGTTTACGTAGCCTATCACGGCTGATTTAAAAGGGAAAAAAATGCACATACGCAAATGGCAGCGCCCATGGGCGCCGCCATTTGCGTTCCTTATTTTGGCACCTCTTAGTCTACGTAAACATTTACGTAGACTAAGACGGAGAAAATAAGGGGAACGCAAATAGCTATTTGCATTCCCCTTATTTTCACCGTCTTAGTCTACGTAAATGTTTACGTAGACTAAGATGTGCCAAAATAAGGAACGCAAATGGCGGCGCCCATGGGCGCCGCCATTTGCATACACGTGGTTTTTTTTTCTTTTAAATCAGCCGTGATAGGCTACGTAAACATTTACGTAGCCTATCATGGTGTTTTTTAAAAATCTAGCTGTGATAGGCTACGTAAATCTTTACAAAGCCTATCATTTTGTTGTTGTTGTTGTTGTTGTTTTACTGGAAATGGCGGCGGTGGCAGCCGGTCAGAAGACTGGCCACTGCCGCTGCTGCCGCCACCGCACCACCGCCGTGCCGCCGCTGCCGCCAGGAAGATTCGCCGAAGGTAAGTCCGGTCCCGGGGGGGGGGGCGGGGGGGCAGACCGTTCCACCACCGATTTCGGGGGGCTGAATGCGCTGGCATTCGGCCTCCACGAGATTCATGGCGAAATTCTCTGACATCCTTACCTGCCTCCTGTAGAATAAGACAGCTGCTTTGCAGAATTTTCTCCAAATATTCTTCACCACGTTGTATGTGTTGGCAGCCATTTCCCCTCCCAGAATGCCCTGGGATGATGCTTGATCCAAGGCATTGCAGAGGATACAAAATCAATAGTAACCTGGCTGCCAACACAATTGCAGAGGCACCCCCCCACACACACACACACACACACAACCCATAGGGGAAAAAACGAAGAAAGAAGCAGTACTCATGGTGAGCTCTACCATAAGGAATAGCTCCTCCCACTGGAAAAAAATCACCGAAATGATCCCCTGAATGTTTCTGCCTACAAACAGGGTGAAGAATTTAAGAGGACATTTGTGCACGGTGTTAGAAAGGATTTTCATTTTTAACTCTCAGAATTGCTTCCCAAGTGCAAAAGCCTTATAGATTGCAGATCTGTTTCCCATAACCTGAGATCCTTTTAACTATGCCAGGCTTTGAACCTGGGCCTTTCTACATGCGAAACATGTTCTCTACCACCAACCTATGAACCCTCCCCAGAGAAACCACCAAATTGCCATCAAAGATGCTACTGAACCTACCCATACACTGAGATCAAAATCTCAGACCCTCCTCAGAGTGCCTCCCCTGGGGGAGGTTTGGGGGATGGCAGAAAGGGAAAGGGCCTTTTCAGTGGCAGCCCCCTGATTGTGGAAAACTCTCTCCAGTGAGTCCCATCAGGCACCAACATTGTCATCTTTTCAGCACCAGGTCAAGACTCTCCTCTATTCCCGGGCATTTGAAGGCATACGATTGGGGGGGGAGGGGTTGCAGTAGTGGCCTTGGTTAAGGTCTGTACTGATGTTTTAGCTGTTTTATTATGTTTTGGTATTTTAATGGAAATTATGCTTAGCCTTTTTTAGCATTTCAATGATTTTGTTGTAAGTTGCCTTGGTCTTTTTTAAGAGCAAGGCAACTAAGGTGGTAATTAATAATAATAATAATAATAATAATAATAATAATATCAAGGTGTACATTATAAGCTCCTCTCTACATGCATGCAACATTGTATGTGAGACAAATCTTTTTAAACCCCCTTTGAAAACACTTGATGGCCTTGGTAGCTCTACCTACAGATGGGCAAGAGATTCTCTAAACACCAATCTGAAACTTGTCTCACTTCATTTCCCCTGTTCACTTGCACACTGTTTGTTGTTGTTGTGCACTTTTCCCATTCAGCCAAAACATTTGACATGGTAAAAATAATTGCTTTTCTTTTTAAATGCTCCAAAAATCTGCACTTCCCCCACCCCACTATACACATACACATACATACATACATACATACATATATATATTCATTCAAGCAGGAATGAAAGTATGGCGATTTGTGAGATATCAGAGAACACGCTCTCCCAGCTCATGTTTGCATCTGAAGGAGTGCAGACTGAAAGGAAATCCTTATACATCCATGTCTCTACCTAGGCTTCTCCCCAACAGAAGACAGAGCAAGGTGGAATCATACTTACTCCAAAGTACATGGTCTCTCCAGGTATATATGGTCACCCACATGGCTTGGCAGGCTGCAGCATATGCAGCAACGACGTGGCCCAACACAGCTTGCTGGCCATTGTATGCACAGTAGTCATATACACAGTCCATGAAGAACAGCTCTGGGTCGATTTTGCCATGGCACTCCCTGAATGGGCCATTCTTGTGCACGAGGAGCCCACATTCTATGCTGCTGCCTCGTTGACGCCGGGCAGCACTTTCCAAGTCTGGGCACACCTTTGGGTTCAGTTCTCCACATCCCGGGGACTCTGTCACTTTCCACCGCTGGGCCAAGGCGGTAGGATTTGAGGCTGACACTGAGTCCCCAGTTGTCAAGTCATCTCGTTTGTCTCCATTGAAGTTGCCGCAGAGACCACCAAGAGCCCCTTTGTAGGTTGTGGGTACAGTGACCGTGACATGGCTTTGCCAGTCAAAGGTAACAGTGAGGCCGAAGTCGGTTTGGATCACAGTATTCCAGCCCTTTCGGTAGATGAGGATCTGGTCAAGGTTCATCCTGTAGGGCAGGTTGGTCAGCAAGCCATTCACCTGGGAGAAGAGTGGAAGGAGTGAGTAGGAACCCTCCAGCCTGCAATCTGGTTATAGGGCTATAGGGATGTCCGAGGAATCTGGTTGGAAGGTGAAACTTAATGAGCTTTTGTTGACTCAGCCCCTTGGACTCCATTCCATCTTTTGCCAGAAGACCAAACTTGGTCCACAGCCATCGGGCCACCTGGCAGATTTTCCGTATTTTTTAAAAAATGCATAAAGGCATTTGCGCAAATTGCAGCTGCAATTTGCGTAACTTGCACAAATTGTGGCTGAAATTTGCACAAATTACAGAAATTGCAGTTGCGATTTTTGCAAATGTCTATTTATGCATTTAAAACACAAAAACAAAAAAGTTCATGGATTTCCGGAAAAACCCATGGCTCAGCTTGCAAACGTAAGCCAAGTGGGGGTACCACAGAAATCTGACAAGCCCAAAAAGGGCCAAATGGACAACCCTATATGGCTATGAACATTGCCAAAATGAACATTTTGAAGGTGATTTTTTAAAACCACATTTCCAGTTTTGCTTTTGAAACTTGACTTCATTTCCCCCCCCCCTTTATAGCTGCACAATCCTGTGCTTGTCTACTGAATTAAGCCCCACAAAGTTGAATGGGACATGTTTCCTGGTAAATATATACAGGATTGCTCCTGTATGCTTATATACTTAATTGGGGCATAAGCCCCACTGAACTCAACAGAGCTTATTTATTTACTTATTTTATTTATTACCTTTCTCATACCACTCAATAGCAGAAGCTCTTTGGGCACTTCACAAAAGAAAACATGAAATTATAAAATGCAATAATATAGTAAAACATAGTATGAAAACCTTAAGTTTAACCCAGAATCAGGACTAAAGCCAGCAACAGTTTTTTAATGCAGTTTTAAAAACCAAAGGACTAAAATGCCGGTCTGCTTTGCAATGGACATGTGTGGAACTGAGTTATAACACTTGTTAGTACGTTTTAAAGGGGTGTTTTTGGAGATCTACTTGCCAAATTCAGTATTTTAAAGCTTATTATGGGAGAATTTGCTTGAGAGCTTTACTCTCTCCCCCACTGATTTAGATCATATAGATATAAATATAATATAGAGATATAGATATTTTTTAAAAAATAGATCCCGCCTTTCTTTGTAAATAAACTCAAGGCTTGGTAACAAACTAAAATGAATTTTAAAAAATCATCAGTTACAACACACACACAGAATGTAAAAGAAAAGAAGACAAAACAACAACAACAACAACAACAACAACATAACAGCAATGGGCACAGTATGACTGACAATACCCAGAAAAGAACAGCAAAAAAAGAATTTCACAGTAAATGCCCCCAAACAACTTCAGTTCAAACCAAATACCTTCCAAGAGAGTGAACTTTTCACCTGGCTCCTGATGGCACACAATGCTAGGGATGTACGGATTCCCCACCACCCGTTCCTGTGGGAATCTGCAGGGGGTGGGGAGGCGATATGTTCGTCCCCCCCGGAATCCTCACAGAGTGGTTCCACTCCATGAGGATGCTGCAGAGCTGAGGGCCGCCCCATTCCACCATCCGCCTGCCCCAGATTTCCCCTCCCGGTTTTTTTCGGCTCTGGAACTTACATAAATACCTTCATAATTCCTGCCCAAAAATTCTTTCCGTGCACCCTCAGTCTCCATAAGAGTAAAGCCCTTTGCAGGGATTCCCCCACGTAACTTCCAGTCACCTCACCTCACCGGAGCTGTCCTGACCTCACCTCACCTGACCTCACCTCACCTGACCTCCACAGACAATAAACAGAAAAGATGAAGGATTTCCGTGGACAACTCAGCCCCAGAGAAAGAAAGCCTCCGGAAAATGCCTTGTAAAAAGGGTAAAGCCGCTCGCAGTCTTTCTTCCTCCATTTCCAATTTACGTTTTTATTTCTGTAATTATTTTTGAAAAATCCACCCTTTGGCGGAGAAAAAAAATTGGGTCCGCGTGAGCTCCGGTCCGGGTCGACCTGGCCACCCCATTCTGAGGAGGATTCCGCAGACCAGATTTGTCAGAATTTGAGCCCATTTAAAATCCGGGTGGAATTCTCTGACATCCCTACACAATGCCAAAGCTAGGGAAGGTATTCCACAAAGATAGCACCATCACCTAAAAGGCCATTCCCCTGATAGACTCCCACTGAACGTCAAACTGCAAGGCTATCCAGAGGAGGACCTCACTGGTCTAGCTTGTTCCTTGCTGGAAGCATCTGTGCAGTAATGATCAATGCATTCAACCAAACCAAGAGTTACAAGCATACAAGGCTGATTCAGACCGCTGCTTCATCTGCCGAAGTGGGATCTACTCTGACTGGGAGGGCCTCTCAGGCCTAGATTTTTCCCATTCACCAGCTGATTCCACCACCCCCCATTGCCAAAGCAGAGGCAAGTGGAGTGGGCAGAGGGAATGGAGGCTCTGGCCATAGGGAACCAGAAGGCCTTAATGGAGGGATGAAGACTGGCTTGCTATCCTTGAACCCCTTTGCAACATGGCCCTCCAATACTACCATTGGCTGATCATGGTATGACATCAACCAGCTGCCCATCACTCCATCCCATGCATGGTCCTTCAGAAGGAAAACTTCTGGAAAAGCTATGCACATGAGCATCTCACATTACTCCATCCCATGCACGATTCTTTAGAAGGAAGACTCTGCTGAAAAGGTGCTGTGTGTGTAAGCATCTCAGAAGCCATTTCCATTTATATCAGGGGTGCGGATTCCCAGGCCCTGGGACCAAACTCCAGACCACCTGTGGTCCCAATCCAGTCCTCCAGGGATTTCCCAGTTGGCCCTTCCCCTGCCCCTAACCACTGATCATTTAGTACTTTCCTGACTTTTGTGCAGTTTTTCCCCGTTCTAAAAGGCTGAAATGCCTCTCCTAAGGTTTAGCTGCTGTCAGTAAGAGCTTTCAGCTAAAATATGGTGGTATTTTTGACCCCACCACTTTTGCCTTTGGTCCCGTCCACCACTGGAGCATGGCCCCTGAGAGCTTCTCCAAAATGGAATATGTCCCTCGAGTTGAAAGAGGTTCAACACCCCTGTTTTACATGCTACAGAAAACATTTTGAAGCACGGAGAGTTGTTCGCATTAGAGCTGTGCACAAATGGCCTCTCAAAAATCTCCAGCCTATTTGTGGGCAGAGAAATTCAATTTCACTGAATTTCTCCTAGGAGAGAAGAAATTCTCCAACAGTTCCTCACAGATGGGGCTCCCTATTGGCAGGGGTTGTAGCACAGGTCCTTTCTTTTTTCCTAGGGTTTTTTAGTTTATTCCACTGCTTCTGCAGGTGGCAACAGCATCAACTGTGTTGAGGCTTCCACTTTTTTGAGGCAGAACTTTGAATTTCTTTTTATAATATTTTTGAGCTTCCCTAATCACTGCGAGGTGGCTGGGGTATTATGTGTAATAGAGAGAGAAAACACGCACCTTTCCATTCCCCTGCAGCCTCCCAGGCCACCTGCACTTTCTGAACTGAAAAAGCCCCAAGGGAGGAAGTGCCTCATGATATCTTCCTCATGATAGCTTTACTTGAAGCTTGGGAAGCTGAGGAGGCTAAAGGCTGCCACAGAGATGACTGTTCAATGACAGACAGGACACTCCTGCACACTCTTCAGCCACCTCACAAGTAAAGTAAGCACAAGAACCCCAAACCCAGCCCATGAGAATTTCTGCAAAATTTTCCCTCCTTTGAATTTCTTTTCAAAAGCAATTTCTCTTCTATGAAATGGAATGAGAATGGTCAGGGGGGGAAATGTGGGAGAAATTTTCAGCACAGCACCAAACTGGACGAGTGGGGCTTTTAATGGCATCACTCCCAGGAGCAAGTCCAATGTGACTCACCATGACTCTTCCCCGATAAGCCCAGCTGACAGATATCTCCAGGCCATAGACTTGAACCTTGACCAGCTTGTTGAGGGACATGGACCCACCACCTTGGTCTGAATTCTGGACCAAGACCTGGAAATCGACCAAACCTTGGTTCTTCTTGCTGAGTCCAGCAAATGTGTAGAGACAGGTGCCCTGGAAGTTAAAACTCTGGCCATCAAAGCTATGATAATGAGAGTATCCGAAGGCAGAACATGTCGCGTAGCCCATTGGGTAGCAGTCCTGTATGCCATTCTCCACTTTGCACTGTTGCCCATCCTTGCAGCTGGCAGCCTGGCAAGTCACTTGCTTGGTCTGTGGGTCACAGATGCAACGACTCGTGCAGGTGCCATCCCCCCAGAACTGCTCACTGGGACTGAAGAGACGGCCTCTGAAAATGCACCCGCAGGCAGCCTGCAGGATGCATTTCCCAGCATCCAATACGAAGCCCTCGTTACACTGGCAGGTCTCTACGTATCCCAAAGAGGAGCAGTCGGTAGGAAGAGCTTGGTTGTTGCAAGTTGCAGGACACGCAGAGCCAGAGACCTTATATTGGCTGTTCTCAGGGCAGGGTAGAGCTTCAAGGAAAAGGAAAGAAAAAAGGAGAGCATCATTTTCCTTCATAGCTTGCCTTTGTTGTTGTTGTTGTTGTTAGGATTCCTTCTTAGGGGGTTTCCTCCACAAAGTGCTGGCTCCAGGTTCTTGTGGGCCCATGGGTAAGACACCCTGAATGGCCCCCTCCCTCAGGGAGTCGACCTTCTCACTATCATGGTCACCAGCTACTCTTGCTCCCCATCCTCTATCTCATCATTGCTACCACCTGCTTGCTTGGCAGGCAGAGAACCAGGGAGCAAGAAGGCCGTGGCATCTGCTCCTCCTCCTTCTCACCACCACCAGTATTTGAGTCAGAGCAAGATGCAGGCAAACAAGGGTGTGCCAATGATGATGAGCAGGAGTTACTCCAGGGGGCTTTTGTTAGTGGGCCCCTACTGGGCTTTGGCCCTCTGCAGCTGCCCGACCATGCCTACCCTTGAAACTCAGGATGGACAGATTCACCTCCATCTGGGGACGCTGGTCAGTCACTGAGATGCCACCACTGCCCACGCCCACTCGTCGCATTGCGGGAGCCCCTAGACGGCTCGTTGAGTGACCAGCAAGCGCTGTGGGGCTGCCCATTTCTTCCCCAAGTCGCCATTGTTACACAAGATGGCTTCTCGGGTCTTTCCAGAAAACTAATGTTGTGTTGATTGCGGTCATAAAGGGGCCATCTACACAATATTACAGGCGTAAATGGACCATTCATGCCTGTAATGTTGCGTAAATGGCCCCTTTATGGCTGCCATTTATGTAACATTACATATCCAAAAAACCCAGAGCTGCCATTTTTATGCAAAATGGGGGCTCTCTAAGGGGACGGGCAGCTACCAGTTGGACCTGGTAAGTGGTGGCAGCTCAGTGAACGGGGTCCAGGAGGCCAAACGGGGGGAAATCTGTCAGACTCCACCCCCTTCTCAGACTCCCACAACATCCCTAGCTGTAACCCCAGAGGAGGGGAAGACAACTTTCCAGCAATTTCTTGAAATGGAAAGTTGAATTTTAGGAGGCCGTTTGGGAGGATGCTCTCAGTTGACCTCCATCCCTGG
This sequence comes from Heloderma suspectum, assembly GCF_057233095.1. Classification (NCBI taxonomy): domain Eukaryota; kingdom Metazoa; phylum Chordata; class Lepidosauria; order Squamata; family Helodermatidae; genus Heloderma; species Heloderma suspectum. Next base: position 20,497,080 of record NC_139467.1, read on the forward strand.
CTGGACCCTCCTTCTCACCACCACCACCGTCGACACTGACCATTCATTGTGTCAACCAATGGGCTGCATCCACACCATCTTCTAGGTAGAGTGGACAAGGTGTGTGGAGATTACTGCTCCTTTTCCTTACTTCTCTTACACTTGAAGAGAGGAGGTGAACAAGCAACAACAGCAAGGAAGAGGGGGAGCAGAGCCAGGAGGCTCCAGTGATTGGCAGTTGGCCTCCTGCTGGGATGTGAGCCTTGGCAGCTGCCCAATGATGCAAATCCCTGAGAGTGGCTCTGTTCTCCCCATTTCTAAACTAGAGACCCATTATTGATACAAAGGGCTGGATTCCCTCAGGGATAATTGGTCTGGAGCCACATGCCAGCAGTGGGCAGGGCTAGAGCCAGAAGTGGGCAGGGCCACTCATTTCTCTTTTTCTACCATCCTCTTCCCTCTCCCTCTTTCTGACAAACTCTTCTGTCTACCACCACCCTCTCCTTCTCCCTTTCCAGCAGTAGCCTGCTGGGGGAGGGACACATCACTCTTTCCAGAATCCTGAAGTGATCACTTGCTGAGGGCTTCTGAAATTAGGAAGAGGGCCACATGGGATTCGGAAGAGGGCCGCATGGGATTCCAAAGAGGGCCGCATGGGATTCCAAAGAGGGCCGCATGGGATTCCAAAGAGGGCCGCATGGGATTCCGAAGAGGGCTGCACTGGCCAATTTCCTGCAGTGCTATCTATGGCCACAGGTTGCCCATCCCTACTATACAGTCATTGCTGGAAGACACTCAAAGAGGCCTCTACTTTTTCCTACCAGTAGAGATGTCAGAGAATTTCGCCACGAATTTCAGGGAGGCCGAATGCCAGCGCATTCAGCCCCCGAAATCGGTGGCGGAACGATCTGCCCCCCCCCCTGGACGGGACTTACCTTGGGCAAATCTTCCTGGCAGCAGCGGCTCCAGTGGCGGTTCAGTGGTGGTTCGGCGGCGGTGGCGGCTGGTCTTCCGACCGGCTGCCGCCGCCGCCTCCATTTCCAGTAAAAAAAAAACCAAAAAACGTGATAGGCTACGTAAAGATTTACGTAGCCTATCACAGCTAGATTTTTTAAAAAATGTTTACGTAGCCTATCATGGCTGAGTAAAAAACAAAACAAAACACACGTACGCAAATGGCGGTGCCCACGGGCGCCGCCATTTGCGTTCCTTATTTTGGCACGTCTAGTCTACGTAAACATTTACGTAGACTAAGACGGCAAAAATAAGGGGAACGCAAATAGCGTAGCGTTTACACTATTTGCGTTCCCCTTATTTTTCCCGTCTTAGTCTACGTAAATGTTTACGTAGACTAAGACGTGCCAAACTAAGGAACGCAAATGGTGGCACCCGTGGGCACCACCATTTGCGTATGTGCAGTTTGTTGTTTTTTTAAAAATCAGCCGTGATAGGCTATGTAAACATTTACGTAGCCTATCACTGCTGACTGCAGGGATGCAAACAGCGGCGGCTACAGCCACCGCTATTTGCAGAGCCGGCTGGCCAGGACTGGGGGGGGACGGAGCGCCTCCCCCCCCGGGCAGAATTTCAGGGGGGAGGGACAGAGCACCTCCACCCCAGCCAGAATTTTAGGGGGGAGGGACGGAGCACCTCCCCCCCAGCCAGAATTTCGGGGGGAGGGACGGAGCGCCTCCCCCCCACCGCGAATGTCACCTTTCAAAAAGGTAAGTGACTTTCGTACATCCCTACCTACCAGGCACATGATACCCTACACCTGTTGGAAACTCCGACATACCTGTCCAATGTTTTCCTGAAAACTCTAAAGAAGGAAATTCCACAGCTTCCCAAGGCAGCCTGCTTTGTTGCTGGAATGCTCTTATGCTTAGGAACATTATCTCCTAAAAGTGAACTCATATCTTTTTGTGTCTTAACCCTGTGACTTGTTATCCTGCCCAGGCCAGACTGAACACTTGCTTTCCCTCTTTTTTCCCCCTGAGATGAGAACATGGCTTGCTGTATCAAGCCAAGGTCCATCTACTCCAACATTCTGGCAAGCCAAACACCCACCGAAAACTGGCGAGCAAGGGTTGAAGATGGGAACCTCTTATTTTTGTCCTCTACGTCTGAGATGTACTGCCACTGAACGTGGATGTTCCATTTAGCCATCACTGCCAATAGCCATAGACAGAACTACTTGCCATGATTTTTTCTAGCCTTTTTTTTTTTTTTTAAGCCATCTGAACAAGTGGTTCAATGTTATTTTTTGTGATAATGCAACAAGGCTGAACTGGAGTTAGCAGTTCAATAGGGGGCATGGAGCCTATGTTTTTCACCCACCTGAACTGAGTCTCCATTAACATGTTGTTGTTTTAATCCCACTCTTTGATAAGATTGCAATGCATGGCAATGATCCATAGCAATCATCATGTCATAAGCCAGCCTTCCCTAACATGACGGTCTACAGGTGTCTTGGACTAAAACTCCCATCAGCCCCAGCAGCACAATTAAGAGATGATGGGAGTTGCAGTCTAAAACATCTGGCAAGCTCCACATTGGGGAACAGTACCATAAGAAAATTAATTCTACTCACAGCAGCCAGTGAGTGTCCTCCAATCAGATATGGTCACACCTTCACTCTGGCAGGCATCAGCATAGCTCTTCAGTGCTTGGCACAAAATCTCTTGGTGGCCTTTATAGATATAGAGGTCATAGGCACAGTTTTCCACAAAGATGTTGGGATCAATAACAGAGTGGCACTGGCTGAATGGACCGCCCTGTCTCTTGCTGATCCAGCCACAAAATGGTTCAGCTTTGTACTTAGTAAGCACATCCTCAGTGACCTTCTTGCATTCTCCATGACAGTCATTCGAGCAGAGCTTGTCTCCATCGTCCACCTTCCAGCTTTTCCCAAATTCTTCAGGGTTTGGGGCCAAGGACCCACCTGGGGTCTTGAAGTCATCAGCGGGGTTCCCGTTGTAGTTACCACACAGGCCGCAGACATTCTCAGAGAAGGTGCTGGAGATCTTCACCAACAACCGGCTGTTCCAGTCATAGGAGACCCTCAGTGAGAAGTCAGTATCAATGAAGACAGAGGTCCCACTCTGGTAGACCCTCAATTTCCCATCATGCAGGGAGATGGGCAGGCAGGAGCGCTGATTATTCACCTGATATAGTAAATATGATTGTTAGAGATGTATCTAGGGGATTGGACGCGATGGTCTTATAGGCCCCTTCCAACCCTACTATTCTATTCTATGATCACAGTTGCCCTGAATCAGTCTTCCCCAACCTGGTGACCTCTAGATGTTTTGGATGGTAACTCCCAAGATTCCTGACCATAGGTCATGCTGGCTGGGGTTGATGGGAGTTGAAGTCCAAAACATCTGGAGGGCACCAAGTTGGGGAAGGCTGCCCTAAGTATATACGTTGCTCTTAGAATCGTAGAGTTGGGAAGTGGCCCAAAGACACTTGTTCCAGCCACCTGCTGCAAGACAGGAATATCTACACCCAACTGTTCTAGTCTAGCCTGCATTCTGATCTGCTAATTTTCTATGGACATGGAGTTTTCTTTTCTTTTTTCTTTTTTTTAGTGGGGGAGCATTCAACCATGCCATTCCCTCTCTCCCCAGCAGCATCTCACAAGAATGAGAGATCACAGGAAAATAGGAAGCTGCCTTGTACCAGAACATATTTGTCTATCTAGCTCAGCATTGTGTATGACCTTAAGAGTCTCAAGGTGAGGCCTTTCCCATCTTCCTCTTAATTGGTGATGCCAGGGATTGAACCTGGGACCTTATGGTATACATGCAAAGTTTCTGCTCTGCTAATCAGCTATGGTCCATCCTGAAGACATAGGCCTACAAGTCAATCCACGTGGCCAATGAAGTGACCTCATAACACTTGATATGGTGACAATATTGACTGAATCAATAACATTCCAAGTAAATAACCATTTAATGAATAACCATTTATGCAAATGGCAGCCGTAAAACAGACATTTGTGTAAATGGTTATTTACGAATAAGCCGCGCCGCCATTTTTACACAAAATGGTGGCTCGGTGAGGGACCGGGCAGCCGCACACTGTGTGCTAGGTGCCTGCAGACTGCCCAGGGCTATCTGCACTTGGAGAACAAGGTTGGACAGCCAGTGAGGGGCCAGCGAGCAGTCTGCGGGGCAAGGAATGGTGAGTTTGCCCATCCCTAGTGAGTAAAATGGCCAGCCTTGTACTAATTGCACACCTCTCAGCCTCAGTGTAAAATATGAGTAAAATGTGAGTATTTGACAAAGTCTTTTTGCAGCTGTGTTAGCCAATTTAGCACTTGGCTAAAATCCTACTCAGATATAAATATGTACAGTACTTTTAAATGGAAGTTATCCCAGCGCACGGCTCATGGGGCCTCAGTAGATAATTGGTTCCACCCCCTGAAACATCACTTTGTACTTGACTCTGACCCCAGATTTGGGGGTTGTGTGAACTCACATGAGTCCACCTCGTGACCCACTCGCCAGAGCCCTGCCCACTGCCAAGCCCAGCTCGTGCTGGGACACGAGCTGACTGGTGGTTCACAATCACAGGGGCCCAACGAGCACTGTCACTGCCGCCATCGCAAGCAACTGCATCCCTCTCTGCTGGGTGCCAGCGCAGTTGCTCTTGGCAGCAGGATGGGAAGCGAGAGGGAAGCACTGCTTCCCTCTCACTTCCCATCCTGCTGTCTCCACTACCGCCCAGAACAACTGCACCTCTCTCTGCCAAGCACCGGCAGAGAGGGTCGCAGTTACTCTCAGCAGCAGGATGGGAAGGCTTCCCATCCTGCAATTGTCGCTCGGGCAAGGAGAGGGGGCCACTGTGCTTGCCCGAGTTGGCATGCACTGAGTCTGGCAAGAGTAGGAAGTCATGGACTGGCATCTGAAGGGGTGAACTGGTGGGAACCTGCCGAGCTCAAGCCCCCAAACAGACGCTCGCAACATCCCTACCAGACATTATTCACTCCACTTAGTAGACTTTGACAAGTAAAGAGAAGCTGTCCTGATCTACCTGGGCTTCCATCATTTGCTCTGGGCAGTGGCTCCGGTGAGGAGGCAAAACATGGGACAGGCAGTTGGATCATATCTGGGACTTGAATTAATTTCAGGACCATGGATAGCAATCCTGGAGCTAGAGTACTGGCAAGTAGGGATGTATGAATCCCCTATCTGCCAGTGGGGGGGGGTCCGTGCTGGGGAGGAAGGTGATCTGTTCCTCCCCCTGGAATCTTCTTCCAGCTGGCTCTGCTCCATGGCAATGCTGCGGAGCCACCGGCCAGCTCCGAAGTGCTAGCGATACGGCCACTATGCCGTGTCGCTGGCTGAAGGGGACTACTGACTGCGGATACAAGTGGCGTAGCCTATCACGTTAATGCAAAGCATGGCCACAAATGGCATCCCGGATGCCATTTGCATCTGCAGTCAGTCCCCTTCAGCCAGCGATATGGCATGGTGGCCGTATTGCTGGCAATCCAGAGCCAGAGATCCAGCCGAAGAGGATTCCGCTTGGAGGTGGGGGTAAATCTTCCATTCCACCATGGACTCCAGGAGGGGGGCGGATTCTTTAGAATCCAGCCTCATTGGAGTCCATGGCGGAATTCTCCCCCATCCCTAGTGGCAAGTTATTCCAGCAATGAGTAGGAGCAACTGGCAGGGATTCACAGTCAAGCCAGGAGACACCTTCTGGAAGCTCCACCCCTTCAGGTACTGTATTTGGCTTTTAAAGGGAAGCAATCCCTTCCTTTGTCATTGACTTCTCCTGGCGAGTGAAGGTTGGAGGGATGAGACACTGGTTGGGGACTGCTCCTCAGGGTCTCCCTTTTATTAAAGGAGTCTGAGGTGCACTCCTCAGAGTCAGGGTGCAGGATATACTATCCTCCTGAGTTACATGGATAGTATATAGGATCTGAGGCAGTGGGCACCAGTTCAGAAGGACCATGGACTGGTTCTGGTGCCTCTTCAGAGTCACTGTCACTGTGGGCTTCAGTATCTGAGAGTTTCCAGTCCTGAGCAATGACACAAACCTGAAGTCTACTCACGTCAGCTCAAGGCCAAGTTGTGAGTAGGGATGTCAGAGAATTCTGCCACGGATCTAGGTAAGGCCGAATGCCAGTGCATTCGGCCCCGCGAAATCTGTGGCGGAACAGCCTGCCACCCCCCCGCCACCCCACGGATCCCCCCCAGGACAAGACGTACGTGGGGCAGATGTTCCGGGCGGCGGCGGGTCCGGCAGCGGTAGCGGCGGCTGGTCTTCCAACTGGCTGCCACCGCCGCCATTTGCAGTCTTGTCATTTTTTCTTGTTGTTTTTTACAAGACGTGATAGGCTACAGAAAGATTTACGTAGCCTATCATGGTTGGGTAAAAAAAAAATCTTGTATGCAAATGGCGGCGGCTACGGCAGCCGCCATTTGCATTTCTTATTTTTGGCCATCTTAGTCTATGTAAATATTTACATAGACTAAGACGGCGAAAATAACGGGAACACAAATAGCATAGCGGGCACTATTTACGTCCCTTTTTGATTCACCGTTTTAGCCTACGTAAATATTTACGCCAGGCAGGTGACAATATTGTAGGGATGGCGGAGAATTTTGCCCTGGACTCCAATGAGGACAAATTCTTTAGAATCCCCCCCTCCGGAGCCCGTGGCCATCCGCCACCCCACGAAGTTCTCCCGGATGGACCCTACCTGCTGCCGGGCAGGTCTGGGTCCGTCCACTGAGTCCACAGCTGTCCACTGCTGGTCTGCGGATGCAAATGGTGTCTGGCGTAGCGGACGCCATTTGCATCCCTGCTCTTTTCGTGATAGGCTACATAAATCTTTACGTAGCCTATCACGGCAAAGAGCAGGAACACAAATAGCATCCGTTACACCATTTGTGTCCCTGTTCTTTGCCGTGATAGGCTATGTAAAGATTTACGTAGCCTATCACAAAAAGAGTAGGGACGCAAATGGTGTCCGCTACGCTGGACGCCACTTGCATCCACAGACTGGCAGCGGGCAGAAGTCCAGCTGTGGACAGACCTGGCCAGCAGCTCTGCAGACTCGCCGCGGAGCGGAGCCAGCCAGGGAGGATTCCGGAGGGAGGAACAGATCACCTCCCCCCCTGCGGACTCCCAGGAGGACTGGTGAGTTGGGTTCGTACACCCCTACATTGGTCTGGGTAGGCAATGTTTGCCTTGATAACTGACGAGTGCTAGAGACATGATCTGGGAAGTGGCAACTCACATATTTAAAAGAAAAGAATGAGACTATTCTTACCCTAACTAGGCCATACTCCTTTCTGACCACTCTTATGTTATAACCATAGACCTGGACCATCATGAATCCAATGTAGGACACACTCCGACTGCCCCGGTTCTCATTTTTGGTTGTGATGTGGAAGGCTGGGAAAGTCATGTCTGGCCTGCAGGTCTTGGCCATAGTGTAGGTGCAGGTGCCCATGAAGTTGTATCGCCTCTTGTCAAATGTCTGGTAATGGGGGTCGCCCTGGGCCCTGCAGGTGGCAGTAGACCTAGACACGCACATGGGTTGGCCGTTAATCATCTGGCAAGCATCTTTCTTCTGGCACTGGATGGAACTGCAGGAAGGTGGAAGGTTTACACCACCTGGCAAGAACAGGCAACAGGTTAATGTAACCACGGGGAGGAGAGGAATGGAATGGGGCAGGAAGGGAGATGGGGGAAGGGACAGCATGAGGGGGGAAATGACAATGGACGGAATAAAAATAACAAATGGAGGGAGGGTTAGAAGAGACTTCCTCTTTTTCTCTTTTGATTTATGCTCCAATCCATGCCACAGGTTAAGTGCTAAAACACTGATTACAATAATTAAACCATCCTCAGCTCACAGGAGCCCTCTCAAACTTTCTCTGCATGTACATATGGGAAAGGGGGACAAGAACATGCTGTTGGTCCCACAGCTTGACATGCTGTACACATCCTCCACATTTGGAGAAGGTCCGCAGGCAGCCTTTTGGCCACCAGAAGTCACTCCTTCATCAACATGTCTTACATCATTTCTGGAAGATGCACAGATTCAGCCTTTGGCAAGTCTTTAGAGGAAGAGACTTTCACAGTTTAGAGGTAGCCACTGAGACTGACTGGACACAGAGATGGAAGCTTATGAGGGTTCTCCTGATCAGTCTTAATGGTCATGGTGGACTGTTGGTGTAGAAGTGGTCTCTAAGGCAGGGGTGAGCAGAAGGTTGACTTGGATCTACTGATAGATCAGTTAGTCTAATTCCTGACCAGTAGTAACTCAGATGTAGTTTTCTGTGCATAGTTCATCCTAATGCATGGCTCATAGGGTACAGTACAGCATTTGCTCCACACACACCCCTCCAAGTCACCATTTTACCTCTGGCTCCAGTAGGGATGTTGAAGGAACCCCTTTGGAGGGTGGAGCGCAGTGCTCAGAGGGTGGAGCTTTCACCAGCTCGGCCCCCTGGGCTCTGGTCCAGCATCTGCCAGCTGGCCTGACTTGGCCTGCAGTGAGTTGGGTGAGCTTGTGGATTTTCCACCAATGTCACTGCACACACCCCTCCCACCATTCCTGCTGATGCCAACACCAGCAAGGAGAGAACAAAGGGCATGCGCTGCCATGGTGGCAGGGAGGGAGGTCTCCCTCCTTCACTGCCACTGCGCCATGCGTACCCCTCCCACTCTTCCTGACAATGCTGTCACTGGCAAGGAGATTGGGAGGGGTGCACATGATGGTGGCAGCAGGGAGGGAGGGAAACCACCTCCCTGCTGCCGCTGCCACGCACATCAGTCCTGCTCTTCCTGCCAAAGCCGACACCGGCAAGCAGACCACAAGGAGTGCGCACAGCAGCAGTGACAGAAAGCTTTTTCTCTTTCTCAGAAGTGCAATGTTCCACAAATTATGCCTGTAATTAGGGATGGTGTGGACACCTGTCTCGATCCAGGATTCCGGCGGATTGCCTGAGTCCACGCCCCCGAGCCACTCCCGCTGAGCCCCTGCCCTGCTCGACACACACACACACACACACACACACACACTTGCTGAACCACCCATGACTTACCTGGGCCCCATCCGCCTCCACCGCGATCACCCTATTTTGAAAAAACATGGCGATCGCAATACTGTGGACATACACTTACATGCAAAATGGCACCACAAATTGCCCATATATGCAAGATTCATGGCACCATTTTGTGTGTAAGTCTATGTGAGCAGTATTGCGATCACCATAGTTTTTCAAAACATGGCGATTGCAGCAGAGGCAGACGGGGCCCGGGTAAATGCGGGTGGCTCAACAAGCAGGCATGGGGTTCGAGTGTCAGTCCAGGGATGCATGAGCAGGGGCAGGGGCTGGATGGGCACCTGGAGAACCTGGAAAGGGGGGTGCCCATCCATCCCTACCTGTAACTTGAGGAACATTGCCCTTCCAAAAAAGAGGGAAAAAATTCCCGGATTTCAGGAGCAAACCCTTGGCTCAGCTCGGAAAGGCAAGCTGAGCCAGGGGTGTTGTGGGAATCCACTGGGCCCTAAAAGAGCTGGATTTTCCCGCAACAGACATCCCTAAGCTCCAGTTGGTGAACCATTTGGAGTTCTAGTAAAAAGCAAAGCAGATGCTCCCCTGCTCTAAGGGATATTGCCACTGGCTGCCTATTAGATACTGAGCCACATACAAGGTTATGTTATTATCATATAAAGCCCTAAACAATTTGGGACCGGGTACCTAGCAGAATGCCTCCCCTTATATATATACCCAGGTGACATATAAAGTCATCAGAGGAGGCCTTGCTGGTCATTCCAAAACAAAAGGAATGTCTCCATGAAGAATCCTGACGGTGGGCCTTCTCTGTACCAGCACCCAGCCTCTGGACACACACCCCCATGCAGTTTGGGTGGAAGAAAATGTGGCATCTTTCAAGCACCACCTAAAAACACACCTTTTCACCCAGCCTTTCCCTGCGTGCAACTGCTTTTGAGTTTGACTTTGGTTTTATATGTTACTTCTAAACTTTTAACGTCTTATATGACGTTTTATTGCGTTGGGTTTTATGGCTTTAATTGTCGTGAACTGCCCAGAGAGCCTCGGCTGTTGGGCAGTATATAAATGTAATAAATAATAATAATAAATAATAATAATATTGGGCCCAGGTCCTTTTGAGCTTTATAAATCATCACTGATGTTCTGAATAGAGCCTAAGAATAGGGGCCAACGGATACTACTTCAACAAACACAAACTTATTCAAGAATGAAGGAGGGGAAAACATTTTAGGCTGATCTGACTCCTCCTCCACATCTGACTCCTCCACATTTCACAACATGGTGGGGGGATGTATGGGGAGAAACCCCTCCTGAAGATCAGGAATGTGGACATCCAGCACCTCATTTTGCCCCGCTCCCTGAATAGAGTGAAGAATTGTGGATCCAGTTTTCATAGTGACTCGCATTATTTTAAGTTGTCCCCTCCTCCTTTCAGTCCTCCTCTCTTAACCTGTGGCTTCCTTCATCTACTAGTATGAACTAACAATATAGTTTAAATCACTCTTAATTCAGCCAAAATTTTCCTGAACTGTTGGAGAATTGAATTCTCTTAGCCACCCCAGTGGATAATATTTGGCAACACTCCCCCCCCCCAATTCACCAGGGTGGAGAATTTGGGGAGACCATTGTTTGTTTAGTTCAAAATATATGAACAGAGTGGAGTGGGATAGTCAACATTACTCACAGATTTAGCTGTCCCAAAAAACAAGTGCCTAGTAGGGTGGGAGAACTAGGGAGGCTTGGGCTTACTGAAATTCTCCAAACTTTACCACCAAGTTCAGTTCGGGTCTCTCCCATTCTTGTTTGTGACCTGTTTTTCAGTTTGTTCAAATGGGGACAAGTACATCCCTACTGGCGGCTATATCTTTTTATTGCATCCTTCCTCCAAGACAATCCATAAACAGGTTATCCCAATTTATTTTTACAACAGCCCTTTGAGGTTAGTCAGACCAAGAAAGAGTGATTGCCCCAAAGGTCACCCGCTAAGTTTCATGGCTGAGTAGAGATTCAAACCCTGTCTTTATCTGCCGTACTGATGGCACTTGGGGACAAGGCATCCTGAACCCCTTTCTCAATGACCCCATTACTCACCTGCTTTGCAGAGTCCTGCTGAACCATAGCCATTCCTATCGGCAATGCCAAAACTTAGCAGGCCAAAAGGGGTCTTCTTATCTAACAGGTTATGGGTCCTTCCTTCCTTCCCGAGGCTGTACTCGCTCCAGGAATATTCTGTTCCCAGAATTGGTCTCCAAGAGGCAACTCCCAATGTGTGCTTATCTTTGGTGATACTCTTGATGGCAGTGGTTTTTGCAATGATGTGTGCATAATTCTCAAAGCCCGCCCAGGCCTTAATAGAGTAGTATGTGCAATAACTGGACATGTCAGGGATATTAATGAAGAAGGGGTCAAAAGTGAGATGAGAACGGGCACCACCAGTGCAGAAGAAGAAGACCTGGATGCCAGCATTGGCTGTGATGTAGATGGGATCTGAATGGGTGACTTTCAGCTGAAGTACCTGCCCAGCCACAAGGTTGAAGTTTGTATGGAACCCATCAGAGACCTTGGTGACTGTGGTGGTCTGGGAGGCAACTATATATGCAAGGTCATAATTCTTCTGGAAGGAGAGTGGGGGGATAATGAAGGACCGGCCCCAGCTAGGCACTGGCAGCAGCTGTTCCATCACATGATTGCAATGGGTGTTCTTCTGGGCACAGGTGTGCCCACTCAACACTGCCACACGCTTCACCGACTTGATGAAAGTGCCAGAGAGATCTTGAAGGCTCTGGAGCTGGATGGCTTTGTAGGGTGAAAGGACAACATCCAGCTTGCTGCCTGCTGGGTAGGTCCGCCCCTGGAATGTCACACTGCCCTTGAGGTAGATCTCCACTGCCGTGCGATCTTCCCACGCGATGACAGAGAACTCCTTGTATGTGTTGGGAAACCCTCCAGGAGGTGTGACAACATAGTATTCTACACCTAGATGGGTGATGGGGTAGACAACCATGGTGTCAGCTGAATTCATCTTTGAGCTGAAGGCCAAGACAGTGATGGGAGCACTCGATCTCACCATGACAGTGTTGCACAATTTAGCGGTGCCGCCCATCTCCATATAAGCTGGTATCTTCACCACCGTGGTCACACTATGGAAGACAGTCAGCTTGCTCATTGTTTGGGATTTGCAGACTGAGATAGTGACATGGGCACGCTGCGTGTACCCTGAGATAAAGAGCTGGAATTGAGCCTTAGAGTAGTCCAATTTGTGGTTTTGCATGAAGGCTGTGATGAACACCCGGCCAATGGGCAATACAGCATGGAGGCCTGGAAGGAATGGCAAAAGCAGGAAATCAGTGCTGACGAGCAGGTTGCAGTATGTGCATATGTGCCCGGCACTGGTTGGGGAACCTGGAAGTTCTTTTCTTTCTAATAGGGATGTCAGAGAATTCTGCCACGGATCTTGGTGAGGCCGAATGCCAGTGCATTCGGCCCCCCGAACTCCGTGGCGGAATGGCTTGCCACCCCCGCGCCCCCCGTGGATCCCCCCCGGGATGAGACTTACCTGGGGCGGATGTTCCGGACAGCGGCAGCTTCAGCAGAGGCGGTGGCTGGTCTTCCGACCGGCTGCCACCACTGCCGCCATTTGTAGTCTTCCCCCCCCCATTCGTGATAGGCTATGTAAAGACTTACGTAGCCTATCACATCTGGGTTAAAAAAAAAACACACATACACACATATGCAAATGGCGGCAGCTACAGCCACCGCCATTTGCATTCCCTATTTTTGGTTGTCTTAGTCTACGTAAATATTTACATAGACTAAGACGGCGAAACTAAGGGGGAATGCAAATAGCGTAGCGGACACTATTTGCATTCCCCCTTATTTTCGCCGTCTTAGTCTATGTAAATATTTACGTAGACTAAGACGGTGAAAATAAAGGGGAACGCAAATATCGTCTGCTACGCTACTTGCGTTCCCCCTTAGTTTCACCGTCTTAGTCTACGTAAATATTTATGTAGACTAAGACAACCAAAAATAGGGAACGCAAATGGTGGCGGCCATAGCTGCCGCCATTTGCGTACGTGGTTTTTTTTTTTTTAACCCAGACGTGATAGGCTACGTAAGTCTTTACGTAGCCTATCATGGCTGAATACAGGGATGCAAACGGCAGCGGCTATGGCCACTGCCATTTGCGTCCCTGCTAGCCAGTGGCCAGATGCCCGGCTGCTGGCAGAGCTGGCCGGCGGCTCCATGGAATCCCCGTGGAGCGGAGCCGGCCGGCCAGGATGCCGGGGGGAAGTGCTCTGTGCCTCCCCTCCCCAGCAAAGATTCCTGGTGGAGGGATGGAGTGCCTCCCCCCCCAATGGAACCCGGCGGAGCCAGGTAAGGGGGGTTTCACACATTCCTACTTTCTAAAGCTGCTAATTAAGAAGAGTGCTGCCCAGAGAACCCCAAATGTGACTCCTTAAGCCCATACATATGTAGAACATTACATAGATAGATGAGAGATCTTTCCGGAGAGAGAGAGAGAGAGAGAGAGAGAGAGAGAGAGAGAGAGAGAGAGAGATGCATTTCCTTGTGTATGCTAAGGATGACAGAACCAGCAGTTTTCAACCTTACCTGAATTCTCCAAAAATTACTTTGAAGCTCATTTTGGCTCGCTTTTATTTTCAGTTTGATCTTTTTTTCAGCTCGTTTGAATGGGGAAAGTGCATGTTTTGAACAGGAAAAGTGTGCATTTTCCCCTCGTTGATTGAAGTGTGAAAATGCTTTTGGTTTGGGGGGGGGCTGTTTTGTTGCTTGTTGGTTTGTTTTGACAGATGCACATTTCAAAGTGCACATGTTTTAAAAAATGTATTTTTCAAATGCACTCACACATTTGGGAATTCCCACCCCTCAAAAGTGCTCTGGCTCACATTGACGTTTCAGATTGTGAACAGGACATATTCACATGATTTGGAAACAGAAACAGAATTCTCATACATCCCTACTGTAGGCAACCTGTTATGATAGGAGTGGCTCTAAAATTGGCTAGATAACCTCTGGGGTGTTTTTTGTTTGTTTGTTTGTTGATTTGTTTTTTTCCTGCTGCTGTCATACTTAATGTTGATTGGCTTATTACCATGTCTATTGTTTTAGGTATTTTGTGTGTGCATTTTTCCAATTTGCATGTGAGGGCACTTGTTGAACAGAAGGGTAGTAGCATATCAGCATTTTGGTTTTTTTAAAAAATACAAATAACTAAATAAACCAATAAAATAGAAAATGGTGGTTACTCTGGAGATTAACAGTGGCTCTCAGTGCACTTTGGGGGGATCCCTCAGACCAGAGTGAAAACAATAGAGGAAAATGCATTCCTTATTAAAATTATTAATCGAAAACATATTTTACTCATAGACATTTATGCTCAGTTTCCCAACATCTGAGTAGAGTCACCATTGTGCATTCTTGACAGACGGGGTTTTGTTCTATAGAGTCCTGTGTTTCTGATGCTGTGGCAGTCATTTAATGTAGTTCTAATCTATTCAGACAATAATTACAAATTTACTAACTGAGTTTACTTTTAAAAGTTTTAAAATATAATGATAAGTTTATGAGCAAACTAAGTCATGCATAAAATAACTTTAGGAACAGAACGGCTGCTTTATGTTTCTAAAGTAGCCCACCCTAACTTGGTGCCCTCTGGACATTTTGGACTACAGTGCTCCCAGCATTCCTTAACCATTGGCCATTTTCCTGAGGCTGATGGGAGCTGAAGTCCAAGATATCTGGAGGGCACCAGTTTGGGGAAGGGGTGTTAAACTTCTTTTATCCAAGGGCCAAATTCCATTCCAGAGGAGCTCTCAGGGGCATATTCCAGTGATGGGAGGGGCTGCAGGCAAAAGAAGGTGTGGGCACAAATGCAAAATATATCACCATATTGTAGCTTAAAGCTCCTACTGCCAGTAACCAAGTCTTAGGAGAGGCCTTCAAACCATTTAGAATGTGGGGAAACTGAGCAAAAGCTGGAAACCACCAAACAATCAGTGGTTGGGAGGAAGGAAAGGGAGCATGGCTGTCTGGGGAATTTCAGAGGGACAGATTGGAATTTCTGGAGGGCTGGATTTTGCCCCTGGACTTGAGGTTCTGTACCCCCAGCTTAAAGTTTTGACCAGACATTTAAGGAGGTGGTTCACATTTTAACATTTCAACTGAGACTAGGGATGTGCGAAGCTACCCCCGTCTGGGTTCTCCAGGTGCCCACCCAGCCCTTGCCCCCATTTACTGGTCCCCGGACCACGCTCGTGCTCCTCCCGTGCTCAGCGAGAAGCCTGCACTCACCCCAGCAGCCTCATCGAGCTCCATTGTCACCATCTTTTGAAAAATAAAATGGCGATCACAAACATGCTCATATCATAGAATCATAGAATAGTAGGGTTGGAAGGGGCCTACAAGGCCATCGAGTCCAACCCCTTTATTTGCGTATGCATGAAATGGCGTATGTATATTTCATGCATATGCAAATATGCTCATTCACAAAAATGCTCATGTTCACACATGCAAATATGCGCATTTTTGCAGTCACCATTTTATTTTTTAAAAATGGTGACCGTGGAGCTCGACGAGGCTGCTGGGGTGAGTGTGGGCCATTTGCCGAACATGGGCAGGGGGCAAATGGGGGTAGAGGCTTGGCAAGTGGGGCTCAGGGGTGTGGGCGGGGGGTGGGGGTCCTGCCAGATTCCTTTCAAAGGAATATACACTTTCAAAGGCTCTCAACAAGGGCCTTGTTGAGGCCCTTGTTCATCATCAGCACTTGGCACCCTTGCGCAACCTCTGGAGCCTAAACTCCCCAGCTGCAGAGCTCACTAGCGAGTTCAGAAACCAGAGGAAGACTGCTGGGGACTGCAGGGGGACACACCTCCTGCCACTTTGTGCGGAGCTCTCAAACCCAGTGCCAGCCCCGCTCTCAAGAACAAAGGATAAATGCAAGAGCTGAGTTTTCATTTGGAAGCCTTTCAAGTCCATTCTCATGTGATGGCCACAAGGTAATTAAAAATGGGACAATTACATTTGTCATTTTTGCAAAAGGCAGGAGGCTGTTGTACAATGGTTCTGGTGACAGAAGGAACCAGGAATGAGAGGTATGAAAAGACTAGACAGGGACCTGGGCATTGAGACAAGGTCTAGAATATCCTCCCCTCCACCCAAAGAAAAGGTCTGAGGTGAAAATAATCAATTTATTTTACTTACATTGCACAAGAGCTTCGTAGGATGATAGTAAAAAAGCCAAATGACCAAACCATGTCCATGGGTCTTGGTGATGTGCCCACCACCACCACACTTACACAAAAGCCCCACAACACACACACACACACACACACACACTTAAAACATTATCCAACAGATGAGCCCCACAATTGGGGTAGCTTAGGGTAGTCAATTAAGACATTGCCAAAATAAGGGGGGGCGGGGTACATCACCAAAAAACTAAAATAAATAGAGGACAACAGATGACACAGATTTGTATAAACTAAGGTATACTTACAGAATTAAATTTAGAAATCATTATGGTCATTTAAATCGAAATACAATCTCACCACCACAGGCAATGGTACTAACTGTGGATGGGAAACTTCAAGGGCCCTGCTACTCTCACTCCTTGTGGTTCTTTATCTTTAAACCAGACATGGATTGGACGGTCCACCAAATAGAGGATGTCTTCAAATAGATGATTGTCTTCTGACATCCCTTCAAGTACAGGGTTGCCCTCTGTAAACTAAAGTACAGGGCTGCCCTCTGTAAACAGTGCCACCTTATTCTAGCTCTTCTCTGATGGGGAAAGTAGCTCTTTTGATCCCAGCTTACAGTTAGGCCTAGTAGTTGCTAAGGGTTCCTAACTTCTGTAAGGGCTGTACCACTTCAGAATGCAGGTGAGAGCTCATGGGTCTGAAATGCTCAGCCCCACAAAATAATTTCCTCCACATAGGAAACTGGATGCCAGGGAGAAGGGTTCTTCTGGTGTAGTCTCTCTGCAATGTGCTGGTTTGCTATGTGTGTGGGTGGGGTTGCTGTTGTTGTATGTGGGAACTAGACCTTAGAGGGTCCATAAGATGGGGTTGTGAGAAGAAACAGGAAACTGGGAAAGAACTAGAATTTTCTCTTCTTGGCTTTTGGAAGCCCATGTAGACCTACACCTTCTCTGTTCTCTGAAGCTTCAGGACCCACTGCCTCTACAGTTTCATATGCTTTGCTGCAACCATGCTGGCTAGAAACTTGTTCTTTTTTCAAAATGGGAAGCAAAAGAAAGAAAAAAATAGATGCTTCGGATTCCAGATTTTTGTGCACGTACAAAAATGGTGCCTGTGATCCTGACTTTCATATGCACGCCTATTTGGCATACATTTCCCTCCCATACCTCCTTTCCCTCCACATCCCTTTTTCCTCCTGATATGCTAATCTGAATGTTTGCCAAAGAAACAGGACTTTGAAATAGCAAGAGCAGACCTAGCCACCCCATGCCTGCTTTTCACAATGAATAAGCAAGCCTCAGTGTTGATACAACACACCCTACAACCAAGGGCTGCTTGCAGAATGCTATAGCATCCTTGACAGTTTGCGTACTTTGTGGCAAACCTCACCCAAGGAACCAATGTCTGTTTTCTTATGGATCTCCTTGGCTCTAACCTGTTGCAGATGGATGGATTGTGGGTTACTTATCCAATACTCCTATCCCAGTATAGTTGCAGGCTTTGGTCCAGAGACAGTTTCCTACTTACCATTTATCAGGGCCAGTCCCACAGCAATCTGTAGAAGCATCCTTGCCCCCATGACTGCAAAACAAAAGGAGAAGGAAGAAGAGTGATTAAGGACCATGGGGAGAGGAATGATAGTTTGACATCAGTGGTGGCCAACTTTACAGGCAAGTAAGGGCTTCTTCACATGGAACTTTTATCCTGCTATTGAGCCCGGTTAGTCACGGAAGTTTGTGGGTCCTTTAGATGATGTCGACAATCTCCAGGGCATCTCCTGCACTAAATGACCTTTATTTCATTTTTTTAAAGATTGGAGATAATGAGCTATCAAATTACCATGCTTGAGTTCCACTTCAGTTCCCTGTGATAAAGGAAAGCCACAATAAGAAGAGCTAGACCACAGCATCATCTAGAGGCTGTATAATGAAACATATGGAAGACTCAAATAATGGGGGGAAGGAATGGGGAAGGAAGTATGTGTAAAGGGAATCCGACATGATCCTGCATTTAAAATGGAAGCAGAAAGCCCCATTTTAAATGCAGGATTTTAGGCTGGTGTAGAGATGCTCTAAGTCACAAGTCAAATCCAGAGCATGAGGGCCAAACTACAGGTGACACATTAAATGTATGGGTGCATTTAATGTGTGTCTTTTTTTCCCACTCAAAATAACAGATGCCATGGTTCCTGGCCAAAAAAAATCTCTGCCCAAACCCCAATGCTGCAATTAATTCCAGGAAGAAATAGCAGCTTGGGGAGGGCCGAAATAAAATCTGGGTGAGGTGGGAGTTGCCAGAACCACAGTGCAGGAGAAAAGGTTTAACTAGGCCCCAGATGCCATGGTCCCAATTGTAACTCCCCTCCTCCCTCAATGATTATTTTGAAAGGTTAAAAAGACATGGTAAAGGTACACCTGGTGAGAAAAAGTGATTTTATTGATTGATTTAAAGGATGTGAAATTGACCCAGTAATTTGTGGGGAAATGGTTTCGTGTAATGGCTTCTCCCTCCACCCATGCCACACACACACACACACACACACACTTTGTTTTGTCCATTCATTTTGCTGCTGCTTCAGCATTTTTCCTTGGGAGTAAGTCCCATTGAACTCAACGGGGCTTCTTTCTGATAAGACATGCATAGGATTGCACTGTGATTTTTCCCCGCATCCCATTTTATATGCCCCCCCTACAGCTCAGGATGTGTTTTAAACCTTAGGGCATGCTTTAAAAAATTGGGGGTGGGGGTTGCAAGATGTTCTAATTTATTTTGTCACAAAATTGACAAAGGGAAGCGATCGGTTTTGATGTGAGTGAAATGGCTTTGAAATTATCATTATCCGGTCGAGCCCGTCACAGCTAAATTTATCCATGAATTGATGATCATGTCTCATTTAGACATGTCCAGTCTAGGTTATGCCATGTTTTCTGTGCATCCCATCCTGTGCCTAGGTGTGGCCTCCCCTGCTGTCCTGCAGTCAGTACAGCTGGGGAGCAGGAAGCAGCACAGCACGGGAGAGCCATGCAAGAGCTTAGACCAAATTCTATGCCACTGCCTGGCTCACAGGCCTTCCTGCTCCTGATCAGGCATGTTACAAATTCCCACCATCTCTGCTGCAAGTTTGCCTTCCATGCTGTAGAGCGCTGTTAGGCAGCTGGGTGCCCTCCAGAGTTTTTGGACTACAACTTCCATGATCCCTTAACATTGGCCATGCTGGCTGGGGCTGATGGGAGTTGCAGTCCAAATCACCTCCATAGCACTGGGTTTAGGCCATGTGTCTTCTTTTACAAGACTGCCAGAGGGCCTCGAAGGTATCCTCTGTCTGAAGGGTTGTCCATTCCAGGTCTGGTTTAAAGATGAAGAACCATAAGAATTGTTGCCCACCAAGAGTTTGCTGAATGGGCTTCCACACAAGTCACCTAGTCACAGTCTTCTGCGCTATGGTGAGATGTAATGTATTTCTATTCAAGTTAGTCATCATTTCTAAATGTGCATCTATACATATATATTAACATATGCAAAGTTTTTTTTTTCAAATGGCTGTCCTCTTTGGTCCTCTATTTTTTGGTGATGGATTTGCTCTTTGGGGGAAATTCATAAGTGGCCACCCTAACCAGGATGCCTACCCTTGTTTGATTTAGTTATATGGTTATTTAAAATATTTCTTGGCTGTCTTTCAGGGCAGAAGCCCTCCCAAGACAGCTTACAGCAATAAAATATATAAAAACAGTTAAAATACGAGAAGTGATAAAAACATAAATGCAATAAAAATAACAATAAAACCAGCAACCATGTTAACAGCAGTAACAGCAACAATACCAGTAATATCAAGAAAAGGCCACGGTAAAATCATATGTTCTACAGTATAGGTGGGGGACCATCACCTGCTGAGACATCCCTTTCCTTGGGCAAAAGCTGTCAGGGATTGCATGCCAGCAGAAGTGAGGCTGAAGCCAAAAATGGGTGCAGCCAGGGCCATCTCACTCTCTTGTATTTGCTCTCGCTCGCCCTCCTGCCCTCTCTCTCTCTCTCTCTCTCTCTCTCACACGCGCACACACCTTCGGTTTCCCTCCTTTTCTCTCCCCCCTCTTTTCCCCCTCTCCTTATTTTTTTTATTTTTATTTAATAGGTTTATATACCGCTGTCCATATATAAAAATATATCTAAGCAGTAGATGTTGAAATATCTCTAAGATCTCCTTCCCAGCTGCCTCCTTCTTAGTCCCCCCACTTAGGCATGAGGCTTTAAAAAGATGCTCAAATTAGTTGCTAATTTGGGGCTTTTCAAAGCCTTATTGCTCTGCAGGGGGCAATTCTTAGGGAGATCACAGTGTGCAGGGAGGGGAGGGTTAATCCATTCTGAAAACCATCCCTGCATGGTGATTAGCACTAATGGAAGCTTTTTTAAAAACCTATAGGGAGGCCCTGTAGGCCAGAGGTTGGCCACATGGCAGCCACTGGTCTTCTGGTGCCCACCAAGAGCCCCAACAGCACCCACCATGACACCCTTGCACTTCCTCCCTCACCCAGTCTGCTGACTTCGTGCTTCCTCTTTAGTGCTTTAGTGGTGGAGAGATGAAGTAGGCAGTGGGGCTGGGGAAGGTGCATTGGGGTGTGTGGGATTGGGGGAGGTGAAAACAGAGAGATTCCACATTGGGGAGGTGAAAAGAGAGTGACTCCAGGCAGTTGTAGGTAAGTGAAAATAAAGACTTCCCCTGGGGGGGGGGGTGTTGAAAAGAGAGAGATTCGAAGGTTATGTATAGGGGGTGAAAATAGAGATTCTAAGTGTGTGTGTGTGGGGGGGGGGAAATAAAGAGATTCCAGGTGTGGGAGGTGAAAAGAGAGAAGTTCCAGTTGTGTGGGGGGGAGTGAAAAGAGATATATAACAGGTAGGGGAGGTGAAACAAAAGAGATTCCGTGTGTGTGTGTGGGGGGTTAAAAACAGATTCCTAGGGGGTTGAAATAGAGAAAGTCCAGGTGGGGCAGATGAAAAGAGAAAGATTCCAGGTGTGTGTGTGGGGGGGGTGAAAATAGAGAGATTCCAGGTGTATGGGGTGTGTGAAAAGAAAGATAATTCAGGCAGGGTGGGGGCAAGAAGAGAGAGAACCCATGCAGGGGGACAAGAAAAGAGAGAATCCTACCACCACCACCAAATGACAAATGTGCCAGTGGGACCCCCCCCCCCAAAAAAAATACAAATTTATCCATGGGACTAAAAAGGCCCATATACAGCCCATGGGCCACAGGTTCCCCACCCCCGTGCTATAGCACAGATGGGCAACGCATGGCCCGCAGGCCATTTGTGGCTGTTGCCTGCTCTCCAAGCAGGCAGCCCATTTAGCTCCAGGGAGCTCCGCCTACTTTTCCCCACTGCCCACTTGATCAGCTAGATGGCAGAGAAAAGATTACTTATCCTGCACTGATATTACCAGCAGTCTCAATCAGGATTGCAGGATTGGGGGGGGGGGAGTTTTCCTTCCTGCTCCAGCCAAAAGTACTGTCCCTGCCTGTGCTGAAAACCAGCAAGGGAGCAGCAATTTTGGATGCAGCAGGATAGCTGGTGGAGGGGGGTTGCTCTACAGTAGGGGACTAATAACCTTTTTTTTTTTTTGTCTGAAGGGCCAAACTGGTTCTGGGCAAGCATGTTGGAGGCCACATGCCCACAGCGGATGGGGCCACATTCCAAAGTGGGTGGTTGACCTAATCTGTCTAGGCAGGCCTTCTGATCCAGCATTGGGTAGTAGCCAAAGAGGTCAGAAGAATCAGAATGACCGAACAGGGCTTGTCCTCTGCATCTGGTATTCAGAACTGTATTGATCCTACACATGGAAATCCAGTTTATCTGTCATGGCTAATAGCTATTGCCAGACCCATTTTATACACGTTTGTCAAATCTCACTTTTTAGAAATATTTTGTCTGTCTATTAAGGCTGCCACAGTTTCCTTGTTTAGTTGATTATAGCAAATTGATTAAATACCCTTTAACAGAGGTGCCCCCAATTAATGAGAAAGCAAATCTAAAATAGTAATATTTAAGGGTTGGATCCAGATTTAGTCACAGATAGAGTAGACCCATCAAAATCAATGGGACTTAAGTTACCCATGACTAACAGAAGTCACATGGATTTCAATGAGTCTACTTTAAGTATGGCTAATTCTGGATCCAAACACCACACACACACACCATAGATAGATAGATAGATAGATAGATAGATAGAGTCCGCACCTTCTTAGAAGAGGCATTCCGTATTCCCTCTGGCATGGCACAGAATGCCTCTTCTGAGATGGTACCTGCTTTGACAAATGCATTCAATCATCTAAAAGCAAAGGGTGTTCCCCTATCCACATTTTCCTCAGAACTGCAGATTTTACAGATAAGCAAATGTATTAAGCTATAACTGATAAATGCCTGCATGACTAGTGAGTTAACGCTTTTTCTAAATGGGTAACAGACAAATAGAAGAAATAGAAGCCTGCATGCCTTCACGCTCACATGTTCGTTTCACAGGTGGCTAAAGAGAAGAAACAACTTACCTACTGGTGAGCTTCTCACTATCACAATGCCAAGCATGTAAAGTTTATATAGGAGGGAGTCCCCAACCTGTTAAAGTGGCATATACCAATGTGTGAGTGTGGTAGTTTGAGTCATTGCTTCCTGGAGGAGGGACATGAAGCCTGGATTAGTCAATACACTTTCAGTTTCACGGATGTGTTTTGGATTACTTAAAGTGAGATTAGTTCACAACATCAGGTTTTAGTGCACACAGTGTGGTTAGGGCCCAAGAGGCTTTTCAGAGTTCATCTTGAACTTCTTCCCAGCAGAACTAAAGGAACTTGAGCACATCCCCTTTTGTGGCTCCATCCTATGCATGTTTACTCAGAAGTAACCCCTACTATGTTTGGTGGGGTTTGCTCCCAGGTAAATTTGCAAAGGATTGCAGCTTCAAGTGTTTGGGGAGAAAGTGTCTACAAAGAGACTTAACAGTGCAATCCTATGCAGGACTGTTCAGAACTAAGTAACATTGAGTTCAATGGAGTTTACGCACAGGTAAGTATAGGTCTTCAGCCTAAATAACTAATAGGGATGCATCTCTCTATTTCCAGTCCACATCAGATTCACATGTGTTCATTCTTCAGTTTGTTCCATCATGTTTCCACATTCATCTGCCATTTTTAATTGCATGAAAATGTGTTTGTTGTTGTTGTTGTTCAGTCGTTCAGTCGCGTCCGACTCTTCGTGACCCCATGGACCATAGCACGCCAGGCCTTCCTGTCCTCCTCTCTCCCGGAGCGTGCTCAAGTTCATATTCATTGCATCCGTGATGCTATCTAGCCATCTCATCCTCTGCCGTCCCCTTCTCCTTTTGCCCTCAGTCTTTCCCAGCATCAGGGTCTTTTCCAGGGAGTTTTCTCTTCGCATTAGGTGGCCAAAATATTGGAGCTTCAGCTTTAGTATCTGTCCTTCCAATGAGCAGTCAGGGTTGATTTCCTTTAGGATGGACTGATTTGACCTCCTTGCAGTCCAGGGGACTCGTAAGAGTCTTCTCCAGCACCACAGTTCGAAAGCATCAATTCTTCAGCGCTCAGCCTTCCTTATAGTCCAGCTCTCACAGCCATACATTACTACTGGGAAAACCATAGCTTTGATTAGACGGACCTTTGTCGGCAAGGTGATGTCTCTGCTTCTTACTATGCTGTCTAGGTTGGCCATAGCTTTCCTCCCAAGGAGCAAGCGTCTTTTAATTTCATGGCTACAGTCACCGTCTGCAGTGATCTTGGAGCCCAAGAAAGTAAAATCTGTCACTGCTTCCATTTCTTCCCCTTCTATATGCCAGGAAGTGATAGGGCCAGATGACATGATCTTCGTTTTTTTAATGTTGAGTTTCAAACCAGCTTTTGCACTCTCCTCTTTCACCCTCAACAAGAGGCTCTTGAGATCCTCTTCGCTTTCTGCCATTAGGGTGGTATCGTCTGCATATCGGAGGTTGTTGATAATTCTCCCGGCAATCTTAATTCCGACCTCTGATTCATCCAACCCGGCATTTCTCATGATGTACTCTGCATATAAGTTAAACAAGCAGGGTGACAATATGCAGCCTTGTCGTACTCCTTTCCCAATTTTGAACCAATCGGTTGTTCCATGTCTGGTTCTTACTGTTGCTTCTTGACCCTCGTACAGGTTTCTCAGGAGACAGGTAAGGTGGTCTGGTACTCCCATCACTTTAAGAATTTGCCACAGTTTGTTGTGATCCACACAATCAAAGGCTTTAGCGTAGTCAATGAAGCAGAAATAGACGTTTTTCTGGAATTCTCTTGCTTTCTCCATGATGCAGCGAATGTTGGCGATTTGATCTCTAGTTCCTCTGCCTCTTCGAAACCCAGCTTGTACTTCCGGTAGTTCTCGGTTCACATACTGCTGAAGTCTAGCTTGTAGGATTTTGAGCATCACCTTGCTGGCATGTGAAATGAGCGCAATTGTGCGGTAGTTTGAACACTCTTTGGCGTTGCCCTTCTTTGGAATTGGAATGTAAACTGACCTTTTCCAGTCTTGTGGCCACTGTTGAGTGTTCCAGATTTGTTGGCATATTGAGTGCAGCACTTTAACAGCATCATCTTTTAGGATTTTAAATAGCTCGGCTGGAATACTGTCATCTCCGCTAGCTTTGTTGTTACTAATGCTTCCTAAGGCCCACTTGACTTCACTCTCTAGGATGTCCGGCTCAAGTTCAGTGACCGCACTCTCATGGCTATCAGGGACATTCAGATCTTTCCTGTATAGTTCTTCTGTGTATTCTTGCCACCTCTTCTTAATCTCATCTGCTTCTGTTAGGTCCCTGCCTTCTTTGTCCTTTATCATGCCCGTCCTTGCACAAAACGTTCCCTTGAGATCTCCAATTTTCTTGAAGAGATCTCTAGTCTTTCCCATTCTGTTGTTTTCCTCGATTTCTTTGCATTGTTCATTTAAGAAGGCCTTCTTGTCTCTCCTTGCTATTCTCTGGAACTCTGCATTCAGTTGGGTATATCTTCCCCTTTCTCCTTTGCTTTTCGCTTCCCTTCTTTCGTGAGCTACTTGTAAAGCCTCATCAGACAGCCACTTGGCTTTCTTGCATTTCTTTTTCTTTGGGACGGATTTCGTTGCTGCCTCCTGAACAATGTTACGGACCTCCGTCCATAGTTCCTCAGGACCTCTGTCTATCAGGTCTAATCCCTGAAATCTGTTCCTCACCTCTACTGTATATTCATCAGGGATATGATTTAGGTCATACCTGAAAGGTTTAGTGGTTTTCCCTACGTTCTTCAATTTAAGCCGAAATTTTGCAAGAAGCAGCTCATGATCTGAGCCACAGTCAGCTCCAGGTCTTGTTTTTATTGACTGTATGGAGCTTCTCCATCTTTGGCTGCAAAGGACATAATCAATCTGATTTCGATATTGACCATCTGGTGACGTCCATGTGTACAGTCGCCTCTTGTGCTGTTGGAAAAGAGTGTTTGCTATGATCAGCATGTTCTCTTGGCAAAACTCTATTAGCTTTTGTCCTGCTTCATTTTGTACACCAAGACCATGCCTGCCTGTTATCCCGGTGATTTCTTGACTTCCTACTTTAGCATTCCAATCCCCTATGATGAAGAGGACATCTTTTTTTGGTGTTAGTTCTAGAAGGTGTTGTAGGTCTTCATAGAACCGATCAACCTCAGCTTCTTGGCCTCAGTGGTTGGGGCATAGACTTGAATTACTGTGATGTTGAATGGTTTGCCTTGGATTCGTACTGAGATCATTCTATCATTTTTAAGATTGTACCCCAGTACTGCTTTTCCCACCCTTTTGTTGATTATGAGTGCTACTCCATTTCTTCTAAGGGATTCTTGCCCACAATAGTAGATATGATGGTCACCTGAATTAAATTCGCCCATGCCTGTCCATTTTAGTTCGCTGATTCCCAAGATGTCGATGTTCAATCTTGCCATCTCATGTTTGACCAGCTCCAGCTTACCTTGATTCATTGATCTGACATTCCAGGTTCCTAAACAATATTGTTCTTTACAGCATCGGATTTTCTTTTCACCGCCAGACACATCCACAGCTGAGTGTCCTTTCGGCTTTGGCCCAGCCGCTTCACTCTTTCTGGCGCTACTTGGAAATACCCTCTGCTCTTCCCCAGTAGCATATTGGACACCTTCCGCCCTGAGGGGCTCATCTTCCGGCGTCATCTCTTTTAGCCTTGTGATATGTTCCATGGGGTTTTCTTGGCAAGAATACTGGAGTGGGTTGCCATTTCCTTCTCCAGTGGACCACATTTTGTCAGAACTCTCTGCCATGACCTGTCCGTCTCGGGTGGCCCTGCACGGCATAGCTTATGGCTTCACTGAGTTACGCAAGCCCCTTCGCCACAACAAGGCAGTGATCCATGAAGGGGGAAAATGTGTTATTCATATGCATATTTAAATATTAAGTTTGAATATATTTGCTCACAAAATACACATTTCAAAATGTGTTTTCTCTCAAACTACATATTTCTAAACATAGTTGATCCTAAAACTTGCCCTTTAATACGGTTTTTAGTAGGTTTTTTGAGCCGAGATCTACGGCTCAAAATTCAGAGAAGTGTGAAATCTGACGTATCACTGCATCCAGATCTGCCCATTAGTCCAAGAGGTGCTGATCAGGTCAGTTTGTATTGGGATTTGCCAAGGACAAACTCCGCATTCATTTCCAATGACTAACACGGCAATCCTAAACACACTTACTTGGAAGTCAGTTCCGCTGAATACAGTAGAATTTATTTCCAAGTAAATATGCACAGCAGCAGGTTAACCTCTACCCAAAGAGCATTTAGGGTAGGCACACCTTGAGAATGGGAATGAATATGGCAACTTGGAGAGACTGTGTATGACATTTTTCTTACTGGGAAGGCTAGTCCAGATGAGAATCAGGTATATAGGAATGAATGTGAGTTTCTCAGAACAGAAGAATTTATCGCGAACAAAGACACCATTTCCAACATACACATGTTTGTCTCGTGATATCAGTGCAGGGTGGGGGCATTCTCCGGGAGAATCAGCAGGGTGGGTACTTTATATTATTATTAGTTGTAGTGTAACAAAGTCAGTTTATGCTTCCATGTATCTTTAAGAGCAGCCCTTAGTAGGAGAGCTTAGAAGGAGAGCTGTCTGAGGAGAGGTGGGCCCAGAAAGCCAGATAGGGTTCTGGAAGTAAGAAGGCCTGTGTGTGTGTGTGAGATGGAATTTCAAGAAGGGAGGCCTAGTTTGTGTTCCAGAAGAAGAATAAATAAAACATCTGTTGTGTTCCTAAACTGGATCACTGTCCTTTCTGAAAAATAATCTGCCTTGCTAACCTGCTGGAGGAGGCCCCAAAGACACATAACAGTAGTTTTAGTATTCTATTTATTATATCCCACCTTTTTTCCTCTTGCAAAGAACCCAAGGGGACTTACATGGTCCTCCTCCTCTTCAACTTATACTCACAATAAACATATGAGGCAGGTTAGGCTAAGAGTCAGTGACTGGCTCAAAGTCACCCAGTGACCTTCACGGCCAAGTGGAGACTAGATCTTTCAAGTCCCACTCCAACATTCTAACCACTACACCACACTGCTCCCTTAACCCTTACCCCACTTAACCCTTACCCCACCTGTACATTTCCCCCTGCCAATGTCCACTTGGCCATCTTTAGCCCAGCTAGGGGAAATTGCCCTCCCCTCTCATTTTTTCCTACAAATGGCCCCACCTCCAGTGTCCAGCATTGCCTTGGCAAACAAAGTTCCGTGTTCAGATGTAATTCCAAGTGGTTAGTCCTCTTGGTTGTGAAAGCTAATGTCCTTTGTAACAATTATCTAGACCACATGGAGATTTGGATGCTTGGGGGAACTGCTCAGTGAGGTGGTGCTATTCAGGACTTGGACATTAGGGGGCAGCAGTGGCAGGTTGTGCCGCTAAGCACTGTCATGGCACTGGAATTACCTTCGTTCCGTTAACGTTGTTTCTATAGCCATCAATCAGCTCTCAATCAGCAATGTGCTTTACTTCTGTGCGTCTTATGCTGCTATTTTGCTTGCTGCTCCAGATATTTTTATGTTGGTTTTTATTGCGTCATTGATTGTATATTTTAAGTAGGGATGTACGAAAGTAACTTACCTTTTGCGGATTATGTTGATGGGGGGGGAGGCGCTCCGTCCCTCCCCCCGGAATCCTGGACGGGGGGGGAGGCGCTCCATTCCTCCCCCCCCAGAATCCTGGCCGGCTGGCTGTGCTCCTCAGGAATTCTGTGGAGCCGCCGGCCAGCTCTGCCAGCAGCCGGACATCCAGCCGCTGGCTAGCAGGGACGCAAATGGCGGTGGCTGTAGCCGCTGCCGTTTGCGTCCCTGCAGTCAGCCGTGATAGGCTACATAAATGTTTACATAGCCTATCACGGCTGACTTAAAAAAAAAAAGAAAAACAACGCACATAAGCAAATGGCGGCGGCCATGGCCGCCGCCATTTGCATTCCTTATTTTGGCACGTCTTAGTCTACATCAAGATTTACGTAGACTAAGACGGC
The DNA here is from genome assembly GCF_057233095.1 of Heloderma suspectum. Taxonomy (NCBI): domain Eukaryota; kingdom Metazoa; phylum Chordata; class Lepidosauria; order Squamata; family Helodermatidae; genus Heloderma; species Heloderma suspectum. The sequence goes on from NC_139467.1 coordinate 20,525,884, forward strand.
GAAAATAAGGGGAACGCAAATAGCATAGCGGTTGTTGTTGTTGTTGTTGTTGTTTAAGTCAGCCGTGATAGGCTACGTAAACATTTACGTATTTTTAACTGGAAATGGCGGCGATGGTGGCCAGTCAGAAGACCGGCCGCCGCAGCCACCGCCGCCAAACCGCCGCCGGAGCCGCTGCCGGAGCCACCACCGCCAGGAAGATCCGCCCCAGGTAAGTCTCGTCCCGGGGGGCGGGGGGGCAGACCGTTCTGCCACCGATTTCGGGGGGCCAAATGCACTGGCATTCGGCCTCCCCGTGATCCGTGGTGGAATTTTCTGACATCCCTAATTTTAAGTGTTTTATTGTTGCAAGCTGCCCAGAGAACATTTTTTATTGGGCAGCATATGAATAGTGCAAGTAGACAAGTAAATCACAGATATGACAATGTTGTATTTGTTGGGATTGAACCAGGTGTGCTTGGAGTAGATAGTTGCAGAGCAGTAGCATGCTATCAAGAGTCTGCTTATTTTAAAGGCCTGAGCTCTATATAGGAAGTAGGGATGTCAGAGAATTCCGCCTGGATTTTAAATGGGCTCAAATTCTGACAAATCCAGTCAGCAGAATCCTCCTCAGAACGGGGCGGCCAGGTTGACCTGGACCGGAGCTCACGCGGACACTTTTTTTTTTTCTCCATCAAAGGGCAGATTTTTCGAAAAAAAATACTGAAATAAAAACGTAAATCGGAAATGGAGGAAGAAAGACCGCGAGTGGCTTTACCCTTTTTACGAGGCATTTTCCGGAGGCTTTCTTTCGCTGGGGCTGAGTCATCCACGGAAATTCTCCATCTTTTCTGTTTATTGTCTGTGGAGGTCAGGTGAGGTGAGGTCCAGTCAGGTCCAGTGAGGTCAGGTGAGGTCAGGACAGCTCCAGTGAAGTGAGGTGACCGGAAGTTACGCGGGGAATACCCGCGAAGGGCTTTACTCCTCTGGAGACCAAGGGCATGCGGAAAGTATTTACAAATCATGGATATGACATATTTACGTAAGTTCTGGAGCCGGAAAAAAAAACGGGGGGAAATCCGGGCCAGGCGGATGGCGGAACAGGGCAGCCCGCGGCTCTGCGGCATCCTCGTGGAGCGGAGTCACTCCACGAGGATTCCAGGGGGAAGGAACAGATCGCCTCCCCCCCGCGGATTCCCCACCAGAACAGACGGTGGGGAATCCGTACACCCCCAATAGAAGTAGGGATGGTGGATAATTCCACCACGGACCCCAAGGAGGCTAGATTCTAAAGAATCCGCCCCCCTGGAGTCTGTGGTGGAACGGAACACTTACCTCCACCTCACTGCGGAATCCTCTTTGGCTGGATCCTCCGGTTCTGAAGTGTCAGCGAAACAGCCACCATGCTGTATTGCTGGCTGAGGGGGATTGACTGTGGAAGCAAATGGCAACCAAGATGCCATTTGCATCCATAAAGGTCTCAGTTTAAGGTAAATGCAGCCGTAAATGGCTGCATTTACCTTAAACTAAGACCTTTACATCTGCAAATGGTGTCTTGGACGCCATTTGCATCCCTGCTTTTTTTTTCACACGATACTAGGCTACGCAAATATTTGCATAGCCTATCACATGAAAAAACAGGGACGCAACAGGGAGCAGAGCCAGCCAAAGAGAATTCTGGGGGGAGGAACTGATCGCCTCCCCCCAAGGGCGGATTCCCAGCTGGACCAGCAGGTAGGGAATCTGCCCATCCCTAATAGGAAGAGAGGTGAGAATTGGCAAAACTCCAGCTCCAAATTCCATCCCAAAGTTCCTTCTGACTCAGGTCCATATCAGATTGCGAGCTTTGTTTTGTTTTTTGTTTTTCTTTTCACAGGAAACCCAGTGCATATTTTGTGTGTGTTTTTTCCAAATATACACACAGCAATTGTGCCAATCTTTGAAATGTATGTGTTCTTCTCCCACTGATTAAAGAGCAATCCGATGTCCCCTAGACAAGAAGATAGGATTTTGGGGTTTCCTGGCTCTGAGCTCATGGACAGTACTATGAAACCACGCCCCCCCCACCCTTGTAGCCAGTTCAGATAGAACCATGGTGGCTGTCTCTCCATGCCTGTCCATGCTTGTAACATGGAGCATGAAATGGGCGAAAATGGGGTGTTCCTGGGGCAGGGAGGGCAGGAGACTGTGGAAGCTGTTTTAGACAGCTTCCTGTGTGTTCTCCAGCCCCGTTCCTGCCCCCTCCCCGAAGCCATGCTTAGATGCTTGAAATCGGGCATCTATCTAAGGCAATGTGCAGGGCAGCATGAGCCAGGAGGGAATCCTCTCCTCAGTGCTTCAGCTGCCCTGCACTGGATAGGTGGTTGCCTCCAACTTCAGAGGAGGTCAGAGGCAACCTTCTATCTCGATAAAAGTGCACCTTAAAGTGCATTTGTGCACATTTTTCAAAAGTGTGCATTTTTTCATACATGTTTTTCAAATGTAGACATGCTGTCAAACACATGTTTGGGGGTCCACAGATGACGTTGCCAGCTTGGAAATGTTCAGCCCTTGACTGAATCTGTGTTTTCAGCTTCAGTCTGGAAGGTGCAAACTGGGTAAATCCCCATAAAAATGAATCGAAATGAATCTCTCATAGATCCCTGTATCTTTAATCTGAGATCAGTTCTTGGAGTTTTGCCCTGGTGGCAGGCACTTTATGTGGATCAGTGAGGGCCCATAGGTCAGTGGTTAAGCACTTGCTTTGCATGCCAAAGGTCCCAGGTTCAATCCCTGGCACCCCTATCTCTAATGCTGAAATAGCAGGAGATGAAAAAGACCTCTGTCTGAGACCCTGAAGAGCTGGTGCCAATCACAGGAGACAATCCTGGACCAGATGGATACACAGTCTGACCTAATTTAAACCAGCAGCTTTCTATATGTCCTGGTGGTTATATAGATGCCACCTGCTGTTTGGGGATGCTGCTACTGTTCCTCAAGCTGCTGGAGATGAGCCTTTGGTGGTGGTGGCCCTGAGGGCTGAAGTCACCATTTATGTATTGGTTGGTTGGTTGGCTGGCTGGCTGGCTGGCTGGCTGGTTGGTTGGTTTGGAGGATTTCTACCCCACCCATCTGCTGAAAAAGGCTCAAAGAGAAACTTACAGAGATCAGTAATTAGACAGTCACTGCACCCAGGCTTACAGTCTAAAAGACATGAGACAAAAGCGAAAAAGATTGGGAGGAAGGAGGAAAAAAGCATCCTTATAATGACCAGCTGGAAAGAAATAATCTGAGGAGAGGAAGAGCTCAAAGTTGCTGGTCTCTCAGCAGAATTAATGGAAGGGCCCTGCTTCCTTTCTCTCCCTCTGCTGCAGCCTGATGGAATGGCTGTTGCTGGTGACACTGATGTCTTTGTTTCCTCTTGCTCACCTTCAAAATGTGCCTGAAGACCTTTCTGCAAGTGTTTTCCTTCTCATATGTATCTTTTACCTGCTGGAAATACCTGAGAGCTGAAATGGATTTATCTCCAGACTAAACTTTGGAGAAAGGCACTTTGTCAATTTCACGTTGGTAGATCTCCAGCTGCAGCATCAAGCCAATGGGCAAGTTCACACATCACACTCAACCACCCTGAGAAGAAGCCACCATGGGTTGGTTGTTCACTGAACAGAGTCATGGATACTGACCACAAGGAAATGCTGGCTACTGCTAGGTAATAGAAAAGACTACTAGTTCCTGCCATGTGTGATAGCAACCCCCATGCCACTTTTCAGTCCATATATGCAGCTTTGGAAAACATTACAGTTTATTTTTACCTACCATTCCTTCAACAAGCTCAGGATGACATGCATGGTCCCCCAGCCCATTTTATCCTCTTAAGAACAACGCTGTGAACTATGTTAGGTGCAGAGAGATTGGCTGGCTGAAGGCCATCCAGTGACCTTGATGGCTGAGTGGGTATTTGAACCTGAGTTTCGACAGACAGAGGCCATCCCTCTAACTGCTTCACAAGGGATGGGCAGACTTCAGGCTTGCAGGATCCACATGGTTTATTTTTATTTATTTCTTATTCATTTATATCCCACTTTTTTTTCCCCTTCTTGCAAGGAACCCAGGGTGGTTTACATGGTCCCCCTTTTCTCCATTTTATCCTCACACAACAACCCTGTAAGGGAGATTAGGTTAGAGTGAGTGACCGAGTGGTGACTAGAACCTGAATCTCCTGAGTCACAGTCCAACATTCTAACCACTACACCACACTGGGTCATTGTTTTTGTTTCTCTTTCTCCTAGAACTCAGAGATCAACCAAGTGAAGCTTGATGCAAAAGACACACACTTAGAATTAAGGAATTCTGAGCCCAGGAATTTGTTTTTCGTTCCAGAACTGAATGGAGCTCACAGTCCTTCCACAGAACAATCCACTCCTGGTTACCCCAAGCTCTCTTCATTTCAGCAGATTGGGGTGGGTGGCCATTTTGTTGCTATGATTGTTAAGCAATTGGGAGCCCGAAATCCTTGCTGATCTATAACAAATCATCCAGAGATCTTCCAGAAGATCCAGATCTATCATCTGCACAGTGGAGGTTGGCAGTTCCAATGTCAGTGGGGCAGTGATTCTGCTTTGGGTTTCAGTCAGAACCCATCAGAACTCTAATGGAGCTATCCAAGGTGTGGAAGCTTCTGCAACTTGGATAGCTCCTTTAGAGTTCTGACGGGTTCTGATTGAACCCTGAAGCGAATTCACAGCCCCACTGACACTGGAACCACCACCCGCTACTGCTTCTGCCTACTCCTACGCTATACCACTCGATGATGTTCCTTTAACCCTTCCCCTTGTTTCCTTCCATACTCTCTGGACCATTTCTCTCTCCAGCATCTCCATCATTCTTTTGCCACCCAGCACTACCACACCTCTTATTTTAAAATTTCCCGGAACCATGTCCTTAAAGAGTTTGCTAAGCCCTCATGTCAATATTTGTCACCCCCGTATTCACACATGGGAAAGTATCTTATCAGTTATCAATCACTCTATTGACTGACATCATGGACAGCAAGAGGTTTAAGAGCTCACGGACAACCCTTCTCTGGAACTTGTGGTTGCTCACCACACATGTTTGCTTCATGGCATTTCTCTCATTTGATAATGTCTTATGTCTGAGAGCCTAGGCGGAAGACTTACTAATAAATGTTTCAAATCAAATGATAATGGGGCTTTCCAGCAGGGGCAGCATCAAGGGGAGGCATGTTTGGGCACTGCCAAGGGCCCATATCTCAAGCAGTGGCCCACTAGCAAGGGCCTCCTGGAGTTGCTCCTCAGCTTCAGCTTTGCAACTGGCTTGCTCACCTGTCTCTTGCTCTGGCCCAGACCATGGTAATGGTGGTGGGAAGGTGGAGCAGTGGATGCCACGGCCTACTTGCTCACTGGCTCTCTGCCTGTCAAGCAAGCAAGTGACAGCAGTGATGAGAAAGAGCATGAGCTGCAAGAGCAGATCGTGACAATGGCAGTGATAAAGTAAACTCACCGAGGGAGGGGGCTTGGTGAGAGTGTCTTGCCCAAGGGCCCTCAAAAGCCTGGAGCTGGCACTGCTTTCCAGCTACTGAGAGCCTGAGAAGACTGCTTTAGTTCCAGAATGCCATGGCCCTGCTAGATCGGACCATCTAGCCTAGCATTCTGTTTCCAAGAGAGGACAGCCAAATGCATCCAGAAGTACATAAGACAGGTGTGAAGGTAATGGCCTTCTATTTGCTATCATGGTTAAGATCCATTCCATTATTTTTTTTTAAGTGAACTCAGCTAAGAGTAAGAACACAGCAGCCCTCAGCCATTTATTGCAGGAGTGCAGAACCTCAGGCCTGAGGGTGAAACCTGGCCCTCCTGACATCCCAGTCTAGTCCCTGGGGTTCTCCAGATGGCAATGCCCTTTCCCCTGGCCCCACCCTCTTTCCTCCAATCATTTGGTAGTTTCCCAGCTTTTCCACAGGTTTTTCCCCATCCTAAAAGTTTGAAAGTTACCCATTCTTAAAAGTTTAAGGCTTAGTTACTGACAGTAAGAGCTCTAAGCTAAAATATGCTGGCATTTTTGGTATTTTCATCCCACACCTTTTGCTGTTGGTCTTGCCAACCACTGGGATGGGCCCCCCGAGAGCTTCTCCAAAATTGCATTTGCCTCTTGGGCTGAAAGAGATTCTACACCCCTGCATGATTGCCTCCACGTTGACTGGGTTCGCACAACACACGGTGGTTGAGTGTGGGTTGCTGAACTGTAGTTTGTTGGTTGAACCGTAGGTTAGAGTGTTGTCTGAACCCAGGACATTTTCCACAGGGTGGCTTGTTAGCCATGGAGTATGGCTTATTTTTCTTGAACAAACTACCTTGAGAAGCCATGGTTTGTTACTGGATTGTTCAGATGGCTAACAAGCCACACTGCATGGTTAACAAGGCCCCTGAGAAAAATGTCCTGGGTTCAGTCAACAAGCAACCCACAGTTCAACAACAACCCACACTCAACCACTGAGTGCAGGTTAGCGTGTTGTGTGAACAGCCCCAGTATCTGCTTTTGCAGTGGGAAGCGATGCATATGTTCAATGAATGAATGAATGAATGAATGAATGTGTCACATGTGGGGGCACATGAACCATAAAAATCACATGCAGCACACAGGCAATTTCAATGTATCAGTGTTTCAATGGCTACATTGAATGTATGTAGCAATGGCTACAAAGCACTTGGAAATTTTTAAAAATATTTAGCAGTTTATAAGTCTTATTTAAAAATAACTAATAAATAATACAAGTCATGGTGACTGACTATACCCTCCAGTATTGAAGGCAGTATGCCTCTGTATATCAGTTGGTGAGAGCAGGAGGGTCCCATTGCCCTGATGTCCTGCTTTGGGGCTAGGGGTGGTGTGGGTGCCCGATTCTGTCTGGGAATCTGGTGAAAAATCACCCCCAAGCCATGCTCGCCGGGCCCCTGCCCCCATTCTCCCCCTGACCGAGCTCGCAAGCTGCATTTTTGGAACAAACTGACGATCATGAAAAAATGCACATTTGCATACATGAAAAATGGGGCAGTGAATAGCCCATACAGGCAAGATTGCAGGCCTTTGCTTACCTGTAATCTTGCCTATATGGGCAATTCACTGCCCCATTTTGCGTATATGCGAATGTGCGTGTTTTTGCAATTGCCATTTTCTTTTTTTTTTAATGGTGATTGCGGAGCTCGGCGAGGCTGCCCGGGTGAGTGCACGTGGCTTGGTGAGCAGCAGGGAGTTTGAGTGCAAATTCAGGTGTGCACAAGTGGGGGCAGGGGCTGGGCAGGTGCCCGGAGAACCCAGATGGGGGGGGCGCCCACCCATCCCTATTTTGGGCTCCCGACAATAATCTGGCTGGCCACTGTGAGAGCAGAATGCTGGACTACATAGGCCTTTGGTCTGATCTACAAGGGTTCTTCTTATGTTCTTATGCTGCCCACCAGATATAGCAAGTGAAAAACATACTGAGGGTTGTTATTTACAGCCCTCTGTTTCCAGTCAATGCAATCTAAGCTCCTGGGAGCTCATTGTGCTTACACTATGTACCAAAATCAGCTTCATGTGTGTTTATATTGATGCAGTGCAATGTCCAAGGGTCAAATGATGCATGACACTAAATGTATCTTTCTATTTAATGTAGGGATGTACGAAAGCCACTTACCGTTTCGCGGATCTGCTTGGTGGTGGGGGGGGAGGTGCTCCGTCCCTCCCCCCAGAATCCTCGACGGGGGGGAGGCTCTCCGTCCCTCCCCCTGGAATCCTGCCCGGCCGGCTCCGATCCGTGGGGATCCCGCGGAGCTGCCAGCCGGCTCCGACCGCAGCCGGACATCTGGCCCCTGGGCAGCAGGGACGCAAATGGCGGTGGCCATAGCCACCGTCGTTTGCGTCCCTGTACTTAACCGTGATAGCCTATCACGAAATATTTACGTAGCCTATCACGGCAAAGTAAAAAAAACGCATACGCAAATGGCAGCGGCTACGACGGCCGCCATTTGCGTTCGCTATTTTTAGCTGTTCTAGCCTACGTAAATATTTACGTAGGCTAGAAGGGCTAAAAATAGCAAACACAAATGGCGGCCGCTGTAGCCACTGCCATTTGCATATGCTGCGCCCAGCCAGGAGACCAGCCACCGCCGCCACCGCTGCTGCCCCCTCACCCGCTGCCGCCACAACTGCCACCCCCACTGCCGCACCTTCCGCCGCACCCACCACCGCCACACCTGCCACCCCCACCGCCACACCTGCCGCCGCTGCACCTTCCACCGCAGCACCTGCCGCCCCCACCACCACCCCCGCCACTGCCTAGGGGTGCACGAAAGTCACTTACCTGGTCTCGCAGCTTGCTTCGCGGTGGGGGGGAGGCACTTCGCTGCTCCCCCCGAAGTTCAGGCCGGGGGGGGAGGCTTCCCTCCTCGCCCGGCCGAAATTCAGGCCGGGGAGAAGCGCCCCGTCTCCCCGGCCGCGAACTTCAAAAGAAAAAAAAAATGCCTCTGTGATAGGCTACGTAATGATTAACGTAGCCTATCACGGCTAGAACTGCAAAGTCAGCCGTGATAGGCTACGTTAATCATCACGTAGCCTATCACGGGTGACTTTGGGAAAAAAAAAAGCGCGTACACAAATAGCGGCCCCCATAGGGAGCCGCCATTCGCATTCCTTATTTGGTCCCTGTCGTCTATGTAAAGATTTATGTAGACTACGGCGAAAATAAGGGCAACGCTATTTGCGTTGTCCTTATTTTCGCCGTAGTCTACATAAATCTTTACGTAGACTACAGGGACCAAATAAGGAACGCGAATGGTGGCTCCCTATGGGGGCCGCCATTAGCCGTACGCGCTTTTTTTTTTTTTTCAAAGTCACCCGTGATAGGCTACGTGACCTATCACGGCTGACTTTGCAAATCTAGCTGTGATAGGCTACGTTAATCATTACGTAGCCTATCACAGGGGCGTTTGTTTGTTTTTTACTTTGCTTGTAATGGCGGCGGCGGCAGCTGGTCGAAAGACCAGCTGCCGCACCCGTCCCTGACGAAGACCTGCTGAACCGCCGCCGGGACCCGCCGCCGGGAGGGACATTTGTGAAAGGTAAGTCCCATCCCGGGGGGGGGCGGGGGGCGGAGAATTTCTCCCCGAACAACCTTCGGAGGACCGAATGCGTTGGCGCTCGGCCCCCCGAAGTTTCGGGGAGAAATTCTCCCCCATCCCTACCACTGCCACACCTTCCACCGCCACTGCCGCACCTTCTGCCCTCGCCACCGCCCCGCCACCGCACCTACCACCACTGCCCCTTCCGCCGCCGCACCCACCACCGCACCTGCTGCCCCCACCTCTGCCACTGCCGCGCCACCACGCCGCCGCCACTGCCGCACCCGCCTCTGCATCCACTGCATCTGCCCATTTAAGTGCCGTCCCGGGGGGTTCTGCGGGGCGGGCAGGGGGGCAGGAGGCCATTTTGCCACAGATTCTGGGGGGCCAAATGCACTGGCATTCGGCCTCACTGGAATCTGTGGCGGAATTCTCCGCCATCCCTAATTTAATGTGCAAATCACATCACCTGCAATGGGGCAGAGGGTGGATAATGAATGGGATCAGATCATGGAGAAAGAATGTATCCCTGCCATCCCCTGTGTGGGGCTTGGGAAAATCCTTCCTCCGAACTAGGGATGGCGGAGAATTCCACCTCGGGCTCCAGTGATTCTTTGGAATCTGGCCCCTGGAGTCCATGGCGGAACGGCCTTCCCTCCCCGCCACCCCACGGAACCCCCCTGGGACGGAGCCTACCTGGCGGTGGATGCAGCGGCGGCAGCTCCAACTCCAGCTCCTCTTACAGCTGCTGCCGGGCTGCTGCGGCCGTCATAGCAGCCGCCATTTGCATGGCTGCATTAGGCCGTGATAGGCTACGTAAATACTAGGGATGTCAGAGATTTCCACCATGGATCTCGGATCTCCTCCAAAATCCATGGCAGAACGAAGCCCCCGCACCCCCCCGCCCCGGGAAAGACTCGCAAAACAAAGCACCTACCTGCTGCCATCGGTGCTGACTTGCAAATGGTGGCCATGTCTGTGTCCGCCATTCGCTCCCTCCATAGAACCGTGATAGGCTATGTAAATAGATACGTAGCCTATCACGGCTTAACTACGGGAATGCAAATGGCAGCCGTAGTCTATGTAATCTTTACGTAGACTACAGCGACCACATAACGAATGTGAATGGCGGCTCCCTATGGGGGCCGCCATTTGCGTACGTGCTTTTTTTTTTTAAGTCACCCGTGATAGGCTACGTGAAGATTTACGTAGCCTATCATGGCTGACTTTGAAAATCTAGCCGTGATAGGCTACATTAATCGTCACGTAGCCTATCATGGGGGCGTGTGTTTTTTTTTAGTTTTATTGGAATGGCGGCGGCAGCAGCTGGTTGAAAGATCGGCTGCCGCCCCCGCCCCTGACGAAGACCCAACGAACCGCCGCCAGGACCTGCCACCGGGAGGGACATTTGGGAAAGGTAAGTCCCGTCCCGGGGGGGGGCGCGGGGGGGGCGGAGAATTTCTCCCCGAAACTTGTTCGGGGGGCCGAACACGTTGGCGCTCGGCCCCCCGAAGTTTCGGGGAGAAATTCTCCGCCAACCCTAAAAGGTAAGTGACTTTCGTACATCCCTAGTAAATACTTACGTAGCCTATCACAGCTTGGCAGGGACACAAATGGAGGCCAGCACAGTGGCCACCATTTGCAGCCGCAGCAGCCCGGCAGTGGCCGAAAGTCTGACTGCAGCTGGCCCCAGCTGGCAGCTCCGCAGAGTTGCCACGGAGCGGAGCTGGCCAGGGAGGATTCCGGGGGGAGGGATGGAGTGCCTCCCCCTTGCCGCCAAAGCCCCACAATGAAAAAAGGTAAGGGATTCGTACATCCCTACTCCAAACCTAGTATTTGCACTGGGAGGAAATCTACCATTGGCACCACTGGATTTGTCAACTCATAATAACCAATGCAGGGTGTGACGTTATGAAATATTTGCAATGGTGGTTGTTATTTTTGTTTGCAAGCTGGGCGGTACGTGGGAAGACATGACAGAGTAAAGATCCTGGAAAGGATGTCCGGTGCAAATAGATTTCTCGCTGAAGCTGGGAGACAAACATTCTCAGACGCACCTTCTCTCTACATGATTTATTTATTTATTTATTTATTTATTGCATTTATATCCTGCCTTTTTTCCTCTTGCAAGGAACCCAAGGTGGCTTACATTATCCTCCTTCTCTCCATTTTATCCTCCCAACAACAACCCTGTGAGGTAGGTTGGGCTGAGAGTGTGTGACTGGCCCAAAGTGACCCACTGAGCTTCCATGGCCGAGTGGGGACTAGAACCCATATCTCCCGGCTCCTAGTCCAACACTCTCGCCACTACATCACACTGGCTCTGGAATCATGGGCATTCCTCCACTAAAGCCAGATACCACAGATGAAAAACAAGACAAGATGCCTCATTAAACATTGACTAAAGGCTAGGGATGTCAGAGGAATCCAGTTCCGGGGTGGAGCTTGATGAGCTTTCATCGGCCTGGCCCCCATGACTCTGGTCCATCTTCCACCAGCTGGCCCGACTCGGTCCACAGTGAGTTGGCCTAGCTGGCAGGCGTTTTGTATTTTTTTTAATTTGTAGAAATAGACACTTGAGCAAATTGCAGCAAATTGTCCATTTCTGCAAATTAAAAAAATATGTTAAAAGTCCCCAGAATTCAGGGAAAAAGTGTGGATGGGCTTGCAAATGCAAGCCAAGTCAGGTGCACTGTGGAAGTCCGGTGAGCCCCCAAAAGGCCGGATTTCCCATCAATGGTCTTCCCCCACTACAAGCACAATCCTATACATGTTTAGACAGAAAAAAGTCATAGAATCTTAGAATAGTCAGGGTTGGAAGGGGCCTATAAGACCATCGGGTCCAACCTCATGCTGGCTGGGGAATGCTGGGAGTTGTAGGAGTTTTTTCAATCTACATGTGCATAGGATTGCATCCTAAACATCCCTTCCCAGCATTTGAAACTGATTTGATGCTCCATATGCAAGTATGGAGCCACCAAAGTGCTGGATTCTGGAAATCTTTCACAAGATGGGTGCTTGAAAAGAAATGTTGATAGAGGCAGTGAGACTTTAATTTTATGTATGTATGTATTTCATGTACATCCTGCCTTTTTTCCTCACTTGCAAGGAACCCAAGACAGCTCCCATGGTGTTCCTCTCCATTTTGGTCTCACAGCAACCCTCACTGACTCTCAGCAGATTAGGCTGACAGTCAGTGACTGGCCCAAAGTCATCCAGTGAGCTTCACGGCTGAGCGGGGACCCAGATCTCCCAAGTCCCAGTCCAACACTCTAACCACTACACCACACTGGCTCTCACCACTCTAGGGTTCACGCCCCTTCACTAGAAAGAAGCATTCACATCTGTATCAAGAGATGGATGGAAAGGCTCCCCCTCACCCAGCCTTGTAAATTTATTTATTTATTTATTTATTTATTTATTATTAAATTTATTAATCGCCCATCTGGCTGGTCACCCAGTCACTCTGGGCAATGTACAACATACAATAAAAACAGTTTAAAGCAATAAAATTCTACAATAAAAACATTTTCTAAAATACCCTAACCCACCCCAAATGCCTGCCTGAACAACCACGTTTTTAATGCACAACGGAAGCTCATTAAAGAGGGGGCATGACGGAGTTCCCTAGGGAGGGAGTTCCACAGAGTGGGGGCCACCACAGAAAAGGCCCTCTCCCTCGTCCCCACCAGTCTAGCTGTCCTAATAAATAAGCCCCCCACCTAAATTACTAGCCTGCAATACATATTTAGAATCCTGTTGGGAGATGGCACAGAGGGGATGGAGAGCAGCATTTCTATGCTGCGTTCAGAGAAAGGGGCTTCCCTCCTCTAGCAGCCTCTTTGGTTTCTATGCTGTGCACAAAGGAGGGACCAGAGTGTTCCATTCCTCCTCTGCCATGTGCACACTCATCTGCGTTCACCTCCTAGTTACCCATGGCTAAAAGGGTGGTATTTAAATACATTAGATGGTATCCAACATTAGTGCTACTTAGAGTAGGCCCATTGAAATGAATGGGACTTAAGTTAGTCATGACTAACTAAAGTCCCATTCATTTCAATAGGCCTACTCTAAGTAGCACTAATATTGCATATTACCCAAGGTAGCCCTCATCTGTCGTGTGCTGGATTTTTTGCGGGGTGTATTGCGTAGAACCTACCTTCTTGTGCAGTGCCAATGCACATGCAGCAGACAGGCCTGCTGATCTACCTCCCTATCCTATAAACGTCAGCAGCTTTTTTTGAATGAGACGTGGAATTTGCTGGAAATATTGTGACCAGGCCTGCAAGTTACAGGAAAGGGGCAGTTTGGCATTTAGCTAGTTAATGCATGGGAATTTCGGGCATAGCTAGCCTTGGGATCTCTATAGCCTACATGTGACTTCCTGTCTCCTCCTTCCTGCTCATCCGTCCCCTCCCCCCGTCTGCCTTCATTGCTGGAGAACATGGCATGCTCTCTCTCTCTCTCTGTCCTTTGTTGTTCAGTCGTTCAGTCGTGTCCAACTCTTCGTGACCCCATGGACCACAGCACGCCAGGCCCTCCTGTCCTCCGCTCTCTCCCGGAGTGTGCTCAAGTTCATATTAATTGCATCGGTGATGCTATCTAGCCATCTTGTCCTCTGCCGTCCCCTTCTCCTTTTGCCTTCAATCTTTCCCAGCATCAAGGTCTTTTCCAGGGAGTTTTCTCTTCACATTAGGTGGCCAAAATATTTGAGCTTCAGCTTCAGTATCTGTCCTTCCAATGAGCAGTTAGGGTTGATTTCCTTTAGGATTGACTGATTTGACCTCCTTGCAGTCCAGGGGACTCGTAAGACTCTTCTCCAGCACCACAGTTCGAAAGCATCAATTCTTCAGCACTCAGCCTTCCTTACAGTCCAGCTCTCACAGCCATACGTTGCTACTGGGAAAACCATAGCCTGAACACAAAGAAATGGACTGAATAAACTCCTCTTGGAAACTGTAAGCTGTGCCTGCATATTTTAATGCAAGAAACTGTGAGTAAACCATTTTACTTTCACCAAAAGAAAGGTTTAGGGATATACAAAAGTCCCTTACCTGAACCCGAAGCTTGATTCACGGTGGAGGGGAGGCACCCCATCCCTCTCCCCCGAAATTCTGGCCGGGGGAGGTGCCCCGTCCCTCCCGCCGCAAATCCTGTCCTGCCGGGATGCAAATGGCGGCGGCCGTAGCTGCCGCCGTTTGCATGCCTGCAGTCAGCCATGATAGGCTACATAAATGTTTATGTAGCCTATCATGGCTGAGTGAAAAAAAAAAAGCATGCGTACGCAAATGGCGGCACCCATGGGCACCGCCATTTGCATACGCGCGGGTTTTTTTTTCCCACTCTGCCGTGATAGGCTACGTAAACATTTACATATCCTATCACGGTGTTTTTTAAAAATCTAGCCATGATGGGCTACGTAAATCTTTACGTAGCCTATCACTTTTTTTGTTTGTTTGTTTTTTTAACTTGGAAATGGCGGCGGTGGCAGCTGGTCGGAAGACTGGCTGCCGCAGCCGCTGCCACCAAACCGCCGCCGGAGCCACCGCCGCCAGGGACATTCGCACAAGGTAAGTCCCGTCCCGGGGGGGCGGGGGGGGCAGACCGTTTCTCCACCAATTTCGGGGGGGCGAATGCGCTGGCATTCAGCCTTCCTGAGATTCGTGGAGAAATTCTCTGACATCCCTAGGTGTAGTACCTTTTTATTAAGACAACCTTTATGTGCTTGTGAGATGCTTTGCCTTTTTCCCTCTGCTAACTGCCTTTCTAACAAGAGGCACTGATACCATATAAACCCCATCAGAATTCAGCTCCATATTCAAGGGGGTGATATTCGGTTGTGCTCTTTTCCCTTTTGAAACCTGATGCCAATTTACATGCACAGGGTATGTGTTCTGCATGTGCAAGAACTCTACCATGCCCATTAGATCAGAGCACATGGAACAGCATGCCCACAGAACAAACAAGCAGACATACTTAATGAACTGGACTTTTTTCTTTCAGAAAAAAGTCTCAATAGAAGTACACTGAATTTACGGAGAGGAAAACGGAGTAAAACAGGGATGGACCAGCCTCAGTATCAATCTCTCAACTGGAATTTAATGACTCCTGTGTAAATCGGAGAGCTTCTATTATTCTGTGTTAGTGTCCCATGACCAAAGCTATCACTGGGGAATTTACATTGCTGGTAATTGCTCAGTAAGTTTACATTAACAGAAGACAGGGTTAAACAGAAACTTCCCCTGTGTTAGCTGAAGGTGTTAGACAAATAATCACCTGTCTACCTATTTGGGAAGATTCCCACTAAAACCTAGTGTAGGGGTAGGCAACATGGTGCCTGCAGGTCACCTTATTTGGTACCAGCCAAGGTTCCCTACCCCTCCCACTTTTTTTTTTTTTAATTAACACATTTTACTACCGGCAGCAGGGATTGCTGCAATATAGCTTTCTGTTGGTGCTGAAAACTGAGTTCAAAGGGGTTATTTGGATTATGGGGCTCAGACTCCCCCCCGCCCGCCTTGCGTTCAGTCATTGGGGCAGGTGGCTTGTCCTTTTCCATCCCCACTGGAGGCTGGTGGCCCCCATGTCAGTGGGGCGGTGAATCTGTTCCGGGTTTCAGTCAGAACCAGTCAGAACTAAAGGAGCTATCAGCTGAATTGCCTTGGCTAGCTCCTTCAGAGTTCTGAATGAAACCCAAATCATCCCTTGGAAACATGGGTTTCGGAATATAGTTCCAAGAACAGCAACAAAGATGATCAAGTTACTAGAAACTACGTCCTATAAGGAAAGAGTGAAGGGAGTGGATATGTTCAGCCTTCGGAATAGAGGAGTGGGGGGAATATGACAGCACTTCTGAAGCACCCGAAGCGTTGTCACACAGAAAAGTGCTGCAACCTGTTCTCTATCATCCAAGACTGTCAGACATGAAATAATGGGCTCCAGGAAAGCAGATCTCTGTTAAACATCAGGAAAAACTCCCCAACAGTCAGAGTAGTCAGGCAATGAAGCCAGCTTCTGAGGGAGGTGGTGAGTCTCCATCACTGGACGTATCCAAGAAGAGACTGGACAGCCATCTGTCAGGGATGCTTTAAACTGGATTCCTGCCCTGAGCAGGGGGTTGGACCTGATGGCCCTAATAGCCCCCTCCAACTCTATGATTCTATGATTCCACCAAAGAATCCTGGGAATTGCAGTTTAGTTAGGTTGCTCTGGATTCCTGCATTAAGCAGGGGGTTGGACTCAATAGCCTAAATGCCCCCCTCCAACTCTATGATTCTATGATTCCACCAAAGAATCCTGGGAATTGCAGTTTAGTTAGGTTGCTTTAAACTGGATTCCTGCATTAAGCAGGGGGTTGGACTCAATGGCCGATATGACCCCCTTCAACTCTATGATTCTATGATTCCACCAAAGAATCCTGGGAATTGCAGTTTAGTTAGGTTGCTTTAAACTGGATTCCTACATTAAGCAGGGGGTTGGACTCAATGGCCTAAATGCCCCTTCCAACAATATGATTCTATTATTCTGATGCTTCATCAGCTATCCCAAATTCATTCAAGAAGCCAGGAATCTTTGGGAGATTTCTATTCATTCCAGGAGTCAAGCTATTGAATCTTTTGGTTAACCCCATCCTGAGCATGCCCAAAGCCAGAGACTCCTTGGTGCTCCTTGCCTGTATCCCATAACTTCCCTTGAGTTCAAACCTTAATTGAGAGTTCTTCCTGGGACCCAACATGCACAGCTGCTCCATCATGTTGACCTAAGATCCTCCCAGCATTCTAATGGAACACCCAGCCTAGGAAAAGGAGAGCACTTGGCAACTTTGCTAGAATGGTTAAGGTAGTCTCCAGGTCCATTAATCCTCTCCTTTCCTCTACCAACCCTCAGTCTTCAGCTATCGACTGAAAGAATGGAATGATTGGATACATGAGAAACAACTGAAAATAGACTCACTGCATTTGAGAAGTTTATGAACAGTATTCTGCAAAATCACAAGAAAATGATGCCAATGTAGTGAAGTTGTATTAAAATTTACCTTTAATCTAAAGAAATGGTCAGAGTTGTGAAATATGTTTGTCATTTTTTACTGTGGTGCCATACAATCTGGCTTCACTAATGACGTATCAGAATTTCATTTTTGCTCACAAAACACGCAGACATGTCCTGTTTGCCACTTCAAACATGACCGTGAGCACATGTCCATCAGAAATGTTAGTAAACTGCTGAACATGTGCTTGCAATCAAATTTCCCCCATAGAATGAATCAGCCCTGTTTTAGTCTGTGATAGAAATGTAGGACATTTGCATAAATTTAGGAAATTTGTGCAAATTAAACAAAGGTAAATTGCACAAATTGTATCTGACCCATGGATTCCACAGCAGACTGGCTTGTCCCCTGTTGGATGGATTCCATAGACCTGCAGTCTGTTTTTCTAACCTTTGGGAATTTTGCGCAAATTTTGTCATAGAAAAGTAACCCAGCTGAAAATGCACCTTTCCCATAGGCTAAAGCATAAAAATTCACATTTGGGGGGATTTGCACATTTTGGGGGAATTTGCACATCTTTGCCCATGCGAATTTGTGCAAATTCAGAAACTAAAAAAATCCAATTCCATTGATGGGCGAATGACAGAATGAAAGGCTCCTGAGAACCTGCAAAACACAGACTGAACAGATTTTACACAATGTGTACATCTCTACTAGTGACTGTCATGCTGTCCCATTTATGGGAATTCTAAAATAGATCTCATCCAGAGTACTGTGAACAGTTCTGGATGCTGCACTTTAAGAAAGATACAGACAAATTGGAAGGGGTTCAGAGAACAACCAAGATGGTCAGCAGTATGCAAAACCCCCATGAGGAGAGGTTGAAGGAAGCGGACATGTTTAACCTGGAGAAGAGAAGACAGAAGGGGGACTCGACAGCACTCTTCAAATACCTGAAGGGTGGTTACACAGAAGAGGGCAAAGGCTTGATCTCTACTTCCTCTGACTCCATCTCATGGGCTTAAGTTAGAGGCAGGTAGATTTCAATAGAACATTAGGAGAAACTTTCTGATGGTTAGAATAGTTTGTCAGCAGAACGAGTTATCTAGAGTGCGGGTGGGGGGGATCACTGGGCAACCATATGTTGGAGATGCTCTGACTCCAGTGGTGTAGTGGTTATTTTTGAAGTGCAGGTTCTTATCATAAAAACCCCATCGCTCCCTGTCCCCAAGGAGCATCCAAAAAGCATGCATTGACCCATGTCAATTCCAGGACTTTTCATCTCCAGTAGGAGCAGATCTTCTGTGAAGCTAAAGGCTCTTCACTGCCTATTCAAGACTAAGCCACCCCAAAATATTTTGCATTACAACATGGAACAATATATGGTTGCTGGGAAAATTCATTTCATCCCAGCTGGTGTGAGGATTAGAGCTCAGCTCAGAGGGAAAGGGAGGTCTGAGGGGAGTGGCAGATCATGTCAGCATCCCTGCTAATAAAAATGTGCTGGTGTTGCAGCCCTGTGAGCTCTGACTCCACTACACCACTGTCTGGCGCTGGATTTCCTACACTGAGCAGGGGGTTGAACTAGATGGCCTCCAAGACCCCCTCCAGATCTGTGATTCTAGTTGCACTAAATGTTTAATGCAATTTTTGTAGTACTGAAAGCACACCAAAAGTGGCGGTATTGTAAGCATGGTGGTGGTGAGGCTAATGTTCTCATGGCCAGGATGGAGACAGAACCAGCCTAACCTGAAATCTGCTTTAAGGGCATGTTGTGATTAAGGGTGTACAGACTATGTAAAATCAATACCATCTGTGTTTTACAGATTGTCAGGTGCCTTTTGTTCCATCATCTGCCCTTTGCTGGAATCAGAATTTTTTGTTTTCAAATTTGCACAAATGCGCATTTGCGCAAATGTGCATTTGCACGATTTCTAGGGATGTACGAAACTCACTTACCTTTTCACAGAATCTTTTGTGGTGGGGGGGAGGCGCGCCGTCCCTCCCCCCGGAATCCTCGATGGGGGGGAGGCAATCCGGTCCTCTCCCCCAGAATCCTCGACAGCCAGCTCCAGGCCGTCTGCAGCTGGATTTCCGGCCACGGACGGGCTGCTGCAGATGCAAATGGTGGCCGCCGTAGCAGCCGCCATTTACGTCCAGCCAGGCAGCCATGATAGGCTACATAAGAATTTACGTAGCCTATCATGGCTAACCCCTCCCCCCCCCAAAAAAACAGCGTACGCAAATGGCAGCAGCTACTGTGGCCGCCATTTGCGTTCCCTATTTTTTGCCAATTTATCTTACGTAAATATTTACATAAGATAAATCAGCAAAAAATAGGGAACGGCAGCTGCCGTAGCCACCCCCATTTGTGTATGCTGGGGTTTGGGGGGGGTTAGCCGTGATAGGCTACATAAATTCTTACATAGCCTATCACAGCTACAAGGACAGGAATGGCGGCAGCAGTAGCCTGGCCACAGCCAGCCAGGAGACCAGCCGCCTCTGCTGCCGGAGCCACCGCCACCGGAACTGCCACCAGAACTGCCGCCGAATCTGCCACATCCACCCCAGGTAAGTGCTGTCCCAGGGGGATTCCGCGGGGGGGGCAGGAGGCCATTCCGCCATGGATTCCATGGCGGAATTCTCTGCCATCCCTAACGATTTCACACATGGGAAAACACACAAATTCCCCCAGACTGCACATTTTCACACTTTAGCCTATGCACATTTTCGGCCATGTTTGTTTTTTTTTAAAATATATTATTATTTTGCTTATTTTCCTACAATGAAATACGTGCAAAATTTTGGAAAGATAGAAAACCGGTGCACAAGCCCACCCAACAGGAGACAAGCCAGTCCGCTGCAGAATCTGTGGGTCAGATTCATGAAAACCTGAACTCATTTGGTTCCATTGTGGATTTCTCTGACATCCCCAGCTGTGAGCAAATCTTATTCACCATAGCCTACCTGTGGTGCAAGTATTGGAGCACTTTGAGAACATGATCCAGGAGTGCAGTGCCAGTGAGAGAAAACAGAAGCAGAAGCGAAACACACAGGCCTTAGTAAACTGCCTAAGGGGATCAGGAAAAAGCAGATTGAGTGAAGCAGCTGGAATCTGGAGAGGGATCCCAGCTGTGCCCTCAGACCTGGAGCCTAATGTTCGTATTGAAGATGGCAAACTACAGCTCCCTAGTCAGTTCATGGTTGAGTTGAAATTTTGCTACGTTATTGTTAGCCCAAAGAACAAAACCCTTCTGGGCATTTCACAATAAGCAGGAGAAGCGAATGCAAATTAACTGAATGTAGCAGACAATGTTAGGGTGGCCACTTACGCAATACCAAAAAGGAGGAACTGCATCACAAGATTTGCAAAAAAAAGAAGATGCATATGCTAATTTATATGTATAGGCACGAATTTGGAAACAATGACTATCATTTAAATAGAAAGGCAATACATCTCCCCATGGCAAGGAAGATTGTGTCCAGGAGACTCTTGCACCCGCTTGGTCTGCTGTCCAGATGCTGCTAACTTTTGATGGGCAACTTCAAGGCCCCTGCCACTGTCTTATGGTTCTTCATCTTTAAACCAATGTTGGACTGGACAGTGCTTCAAATAAAGGACGCCTTCAAATAGAGGACTGTCCTCTGACAGCCCTTCAAATAGAGATCTGTGCTATGTAAAGGAGGACAGATGGCCACTCTAAGCACTAGGGCCTATGTGTGTATGTTCCGAGAAGCAGGGTTAATGTTGGCAGTCAGGCAACTACCAAGGCCTCAGTAGCTTAGGGGGTCCATTGCTGCAACTTGATCCATGGCAGCTGAATGGGAACTGCAACCAGGGATGTGCAAATCAGCACAACGTGAGCTTGCCAAAGTTCTCCACATTGCATTTCAAAGCTTGTTTCCATCTGAGTCCTTATTAGAATGAGAGCTTCGTGGGGTTTTTTCCCATGAGCATTTTTGTGCACATTTTTCCAAATGTATGAATGAGCTGTGCACGTCTTTGAAATGCACGCATTCTTCTCCCATGGATTAAAGCATATATGTGCACCTTTTACAAAAGTACACTTTTTCTCATGCACATTTTTGAAATGTAAGCATGCTATCGAACACATGTTTTTGAAACCGCGAATCACGTTCCAAGCTCGGAAATGTATAGACTTCGACTGCAGATTGCGTCTTGAGTCTGTGCTCAGGCTCGAATGTGCAAACCCAGTAAAAATGAACTGAAACACATTTGTCCTGTTCCCCTAGCAGTGGAAGCCACCACCCAACCACCATAGTGAGGAATGACCCCCTCTCGCAGATCCGCCCCTTTGGTGCCATAATGCCACCTGCGGGTAGGGATGCTGAAGAAATTCGAGATGGATCAAAATGAGCTCGGATTTCTAAGAATCCGACTTGCAGAATCCATTGCGGAGCGACCCCCTCAGTCCCTGCGGAGTCCGTGGGCTTTCAGGTGATTTTTTTTACTTTCCCGAAATTTACGCATATAAATCCATAGGGAAATACTTAAGTTTCTGCTGAGGAAACATAGAATGGAATAGGGGACAATACACTAAATGTTACGCACTGGGGCAAATTATGTAAATACTTATGTAAATACTTACATAATTATTTATGTAATTATTTCTATATTTTTCTGCATGATGAAAAAAAATATCCACATCCGTCTGTGGGTGGATGATGGGATGGAAGGCACCTCACAATCTCCAAAACACAGACGGAGCAGATTTTACACAGTCCGTACATCCCTACCTGCAGGCATCTCTACTACATAGAGGGCGAGGGCAATCTGTGGGGGCTGCTGCCCCTCGCTGCCCCTGATCATTCATCTGCAGGTAAGCAGGTGGCAATGGAGGTCAGTGGAGGCTGGTGGCTCTGATTTTGGTGGGGCTATGAAATCGTTCTGGGTTTCAGTCAGAACCAGACAGAACTCTAAAGGAGCTATCCAAGATGTTGAACCCTAGCCCCAAAATAGGTTCAGCACCTTAAATAGCCTCTTTAGAGTTCATACTGGTTCTGACTGGAACCCAGAATGGATATACAGCCTCACCAAAGTCAGAGCCACCAGTAGGGATGGCAGAGAATTCTAAGAATCCGCCCCCCCCTGGAGTCCGCAGCGGAATGAAAGACTCACCTCCACCACCCTAGGGAATCCGCGCCAGCCGGATCCTACCTGCCGCTGGCCGTGCACTGCCAGCTGCTGCCGCCTGCTGCTGCCTGTCTTTGGATGCAAATGGCGTCCGGTGTAGCAGACGCCATTTGCGTCCCTGCCTTTTGCCGTGATAGGCTATGTAAAGATTTATGTAGCCTATCACAGCAAAAGGCAGGGATGCAAATGTCATCTGCTACACCGGACGCCATTTGCGTGGCAGCGGCTGGAAGTCCGGCTGCGGATGGGCCCGGCCACTAGCTCCACAGACTCACTGGAGAGCGAAGTCAGCCAGGGAGGATTCCGGGGGGAGGGACGGATACCCTCCCCCCCCCCACGGACCCCCTCAGCAGACTGGTAAGTGTGTTTCATACACCCTTAGCCACCAGTTTCCACTGGGGAGGTGGCCAGGAAAAGTAGGCAGGGAGTGAGCAGGCAGAATGGGGCAAGGGAAAAAAAAGGTGGATGGCCACTGCCGCCTGTCCTCTCCACCTGTGCTGCAGATGGGGAAGAGGATCTGCTGCCTAGTGGGCAGGGAATCTTTCCCAGCGTGCAAAAGCTAAAGCCGGCCCTGCCAGTGTCTGTAGGCTAAATGAATGCATATGCATTGGGGGTGTTCACATGTAAGACCCTTTGCAGAAGTCCCCATCCACTCACGAAGGATAGGAGACAGGGCCAGCAGGCAGAATCCAGATAATCCGCCTTCTCTATGTGAACGTTTGTACCTAGTTTGGTTGTCTACACAGGATTCAATTCATAGTTATAGTGGCAAATGGAAGATTAATCATTAAAAAAAATACATAGTTCTTCATCGTTTAAATAAAGATGCTTTCTTTATAGAAGTCCAATAGTGCCCTCTACCGGTTTCTGCCTGTATTGGAGCTTGCTGACCTTCTCTCCAGTCAAATCACAGTGACCTGCAGACCTGTGCTAGCCAGCAACAACAAAACCAACTAAAACAAAAATAAATGCTGTAACCTTATGTACACATACTCGGTGGGACTTAATTCTGAGTGAATAATATGCACAGGATTAGGGTACAAGTACATTTACTCACTAGTACATTCTCCTAAGTTCAATGGGACTTACGTCCAAGTAAGTATGCATAGGATCACAGCCTTAGTGCTGCTTCATAGAATGAAGCTCCAATCCTAAACTCACCTCCCTGGGAGCAAGTCCCATTGAATTCAATGGGGTCTACTTCTAAATATCTGTTTATATCCATGTATAGGATTTCATGGTAAGGTGTTTTACATTTCATCTAAAACTATTACGTGTGCATATGAGAAAGATGCTTCCAAACTTATCTATCATATATATCTTGGGGATCTCCTTCACTACTATCTGATGTTGGGTGGGTGGTGACTGCAGACAGGTCTTTTCAGGTTGTGGCACCCCAGATGTCTTGCAAGTTACACTGGCAGAAATCCCCTCTTCAACACAACTATTAAAGGTACTCCTTTGCATCTGGACACTCTACTTGCTTGACACCAATTGTGATGTCCTTCTGACACCAAGAAAAGACATTTTTATTTGCAAAGGCTTCTAATGGGTAATATCAATTCACTATAAGATGCTTATATATCTGCTGTGCCAAAGTTTCCAGCTGAGTTTTTACACTGTTGGTTTGCTCTGTCATTTGCTTACTGGTAGTTTTCTATTTTAGACTGGCAAGGGTATACTGCAACAAAATATTGTTGCAGGCAGTGCTACTGTTCAGCATTCCTTCTAGCCACTCCATTCTGTTCTGTGCCCCATGAGCATGCTCAAATAGGGATGGGTGGGGAGAAATTCATTAATTTCACATTTTAATGTGAACTGCCCTAATTGTGCACTTTCAAACCACTATGCAAAACAAAACTCAGGTATCTTTCCAAATTTGCAATTTTCCAAGCTTTGCAATGGAATTCTTCAAGCAAAAATGCATACAAAGTTGTATATCTTTCAGACAATGATATGGAAATATGTATTATGTGAGGGTATATTAGGCAAAAATGAAAACAAAAATGCATGTATTAGGAGGAAGCTACAGAAAAAATGCTTACCAATGTTCATGCAAACTTTAAAAAAACAATTCTCAAAATGTTGGATGAACCACTCTTAAGACTGGAGAAATTCTCAAAGTTCAAGATGAACTGAGCTGAAGACTGAAAAATGGCAAACTGAAATTGATAGATTTATCCATCCCTGTGCTCAGTCCTCATCAGGCTAGGGATGTTTTTGCAGGGTGGGGGAGACAAAAACTGGAGATCTTTTTTTCTGCTTCTACAGATCTCAGGGTTTTCCCGAGCATGCTGTGCATAAATGATGCCATTCTGGCTACCTAAGCAGCACCACATGGAAAACTGAGAACACACACATACCCAGTGTGGGCAGGCTTCAAGCTAGCTGGATCTACTTTGTTTTTACTAGAATCCCAAGAGCCATCTACCAGATCCAGGCTCGAAAGACATACACTTAGAACTAAAGAGCAGGGTGCATGCCTCTCAGCATATTCTGAGCCCAGGAATTCATTTTCAGGACTAGAACTGGACAATCCCTTTCACACAAATGTCCATTCCTGGTCACTCCAAGTTTTCTTCATTTCAGCAGCCCAATATAGGTGTGGAAAGTTATAGTGTTGTTGCTGCTGTTAAACAACTGAGAATCAGTAATTCTTTTTGATCTACTGCTAACCAACGAGAGATCCACCCAGAGAGCCAGATTGGTGGGCTGGATTTGGCCCATGAGCTTGAGGTGCAAAAGCAGAGCTGGCCAGACAGGGATTTTTTTTTTTTTCTGCTCATTTGGCAATCCTAAGACAAGGACACAAAAAAGCAATAGAGGACAGATCCCTCTGGGTTGTTTTTGTGTTTTGTTTTGTTTTTCCTGCAGTATTGCAAGATCACACGGTTGGGAAAGAAAGGATCCACGAACTACCATTTTCTGAGCAATTTTCCATGGCTCGTAAAAGCTTTTGCACTCTTTCCTCCTCGATAATAAAGTGTACTCCAGCTGCCAGGTGGCTTAATTACAGGCACATCCGGCAGCCAGTCTTGTTGTAACTGGCAGGGACTCCTCTCATCCTTTGAAGAGAAGGAGAGGGTCAAAGGAGCCATTGTTTTCTATTCACACTCCACTGAGATTGTCTGAAGGGGACATTGACACCAGTGAGGTCAGTCTGGCCCTCCAGGATGCAGTTAGCCGTGGCTCCTATTGTTATCTGGTCCCCCTCTTTTAACGCTCTCATCTGCTGGCCCTGACTGAGGTCCTCGTGCTCTTTTGCTCACAATAATTGTACCTTCAAGAAGCCACCATCCAGATTGCAGGCTTGATGGCCTTTGTTCTGCATGCAATAGGTAACTCATCAGGACCACGTGACCTTATAGAACACTCACATGCAACCTCACATGCCACACAGAACCTCTGGTCCCTCATTCCAGTTATCATCTCCAACACAGTCAGAAGGCCCTCATAGAGCAGAAGTGCAGAACATCAGCCCTGGGGGTCCCAATCTGCCCATCTAGAGTTCCCCAAATAGGGATGGCGCAGACGCCCCATTCCAACTGGGAATCTGGTGGAACACATCCCTGCCCGCACTCCTGAGTCCAGCTCGCCGAGCCCCTGCCCCCTCTCACCCTCTGCCCACACTCGGCAAGCAGCCCACACTCACCCCGGTAGCCTTCTCAAGCTCCATGGTTGCCATTATTTGAAAAATAAAGTGGCGATCACAAAAGTGCACATATTGTATATGTGCGAAAATGTGCATTTTTGCGATCGCCATTTTATTGTTCAAAAATGGCGACTGCAGAGCTCAGCAAGGCTGCCAGGGTGAGTGCAGGCTGCTTGCTGAGCATGGGAGGGGCTCTAGCACTGGCGAGCAGGGGCAGGGGGGCCTTGGAGTACCTGGACAGGGGTGGGTTCACACATCCCTATCCCCAAATGACCAACCTGATTTCCCCTGGCCCCATCCCTTCCTCCCCAACCACCAATCATTTGGTGGTTTCTCAGCTTTTGTGCAGCTTCTCTCTCCCCACACCCCTGCCCTTCTAATGCCTCTCCTACAGTTTAGTTACCTGCAGTAAGATACTGTAATCTACAGTATGCTGGTATTTTTGGTATTTTGACCCCACCCCTTTTGCTTTTGGCCCTGCCCCTTTTGGCTTGCCCTGCCCACAACTGGTATGTGGCCCCCAAGAGCTTCTCCAAAGCAGAATTGGGCCCTTGGGCTGAAAATGAATCATAGAATAGTATAGAATAGTAGGGTTGGAAGGGGCCTACAAGGCCATCGATTCCAACCCCCTATGGTTGTGCATCTCTGCTATAAAACATCTTACAGCCATCATGCAATGTAGAACACATTACCACCAAAGGAGCACAGACACTCACTGTCACCCTGTAACACCTTTATGTCCAGAGTCCACAATTACCCAGTTGCTCCACTGGATTCGAACCAAAGTCTGCAACACGCACTCTACATCTGGAAAGATCGGGCAAGACTTAAAGAACATGGAGGCTCTCTGCTGAACCGCATTCTGCCCCCTCGTGTCTTTAAAAAAACCTCTTCACCCCTGCCCCCTAAGTTAGCCTGATGCCTTCAAGCATGGTGGAAAGATTCAGCTGCCAGTCCCGCCAGCTTTTCTACATGGAATGGGAGGGGGGCACCATCTTCTCCTTTACCTCAGACAGCAAAATATCTTGGGCTGCCCTTGACTCCAAAGGGGTGAATGGTAAAGCTCAGAAAAATATCTTGGGCCAGACGTGATGTCAAAGGGGGTAAAGCGCAAAGCACAAAGTGCAGATAAAATACAAAGGATACCATCAGGACTGGTGTCAAGGGTAGGCATGGTTGGGCACTTGCTGAGGGCCCACAGCCCAGCAGGGGCCCATGGACAAGAGCCCCCTGGAGTTACTCTTCTTCACTGCTACAACCTGCTTCTTTACTTGCCTGTTGCTCTGGCCCAGTCAACAGGGGTGGCAATAGAAAGGCTCAGCGGCTGCCACTGCCTACGTGCTCCCTGACTCTCTGCCTGTCAAACAAGCAAGTGGCAGCAATGATGATTAAGAGGATGAGAAGCAATAGCAGCTGGTGACAATGGTGGTGAAAGACCCACTGAGGCAGGGGGCCAACAGAGGGTGTCTTGCCCAAGAGACCACAAACACCTGGAACTGGCACTGAATACTATGGTATTCATACTATGAAATACAGCCAGGTTTTCAAAGCCCGGCAGAAGCTCATCAAAGAGGGGGCATGGCAGAGGTCACTAGGGAGGGAATTCCACAAAGAGGGGGCCACCGCCAGAAAGGCCCTCTCCCTAGTTCTCACCAGCCTAGCTGTTCTGGCTGATGGGACAGACAGAAGGCCTTCCGAGGCCAATCTCGTTGAGTGGCATGCCTGGTGTTGCTGGAGACACTCCTTAAGATAGACTGGACTGGAACTGTATAGGGTTTTAAAGGTCAATACCAACACCTTGAATTGGGCCCAGAAAACAATGGTAGCCAGTGCAACTCCTTCAGCACCGGAGTGATGTGATCTCGCCGATGGCTGCCTTTAATCAGGCGAGCCGCCTCATTCTGCACCAGCAGCAACTTCCAAACTGTCTTCAAGGGTAACTCCACATAGAGCGCATTACAGTAGTCTAGGTGAGAGGAGACCGGGGCATGAATTACTGATGGGTATGCATCCACTACTGGATATCAGGGTATGCATTTCTGTGTAGATGTCACTGTGTATATTGTGTTTCCACCTCCATGTGCTGCTTCATTGGCATCCTTAAAACTGGGATGTTGATCCTCTGTGAGCCCGAAGGCAAAATTCAATTCTTGGAGAAGCCCTTGGGGGCTGCATTCCAGTGGTGGGAGGGGCAGAGGCTGAGGGGGCAGGGGAAAAAGGTTGGAGCCAAAACCACCAGCATATTTTAGCTTCAAGCTGTTACTGCCATTCACTAAGCCTTAGGAGAGGCATTTCTACCTTTTAGAATAGGGGGGAAACACTGCAAAAGCCAGGAAACTAGGGATGTTGGAGAATTCCGCCACAGACTCCAGTGAGGCCAGATTCTAAAGAATTTGGCCCCACGGAATCCGTGGTGGAATGGCCTCCCCCCACTGCCACCCCCCAAAATCCCCCCCTGGAACGGACCTACCTGGCGGCGGATGCAGTGGCAGTGGCAGATGTGGCAGTGGCAGATGCGGCGGCGGAGGCTCCGGCTCATCTTCCAGCCACTGCTGGGCTACTGGGGCCGCAAATTGCGGCCATCATAGCAGCCGCCATTTGCATGCCTGCATTAGACCGTGATAGTCTACGTAAATACTTACGTAGCCTATCACAGCTTAATGCAAGGACACAAATGGCGGCCGCTACAATGGCTGCCATTTCCGGCCGCAGCAGCCCGGCAGCGGCTGGAAGTCCGGCTGTGGCTGGCCTCGGCTGGTGGCTGCGGAGAGGAGCTGCAGCCTTGCTGCGGAGCGGAGCCGGCTGGGGAGGATTCCGGGGGGAGGGAGGGATCACCTCCCCCCCACCGCCGAAGCCCCAGACCGGAACCAGGTAAGGGATTCATACATCCCTATAGGAAACTCACCAAAAGATTGGGTGGATCCAGCTGGAAGTGACATGGCCTATGTTGGCAATCCCAGAATGCAGGATTGGGATCTCAGGCAGAGAGGATTTGGCCAGCCGGCCTGAGGTTCAATTAAAAACACACCGTCCACATGCAAGATGCATGTCTGTGGATTCTCTTGCTGTTTCACACACAGCTCTCACAAATACACACACATCCTTACCCTTGTGCCAGGCCAGCACATCCATGCCTACAGGGCTTGATCCAGCCATAGTTAAACACTCTATCCCATCTGGGGTACAATCCTATGCATGTTTACTTGCAGGTAAGTCTCACTGTGTCCAATGGGGCTTACATCTTGGCAATGATAGAATCTAGGAAGATGTCTTATACTGGGTCAGACTATATGCCTATCCAGTCCAGGGTTGCCTATTCCGACTGTCAGTGGCCCTTCAGAGCCTCAAGCAGACTTCTGGGGCAGCAGCATGTTAGAGCAGATGGCCTCCAATATCCCCATCCAGCTCTAAATTTCTATGACTCTATTTTCGAGATGTGTATTTAGAAAGATAGATCTTCTGGGGGGTGGGGACAGTGCAGTTGTTCCCCTCCTGCTAGACAGGTGCTTAAGGGCCCATC
The DNA here is from genome assembly GCF_057233095.1 of Heloderma suspectum. Classification (NCBI taxonomy): domain Eukaryota; kingdom Metazoa; phylum Chordata; class Lepidosauria; order Squamata; family Helodermatidae; genus Heloderma; species Heloderma suspectum. The sequence continues at coordinate 20,555,275 of NC_139467.1, forward strand.
TGGGCTGCAGCACAGTCATAAGAACATAAGGACAACCCTATTGGATGAGACCAAAAGCCTATCTAATCCAGCATTCTGTTCACTCAGTGATACTGAGATTTTAGATGGCAAATTGAGACGAATCCTTGGCTCAATGGGGTTAATCCCTGGCAGCACCCTTTAAAGGATCACAAGGAGATCCCTGCTGGATCAGACCAAAGGCCTGTCTAGTCCAGCATACTGTTCCAACAGTGGCCAACCAGATCCCCCAATGGGAAGTCCACAAGCAGGACATGAATGCAATAGCACCCTCATCATCATCTTCCCCAGCAACTGGCATACAGAGGCATACTGCCTCCAATACTAGAGCCAATAAATAGCCATTATGGCTAGGGATGATGGAGAAATCTGTAATGGAACCAAATGCATTCGGGTTTTTATTAATCTGACCCATTGATTCCACAGACCGGCTCTCCACCTGTTGGGTGGATTCCATGGCCTTGAGGAACATTTTTCTAACCTTTGGGAACTTTGTGCGAATTTCATCATAGAGAAATATGGAAACATTTAAAAACCCAGCCAAAAATGTGCATTTCCCTATAGGTTAAACTGTGAAAATTTGGGGAGAATTTGAGCAAATGCGCATTTGCACAAGTTCGGGAGCAAAAAAAATCCAAATCAGTTGATGGGCAGATGACAAAATGAAAGGTGTCTGACATTCCATGAAACACAGATGGAACAGATTTTGTTGTTGTCCAGTCGTTAAGTCATGTCTGACTCTTCGTGACCCCATGGACCATAGCACGCCAGGCCTTCCTGTCCTCCGCTCTCTCCTGGAGTGTGCTCAGGTTCATATTCATTGCATCAGTGATGCTATCTAGCCATCTCATCCTCTGCCATCCCCTTCTCCTTTTGCCTTCAGGAACAGATTTTACACAGCCCCTAATCATGACTAGTAGACAATGATATCTTTAGCCTCCATGTGTTTGTTTAAAACCCTTTTAAAGCCATCCAAATTGGTGGCCATCACTGTCACTTGTGGTAGCAAATTCCATAGTTTGACAATGCACCATGAGAAGACTAATGCCTTTTACCTGTCCTGAATCTCCCTTTCAACTTCATTGAATTACCTCATTGAGTTCTAGTATTATGAGAGAAGTAGAAAAACTTCTCCTGGTCCACTTCCTCCATACCATGCATAATTTTATACACCTTTATCATGTCCCCACATTACCCACCTTTTTCTAAGCTGAAAATTACACACACACACACACACACCCAAAAGAGCTAAGAACTCAGCTCTAAGCACTCTTCCAGGCTGGGAGAGAGATCTATCAGACATCCCACCCATAAATCTCACTACCATGACTCCATAGTGACCGTGTCTTTGCTGTTGATTTGCTTAGCAATTAAGGGAAGAAAAGGCATAATTGGGCAAGTGACATGATCCTTGCTTTGACCCACAGCATAATGGCAGAACAAGGCTCACGAATCCTATCAGAGAAGGGCAAATAAACAAAGTCTGCTGGGGTGACCTCCCATTGACATGGAGGAGACCTGGTAAAACCTGTATTTACCACAGTGAGATTTTTTTAAAAAAGCTACAGTGATCTTAGCTATCATTCTGCTCCATGCCTCTAACTATATTCCAGGTAAGAAGTCCATTTGAAAAATGAAGGGAGGGGGGAATCCTTACCAAAAAAAAGAGACCCTGTGAGGTCACAGTGCAAGCCACCTTTTCCCTTTAAGTCTCAGCAGAGATAAGATGACTCAACACGAGGAACCAGGAATTGATGGATCAATCTATTTCTGGTCCATATCACTTTTGCATGTATTCATTCCTAAGTCAGTTTTGTCCCATTTCCACATTAATCCGCAATTATTATTTTTAAAAAATCTGCACAGCAATTCTTATTTAAATACAAATTTTGGCATGTATTTCTCCCCAAAAGATGCATTTTGAAACATTTTTTTCTCTCAAAGTGTGCGTTTCTGAAGCCAAGAGCTACATCGCAAAATTCGGAGACATGCAGAATAGGAAGGATAGCTGCATTCTGATATGCACATTAATCCAAGAGGGGCTGATCTGGTCAGTCCATACTGGAATTTGCTGAGAACAAATTTCTCAAGCATCCCTACTAGCAATATTTTCACCTTTGCCCAACTCCCAATCCGAAGACTGACTTAAAAATCATGAGACAGTCATGATAATAAATATGGTGCTCCTAGTGCTATGAAGATTGGAGGAGCTCCAATCTCCTCCTCCCTCAACCTGTTCGTGGAAACTGTAACTTTACTCTTTAACTCCTGCTGAGTGGAAAATGAAAGTTACAAGAAACAGAAGGACATCTGCCTCTTGAAAAACTTGTACTTCTGCGATGTTATCGGAGTGACTGATAGAATCAATTGATTGACTGAAAATGGAACTTAACCAAAATGGGCAATAGGGGGTGGGAGGAGAGAATGACACATACCTTGACCAACATTGCCCTATATGATGATTTCAGTGGGGGCTAATGAAGCTAATTCTGAGTGAAAGCAATTCTCTTACTCTGCCTTAGCTTAACTTGCCTTCAGTGAGATTGTTATAACTAAATCTCATTGGCTTCAACAACAATCAGAGCTGTGAACACCAGTGAATAGGCATGAAAGAGGTAAGGACTGTGATGCCTGCAGGTGGGTGGGGGACATTTTGATCCCATGACAAAGTTCTCTTTTTGTATTAAGAAAGTTTGCCATTGTATGTTCAGTTCATCCCTTGTTCAGAACTTCTTCTTTTCTTTTCAGGGTTTTATTTCCCACTATTTCACAACATGCTAAGACAATATTAGTTTTCATAAATATTCAACCTTTCCTAATATAAAACCTTTTGGTCACCAAAAAAAAGGTGCTCCTTGTAAATTGGGCAGCAGATTATTATTATTTTTATGTTAAATATTTGCAATACAAGTAGTTATACAAAACTGCAGGCAATGAGCAGTATTTTAGAAGAGGCATCTTCTTTCTCACAACAAATGGAATGCCTCTTTTAAAATGAGGCCTGCTCTAGGAAATGTGGATGCATCCACTAAAAACTCAAAAGAATGCTTCCCCACACAATTAGAACTACTGATTTATACTTCTGCAGTTTTATGCTGGTGGTATCAAGTGATTAATGAATTAACCCTCATACGATTAACTATGGGTTCTTTGACTGGGTGGCAGCCCTAATAATTTGTGGGAACAAAATGATTCCAAAGTGGTAGGGAACCATTTTTTCTATCGAGGGCTACATTCTCTTGGTAGGGATGGTGGAGAATTCCGCCATGGATTTCAGTGAGGCCAAATGCACTGGCATTCGGCCCCCCTGAAATCCATGGCAGAACGGCCTGCCACCCCGCCACCCTACGGATCCCTCCCAAGACGAGACTTACCTGCAGCAGATGTTCTGGATGGCGGCGGCTCCAGCGGCAGCTTCGGTGGCGGCAGCGGATGGTCGTCCGACCGGCTGCCACCACTGCCACCATTTGCAGTCTGGTCTTCTTCTTTTTTTTCTTCTTTATTTACCCAGACGTGATAGGCTATGTAAAGACTTACATAGCCTATCACATCTGGGGGGGGGGAAAGGAGTACGCAAATGGCGGCGGCTACAGCAGACACCATTTGCGTTCCCTATTTTTTGCCATCTTAGCCTACGGAAATATTTATGTAGGCTATTACGGCGAAAAAAAAGGGAACGCAAATAGCGTAGTGGGCGCTATTTGCGTTCCTTATTTTTTGCCGTTTTAGTCTACGTAAAAATACGTAAAACGGCGAATCAAAAAGGAACGCAAATAGCGCCCACTGCGCTATTTGCATTCCCCTTTATTTTCACAGTAATAGTCTACATAAATATTTATGTAGACTAAAACGGTGAAAAATAAGGAACACAAATGGCAGCCGCCATAGCCGCCGCCATTTGCGTATGCGTTTTTTTTTTTTTTACTTTGCCATGATGGGCTACATAAATATTTATGTAGCCTATCACGGTTAAATACAGGGATGCAAATGGCGGCAGCTATGGCAGCTGCCATTTGCATCCCTGCTGCCCAGCAGCCGGATGTCCGGCTGTGGGTGGAGCCGGCCAGCGGCTCCGCGGAATCTCCGCAGAGCAGAGCCAGCCGGGCAGGACTCCGGGGGAAGGGACAGAGCGACTCTCCCCCCCCATCGAGGATTCCGGGGGGAGGGACGGAACACCTCCCCCCACACCGCGAAGCAGATCCACAAAACGGTGACTTTCGTACATCCCTACTTGGGGGTAATCGTTGGGGGCTGCCTGCTGGGAGCGGGCAAGGTTAAAGCTAGTGGTGGGTGGGGGCAGAGTCAAAAGTGGGTGTGGCTACTCCTTCTCTCTCCCTCTTGCCCACAGTTCAGGATGATGAGACTGGCCAGCAGGCAGGCTGCCCAATAACAAGATCTATGCCCCTGCCAAAATCTATTCAAGCTGTAACCAATAAAGTTAGGGCTATTTTGAATCCAATCAAGTCTGGGATGTTGTTTTGTTACTCCTATCACTATTCCTGGGTGAACCACTCAACACTGCCAGCACAATGCATCATGGGATGCAAACCTAATGGCACCATTTTCACACTTGGTCTTCCCAGTACCAGCCTAAGACATTTTGCTGCCTGAAGCAGAGGATCAAAGGTAGGGATGTCAGAGAATTCCACCACGGATCTCGGTGAGGCCGAATGCCAGTGCATTCGGCCCCCCGAACTCCGTGGCAGAATGGCCTGCCACCCCCCCACCCCCGCAGATCCCCCCCGGGACGAGACTCACCTGGGGCAGATCTTCCGGGCAGCGGCAGCTCCGCCGGCGGCGGCAGCAGCGGCCGGTCTTCTGACCGGCTGCCACCGCCACCATTTCCAGGCTTATGTAAAAAAAAAAAAAAGGACGTGATAGGCTACGTAAAGATTTACGTAGCCTATCATGGCTAGGTTTAAAAAAAAAAAAAATGTGATAGGCTACGTAAATCTTTACGTAGCCTATCATGGTTGGGTGGGTTTAAAAAAAAAACGCGTACGCAAATGGCGGCGGCTACAGCCGCCGCCATTTGCGTTCCTTCTTTTTACCTTCTTAATCTACGTATATATTTACGTAGACTATGACGGCGAAAATAAAGGGGAACGCAAATAGCATAGCGGGTGCTATTTACGTCCCCTTTTGATTTGCCATTTTAGCCTATGTAAAGATTTACGTAGGCTAAAACGGGGAATCAAAAAGGGACGCAAATAGCGCCTGCTACGCTATTTGCGTTCCCCTTTATTTTCGCCGTCATAGTCTACGTAAATATTTACGTAGATTAAGACGGCCAAAAAGAAGGAATGCAAATAGCAGCGGCCATAACCGCCGCCATTTGCGTACGCGGTTTTGTTTGTTTGTTTGTTTTTTACCCAGAGCCCTCCGCGGCCAGAAATCCGGCTCCGGACGGCTCTGGCCAGGCCTGGCCGGCTGCTCCGCGGAGCTGCCGCGGAGCACAGCCGGCCTTTCGAGGATTCCGGGGGGAGGAACGGAGCACCTCCCCTCCCCACCATCAACATAATCCGTGAAAGGTAAGTCACTTCCGTACATCCCTAATCAAAGGTAACTATCACAACCACACACACATACTACAGCCAACACTCTAAAACAGGGGTGGGCTTCTTGTGGCCCTCCAGATGTGTTGGCCTACAACTCCCATTGGCCCTAGTCAGCATAGCCAATGGTGAGGGATGATGGGAGTTGTAGGCCACATGCATTGTTGGACCATTCAGACTTCCATTCTGCACTTCATTTATCCCATAAATTCTGCTGTTTGCCTGAGCAGAGTGCTTCTCCTTGCATTGGGGTGGGTGGGAGAGACTTGACCTGGCTGTTCATGCAATGGATTTGGGAATTGTAAATTATTGACCTTGCTGAAGGAATTGTCCTGCTCTGTCATGTTCTCCTGCCTCACTATCCAAATAAGAACCCTGATCTTCGCCATTAAAAAAAAAAGGGGCTGTGGAGTGCTGTTCAAATATTGCAATAACACCATCTCTCTGAAGCTGATATGCTACAAATATCCTGGGTCCTCTTGTATTTCAAAGACACAGGGCATCTCTACACCAGCCTAAAATCCTGCATTGAAAATAGGGCTTTCTGCTTCCATTTTAAATGCAAGTTTGCAACTCCCTTTTTCATGTGCTTCCTTTCCCCCACCCCCTTCCCCCTCCTTCTCCCCATATCTGAGTCTTCACTTATCTTTCATTGATCTCATTCCTCTTCTTGCCACTTTTACTCTTTTCACAGAGGAAACTCAAGCAGAACACAATGGGGTAATTTGATAGCTCATTATCTGCAATCTATTTACAAATGGAACAAAGGGCATTTACTGCAGGAGACACCTTGAATGATCACGGCTTCATGTAAAAAGCCCGCAAACTTCCATGAAGGAGCAATCTCAATCATAGGATAAAAGCTCAGTGTGAAGGAGCCCACAAAGTAAGGAAGGCAGAAAGTAATATCCCCAGCATGTTCATATTCATAACTTCCAAATAATCGTCAGTTCCTAACTTCCCTTGGATTTGCATTCAGATGTGCATTTGGTTTTGCATTCACATGAGATGGAGAATATTTTCTTCCCCCACTCTACTTACATCCTTAAGTTGTTATTAGGGACAACCAATGCTCCAGACAGCCCCTGAGTATACCTGATCTTTTTAAAGATGAGAAAAGTAGTGCTGTGGTGAAAATTACTTCCACATTTATTTATTTTTTACCTTTCTCATTCAATTTGATAGAAAGGCAATTGCTTTCAGAAAGAAATTTGAAGGAGAAGAACATTTTTGGAGGAATTCCAAAGAACTTTTGAAGGAGTTCTTGCACTTACCTTAATTATGAGGTGGTCGAGCATTGTGTACTAGTGTCCTTTCTTTCATTGTACAATCATCTCTCTGGCAGCCTGTAGCCTCCTCAGCTTCCCACACTTCAGCTTGGGAGACTTCAAAGCAATGCAAAGATGAATAACAGAAAGAAAAGCCACACTTCTCTTTTGGTGAACTCTCTCAGAAACACCACCCAAATAAGTTCAAAATAAATTATAAACTACCCTGAGAAATGGGCAGAAAAATGGAAGCCTCTTTCATGAGGGAAGAAAACTTTGGGGAAATTGCAAGACAGATTTTGGCACAGCACCAGCTCCACCTCTTCCCCAGAGTTGGACATAATACTGCACTTTGTCACACCCACTACAGTGCTTTCAGGGAAGGAGCAATATTGTAAAAATCTGCATTAGAAGAGATAAGGGAAGGTGTTGAACTCTGAAGAATGACAACTAGAGCTAAGCCAAATTTCCTCAGAAATCTTTTTCTTTTCTTTTCTTTTCTTTTTTTGGGGGGAAAGGTTCTGAAATGTTTATTTTTCTGACAACTGCACTCCTAAAATAGCAGGCTGCTTTGCAGAATTTTCCCCAAATTTGCTCCACCATTTTTAGGTGCCCCTGCCCACAAACACACAGAATGCCCTGGAACAACACGAGGTATGGGGTATGGTGAAGGATGCAAAATGGTGGTCAAGCTTCCAACACTGGCAGAACAAAAACCAAAACGGAAACCCTTTGGGAAAAAAAGAAGAAGCTGTGCTATAACCACTGCTGATAGTGAGCCACACCTTTGAAAAGCTATTGGAGAAGTTCTCCTCCCCCTGGAGAAATTCAGTGAAATAGTCCCCAACTTCTCAGCCCATAAATAGGATGGAGAATTTCGAGGGGCCACTGGTGCACAACCCTAGAGAAAACCGACACAATTTGCACTCAGGGCTGCCCCCATGTGGCTGCTGCTGGCATTCTCCTTATGATGTCGGGATTGGTTCCCAAGCAGACTGTGTAGGGGAAAAATCCCGCCTTCTGTGCTCCCAAGCATCCAATCGGCAGGAGATTCCAGCTTCCATTCCAAGAGTTACAAGCAGAATAGTGCTGAAGGAAGTCAAGAAGGAGTGTCCCTTACCCCATTGGCTGGTGCCCTCATCACCAAGGCTAGAAAACTGAGACTTTTGAGTCCAGAATCTCAGCCAGGAGCCAGGAATGAGGTAAACCAAGACTGGGAAGACTGAGTCAATCAAGGTAGGAGGTTACAGGTATTCTAAAAGGGAGACCGAGGCCATATTCACACAAGTACTCCCAAATAGCTGCCCCTTTCTCAGTCCATCAGTGCAAAGGCAGTGTGTTCTATTGTTCCATTTTTGCACTGTGCTTAAGAGGGAGGCGTTTTTGCAGTGGGGTGTTAAAATACCTATGAGCGTTGTGTGATAGAGATCAGCAGCAAGGCCGGTGGAAGGGGTCGGCATTGATGGGCAATTGCCGAGGCCCACATCCCTGCAGGAGGGCCTATGGCTGACCGCTGGAGCCACTTGGGCTTTCAAGTCCTCATCCTTTTCCTCCTCGCTCCTCATTTTTGGAGTAGGGTGTTAAACTACCTATGAGCGTTCTGTGAAAGAGATCAGCAGCAAGGCCGGTGGAAGGGGTCGGCATTGATGGGCAATTGCCGAGGCCCACATCCCTGCAGGAGGGCCTATGGCTGACCGCTGGAGCCACTTGGGCTTTCATGTCCTCATCCTTTTCCTCCTCGCTCCTCATTTTTGGAGTAGGGTGTTAAACTACCTATGAGCGTTCTGTGAAAGAGATCAGCAGCAAGGCCGGTGGAAGGGGTCGGCATTGATGGGCAATTGCCGAGGCCCACATCCCTGCAGGAGGGCCTATAGCTGACCGCTGGAGCCACTTGGGCTTTCATGTCCTCATCCTTTTCCTCCTTGCTCCTCATTTTTGGAGTAGGGTATTAAACTACCTATGAGCGTTCTGTGAAAGAGATCAGCAGCAAGGCCGGTGGAAGGGGTCGGCATTGATGGGCAATTGCCGAGGCCCACATCCCTGCAGGAGGGCCTATGGCTGACCGCTGGAGCCACTTGGGCTTTCAAGTCCTCATCCTTTTCCTCCTCGCTCCTCATTTTTGGAGTAGGGTGTTAAACTACCTATGAGCGTTCTGTGAAAGAGATCAGCAGCAAGGCCGGTGGAAGGGGTCGGCATTGATGGGCAATTGCCGAGGCCCACATCCCTGCAGGAGGGCCTATGGCTGACCGCTGGAGCCACTTGGGCTTTCAAGTCCTCATCCTTTTCCTCCTCGCTCCTCATTTTTGGAGTAGGGTGTTAAACTACCTATGAGCGTTCTGTGAAAGAGATCAGCAGCAAGGCCAATGGAAGGGGTCAGCATTGCTGGGCAATTGCTGAGGGCCCCACCCCTGCAGGGAGGGCCGTGGCTGACCGCTGGAGTCACTTGGCCTTTCAACTCCTCATCCTTGCTGTTGCCACATGTTTTCTTGCCCTCTCTGAGAACAGAAGCAGTGACGAGAGTGAATAGATGGAGCAACAGCACCAACTTGCCTTGAATCTCCCTCAAGCTTGTTGCGGGGACTGAGCCCAGAGGAAAAGGGCATCAGTGACACTGGTGGGCCTCCCAGGGGATCTTGTCCAAGGGTCCCCCAAATGCTGGAGCCAGCACTGATCAACAACCTCCAAGCCCTGTCTCCACTGGGCTTTCCTTTTCCTTGCAGTTGGTTAGATTGAAAACCTCCCGAAACTGATTCAGTCATGACAGCTGCAGGAAAAAGTTGTGTCTATGACCAAGCCGCTTCTGTGTATGCTGAGCCAGAAGCAAGTTAAATGTGTTGCAAGGTGGGCAAGAAGAATGAACCCTATGCAGTGTTCCTCGCAAACTGTGGATTAGATCTGCCTTCTGTGAGAGGAAGGGGTCCACTCATGGAAGCTCCCTCCACCCAATTTTGGGGGATTCCCCTCCTCCCTCCAGATTACCCCATTCAGCAGGGTCTCCTGACTCTCCATGGGGCATTTTCAGAGAGCTGGAGGGGCCACCATGGGAAAGAGGGGGAGGGGAAGTCCAATTCCAACAGTGCAGTTGATCCAGCATAAATCTGGATCCAACCCAGTGTCTTCTTGTTTAAACTGCATTAGCACATGAGGGATCCACAGCACTAGTGTGGCAATGTCAAAGGGTGGCATTTTAAATGAGACCCTAGACATATGAGTGCTGCATGAGTACATTCTCTGTGCCTGCCTGCCTGGTTTCAGTTTCAGATCGGAGCCCAATTATGCAATCCGCCACTGTGCACTGAATTAAACATAGGGATGGATGCATCCATCTATTCCCAGTCTGCATAATTTTTGTGCATATTCAATTATAAGTCCATTCTGTCCGATTTCCATATCAGTCTGTATTTTCTTCAATTCCTAAAAATACACAACATCTTGCATTTATTTTTATACTCAACTTTCCCTAGTTGAATGGAACTTTCCTTAATCTATGAACTTTTGTACACAGCTTTCCCTAATGTATGCACACTTGTATGCAATTTCCAAGCTGAGAATTGCATCACAACATTCAGAGACATTTGCAACCTGAAGGATAGCTGTGTTTCAATCAGCATATTAGTCCGGGAAATGAGAATTAGATCCGTTTGCTTTAAAATGCGACTCAAACAAAATTCTCCCCATCCCTAATTGAAGATTTGACATGACACTGCAAATGTCCCAAAACATAAACCCACAAAGAGGGTCACTGGATATTCAGATAAGGTTTAGGCAAGAAAGGATTTGTCTCATCCATGCCCAAGATATGTTTGGCAAACCAACAAAATACCCAACAGGTCCACCAACCTTTTTGATGTTTCAGTTGTGTGTGGCCTTGAAGCACCTTTCTGGGCTGAATGATGCTCAGAAATCAGTAAACTTGCACAAATGAAAGTGTTTTCCACTACTAGTAGTACACTAATGCAGAAAAAGGAGTTGACTGTGGATGGGACAATCAGAAAGGCATAAGCTTGTTAAAGTTCTCCAAGTTCCACCTCAAAGCTCAGTCTGCCACATTCCCATTCCCAATTCTGAGCTTCCCACCCACCCCTGTTTGAATGGGAAAAGTATGCATATGGGTGCATATCTTTTTAAAGTGCAAATGCATTCTTCCTCCCCCATGGAAAGCATGAAAATCTAGTCGGCATTTTTTTTTTAAAGTATGCATTTTGCAAATGAGCATCACAAGCTCAGGAATGCATGAGCATTGCCAGCAAAATGTTCTCATGTCTGCACTCATCTTCAAGGGTGAGAACAGGGCAAGTTCCGATCTTAAACTTACAGAAACAAAATTCTCCTACATCCCAACATGTTGACAAATCTAATAAGGCAGGCTAGGAATTCTCAAACCAGTGAGGTCGCTTCCCTCTTGATTCAACATTAAAAAGAAAAGAATACAAGAATTTAGACCAGAAAAAGGAAGGCTGGCTTCCATGTTAGCCCTTAACAAGTGAAATGAGCCCAAATTCTGGATTCAAGGATTAAGGATAGGAACCTTTCTTATGCAGCTCAAATTATTTTTGGAGCCTGTTCAAGTTCTCAACTATTGGAGAACTTGTATCCACCTAAACAATCTCTCTGAGTGGCCACCACCACTCTCTCCTACAGAACCAAGGACTTGATTCTGTCTACTAAGACAAGTAAGGCACCCAGGGAAAATATGATCCCTCTGGAAGTGTTTTCCATTAAGGCAAAACCACCACTGGATACAACCTTATGTTCCTCTCCTATGGCAAAAAAAAAAAAGCAATGCATGCCAATTTTGTCTTAGTTTCCTGATTCATTTGGAGTAGGGCTGGTGTTTCCAGATTAGGCTTTTATTATGCCATCATCTCGCCTCATTCCAGAATTTTATAGGGGGTCCAGATGACAACATCTTCCTCTTGTAGCCCTCCCATGTTTTCCCATCACTTCATTCCACTTTTTTTTTTCCCCCTTACTGGGGAAAATATGTTAAGGAAGAAAAGACATTAATAGCTGCACAGTGCCTTCTAATTAGTAGCCTAGGACCCCTCCATCTGGAAGCACCCTCCCTTTGATAAATTAAGCAACACTAATTGATTCGTCAGTGGGGGACCAGCTGTAACTGCTGAGCAAAATTTTTAATTGACTGTTCTGGTTCTGATGTGCTAATGTCACAAGGGATCAAAAGAAAATTTGAAAGATGACCTTTCCTTTTAACAATGAATGGCAGCTAAGTGATTATTACCGTGCAAGTTATTTTGCCCGTCCTTCAATACCTCAGAAAGGCAACTATATTGAGAAGTTGGCACTATGTAAATGTATTTCAGTTGACTGCATAACTACTTCATCTATCAATTAAAGGGCCAATGGGAGTGCTAGTTGGGAGGTTGTGACATCATAATAGGTGGTAATTCTTTTGTTCATTTCTCCCCCTCTAATTGTGGTCGCTGATCAAAGTGCTTTTGTAGACTCTAGTCTATGGAAGCTTATGCCATAATAAATGTGTCAGTCTTAAAGACACTGGTTTTTAAAACTTCAAGTGCAATAGGTGTGTCATAGGCACCTAGCTGATACTATCTATACTATCACTGGTCACACACACCGTGCCTGGAGCACTTAAACAATGTTTAATGGGTTGGATTCAGATTTAGTCATACTTAGAGTAGACTCATTGTAATCAATGAGATTTAAGCAAGTCCTGACTAACTTGAATCCCACTGATTTCAATGGGTCTGCTCTAAGTATAACTACATCTGGGCCCAACCCCTTATATTTTTATATAGTAAAGGATATGTGCAAATCCTGCAAGATAACCTGTGTATTTCAAGTACTACAGTGTGACCCACTCCTCCAAAGACCTTGCTCTGATCTGTAAATTCTTTGAATAATGTGTTCTCCTTCTCCTGCATGGTCAAGAGCACATCTTTTTTTCTTCTTTCTTTCCCCTTGTCTGTCTTTCTTTCTCTTTTCTTTCTGCTTATGAAATTGACTAGATCAGAAGCGCTTGCAATCTGGTCCAGTCAGTTTCACACCTTTAACTTGTATGAGACTGAGGAAGCAGGTACTATTAGGAAAACAGAGCAGGACAGGCTGTTTCCCCCTTAGAGGCACTCTCTCCCATACCACATTTTGTGTTTGCACAGATCTTAAGCCACCATTCTTAGTTCAGGTTTAGTCACTTTAGTGCCATGTTGCTCCTGTTGTTCTATGGAAATAAGTGTCTGTACCCATCCTAAAGTAGCTTCTTATATCTTTCTCTTTGAATCTCAGGAATGGTTTGATAGGCTACAATCCTAAACTGTGGAAAAAGCCCTGTTGAACACAGCAGTATTTACTTTCAATGAAGTATCCTTTGGATTGCATGAGTTCAGTGCAATCATAGGGATATCATGAGAATTTCATTTCAGATTGTCAGACATCAGAACTTGCTCTGTTTGCACCTCTAAATGTGAACACATTTGGGGGCAAAGCTTGCATGTTCCTGAGGTTGTGTAACCATGTTTGCAAAATGCATTTGTTCAGAAAAAAATACACACTTGGGGGGGGGAGATTGGGGCGGGGGCATTTTCACACTTTAGCCAATGGAGGACAATGCACATTTGGGTATGCACTTTTTAAAAATGTGCACCCAGATGAGCAGGTTTCCTGCTTGAACAAATGAAGAAGCTCGCATTCGAGAACGAGGCAGGCTGAGCTTCGAGGTAGAACTCAGAAAACTTTAACAACCTTGAGCCATGCTGATTCTCCCATCCCTATGCAATCCTGTGCATCTTTATTCAGAAGTAAACCTGTTTGTGCTTGGTGAGACTTATGTTCTAGTAGATGTGTTTAGGATTCCAGCCTCAGTGGCTAAAATTTGGTCAGGACTTTTTCCTCATATGGAGGAATCAACAGGAATGACAAAATGGTTCCCTACCCTACACAGTTTATTCATGCTTTCTGATATGTCTTTTTTCTTTTTTTTTGTCTGTTACTTTCCAGACTGGAGGACTAACAGAATGTTGCTTCTGTGGGCCTGGATTACTCTGCTGTGTGGTAAGTATAGTCATGGCTAAATTTCTGTGTGCAAGAGAATGGGAAAGTAACCTATAATGATGGAAGGCTTATTTTCATAAATGCACCAAAACAGGAGGAAAACATGACACACTAAACAAAGAAACCCACAAATGATAAAAGTTGTGAGATTTATCAAAAGGCATGATTTCCTCCAATAGGCTTCTGGCCCTGATCCAACTGTGAGCTTGCGCCAACAGAACCCTCATCAGAAGGCAATAATGGGAAGGGGAAATTAAATTCAATGTTCCTGTATTCCATCAAATGCAAATTAATGTGATTATTGTGTTTTGAATGCTGCTGCTGCTGCTGCTACTGTGTGTGTGTTGATTCTGAGCACAGGGAGATAGTTAGCAGCTCAGATTCAGAAGAGGAGCAGCCAGAACTGGGAGAGACATTTTCACAAGCCACTTCAGATATGGGTAGGCATTAGGGATGGCGGAGAATTCCGCCACAGCTTTCAGTGAGGCCTAATGCACTGGCATTCAGCCCCCCAAAATCCGTGGCAGAATGGCCTGCCACCCCCCTGCCACCCTGCGGATTCCCCCCAGGATGAGACTTACCTGGGGTGGATGTTCTGGACGGCAGCAGCTCCAGCAGCGGCTTTGGCAGCGGCGGCAGTGGCTGGTCTTTTGACCGGCTGCCACAGCCTCCATTTGCATTCTGGTCTTTGCTGTGATAGGCTACGTAAGTCTTTACGTAGCCTATCACGGCATGCCAATCAAAAAAAAACAGCACGTATGCAAATGGCGGCGGCTACAGCGGCCGCCATTTGCTTTCCCTATTTTTCGCCATCTTAGCCTACATAAATATTTACGTAGGCTATTACGGCGAAAAAAAGGGGAACGCAAATAGTGCCCACTGTGCTATTTGCGTTCCCCTTTTTTTTTGCCATAATAGCCTACGTAAATATTTATGTAGGCTAAGACAGCGAAAAATAGGGAACGCAAATGGCGGCTACCATAGCCGCTGCCATTTGCGTACGCCTTTTTTTTTTCCCAGCCGTGATAGGCTACGTAAAGACTTACATAGCCTATCACGGCTGCCTGGCTGGATGCAAATGGTGGCTGCTATGGCAGCCACCATTTGCATCTGCGCCAGCCAGTCTGTGGCCGGAAATCCAACTGCGGATGGGCCTGGCTGGCTGCTCCGCAGAGCCGCCACAGACCAGAGCTGGCCGGGCAGGATTCCGGGGGGGAGGACCAGATCGCCTCCCCCCCCATCGAGGATTCCAGGGGGAGGGACGGAGTGCCCCCCACACCGCAAACAGAATACGCGAACAGGTCAGTCACTTTCATACATCCCTAGTATGTATGCTTCTGAGGTTACCAACTCTCAGATGGCCGGGCTTGAAGCTTCCCCCCACCCCTCTCTGTGAGAAGCAGCGAGCAGGAGGAAGAGGGAGTTGAGGACTGTGTCCTAAGAGATGCAAGGAGGCTGCACAGAGCTATGAAGGAAATGTCATGGGCATAGATCAGATGGTCGACCTGGTTAGCAATGAGTGAGAGGCTACGCAGGGAAGCATCATGCGAGGGGTGGGACCTCCCTCTCTAAGTTAGCCTAGCCAGATAGCTTCCCTTTCAAACTGCGGGCAACTTTCAGTGATCCCATTTGAATCCCCTGGAGGCATTCCTTTGTAGCCAGAGAGTCTTCAAGGATTTGCATCTGTAATGAACCTGTGAATAATGAATTAAAGGCGTGAGACTGAAGCCTCTCCTTTTGTGTGTTTGTGAGTACTTAAGGATAGAGGGGGCCAAGGGATTTGTGACAGGGTGTGTATGATTACAGTTGGATCAGGGCTACTATCTTCTCAATGAGAAGACCTAAGGTGGGTCCTAACAGCAGCAATATCAACATACAAACATATGACTGGAAAAAAATGGAGACGTGAGTCCCCAGAGGCATGTAAGGTGATCATTTATGAATCACCAAAAAAGAGAGGAAAGGCATCACCAAAAAAGAAGGTAAAAGAGGACACACATTTGCATCAAATGTGCATATGCTAAATTTATATGGATTTTTATATATGCAGATGCACATTTAGAAATAACAGGTTGGATCCACATTTAGGCAATATACACACCTTAACACACACACACACACACACACACACACAATCTCTCTCTCTCTCTCTCTCTCTCCGGAAAGTAGTTATTCATCAGCCTTTGCATTTCCTGAACATTCTGACCCAGTTCTTGACTATATATATGAGCACTGACTATTTATTCTTGACTATATATATGAGCACTGGAGCTTGTCTCCCCTTTTTTCACCATCATCCCTACCTTTAAGCCAGCCTTCCCCTTCCTGGTGCCTTCCAGATGTACTGGACTACAGCTCCCATAATCCCCAGCTAGATTGGGCTGTGATGGCTGGGGATGATGAGAACCACATCTGTATATAGTCTAAAAATATATAGTATATAGTGTAGTATATAGTCAAGAACTGGGTCAGAATGTTCAGGAAATGCAAAGGCTGATGACTAACTACGTTCCAATCCACACATTAGTCCTGGGCATGAAGATTAAGAATATATGAACATAAGAAGAGCCATGCTCAGAATTCACAAAGGTGAAATTCCTTGAGCATCCCTGCACCACATACTTGGAGAGTGAATAAAGTGCTTCATGGAGAAGATGACAGTATTAGAAGAAGGTAATGAGTGCGGTACAAAGAGTCCTGTTGTGCCCTGCTGGCCACTTTTATATGGCAGGAAAACGTTGTGCAAAGACAAAAGCAGTGGTTGAAGCAGCCTTCCCCAATCCGGTGTCCTTCAGATGTGGTTCTCATCATCCCCAGCCATCACAGCCCAATCTGGCTGGGGATTATGGGAGCTGTAGTCCAGTACATCTGGAAGGCACCAGGAAGGGGAAGGCTGGCTTAAAAGTAGGGATGATGGTGAAAAAAGGGGAGACAAGCTCCAGTGCTCATGAAAACAATACACTACGCATTTTGAAAGGTTTCTTTCCTTTGTTGGGAGTGATTGGAAGCCGTTTCTTTTCTTACTCTGGAGTGAACGAGTGTCCTTGCCTCAGAATGCTTGCACACACTGTAGATGACATCTACTGCTCTCACCACATGATTTCTGCAGACTTGAGGACCGGTATTTCCTGGGGGGGGGGGATTTATGCTACTTTGCATTAGCACAAATGCACATTAACAAATGCACATTAGCATAAGTGTGCATTAGCGCTATTGCACACTTGCACTCATGTGAATTAGTGCTAATTTGAATTAGTGCAAGTAGAACAAAATTCTGCTTTAAAAAATCCTATTCCATCAATGAGTGGGTGACAGAACGAAAGACACCTGGCAACCCACAAAACACAGATGGGATGGATTTAACAAAATCCACGCATCCCTATTTAAAGGGGCAGACTAGGGGAGGGAGAAGCTTCAAAGAGAGTCCTATCCTGTCCTTAGTGGGGACTTCAGGAAATGCCATAATACATCCTTAAGTAATGTTGCACTTTTGAACCAATATGCAAACTTAATTATCCTTAGGAGTGTGTACTTCTCAGAATTTTGCAGTGACTTCTTCATCCAAAAAAAATGCATTTAAAAATGCACATATTATGAGAAGGTGAACACACAAAATACATATATTTGTCAATAAAACATTTTAAAAAATGCATTATATTAGGTAAATTGCTTGCAAAAATGTGCATATTAGGCAAAATTGTGTACACAAATGTATTTAGTGAAAGGCATACAAAATGCATACACATTTTCATGTGAACTTCAAAAAAAAAACCCTCAAAGTTCAGCACAAACTGAACCTAAAGCTAGAAAAATGAGAAACTAAGAGAAATTGAAATTGACAGGTCAGTTTATCCCTAATAGCATCCATGGTTTTTAGTCATCCAATTCATAATTTTAGAGATGTACTCATGTGTCTGGAGCTGCTTAAGGGAACATCAATGCTGGTTGATGAAATGTGCATGGAATATTATATCTGGGGTCAGTTGTAACCTAGGACTAGGTAGTTAACGCTGGTTCTCTGTGACCTGTAAAGCCCTAAAGAAGCTTAGGAGCCAATTACCCAAAGGACCGCCTTCTCCAACTTTTCCCAACCTTGAGTCCTCAGATGTTATTAGACTATGATTCCCATCATCCCCAGCCAGCATGGCCAATAGTCAGGGATGATGGGAGTTGTAGCCTAACAACATCTGGGGACCCAAGGTTGGAAAAGGCTGGCCTTCTCCTATATGAACCTGCCTGGAGGTTGAGATCTCCAGAGGAGGTAATTCTCTCTGGCCCACCAACATCTGATATAAGTTTGGTGGGACCTCAAGAAAGGGCTTCTCAGGAGCTACATCCAGACCTCAGAATTCCTTACCAAGGGAGGCTAGTCTAGCCAACACATTGATGGCCTTCTGCCAGCATGCAAAAACCTTTAGATTTAAACAGGAATGTAACCTGTAGAGCTGAGTTGTTCCTCTGCTGCTCTGTGTTTTAATCTCTATCTTAATATAACACTTTATAACTGGCTGCTATTTCTACATGCTCTTCTATGAGTTTGATATGATTTTATATTGTTTGATATATTACTTTTTTATGGTGGATTTTCCTGTTGTTAACTCCCTTGGGGATATTTTATAGGAAGGCAGGGTACAAATGCAATGAACAAACAAACATTATGTCAGGGGTATAGAACTCATGGCCTGAATTGCATTTCAGAGAAGCTTTTGGGGGTCACATTCGGTCCCAACCTTCCCAGGCTTCCAGGGCATGTTGGTGCTGGTAGCTTTTCCATTTATCTTCAGTGATTTGTTTGTCTTTTCTTGCAGCACTGCCTCCGATGAGCCCTTCTCCCAACTCTTGTGGAGGAACAAATTGTGGAACAGGGTACGTGTGCAATGTTATGCACAATCAGCCACAGTGCATCCCAGAGCCTCAGACCTGCAATGCCATGCAATGCCAAGAGGGGACACTGTGTGAGATAGTTGAAGGTGTGCCCAGGTGCATCCCTTACCCACCATCTTGTCATCATGTCCAATGTAAAGAAGGGACCATATGTGACCAGGCAGATGGCTTCCCTAAGTGTGTACCAGCTCCACGGTCATGTACTGACGTTCAGTGCAAAGAAGGTACCATTTGTGTGATCACTAACAGTTGGCCTGAATGTATTCCAGCACCTGTGTCCTGCCAACACACTATATGCAATCCAGGAATGGTGTGCAACCTTGTTAATGGATGGCCCCAGTGTGTGCCCAGCAAGCCTTCCTGTCACCAAGTCCAGTGCAAAGATGGGACTGTATGTGAAATTGTTCATGGTCAGCCTAAATGTGTCCCAACACCAGCATCATGTGGAACAATCTTGTGCAACAAAGGAGCCATGTGCGAGATGGTCCATGGCCGGCCAAAGTGTGTCCCTTTGCCACCATCTTGCCTGCATGTTGAATGCAGGCTAGGGACTGTGTGTGACATTGTCGAAGGCTGGCCTAAATGCGTCCCAGGGCCAACCTGTGAGAATTTAAATTGTGAGGCAGGTACTGAATGCAAGACTGTGAATAGCTTGCCCAGATGTTTACCCATCCCAAAGTCCTGCAACAGTATTCATTGCAAACAGGGGACTATGTGTGAGATACTTCACAGCAGGCCCGTATGTGTGCCCATCCCACCCTCCTGCAACACAATTCATTGCAAAGAAGGAATGATCTGTGAGATCATTGATGATGTGCCAAAATGTGTACCTGCTGTAACATCCTGTGAAAAAATCCAGTGCACCGTGGGGACCATCTGTGAAATGGTTAATGAATGGCCCATGTGTGTGCCCATCCCACACTCCTGTGAGAAAATTGTATGCAAAAGGGGGTCAGTATGTGACATTGTAAATGGCTGGCCAACGTGCATTCCAGAGACTCCAACATCTTGTGCATCGGTTTTTTGCAGGGAGGAGGCCGTGTGTGAAATGGTTAATGGAATACCAACATGCACCCCCATTCCACTTTCCTGTGAAAGATACACCTGCAGGCAGGGAACCATATGTGAAGTAATAAACGGATGGCCAACTTGTGTGCCGTTGCCAACTTCCTGTCAGAAAATAGAGTGCACACAGGGGACTGTTTGCGAAATTGTTGACAGTTGGCCCAAATGCATTCCCATCCCTACCACCTGTGAAAAGAAAAAGTGTAAAGCAGGAACCATCTGTGAAACAATTAATGGTCAACCTAAGTGTGTTCCAGTTCCTCCTTCCTGTGAAAACATCTATTGCCGACTAGGGACAATTTGTGAAATCGTCGAAAGTTGGCCCAGATGTATTCCAATCTCACCATCCTGTGACAAAATCCATTGCAGACCGGAGACCACTTGTAAAATGATTGATGGTTGGCCTCAATGTGTGCCTATCCCACCCTCCTGTGACAAACTAGGTTGCAAAGATGGAACTACTTGTGAAATTATTGATGACTGGCCCATGTGCGTTCCTATTCCAGCCTCCTGTAACAAAATCCAATGCAGAGAGGGAACTCTTTGTGAAATGGTTGATGGTTGGCCCACATGCCATCGCATCTCAAGCACCTGTGAAAAATTCAATTGCAATGTAGGGACTGTATGTGAGATATATGATGGGCGGCCAAGATGCATTCCCATCTCTCCTTCCTGTGACAAATTCCTTTGTAAGGAAGGGACTGTTTGTGAAATTCAAAATGGCTGGCCCAAATGTGTCCCCATTCCAAACCCACCCTCTTGTGAAAAATTGAACTGCAATGTAGGGACTATGTGTGAGATATACAGTGGGCAGCCAACATGTATTCCCATCTCACCTTCTTGTGACAAATTCCAGTGCAAAGCTGGGACAGTTTGTCAAATCAGTAATGGTTGGCCCCAATGTGTTCCTGCTCCCACTCCCACACCTATTCCCACTCCTATTCCCATTCCCATTTCCAACCCAATCCCACCCTCTTGCAAAAAATTGAAGTGCAATGTTGGGACTGTGTGTGAGATATATGGTGGGCAGGCAACATGTATTCCCATCTCACCTTCTTGTGACAAATTCCAGTGCAAAGCCGGGACAGTTTGTCAAATCAGTAATGGTTGGCCCCAATGTGTTCCCATTCCTGCTCCCACCCCTGCTCCCACTCCTACACCCACTCCCAACCCGATCCCACACTTCTGCGAAAAATTGAAGTGCAATGTTGGGACCGCATGTGAGATATATGGTGGGCAGCCAACATGTATTCCCATCTCACCTTCTTGTGACAAATTTCAGTGCAAAGCCAGGACAGTTTGTCAAATCAGTAATGGTTGGCCCCAATGTGTTCCCGTTCCTGCTCCCACCCCTGCTCCCACTCCTACACCCACTCCCAACCCGATCCCACACTTCTGCGAAAAATTGAAGTGCAATGTTGGGACCGTGTGTGAGATATATGGTGGGCAGCCAACATGTATTCCCACCTCACCTTCTTGTGACAAATTCCAGTGCAATGCCGGGACAGTTTGTCAGATTAGTAATGGTTGGCCCCAATGTGTTCCCATCCCATCCTCCTGTGGAAATGCCACATGCAATGCAGGGACCATATGTCAAATGGTTTCTGGCTATCCCCAATGTGTTCCCAGCCCATCTTCGTGTGCAAAATTCCACTGCAATGTGGGAAATGTGTGTCAAATCATTTCTGGTTGGCCCCAGTGTGTTCCCATCACGCCCTCCTGTGACCAATTCCTCTGCAGAGAGGGGACTGTCTGTGACATTGTGAACAGCTGGCCCCAGTGTGTTCCTATGGCAGGCTCCTGTGATAATACCCATTGTCAAAGGGGAACTGTATGTCAGGTTATAAATGGCAGGCCGAAATGTGTACCCGCAACACAATCGTGTCGCAGAATTCAGTGCAGGGAGGGGACAGTCTGCAAGATTGTGAGTGGCTCACCCAGGTGTGTTCCCATTTTGCCCACCCAACCAATCTGCTGGGCCTCTGGTCAGCCGCATTACCACACCTTTGATGGACATAGCTATGATTTCCAGGGCACCTGTACTTACACCGTGATTAAGACCTGCAAGCCCAGTTCCAAGCTACCGTTCTTCCACATCTTTACCAAAAGCCAGAAGAGTTCCCCATTCTCTTTCGTCAACCAGGTCACCATCACAGTCTACAGCTACAACATCACGATGGTCAAGTATGAATACGGCCTTGTCAGAGTAAGAGCCAATCCCTGTGGTTTCATTCAGTCTAACAAAGTGGTGTTTGCTTATGTTGTTCTCTATAGAACTAAATGGGAAATCGTTTTTATATTTATTTCTTTGCAACAAAATGTTGGAGGATGGCAGGAGTGGGTGACTTGTTGTTCTACAAATGTTTTGGCCTACAACTCCCATGATCCCTCACCATTGGCTATGCTGGCTAGGGCTGATGGGAATTGTAGGCCAAAACTTTTGGAGGGCCACAAGTTGCACGTGACCTCAGTATCATCTGCTGCCATTTAGTATCCCACTCACTCTGTTCCATTCCTCTTCCTGCAAATTTTCCATAGCCCACCCCTCAAGAGAAAGTCAGCAGCCGATGAGCATGCCCCATCCTCTGTTTTTAGGTCCACTTCCCTTAGGGATTTTCCCAAAGATTTTTAGAATCTTTAGAATCTTTTAGAATCAGCAGGCTTGGGTTCCCTCAGACCTGCTGATACCCCTGTCTTGTGCATGGGTGGTGGTGTTTTGGCTACATAAGCATTGACACTCACAACCCAGCACTGGAAATAGAGGGAATGATTACTCTTAAGCAACTCATGCCCATTTGCTAGTAAGGCATATTTGGGGCTGTGTTCATTTCTGGTATGATTCTATTTCTGATTTGGGAGTGGGTGGGACTTGGTCATGGGCTTTTTTTTTCTAATCCTTACTTGGAAAGGCTGGTGACAAACATCTTTTTAAAAACAGTTCTCCTTGCATGTTAAGGACGACAAGCTCTATGTCCATCTAGCCTTGGATGGACCATTTGTCCACTGTGTCCTATAAAGACTGTTTGTCCATCTAGTCTAGTATTGTCTATTCTGACTGACAACATCTCCCCAGAATCTCAGGCTATGGTCTTTCTGATCATCTACTACCTGAACTTAAGAATGTCCATCACTGAGGAATCCAGTCCTTTTGGGGTTTGACAGACTCCTGCTGAGCACCCAACTTTGCTCCCATTTGTTGGCTGAGTTGTGGGGGTTGTCCAGAAATCTGGGAATTTCTTTGTTCTTTCTCTTTTTAAATTATTTAAATAGAAATGTTTGCAAATTGTGGGATACAATTTGTGTGACTTAGGCAGATTTGGGCCACACATTGCAGCTGCAAAGTATGCCCAAACTTTACATAAAGCACACAAATTGTGCCCCACAATTTGTGCACATTTCTATTTACATAAAGTCTAGTTGTTGTTCAGTCATCCAGTCATGTCCGACTCTTCGTGACCTCATGGAACATAGCACGCCAGGCCTTCCTGTCCTCCTCTCTCTCCTGGAGTGTGCTCAAGTCCATATTCATTGCATCGGTGATGCTATCTAACCATCTCATCCTCTGCCGTCCCCTTCTCCTTTTGCCTTCAGTCTTTCCCAGCATCAAGGTCTTTTCCAGGGAGTTTTCTCTTCACATTAGGCGGCCAAAATATTTGAGCTTCAGCTTCAGTATCTGTCCTTCCAATGAGCACTCAGGGTTGATTTCCTTTAGGACTGACTGATTTGACCTCCTTGCAGTCCAGGGGACTCGTAAGAGTCTTCTCCAGCACCACAGTTTGAAAGCATCCATTCTTCAGCGCTCAGCCTTCCTTATAGTCCAGCTCTCACAGCCATATGTTGCTAATGGGAAAAACCTAGCTTTGATTATATGAACCTTTGTCAGCAAGGTGATGTCTCTGCTTCTTACTATGCTGTCTAGGTGTGCCATAGCTTTCCCCCCAAGGAGCAAACGTCTTTTAATGTCATGGCTACAGTCACCGTCTGCGGTGATCTTGGAGCCCAAGAAAATAAAATCTGTCACTGCTTCCATTTCTTCCCCTTCTATATGCCAGGAAGTGATGGGGCCAGATGCCATGATCTTAGTTTTTTTAATATTGAGTTTCAAACCAGCTTTTGCACTCTCCACTTTCACCCTCAACAAAAGGCTCTTTAGTTCCTCTTCGCTTTATGCCATTAGGGTGGTATCATCTGTGTATCTGAGGTTGTTGATAATTCTCCCAGCAATCTTAATTCCGACCTGTGATTCATCCAACCCAGCGTTTCTCATGATGTACTCTGCATATAAGTTAAATAAGCAGGGCGACAATATACAGCCTTGTCATACTCCTTTCCCAATTTTGAAACAATCGGTTGTTCCATGTCTGGTTCTTACTGTTGCTTCTTGACCCTTTTACAGGTTTCTCAGGAGACAGGTAAGGTGGTCTGGTACTCCCACCTCTTTAAGAATTTGCCACAGTTTGTTGTGATCCACACAATCAAAGGCTTTAGCGTAATCAATGAAGCAGAAATAGATGTTTTTCTGGAATTCTCTTGCTTTCTCCATGATCCAGCAAATGTTGCCGATTTGATCTCTAGTTCCTCTGTCTCTTCGGAACCCAGCTTGTACTTCCGGTAGTTCTCGGTTCACATACTGCTGACGCCTAGCTTGTAGGATTTTGAGCATCACCTTGCTGGCATGTGAAATGAGCATAATTGTACGGTAGTTTGAACACTCTTTGGCATTGCCCTTCTTTGGAATTGGAATGTAAACTGACCTTTTCCAGTCTTGTGGCCATTGTTGAGTGTTCCA
Organism: Heloderma suspectum; assembly: GCF_057233095.1. Lineage (NCBI taxonomy): Eukaryota > Metazoa > Chordata > Lepidosauria > Squamata > Helodermatidae > Heloderma > Heloderma suspectum. The sequence continues at coordinate 20,579,886 of NC_139467.1, forward strand.
AATTTGTTGGCATATTGAGTGCAGCACTTTAACAGCATCATCTTTTAGGATCTTAAATAGCTCACCTGGAATACTGTCATCTCCACTAGCTTTGTTGTTAGTAATGCTTCCTAAGGCCCACTTGACTTCACTCTCTAGGTTGTCCGGCTCAAGTTCAGTAACATAAATGCTTACAACCTGGACAAATCCACAAACAAATCGAGTGGGGCCAGCTCATGGGGAAATGGGCCAAAGTCTGGGGGTCCAAGCTGATGAAAGCTCAGTAAGCTCCACTGACACCCTACCCCAGACAGATTCCTCTGGCATCCCTACCTAAACCCTTTTTCGACTGGTGGTATTCAGTGGCAGCTGATGGCTCCAGTTCTAGAGGGATAGTAATTCCATTCTGGGTTTTAGTTACCCAAAGCTCTAAACATGCTATCCAAGGTGCTAAACCCATTTTGGGGATAAGGTTCAGCACCTTGGATAGCACCTTTAGAGTTTTGGCTAAACGTTGAATGGAATACTGCCCCTCTGGAACTAGAGTCACCAGCCACCACTGGTGATACCACAGATTGAACCTGGTAGGAACTTCACCATGCAAAGAAGGATGGGTGATTGAGCGATATTCAAAATCACTAAGATCCTCTGAACATCATCTTGCCACTCGTCTTGTGCCCGATTCCTGTTCTAGCGTGCGATTGCTCTGGAAGAATGGAAAAATTTGTGCAAATCAAGCAGCGATCGAACATGAGATTTGTGTATATTTCCTCAGATTTGCACAAATCTCCTAATTGGCATAACCTTCCTCCATAGACAAAAGTGGGGCTAATTCAGTCTACAGGGGAAATTTGAACAAAATCGAACCGGGAAAATTGTGCATGTCAAATGCGAGCACATGTCTGGCAATCTGCAAACATTTTTGGTGGCCATGTGCTCACAGTCATGCTTGGGCTTCAAAAGGGTGTGGTCACCTGTTTTGCAAGCAAAAATGAAATTCTCATACATGCTTGATGCAGAGGATGTGCAGTACCACTGAGCTACACCCAACAGACTGCCTACTCAAGTCAGTGAGGTGGTTTTCATATGGCTGGAAGTAGGGATGTATGGATGGTGTAAAATCTGTTCTGTCAGTGTTTTACAGATTGTCAGGCACCTTTCATTCCACAGTCCACCCTGTGATGGAATTGGGGGGGGGGGTCCCAAATTTGCACAAATGCACGTATGCAAAAATGTGCAAATTCCCCCAAAATGTGCATTTTCATGCTTTAGCCTATGGGGAAATGCACATCCTTCGCCAGGGTGTCTTTATTTTTTGCATATTTTTTGATGACGAAATTTGTGCAAAATCATGCAAGTTAGAAAAACAGTCCACAAGTTGGCAAATATTTTTTTCGTCATGCAGAAAAAATCGCAAATAGTTGCGTAAGAGGTTTCATAAGAATTTACACAATTTACATTAGTGCATAACATTTAGCATATTGTCCCCCATTCCATTCAACTTTTCCTCAGAAGAAACTAGCGTATTTGAGGGGGTCATTCCACAGCAGATTCCACAGGTCAGAATCTTAGAAATTCAAGCTCATTTTAGTCCATCTCAAATTTCTCCAGCATCCCTATTTCCTACTCACTAGACACATTAGTGGTTTGCTGTATCATTTCAACATTGTTCATTCACAGAGTAGGTACAGCACATAGTCAAACTATGGAATTTGCTAGCACAAAATTTAGTGATTGCCTCCAATTTGGATGGCTTTAAAAGAGGGTTAGACAAATACCTGGAAGAAAAGGCTATCAATGGCTACTGGTCTTGATGGCTCCATGCTACCTTCAGTATCAGAAGCAGTAAGCCTGTGTACACCATTTGCTGGGGAACGTGGGCAGAAGGTTGCTGTTGCACTCATGTTCTGCCTCTGGGTTTCCCCTGGGCAGCTGGTTGGCCACTATGTGAACAGAATGCTGGACTAGATGGAGCCTTGGTCTGATCCAGCATGGCTCTTATGTTCTTAGCTAAAGACAATGTTTTCTATCATCTGCTTCTGCCACTTCTAGGTCAACCAATTACGTTCCCGCCTGCCCATAACTTTGCATAATGGGAAGCTCTCCCTCTTCCATCGTGGAGGCCAACTGGTCATTGAAACACAGTTCGGTCTGAAGGTTTACTATGATTGGAACTATTACCTAGTGGTGAAGGTCACTCTAGCCTTTCGGAACCAAATCTGTGGCCTATGTGGCAACTACAATGGGGACCCCAATGATGACTTCATTACATCCTCAGGAAATTTGGCCACCAATGCCATGGAGTTCGGCAAGAGTTGGAAGGTGGAAGATGGAGACAGTGCCTGTAGTCATGGCTGCCATGGCAAATGCTGGCGCTGTGCTCCAGAGCTGGTGGCCAGATACAGCACAGAGACCTTTTGCGGCCTGATTACTAAACACAGAGGTGGCCCTTTCCGGCACTGCCATTCCTTGATCGATCCCAAGCCCTATTTGAATGACTGCATGACTGATTTATGCACCTTCCAAGGCTATAAGCAGATCTTATGCAGAGCATTAAAGACCTATGCTGATGCCTGCCAAAGAGAAGGAGTGGTGATAACTGCCTGGAGGAAACATGCCGGCTGCCGTGAGTACAGCTGAGAATTGTTGGAGATAGGGCTCCAGCCAGTAATGCAACTGCAAACAGGTGGAAGAGGGTGATTTTTTTAATCATAGGGAATGTGATTTGTTTGTTTCTTTGTTTGTTACATTTCTATACTGCCCAATAGCCAAAGTTCTCTGGACGGTTCACAGAAATAAACAATGTGCTGTGTAGGCATATAGGCAGATGGATGCTGCAGGGAGATGGATACAGATACACTGAGATGTTAGAATGAAAAAAAAGTTTCAGCTGTTTGAAGAGATAAGTGGATGCCTTGATGGGGAAAAGATCAGAAACTAAAGAAGGAGATTATATTAACACTGGATAGTGGTGCATGCAAGTAGATAGAGATGTCTGTTGCTGGGAAACCCAGCCATTCGAAGCCTTGCCGGATTTCCACAGAACCCTTGGTTCAGCTTACATTTGTGACCTGAGCTACAGGTTTCTCCTGAAATCTGGGAACTTTGGGGTGTGTCTTTTTTAATTTGCATAAATAGGAATTTGTGCAAATGGTAGCTGGAATTTGTGCGAATTCCTATTTACACAAATTTAAGAAACAACATGAAATCTGTGACCTGGACCAACTTGATGTAGTTTGAGTTGGGCCAGCTCATGTGGAAATGGGGGGCCAAATAGATGAAAGCTCAGCGAGCTCCATCCCCCAGAAAAATTCCACCAACATTATTATTATTTATTATTATTATTGAAATGGAAGACATGGATAGATCAGCCAATCCTTGGGCTAGCTGGAATGTTTATCTCAGGATCCATATCTGTAAAGCATACCAAGAGGCCAACTTCTGGGTATCTTTATTGCTTGGTTGCTTTTGATCCATCAGATGAGGGCATAGGACTCTACTGTAGGAAGACAGGAAACTGTCTTACACCAGGTAGAATTATTGGTCCATCTAGTTCAGCTACTCTGACTGATAGCAGATATCCAGAATGTCAGGCAGAGACAGATCTTCCCTTTTAGTTGCTACCTGATCCTTTTCAAACTGGAGATGCCAAGGATTGAAACATGGGCCTTCTGCATGCAAAGCACTGAGCCACAGTCCCCCACATAGTTTGAGGGAATGTGAATCTGAGAGGTGAGGGCAAAGTCAAGGGATTGCAGCAGAATATGAGATTCTAACAAGGTCACCTAACTCTTAGCACAGACTGGCCTGGACAAATCCTACTGACTTTTGAACAGATCCAACATCCAAACAATATTTATAACAGGGGGTGCTGTAGACAGCTGATCCTGAAGACTTACATTGTTCCCTTGTCTGTAAAGTGAACTCCTTCAAGTACGTTCCAACAGCTGCAGAATCAATGATGAAAAGTAAACCAGCTTTTCTTAAAGACAAGGTGTATCACGCTTCATAAGCCTAGTGGGGGGGAAATACATATTGAAAGAAAAAAGGTCTGCACTACATGTCTACAGCCAATCCTATGCAAATTTATTTACTAAGAATTTAGAAGTCAGTCCCATTGATTTCAATGACACTGAATGCCAAGTGCACATGGGATTGTAGCTGCCAACCACATTAAATGCAAATACTTCCTGTCAAGGAGCTCTGGGAAATATAGTTCTGTTAGCCAAAGATGTCTAGCAAAGAATCCCTCATCAAACTACAATTCCCAAGATGCCTTGAGGGCAGCCATACAACCATTAAACTACATTTAGATGTGTTTAAATTTGCAGTGTAGATACATCCTTGAAACCACAGGTATGTGCGTATGTATGTATCCATTAGGGATGGGTTTGGGAATTCAGCAAATAAAAGTTTGCATGGATATTAATATGCATGTTTGTACACATTTCTCCTAATAGATGCATGTTCTATTCACTTTTCCTAGTGTGCACACTTTTTGCAAGCACTTTTTCCCCTAAAATAATGCCTCTTGTGCATACTTTTACCTATTAAACAAATTTTTGTGTGCACTTTACCTTAATATATGGATTCTTGTGCACATTTTCAAAGTGGCATGAGAATTTAATTTCAGTTTGCAAATCATTTGAAAATTCCATGTTCGCAAGCCCAAATGCGAACAGGGGCGCATGTCCTCCAAAAATGTTAACAAATTCCCAAACTTGCATTCATGTTTCCAAGATGTACACTTTAAAAAATGTACAACTTTTGAAATGCACAACTTTTTAAAAAAAATGGACAACTTTTGAAATGCACAACTTTTTAAAAAATTGACAACTTTTGAAATGCACAACTTTTTAAAAAATGTACAACTTTAGAAATGCACAACTTTTTTAAAAAATGTACAACTTTAGAAATTCACAACTTTTTAAAAAATGTACAACTTTTGAAATGCACAACTTTTTAAAAAATGTACAACTTTTGAAATGCACAACTTTTTAAAAAAATGTACAACTTTTGAAATGCATACTTTAAATTGGACAACTTTTCCCATTCGAATGTACAGGTTGTAAATAAGAACAGGAGTGAGCCAAATTGGCGTTGAAGTAAAGTTCAGAGAATTTCAGTGAGCTCAGGCATCCCTGGTTCTCCCAACCCTACACATTTTTTGAGTTGCAAACTGCATCTCAAAATTCTGAAATATGTGAATTTGGGTGTAGGGATGGACGAAAGTCACTTACCTGATCCCGAAGCTTGCTTCGCAGTGGGGGGAGGTGCTCTGTCCCTCCCCCCAAAATTCTGGCCAGGGGGGAGGCACCCCGTCCCTCCCCACTGAAATTCTGGCTGGGGGGGAGGCGCCCCATCCCTCCCCGCCGAAATTCTGGCGGGGGGGAGGGGCCCCATCCCTCTGGCCGTGAAACGTCGTCTCCTGCCAGGACGCAAATGGCGGCGGCCATAGCTGCCACCGTTTGCATCCCTGCAGTCAGCCTTGATAGGCTACGTAAATGTTTACGTAGCCTATCATGGCTGACTTTTACCCAAAAAAAGCGCGTATGCAAATGGCGGCACCCATGGGCACCACCATTTGCATTCCTTATGTTGGCATGTGTAGTCTACGTAAACATTTACGTGGACTATGGCGAAAATAAGGGGAACACTATTTGCGTTGCCCTTATTTTCGCTGTAGTCTACGTAAATGTTTATGTAGACTACACATGCCAAAATAAGGAACGCAAATGGCAGCGCCATACGCGCGGGGTTTGTTTGTTTTTTCACTCAGCTGTGATAGGCTACGTAAACAGTTATGTAGCCTATCACAGTGTTTTTTAAAAATCTAGCCATGATAGGCTACATAAATCTTTACGTAGCCTATCACGTTTGCTTGTTGTTGTTGTTGTTGTTTTTACTTGGAAATGGCGGTGGCGGCAGCCAGTCGGAAGACCGGTCGCCGCCGCCAAACTGCCACCAAACCACCGCCGGAGCCGCCGCCAGGGACATTCGACCAAGGTAAGTCCCGTCCTGGGGGGGGGGGGCAGACCGTTTCTCCACCAATTTCGCGGGGCCGAATGCGCTGGCATTTGGCCTCCCCGAGATTCATGGAGAAATTCTCTGACATCACTATTTGGGTGTGGGAATGCATTCTGGTCTTTGTATATGTTTTGGAGATGCCAACAGGGGAAACTGTGTATTAAAATTTGGACCAGATAAATTCCTCCTCCATTCTTCCTGCTAGCATCCATGCATACATGTGCTCAACCCAGCACTATATGCCTTGAACTCTACATGGTGGTAGAAACCGATATTAAGCATGCATTACCTGTTCAAGCTTTTCGATGCAAATGTTTCTGTATTCTGCATGAACTGCCTTAGGGACGTTTTTGTTCCTTTGTTTAATTTTCTTTAAAAGGCAGCATATAAATGCTGAAAATTAATAGAATAATTTGGCCTGCAGCCTCTAAGTGTTATATGAGCTTTTGCTCTAAAACAAAGATGAAGCTTTGTGCAAGCACATTGACGCCTGCTGCTTTGCTTCCCTATTTACAGCCTTGACTTGCCCAGACTACAGCCAGTACATGTCCTGTGGGTCTGCATGTCCTGCCACCTGCACCAACCCTGATGCTCCAACCAAGTGCCACCTGCCCTGCATGGAGACCTGCCAGTGCAAGCAAGGCTATGTGCTGGATGCTGGCAGGTGCATTCCCAAAGGTCGATGTGGCTGTGTCTACCATGGTCAACTCTATGCACCAAACGAGCAGTTCTGGGGTGACAACCAGTGTCATCAGCACTGCTTGTGCAGGGCACAAGACAGGAAAGTGGTCTGCCATACTTCCCGTTGCAGGGAGGTGGAAGGGTGCCACGTGGTCAATGGCATGAGGAAATGCTACCCCACCATCTATGGGACCTGCATTGCCCTGGGCCAGTTACATTACATCACCTTTGATGGGTTGCGCTTTGACTTCTATGGGACCTGTGTTTATCGCCTGGCTCAACTCTGTCACAGGACAGCAAACCTGACACAGTTCCAAGTCCTCGTTCAGCATGAAAGGCAAGGACTCAAGGTGCCTTCTGCTGCCAAAGCCACTGAGATCAAGGTCTATGGGATGACGGTCACAGTCAGCCGTAGCCAAGTCTTGGTGAGTACACCATAACAGCTTCTGCCCTTCTTCTTCTATACCTCTTCTCTTGGGTTGTCCCATCGACCCTTATATCTAGAGGACTGGTTATTCAGTAAAGACATAACAAGCAACTGAAATAGTACCACTGATGAATAATGATTTATTGATTGGAGTTCTTTATGTTCTTCTGTCAATATCAAGGATGGGCAACTTGTGGCCCTCCAGATGTTTTGGCCTACATCCCTCATGATCCTTCACCATTAGCTATGCTAGCTAGGACTGATGGGAAGTGTAGGCCAAAACAAGTTGCTCACCCTAGTCTACGTGATAGCTTTGTCAAGGGAATGATCAAACATTTACAGAAACGGAGCTTGCAAATGCCAGTGCCCCTGTTCAAATGAGAAAGAGCAGAATTAAGGTGGGCATAGCCCACCAGGAGTTGGAACCTGCCTCATTCTGCTCACTTGAGCCCCGGCCTTCCTTTGCCTGCCACAACTTCCTCTTCCCTCAAGGACCAAAACATTCCCATGAACATCAACCCCCATGTCCCCCAGTAGAAAAAGGCACTGCCTGCAGTATTACATGGCTAATGTAATATTCACTTTACAAGATGTTGCAGCGAAAGAAAGAGGCCCATTTGAACAAACTCCCACCTTTGGCTAATACCCTGCCTCTGGTCATAAGAACTTAAGAATATATAAAGAGCCCTGCTGGATCAGACCAAGGGTCCATCTAGTCCAGCATTCTGTTCACACAGAGACCAAACAGCTGTAGACCAGGAACCCACAAGTGGGACATGAGTGCAACAACACTCCCCTGCCCATGTTCCCCAGCAACAGGTGTACATAGGCTACCTGCCTCTACTACTGGAGACAGCACATAGCCATCGGGACTTGTAGCCATTGATAGCCTTCTCCTCGAGGAATTTGTCCCCCCTCCCTCTTTTAAAGCCATCCAAATTGGTGGCCCTCACTACATCCTGTGGTAGTGAATTCCATAATTTAACTATGCCCCCTAAGTCACATTCTTTTTTCTTGGGGACGAGGATGGGGTAATGTAGTGGCAGAGGGAATAATCTGGAAATGATGGAAATGAGTGTTTGAAAATGAAATGTTTGAAAACACCCAATTAGAGTGACCAATTAAATGTGTCATCAGAAAAGTGGTCACCGATTTGTACAGAATGGACACATACTCATTCATATGTATGGATGCAAATTTAGAAATAATGAGTATAAAAGAAAATATAACGCATCTCACCACAGAGTGGAAGACTGTGACTGGGTGATCTCTGTCCCTGCCTGTTCAGTCTGCTGTCCAAGTGTTAAGTGTTGATGGAAAACATCCAGGCCCTTGCTGCTCTCCTTTTCTATATTGTATTTTATTGTATAGTTATTTATTTATTTATTCATTCATTTCATTTCATTGCTATACCGCCCAACAGCTAAAGCTCTTTTTTAGAGTTCTTAACCTTTAAACCAGACTTTGACCAAACAGCCCTTCAAACAGAGGGTGCCTTCAAATGGAGGAATGTTCTCTCTACAGTAGGACACATGACCACCCTAGGCTCAGTCCTTTTTTGGAGTGAGCCAAGCAAGCAGCTTTTCACTCATTCAATTCTACCTTCTTCATTATCTGGGGCAACCAAGGTCTGTGTTCCCTTCCAACTGCATTCCCCCCAAAAGGTACATTTCATGCCAGATTTCTAGATTATTTCTCTCTCCACCCCCTTGCTTTCCAGCTGAATGGTTTGCAAATCAACCTGCCCTACAGCATTGAATATGACAAAGTCGCCCTCTACCGCCAGGGCTGGGATATTGTCCTCACGACTGATTTTGGTTTAACTGTCACCTTTGATGGGAAGAATAATATCCGTCTCACTGTGCCAGGGACCTACAGGGGTTACTTGTGTGGCTTGTGCGGCAATTACAACGGGCGGCCAGATGATGACATGCTGCAGCAAAATGGAGTGCTAACCACTAGTCCGGGAGACTTTGGCAGGAGCTGGAAGGTCCGTGATATTCCAGGCTGTGTTGAGAAGGAGAAGCAGGCCTGCAGAGACATTGCGAATGTGGAGCGCACCCAGAGGACAGGCAGGGAATGTGGCATCCTCTTAGACAAGCGTGGCCCCTTCAAGATGTGCCACCACACAGTGCCACCTCAGTCGTACTTCAAAGACTGCGTCTTTGACTATTGCTCCAACAAAGGCAACAAGAATGTCATCTGCCACATTCTCTCCTCCTATGCTGCTGCTTGCCAGGCAGCTGGCATTCATGTTTATGAGTGGCGATCGACCAACTTGTGCAGTAAGTGCCTCGACAAGATGTTGTACATGAAAGTAGGGATGGCAGAGAATTCCGCCACGGACTCCAGTGGGGCTGGATTCTAAAGAATCTAAAGAATCCGGCCCCCTGGTTTCTGTGGTGGAACGGAGCAATCCCCCATGCCACCCCACGAAGTCCCCACAGACTAGATCCTACCTGCCTCCAGCGGTCCAGATCCAGTCGCTGCTGGCCACTGCTCCGCTGTGCGGCCGCAAATGGTAGGGGATGCCATTTGCATCCCCGCTGTAGCCGTGATAGACGTAAATATTTGCGACTATATTTACGTAGCCTATCACGACAGCAGCAACGCAAATGGCGTCCCCTACACAGGACGCCATTTGTGTCCACAGCAGCCCGGCTGTGGATCGGCCCTGCCGGCACCTCCACAGACACGCCGCGGAGCGGAGCCAGCCGGGGAGGATTCCAGGGGGGAGGACCGGATCGCCTCCCCCCCCCGCGGACCCCAGTGGAGCAAGGTAAGTGGGGTTTCATACATCCCTACATGAAAGCAAACCCATCACTCTTTACTTTGCTGATGGAGTAAGAGAGGATTTAGGGCAGAGGTCCAGAAACTCAGGCCCAGAGGACAAACCTGGCCATCCAGGAGTCCCAATTCAGCCCTCCAGGGTTCTGAAGAAGGCCATGCCCCTTCCCTTGGCTCCACCCCCTTTTCTCCAACCACTGATAATTTGGTGGTTAAGAACATAAGAACATAAGTGGTGAACATTCTGGGTGAACAGAATGCTGGACTAGATGGACCCTTGGTCTGATCCAGCATGGTTCTTCTTAGGTTATTATGGAATGCAGGCACTGAGAGCTTCTCCAAAATGGAATTGGGCCCTTGGGCTGAAAGAGGTTCTGTACCCCTGATTTGGGCTGAAGAGGTTAAGATCATTGGGTTTAGAGAACAATGTAGGGATATAAGATGGAATATGCTTTAGCTATGTCACTGATGTCTCCCTGTGTTTCTTCAGGGCCTGATTGCCCAGCAAACAGCCACTATAAAGTCTGCGCCAGTGACTGCCCTATGACATGTCGCAGCCTCTTCAACCCGGTGGTCTGCACTACTAAGTGCCGTGAGGGCTGCGAATGCAATGAAGGCTTTGTTTTGAGCGGCGACCAATGTGTTCCCATCTCCCAGTGTGGCTGCGTCCATCAAGGCTTCTACTACAAGGCTGGTGAGTCTTTCTATCTCAACGGATTCTGCAAGGAGCGATGTGTTTGCCAAGTAGGTGGTATCATGGAGTGCCATCGTTCCTCCTGCGGTCCTCATGAGGAGTGTCGTGTAATGGATGGTGTCCAGATGTGCCATGGGGTTGCCCCCAGGAAGAGTGGGACATGCCATGTGTCTGGTGACCCACACTACATCACCTTTGATGGCACCAAATTTGACCTCCAGAGCAACTGCACCTACACCCTGGCTAGAAGCTGCACACGCAAGAGCTCTGTTCCTTCCTTCTCAGTCAACGTAGAGAATGAGAGGCGGTCCAGGGGCAAGGTCTCTGTAACAAAGGTTGTGTCTGTCACGGCCTATCAACACACCATCTCCATCTTGCGGGAAAAGAGAGGCTTCATCTTGGTAAGGATCTGTGAACTGGAGAGTGGTGGACATGAGAAACATGGTTCTTTGCTGGAAGGACATGCATCGTTGAATGAACAGGGTATATGGTAGGGATGTTGGAGGAATCTGTCCAGGGAGTGGAACTCACCGAGTTTTCATCAGCTCAGCCCCCTGGACTTCTGCTCATTTCCCTGTGAGCTGGACTGACTTGATCTTCATTTAGTCAGACCAGTTCACAGATATTCGGTGTGTGGTTTTTTAAAAAAATAAATTGCATAAACAGAAATGCGTGCAAATTTCAGCCACAATATGCATAATCTGTGCAAATTGCAGGCAAAATGGTGTAAGTCATGGCCAAAATTTGTATAAATTACACAAATTGTGGCTGCAATGTGTGCACATTTCTATTTACGTAAATGAAAACACACACACACAGAAAAAATTCCCAGATTTCGGGGGGAAACCCATAGCTCAGTCCACAAATGTGAGCTGAGTCAGGTGGCCAGTGAGAGTATGTTGAGCCTCCAAAGGGCTGGATTTCACAATGACTGACATCCCTAATATATGGTGGGTGGATGTAAAGGCAACATAGCTGTGGATATTGATATGGTCAGATGAGCACTGATCTGTGGCTGGAGAGTGACAAGGAGTATATAACAGACATATAAACAGAGCCAGCTTTAGATTTGAGGGCACTTTCCACAAAATGCGCTCTGGTGGGCTCCCACCTACATCGGTGGCCCCCAGCGGGCTTCCCTGATGGTGGCACCAAGTAACAGCAGAGGTACAATCAGCACTGGACAGCTTGGAGGTGCCATTTTAATTTCCCACGATGCATAAGTGCCACACTATGCTGGGACTCTTGCAAGATGTTTAAAATGGTGGTTCCAAGATGCCCAGCACAAGGGGTCTAGGTCAGGTGTCAGTCAGTGATGGGCCCTGTTAGGATGCTGGGATGATGGCAACTGCCCGAGGATGCCATGTGCTGATGCTTGGTTTGCACATAAAACGGGGCTGAGCAACTTGTGACCCTCCTCCACATCTCCCCCTCCATTAGCCCTAGCCAGCATAGCCACTGGTGAGGGACGATGGGGGTTTCAATCCAAAACCATCTGGAGGGCCATATGTTCCCCATCCCTGATATAAAAGGAACAAAGGTGGATAACATCTTTGCATTGCTGCTAGGTTTCATTTTGGGTTCAACTTGTATTTTATACTGTAGTTTGAACTTTTAAACCTTGACATTGCATCTTATGTTGCATTGTATGGTTTTAATTGTTGTGAACCCCCCAGAGAGCTTCAGCTATTGGGTGGTATAGAAATGTGATAAATAAATGAATGCCCAGTTGGCAAAGGCAAGAAATGAGACTATAAAAGAGGTTGGTTTGGACGAATCCGAGGAGCGTCTGACATCTTGACCTGCCTGCCTTTTTTATTCCCACTAACTCTCCCCTGCCAATGCCACAGGTCAATGGCGCGGCCACCTACTTACCTTTCCGCTTGGAGACTGATGGCATGTGGGTGTACTACCACGGAGACAACATCGTGCTCAGGACAGACTTCGGCTTGTTTCTCACCTTTGACCAGCTCTACCACCTGATGGTCAAAGTGCCCGACACATACCACGGCCAGATGTGTGGCCTGTGTGGCAATTATAATGGCAGACCCCATGATGACCTCTTGCTGCCCACCAGCCATTCACCCACGACCATACGGGCCTTTGCAGCTGCTTGGAAAGTGGATGGCCCCACAGCCGTCTGCGCTGAGGATTGTGCTGCTTCCGTGTGCGGTGCCTGCCAACAGAGTCGGAAGGCCAGCTATGTCCACAACAGCCAATGTGGCATCCTGCAGGCGCCGTATGGCCCTTTCAGTGCATGCTATTCCACTATCAACCCTACAGACTTCTACAACAACTGTGTGCATGATCTCTGCAAGGCGAGAGGGAATCCTGTTATTCTCTGCAGAGCTATTCGTGGCTATGTCACTGTTTGTCAGGCCGCTGGCATTAAAATACAGCCTTGGAGGACAGCAAAATTCTGCCGTAAGCACTCCGACAGAACCAATCTTCCAGGGAGAGGCTATCCATCACCTAAGGTCGCAGGCATGCCAGCTACACAACCTCAAAGATACACTTGGGCAATGTCCAGAGGTCCGGGGGGGGGGGGGATTTTCTGGTGAGCCACCAGAACAGCAATGACGAGCATCTCTCTGGGCACTGAAGTAAACTCAGGCTCTAGACTGACACTGCTCGTCCAAGCTGCCCATCAGGCCCTAGACAGAGAGGCCTATATAAAGGGCTTCCTGTTGGGCTGGGGAGTTTTGCAGAGCAACAACAGTCTTCCTGGCTGTGATGCATTTTGGTGTGTTCTTCAGTACTGAACCCAGCCTTTGTTTCTTGGTTCAGACCCTTAGCTTGATCCTCAGCTCTGACCTTTGCCTTTGTTCCTTGAATCTGATGCCCTTGTGTAACTGTTGGTTCCTGGCTCCCCTTTGACTACTGCTTATGGCTCATCCTTGGCCACGGGAGGAGGAGAGGGTAGGGGGAGGAGGCAGACCTTTCATGGATCAATCAACCCAGTCAGAACACATGGAAAGGGATTACAAGGCTCAGAAACATCAAGATTCAGCATAGTGAAGAGATGTGAAGCTAATATATCCCATCCACATTTTCAGTACCAGTCTCACTACCATGGTCTACCTCATTCCCTTAGTAATATTAATGCTGAGCTAGATGGACCGGTGGTCTGGCAGTGTATACAGCAGCTTCCTAGGTAGTCCTCCTCCCCATCATATAGTAAGCAACCTCTTCTTCCGCAATCTTCCTTGCAGCTATGAAATGCCCAGTCAACAGTCACTACGAACTCTGCACCAGAGCTTGTCCTAGCAGATGCAAAGAGGCAACCAGCATCACCAAGTGCCCCAACAACTGTGCCGAAGGCTGCCAGTGCAGAAAGGGCTTCTTCATGGCTGGGTACCACTGTGCGCCTATCAGCCAATGCCGGTGCTTCCACAAGGGCACGTGGTTTAAGGCAAGTGGTAGAAGGTTAGAGAGTGGTGAATAGGGCACACTAAAGCAGGTGTGGGAAACTGTATATGGGTGTGTGGGTGTGATGACTCCCCAACAAGCCGTTCACAGGCTGGATGATGTTAGCAGGCAAGGTCACACTCCATGAGCTCAGCGGCAGGGCCACAACCCTTCACATCATCCCGTCCCTGGCTGAAGGTGCACTAAGGAAACTCCGTGCTGTCTCCAATCAGGTATCTCCTTAGCCTGCAGCTAGGGATGTACGGACTGTGTAAAATCCACTCCGTCTGTCTTTTGCGGATTGTCAGGTGCCTTTCGTTCCATCATCTGCCCACAGACAGATGAGAATTTTTTTTCGTCGTGCAGAAAAATACAGAAATATTTACATAAGTATTTAAGTAATTTACCCCAGTATGTAACATTTAGTGTATTGTCCCCTATTCCATTCTACGTTTCCTCAGTGAAACTTACATATTTTTCTATGGATATATATGCATAAATTTTGGGAAAGTAAAAAAGTCATCTGAAAGTCCACGGACTCTGCTGGGCCTGAGGGGGTCACTCCACAGCGGATTCCATAGGTTGGATTCTTAGAAATCCGAGCTCATTTTAATCCATCTCGAATTTCTCCAGCATCCCTACCTGCAACTCACTCATCCAATTAGTAATGAGCACTGTGTACTGATCACATACTTTGGCAGGGATTCCACTCCCTGCTAGCCTTTGAGACGGGGCTTCCAGGAGCCAGAGGGGCAATGATAAACCAACAACAACTAAAAAGGAATCTTGATGTGACCATTATCTATTATTATTATTATTATTATTATTATTATTATTATTATTATTATTATTATTATTTCATTTCTAAACCGCCCAATAGTCAAAGCTCTCTTGGTGGTGCACAGCATTTCACACACAGAAAAAAATACAAAATACAATGTTAAGATATTGCACAACGTTACAACATTATAATAAAACATTGTCTTAAAATTGTTGCACATTCAAAATTTTAAAACAATATAAATAGCTAAAAAAATGCAGTAAACAATTTCAATAACAGACCTGTGCAAGACAGCTGATATAAGTGCCCTGCCTTATGCAATTAAATGTCTAGGAGTAAAGGGCAGCAGGAATACCGTGGGCATCCAGCTGACAGATTGTTGGCTTGGCCCCCCAGACTCCAGTCTGCAAATCCCCATGCTTGCCCAACTCAGCACGCGCCGCCGACTCGGGCAAGCATGGGGATCCCTGATCCCTCACCAAGCCACAAAATGGAGGATCGGCCTTTTCTGTTAAGGCCGATTTAACGCAAATGCTGACTATAAAGCAACCATGTATGCAAGATTACAGGCATAAATGGCCTTTTACACCTGTAATCTTGCATAAATGGCCCCTTTACAGTCACCATCAGTGTAAAATCAACCCTCATGAAAAAGGCCAATCTTCCATTTTTACTCAAAATGGTGGCTTGCCGAGGGATCGGGTGGCCACAGTGAGCAGCGGCGGGCAGATGGGGGGGGTCTGGCAAGCAGCACACAACCCAGACTGTGGTAAGTTGGGCCATCCCTAAAGGATAGCATTAACCTGGCAGCAAAGAAGATGTCAGTGCTGGTGCCAGGCACACCTCAGTGGAGAATTTGTTTCATAGTCGGGGGCCCATATGTGCCATGTGGTCGCATCAAGATTCTTTTTGCATGTTGTTCTAATTCTAAGCAGTCCCCAGGAGCACATGCATGCACCGGTATAGTGTAACACAAAATGATTTTTCATGCGGTCATGCAGAAGATCACACAAAGATCGTTCTCTTTATTTTTTGTAGAGCTGAGACTAGGTATTTCCCAGAATTTCCTGAAAAAGAAGGCCACTCTACATAATTTTCTCCAAATATTCTTCACCATGATTATAGCAGCCACCATTTTTCTGTGGCGGCCACTGCCCCAGCCTCCCTCCCTCCCCCCGCCACACACACACACACAAATAGACATGGTGTGCCAGAAGTATGCTAGATTTGGGACATTGTGGAGGAAGAAAAATGGTGGCCAGGCTTAACTGCTAATACTTTGTAGCAGTAGGAAAAAAAACCCTTAGGAAAGAAGAACTTAACAGTGCCGCTGGCAAAGGTAATGAAGACGCCCTTTAGACAAATGTTTAAAATGTAAACATTTTACATTTAAAATAAATGTTTTATTTATTTTTCCTTTTTTTTTGCAATGCACCCACGCTCACAGGTAATATAGAGTAGGAGGGGGAGATGCAAATGAACCAAAAGCTGCAGCCAACTGAACACGATCCAATTCAGGAAATTATTTTTGACATTCTCTCAGAGAAGCAGGAATTGAGGGGATGTGGGACACAGCAGCTTGCACCATGTTGGCATAATAAAGGAACAGAATGGGGGAAATCCACTCATCTCTAGCTTTTGTCCTCATGTATTTCTCAGTTTCAGTGATGCTTATATGCATATTGAATCCTTCAGAAGAGTTGGAATCTTTAGGATGGGGGCTAGTATTTCCAAAATATCAGTTATTTTATTCCCCAAACTGTAAGTTCTCATGGCATGGATCTCATGGCATGGATTTAATATTGGAGGGGGGGGGAGGGGGAGAGAGAGAGAGAGAGAGAGAGAGAGAGAGAGAGAGAATGGTCATTTTATTTATTTAATTTATTTATTAAATTTCTTAATCGCCCAACTGGCCAGTCATCTGGCCACTCTGGGCAATGTATATCAATACAAACAGTTTTAAAACAATAAAATTTTACATTAAAACATCATATTTCTAAAAAAAATACCATAACCCACCCCGAATGCCTGCCTGAATAACCAAGTTTTCAGTGCCTGGCGGAAGCTCATTAAAGACGGGGCACAGCGGTCGGCGGAGTTCCCTAGGGAGGGAGTTCCACAGAGTGGGGGCCACCACAGAGAAGGCCCTCTCCCTCGTCTTCACCAGCCTAGCTATCCTGGCTGATGGAACACAGAGAAGGCCATCTGAGGCTGATCTTGTTGAGCGGCCTGTCTGATGTTGCTGGAGGCACTCCTTGAGATAGACTGGGCCGGAACCATATAGGGTTTTAAAGGTCAAACCCAACACCTTGAATTTGGCCCGGAAAACAACTAGTAACCAGTGCAACTCCTTCAGCACCAAAGTGGTGATCATTAATTGGGAAAATTCTGACATTCTCATTGCTTCAAAGGGAAGTAGCAGGATAACAGGGATAAATAAGGAAGAATGGGAAGAAGGAAGTGGAGACAGAAATTAGAGTGGTCCCAGAAGGATGAGGACAAAGGAGACATGGGCCAAAATGTAGGAAAATTGAGGTTCATCTGAGGTGCCCAAATCCCTTGGGGAGGGAGTGGGGGCTGGTGACTCTGATTTCGATGGGGCTCCGATTCCATTCTGGATTTCAGTCAGAACCAGTCAGAACTCTAAAGAAGCTGTCCAAGATTCTGAACCCATTTGGGGGTTCAGAACCTTGGATAGCTCCTTTCGAGTTCTGGCTGGTTCTGACTGAAACCCAGAATGGATTCACAGTCCCGCTGACATCAGAACCACCAGCTTCCACCAGGCAGCCCCCTGGGCAGGCTGAAGGATAGAAGACAATGACTGGTGATAATCTATCCAGGTGTGAAACTTTCAAATCTGTATTTTAAATCTCTGCATTGCTGTTAGTTTTATTCTGGTTGTACTGTTATATTGTGGGTTTAAGCTTTCATATTTTATATTCTTTTATGCTGCACTCTGTGGTTTTAATCTCCCAGAGAGCTTCGGCTATTGGTCAGTATAGAAAATTAATAAATAAATATATAAATATATAAATATTTCACAAATTTGCCATTCAGCCACAATAGTTGTGATGACCACTTAAGGAAGACAAGATGTAAAGTCACCCTACCTTGTAGGGTGGCAGTAGTGGCAACAAAGC
This sequence comes from Heloderma suspectum, assembly GCF_057233095.1. Lineage (NCBI taxonomy): Eukaryota > Metazoa > Chordata > Lepidosauria > Squamata > Helodermatidae > Heloderma > Heloderma suspectum. The sequence goes on from NC_139467.1 coordinate 20,597,810, forward strand.
TCAAGTGTTCCAACTTCTCCCCACGCCACCATCCCTAATGCTGTCGTGTGTGTTTTTTTGTTTTGTTTCATGGCTGTCGTTTTTCTACTGGCAGGTTGGAACAAGGGTGATCACAGCCAATTGCAGGGAGCAATGCATGTGCCGACAACAGGGCCGGGTGGTGTGTACGCCACTCCCATGTGCAGCTGGAGAATCCTGTGTCTTGAGTAACGCCAAGTGGACTTGTATTCGGCAGGAGGGCCATTGCACCATTGCTCACGGGCATATCTTCACCACTTTCGATGGGGTCTCTGGAAAGGTTCCCCCTGATGGGTCCTATGAAATCTCTGCACTCGTCAATGCCAAGTCTAAATCCTGGTTCCGGGTGGTGGTACAATTGCAAAAGTGTCCTCAGTGTCCTACGCCCATTGTGGTGTCTGTCACTGTCTACTTCCACAAGCTTATTGTGCTGGTGAAGCAGGACAGCTCAGTCTCGGTAAGAAGCAGAGAGTGGCAACTGGAAGAACTCATGATCCATCCACTCCTTTTATATCCCTGTCTATGTTTGTATAGTGTGTAGGGATGTATTGATTGTGTGAAATCTGCTCCTTCTGTGTTTCACGGATTGTCAGGCTCCTTTTGCTCTGTTGTCCGTTCACAGACAGATTCAATTTCTTTGCATTATGCACAAAAATATGCAAATAATTCCATAAGAGGGTTCTCAACAATTTACATAATTAACCTTAGTATGTAACTTTTAGTGTATTGTCCCACGTTCTACTCAACCTTTCCCCATGTTTATCTACCAGTCTCAGCAGAAACTTGCCTACTTTCCTATGAATAAATATGCATGCATTACGGGAAAGTAAAAAAAAAAAGATCCAAAAGTCCATGGACTCTGTGTGGCCTGAGGGGGTCACTCTGCAGTGGATTCCACAGGTTGAATTCTTAGAAATCCAAGCTCGTTTTAGTCCATCTTGAATTTCTCCAGCATCCCTAATAGTGTGTAATTATGGGAGAAATTCATTTGGTTCACATTTTCATACAAGCCAGCCTAATTCACACTTCCCAAACCAATACTCAAACACAGAAGAGACAGAGTCCCTGCCCCAGATAACTTACTATCTAAATCAGATTGACAATTCAGGGATGGAGCAGAGAGAGGGCAGGTGTTAACAGAATACTATAGGGGGATAATCATGTGGCAACAGAGATTCAGGTTAGATGAGACTAGTGAGATTCAGGAAAGCATTCCAAGGAGCTGAGTTTTGAAGTAGGACCTGGAAGAGAGGGGAAGGATTTAACAAAGAGAGGGTGTAGAATGACAGGAGGCACAGAGATCAGAAGAAGAGCCAAAGTTGCTAAGAATTGTCACTGACTCTCACCAAAAAGCAACATTCAAAGTAAATTTGGGGACAGTATTTCTCAGGCAAAACATTTTTAGGAATTTTGAAGACTATTAAGAGAATATTAATAAGTCTAGCAACATTTTTCAAGGTGTGTGTGTACCTCATGGCCAGCCCAAGATAGCTTGCTCCCTCAGGCAGAGCAGAAAATCACACCCAAGTCAAGGTGCACATAGGCCAACCAAATTCTTTTGCCACCTGAGGCAAAAAAAATCCCACAAGCACCTCTGTGGCTGTCAAAATATTGTAGTAGTAGTAGTAGTAGTAGTGCACTCCTATGCATAGCTGGGGGGGGATGCTGGGAGTTGTAGGACTTTTTCTGTCTAAACATGCATAGGATTGCACCCTAAATATCTAAGAATGTGCTGCTGACTCATGGCACCAATAATCTGCTTCCTGAGGCAGCCACCTCACCCTGCCTAACAGTAGGGCCAGCCCTGGTGTGTATGCACACCTCTCTAAGTCACATACACTGAAAAACTCAAGTTGAATTAGGAGGGTCCTCTCAGAAGAAACATCTTTAGGAATTTCAAGGGAAGTGAAAGAAACGTTGATAACAAATATAGCCAACATTCAGTGTGCAGATGTGCGCCCGTACCCATCTTTAAAAATCTTGCCTAGCAAACATGCTGGCTGTGTGATGGCAGAAAAGGAAAGTGGGACATATACTCCATGACAGCATGATGCTGAGATTTAGAAGGTGTAGGGCAGAAGCTTGAAACTAATGTGGAGTATGACAGGGAGCCAATGCAGTGGCTTCAGCAGAAGTGAACATGGCCAGTGGAAGGGAACAGTAAGCATAGCAAAAGCTTTATCTCCTGTCTCCCCAGCAACCACTCACTTTCCAAACTGATTGATCGAGAGATTCAAAATAGTTTTATCCCACTCATCAGCTAAAACAGCTCCTGGAGCGGCTTACATATTATCAATAAAAGAAAACAGTCCCTGCCCACAGGCTTACAGTCTAAAAAGTTACACACACAAGAAAAAAGGAATGGGGAGGGAAATGGGGGGGGGGGAATTAAGCCTTTCAGCAGCGCTGGTGGAATGGCTCTGCTTCCCTCTCATCTCCTTCTGTACAGCCTGCAGGAATGGCTGCTGGTGGTGACAGTTGAGGGACATATTCATGGAGGAGGTCTTTCAGCAGGACTGGTAGAATGGCCCATTTGTTCAGTCGTTAAGTTGTGTCCGACTCTTCATGACCCCATGGACCATAGCATGCCAGGCCTTCCTGTCCTCCGCTCTTTCCCAGAGTGTGCTCAAGTTCATATTCATTGCATTGGTGATGCTATCTAGCCATTTCATCCTCTGCCGTCTCCTTCTCCTTTTGCATTCAATCTTTCCCAGCATAAAGGTCTTTTCCAGGGAGTTTTCTCTTCGCATTAGGCGGCCAAAATATTTGTGCTTCAGCTTCAGTATCTGTCCTTCCAATGAGCACTCAAGGTTGATTTCCTTTAGGATTGACTGATTTGACCTCCTTGCAGTCCAGGGGACTCGTAAGAGTCTTCTCCAGCACCACAGTTAGAAGGCATCAGCGCTCAGCCTTCCTCATAGTCCAGCCTCTCACAGCCATACGTTGCTACGGGGAAAAACATAGCTTTGATTATACGAACCTTTGTCAGCAAGGTGATGTCTCTGCTTCTTACTATGCTGTCTAGGTTTGCCATAGCTTTCCTCCCAAGGAGCAAGCGTCTTTTAATTTCATGGCTACAGTCACCATCTGCGGTGATCTTGGAGCCCAAGAAAATAAAATCTGTCACTGCTTCCATTTCTTCCCCTTCTATATGCCAGGAAGTGATGGGGTCAGATGCCATGATCTTCGTTTTTTTAATGTTGAGTTTCAAACCAGCTTTTGCACTCTCCTCTTTCACCCTCAACAAAAGCCTCTTTAGATCTTCTTCGCTTTATGCCATTAGAGTGGTATCATCTGCGTATCTGAGGTTGTTGATAATTCTCCCGGCAATCTTAATTCCGACCTGTGATTCATCCAACCCAGCGTTTCTCATGATGTACTCTGCATATAAGTTAAATAAGCAGGGCGACAATATACAGCCTTGTCGTACTCCTTTCCCAATTTTGAACCAATCGGTTGTTCCATGTCCGGTTCTTACTGTTGCTTCTTGTCCCTCGTACAGGTTTCTCAGGAGACAGGTAAGGTGGTCTGGTACTCCCATCTCTTTCAGAATTTGCCACAGTTTGTTGTGATCCACACAATCAAAGGCTTTAGCGTAGTCAATGAAGCAGAAATAGACGTTTTTCTGGAATTCTCTTGCTTTCTCCATGATCCAGCGAATGTTGGTGATTTCATCTCTAGTTCCTCTATCTCTTCAAAACCCAGCTTGTACTTCCGGTAGTTCTTCACATGCTGCTGAAGCCTAGCTTGTAGGATTTTGAGCATAACCTTGCTGGCATGTGAAATGAGCACAATTGTACGGTAGTTTGAATACTGTTTGGCATTGCCCTACTTTGGAATTGGGATGTAAACTGACCTTTTCCAGTCTTGTGGCCACTGTTGAGTGTTCCACATTTGTTGGCATATTGAGTGCAGCACTTTAACAGCATCATCTTTTAGGATTTTAAATAGCTCAGCTGGAATACCATCTCTGCTGGCTTTGTTGTTAGTAATGCTTCCTAAGGCCCACTTGATTTCAGTCTCTAGGATGTCCGGCTCAAGTTCAGTGACCGCACGATCATGGCTATCAGGGACATTAAGATCTTTCCTGTATAGTTCTTCTGTGTATTCTTTCCACCTCTTCTTAATCTCCTCTGCTTCTGTTAGGTCCCTGCCTTCTTTGTCCTTTATCATGCCCGTCTTTGCACAAAACGTTCCCTTGAGATCTCCAATTTTCTTGAAAAGATCTCGAGTCTTTCCCATTCTATTGTTTTCCTCGATTTCTTTGCACTGTTCATTTAAGAAGGCCTTCTTGTCTCTCCTTGCTATTCTCTGGAAATCTGCATTCAGTTGGATATATCTTCCCCTTTCTCCCTTGCTTTTCGCTTCCCTTCTTTCCTCAGCTACTTGCAAAGCCTCATCAGACAGCCACTTACTGCGATGTTGAATGGTTTGCCTTGGATTCGTACTGAGATCATTCTGTCGTTTTTGAGATTGTACCCCAGTACTGCTTTTCCCACCCTTTTGTTGACTATGAGTGCTACTCCATTTCTTCTAAGGGATTCTTGCCCACAGTAGTAGATATGATGGTCACCTGAATTAAATTCGCCCATGCTTGTCCATTTTAGTTCGCTGATTCCCAAGATGTCGATGTTCAATCTTGCAATCTCATGTTTGACCACCTCCAGCTTACCTTGATTCATTGATCTTACATTCCAGGTTCCTAAACCATATTCTTCTTTACAGCATCTGACTTTCTTTTCACCACCAGACACATCCACAGCTGAGTGTCCTTTCAGCTTTGGCCCAGCTGCTTCACTCTTTCTGGCGCTACTTGGAAATTCCCCCTGCTCTTCCCCAGTAGTATATTGGACACCTTCCGACCTGAGGGGCTCATCTTCTGGCGTCATATCTTTTAGCCTTGTGATACGTTCCATGGGGTTTTCTTGGCCAGAATACTGGAGTGGGTTGCCATTTCCCTCTCCAGTGGACCACATTTTGTCAGAACTCTCCGCCATGACCTGTCCATATTGGGTGGCCCTGCATGGCATAGCTTATGGCTTCACTGAGTTATGCAAGCCCCTTTGCCACAACAAGGCAGTGATCCCTGAAGGGGAGAATGGCCCATTCCCCCATTCAATTTTTTTTTTCAAATTTTGAAAAAGAAAAGCTTGCATCAAACCTTGAGAACTTTCTCATTAGAGGATCTTTGTAAAATTGACAATACAGGACAACAAGCATTCAAAAATCCATCTTGCCCCTGGCTCCTCTACAGTGAAAAGCTTCTGATAATGTACATCTTACACCCCTAGTGCAGATATGTAAGCATGCAACGCCACTCTTCAAAAGAAGACACTTTGTGGTATCTTGATCACTTCTACAGCCACTTATTTCATGCTCCTTTTCCCCAAACCTCTCACAGTTCTTGGTGTTCTGCTGTCCCATGTGACCTGCTGCTTTGCCTGTTACAGGTGAATGGGCATCCAGTGAATCTCCCAGCCCAACCTTCAACGGAGGTATCGGTAAGCCTGGCCCAAAACGTGGTGGTAGTGACCCATGGAACAGACATGAGGGTTCTCTACAGCACCAGAGGAGACCTGACCGTGGCCCTCAGTGGGGCACAGGCCAACAAAGTATTCAGATCTTGTGGGAACTTCAATGGCAATGGCGCAGATGACCTACGGTTACCCAATGGTAGGATAGCACACACCATTACAGAGGTCATCAGCCACTGGAGAGTCACAACGGCAACTCAAAATGGTAGGTGAGCATAGAAATGTAGTTCAGTTTTCCCAACAACTGCCTGTCTTAGGTCATTAATCTACCCAGTCTACCCAATAAGTGTAGTGCATAGGCTGTAGAAGGGTGGGATCAAAATCTCCAGATAAATAATGGCCCTCCTGCTCAAAACAATAAGGGTGCAAAAATCCAAGTACCCAATAGTCACTGGAATTATCAGGGCTGGTAGGTGAGAAGAGGGGGCACTTCAATGCGGCCTGGAGATCCAGGGCACCCCAGCCTCAGTTGCAACCCCATTGCAGTTGAGGAGAAACTGTAGATTTAAGCTGAGGATGTTCAGGCCAATTGATTCATCTCACTGTCCAGATTTTGCGGCAATGGCTTGAACCGATCAAAGCAGAAGTTAACAAGCAACATTCTGAACTGTGAGGTGCTAGTCTAGGCCCTGTACTGGAACTGGGAAAGTGAAATCTTGTACAGGAAACTCTAGGACCCAAAATTTGGAAGAGAGAAAAGTTTGTCTCCCTATGTGACATACTCTCCAGCTGGTGTTTTCTATGCATAGGCAGGAGGAGCTAACAGGATGTGACTAGGGATGGGCAAACTTCCCCACGACCTCTTTGCCAGCTGCTAGCTGGAGTCCCACTGGTTGCCTGACCCTGGCGGGCATGCAGGGCAAGCCACCAGATGACCCATGGGTACCTAGCGAGAGTTCGCAACTTTTTTTTTTTTTGCCCCAAGCCTGAATTTTGCATGAAATCATGGGTATAGCTATTTACAGAAATAACAATTCGTGCAAAATTGCAGCCATAAATTGCATGATTTATGCAAAATTGCAGGCGCAGATGTCTAATTAGACCATTTACACCTGCGATTTTGCACAAATTTCACGATTTACATCTGCGATTTTGCACAAATCACGATTTCAGTAAATAGCTATACCTGCGATTTTGTGCAAAATTGCGACTCATGGCAAAAAAGCAGGAAACCGCAAGCAGGAAACTGCACTGGCATTCGGCCTCACCAAGATCCGTGGTGGAATTCTCTGACATCCCTATTTCGTACACCCCTAGCTGAATGCACTTACAGAACTCCCAGAATCAGAAGCTCTTCCTTATCAGGGTTTCGAATCAGAGGAGCTCTATAGGTCCATTCAGCCAAATGCAGTTACGCAGCCCTATTCAGGTCTGAGTGCTGAATGCATGAAGATCTAAATAGCAGCCCAGCATGTGGGGATATCAGGGGGCAGAGCTTACATGTGTCTCCTACACAGTTTAGACCTATTCATATGCAGGTGAACGCCTGCATAGGGCTTGAGTTAGGCCAGATTTCAGGGATGGGGAGTGATCGCTAAAGGTTTTTTTGTCACTCAGGTATAATCAGTACAAGCCCTATTCAGGCATTCAGTTCCCCCATATGAATACAATCCATGGGATCCAGACTTAGTCGAACTTTAAGTAAACTGATTGAAATCAAGTCCTGTTAACTTTGCAGGGTCTACTTGAAGGATGACTACACCTGGATCCAACCCAGTGTCTGCATACAGTTTGGGAATTGCTCACCCTGACACGTGACTAAATACTGGTTAATTATTTCCCCAGGAAGGGAGTGGGGTGGGGGGAGAGGTTTGGAACACGGCTGTTTTGTTATGCAAGATACTGAGTGCCCTTTTATTTCCTTATTTTTTCCAGCTCGTTTTAAAATTCACTCCTACTGAAGCCTAGAATCGGGATCGCTTTCAGATGCACATCACCTTGAGGCATGCCCTCTGGACTGCATCATGGGCAGAAGCACCTTCTGCCTCACTGCATCCCAGGGAAAGGGCAGGCAGCCAGTCTCCCAAGCACAATGCAACACTTGGTGCAGAGCTCACAGCAACTGCCTCCCCCTTAGTAGAACTCCATGGCAGCCTCCCTCAACCTGGAGCCCTCCAGATATTTTGGACTTCAATTCCCATAAGCCCCAGCCAGCATGATGGGACTTGTAGTCCAAAGCATCTGCAGGGCGCCAGATTGGGTGAGGCTGCTCTACAGCCTAACAAGTGCTGAGGACCCAGCCCCATCAAGATTGTACATAGCTGAGATCACTAGCTAACTCCCTGATTTCTTGGATTTGTCATTTTTTTAATGTTTTACATTAGTTTAGGTAGCTTATACACATTTAACTCAAAAGCATCATGTACTGTACGTAGAGGGGTCCGTCTGCCAAGCCATGCAACCCCCTGAAGTGGGAGAGCTGTTCCCTGGTACAGAGTCTTTCATGGTTCAAGGCTTATTACAGCTGTCTTTGCCGGGCCTGGAGTTTCATTCCTAACAGTGTCTTGGCCTGTGCCTGAATCTGCTAGAAGAATCAATAAAAGCTTTTGGTAAAATAAAATGGTTGCTTGAGTGTGAGTCCATCTTCGCAGCTTCGGTAATGGAATATTTCACTGCAGCCACAGGTGAGCGCTATTTACATCCAGTCTGTTGCAGCTTTAGGAGAAGCCAGAACACCTGGACTGAGCAGGAGCAAAGAAAAGAGGGTGGCAAGGAATGGTGGAGCTTCAAATGCCTGTGCTTCAAATGCCTTGAGACAAGATACGACTGCTTTAACTCCCTCCTCTCTCCTTCATCAACCCTCCTTGGACTGGACACAGCCTTTCAAACAGAGGGCTGCCTTCTGTAAAGTAGGTCACAAGGGCCACCCAAGCAGCTATCAGTACCCCAGCACCCTAGCAGAGCCCACCACAGGTGGCAACTAATTCACCCTCTCTTGCCCAGGCGAGTGGAGTCAGCCATTCTGAATTTACAACATTGCTCCATGTTAATGCTACAGTGGGCACTCCAGAGCATTGTGGGAAATTTAAAATATGGGACTGTAGCCGCCAGGTGAGGCCAGAAGCCCACCATTGTCAGAAGGAGCCCCCAGGGGCCATTTTGCTCTGTGAGGTATAATTCCAAGAGCTGGTTTTAACCCATAATGCCCTTTACTTCTCTGGGGGCCAGAATACCTAATGGCCCACCTGCTCTAGGGATGTTGGAGGAATCCATTTGGGGGCTGGAACTAGGTGAGTTTTCACCAGCTCAGCCCCCCGAACTCCATCTCGCTTGTCCATGAGCTGGCTTGACTCAACACAGGTCGAATCGAGCCAGCAAACAGGCCTCCGTCATTGCTGTGCTGTGCAGGGCTGTCTCCTTCACTCGCTCCCAGCAAATCTGCCACTGTGTGAAAATGGCTCCTTTTCCCTCCCGGAAGTCGGGAGGGAAAAGGAGCCATTTGTGCACAGCTGGGACACCAATGTCCGCAAATGTCTCCTTTTCCCTCCTGGGTCCCGGGGGTGAGAAGGAGAGACTTGCAGACTGTGGGGTCACTGTGCGCAAATGGCTCATTTTCTGTCCGGGTTCGGGGGGGGGGAGCCATTTGCACACACCACCCGTGCGTCCCAGTGGGGAGCTCTCAACTCAGCTCACTAATGCAAGTGAAATGCAGTGGGGAAATCCACTGAGCCCCAAGAAGGCCGGATTTCCCCATGCCAGAAATCCCTAGCCTGCTCCCATATGAACCTCCCTAGGCTTTAAGATAAACCTCAGAACATTACTTCACATCACCCCACCATCTTACATAAAGGCAGTGGAGGCTGCTGGCTCTGAGGTCAGTGGTCCTATTTTGGGATAAGTTTCAGCACCTTAGATAGGTCCTTTAGAGTTCTGCTGGGTTCTGACTAAAACCCAGAATGGATTCATAGCCCCACTGAAATCAGAGCCACCAGCCTCCGCTGCATTAGGGCATTTTCTGCTGTGGCACTCCATCTCTTCAACCCCTTCCCCAGAGAGGTTTCTTGGTGCTGTCTTTGATTTCTTTTCATCTCCGGGTGAAACCCTTCTTCATTTGCCCAGATCTTTGTGCTTTTATGCTGCATTTTGAACAGCCTGCTGTGATACATGTAGGTGGTGTTGTATTTGTATGGTTTTTCTCCATAACCTGCTTTGGGAGCCATGGCTAAAGAGGAGGGAAGGTATGCGGTTTATGTGGTTGTTGGAAAAGAGAACAGGATTCCTCAGGATTCAGTAGGCCATGCGGCCATGCAAGACAGGGAAAGAGGTGTCACCAGACCTAGAAACTCCAGAATTGGGTGGGTGGGTATTTCTGAGGTTATCAAAATACTGATGGCTATGTGGAGTCTTCCTGCAAAACAGAGAAGAAAATATTTCCCAGGAACTATACATGCTGAGGCAACTGCATGCACCTGTGTGTGTGCGCACATGCACACACATTGCACACACACGCACACACTCTTTGCAAAAAGGTATAGTTCTATTTATTTAGGCTCATCAGACAAAGAAGTCAAAAGAGTTTATTAGTCATAATCTGTTCCCCCAACACCATTAATTCAAAAATTTGAAGGAAAAGTTTCATTGAACATAGCAGTTTCTAACAAAAAATCACATGCTGGAAGTGAATGGAGGCAGCAGGGAGACCTGAAGCAAACTTCTAAGATCAAGCCTGATCTTAGAGACATGGTCAGTCCAGTCTCAAACAACCTGTTCCACAGAAGTCCCCATAAATCAGGAGAAAACAGGCCAAGGATTTTCCCAGTTCTGTGCTTAAATTGTCCATTTTATCATACATGCCCATTTCCAGCTATAGTTCTGCAACATGTGTTCAGAACTTTCAGTTTAATGAATGATTCTTCTTTCAGTCCAGACTGAGAAGAAAAAAGAAAGAGGCAGAGCAAGAGAAAATACAACAGTTAGAACGTACCAGATCCTGGACAAACCTCCAGTTTAGAGGGCCAGACTAGATATGTTGGCATTCATGTGTTTAGCAAGTGTGTGAATAGCTTTTTAAAAGTAAATTGAAGCTGCAGGGGCCTGATCCAAACTGGGGGAGGAGATAGGGAGTTTTGAACCCTTTGCCCCCGGCTGTGGTCCCAGTCCAAATCAGAGACCCCACATCTGCTATTTGTCCTGTGGGGAAAGCTCCCATTGGAGCAAATGGGAGCTTTTTTTCCAAATGCAAATAGCAGCTGCAAGAGGGCTGATCCAGATTAGGACTACAGTGGGGGACAAAGGGTTTAAAAACCCAAATCCACCATGCCAGGGTCCCAATTCATATCACCCCCTTTTGCAGTTGCAGTCTACTTTTAAAGCCATTCATGCAATTGTTAACTGCATGAATGGCATGAATGGCATGAATTGTCCCTTTGTGCGCTTCCTTTTGTAAAAATTGCTCAGCTCACTCTTGTCCAAGGTAAGAGGTAAAGCAGAACAAAAAAAGAAGGAAATAAGTGTGGAGTAGTGGTTAGAGTGTTAGACTGGGACTCCGGAGATCTGGGTTCTAGTCCCCACTCAGCCATGAAGCTCACTGAGTGACTTTGGGCCAGTCACTGACTCTCGGCCTAACCTACCTCACAGGGTTGTTGTTGTGAGGAGAAAATGGAGAGGAGGAGGAGAACCATGTAAGCCACCTTGGATTCCTTGCAAGAGGAAAAAAAAGGTGGGATATGAATGTAATAAACAAACATTGCCCCACTGAATGCATCCAGAGAAGCAAACAAATATTCCGCAAACCAGAATTGTTTCATACTCTTTCCATAGTGGAGTATCAAATCAGTATTTGAATTTCCTCATACAGGGTTGGATTCAGACTTAGGCACCCTTAGAGTGGACTAACTTAATTCCTATTATTTCAGTGGGGCTGCTGTATGTATGACTAAGTCCGGATTCAACCCATAGTAATTAGAATAATAACTGGCCAGAAGATATGTTTCATTTAAAAACAAGCCTGCAACATTTAGTTAATGGATACTTCAGATCAATAAATTAAAATACGAAGTGGGGTTTTTTTGGGGGGGGGGTGGGATTAGAGACTATATTACCTGCACTTTCCTAGGGAAGTCAACAGGGAAGCCTGGCTATAATTTAATCCTTGAATATGTTCTATAAGCACTTATAAATAAGTACTAATCATGGCACTACTATCGCTGCAAAAACCCCATGTCATCCGTATTATTATTATTATTATTATTATTATTATTATTACTAAAATTCATACCGCATCCTGTCCAATCAGTATTCCCAGGCCAGTTAGGAAATATGTGTTATCTTACTTGTGTCTAATCGTATCCAATGAGGCCAGTTTTTGAAATGGACATCCTCAAGCACCTGCTAATGTATGCCCTAGCCCCCGACACACACACCTTATTGATTTTTCTGGTCCAGCACTCTGAGCACCAGCAGCAAGCCAGATCTGGCCACCGTTTAATTTCCCACAGTGCTCCTGCTGTCGCATCATTTTGGGGCACTGTGGGAAATCAGAAGGATGCCTAGACCCAGCTGCCCAGCAGCACTGTTTAGAATGATGCCACTGCTGACAGGTAAGTCCACCTGGGTTGGCTGAGAGAAGAAGAGGCCTGCTAGAGAACACTTCGACCAGGGCCCCCTCAAAACAGGACCACCCAGCCCTGATCTGCAGGATACTGTTTAGTCCAGTGATTAATAATAGGATCATATTGCATGATAAATACATTGCAAGATGTATATTGGGCACAAAACAAGTGACTTGATTAAAGTGTCCAAGAAACTAACATCCAAGGGTAGCACAATTTGGTAAGAAGTCATATCAGATGGTGTTTGTGTGTGAAAGAATTGTTTTCTTTACCGTAGTTCACTTTCCCCTTCCTACATCATTGCATATGTATTTAAAGAGAATTTTTGGATGCCCTTCAAAGAAATTTACTGACAGAAAAACACAGAAGGCTACAAAAGAGACCCATATCACTCGCCTTTCTTAGGGTCTGCAAAGCCGCAAGCACGATTGTCCAAAACGCAACATGTGTGCTTAATTAAAATGGTTTATTCACCCTGATTCCGGGTCCCATGTGTATGCAGAGCTTTTGTTCATGGAGGGTTTTTTTTCCATTTGTGTCAATGTTAATAATTAAAATGATTTTTTAAAAAATATCATAGAATCATGGAATAGTAGGGTTGAAAGAGGCCTACAAGGCCATCGAGTCCAACCCCCTGCTCAATGCAGAATCCAAGTCAGAGCATCCCTGACAGATGGCTGTCCAGCCTTGTCTTGAACGCCTCCAGTGTGGGAGAGCCCACTACCTCCCTAGGTCATTGGTTCCATTGTCGTATTGCTCTAACAGTCAGGAAGTTTTTCCTGATGTTCAGCCAGAATCTGGCTTCCTGTAGCTTGAGCCCATTATTCCATGTCCTGCACTCTGGGATGATCGAGAAGATACCCCGCCTTCCTCTCTGTGACAACCTTTCAAGTACTTGAAGACCGCTATCATATCTCCCCTCAGTCTTCTCTTCTCAAGGCTAAACATGCCCAGTTCTTTCAGTCTCTCCTCACAGGGCTTTGTTTCCAGTCCCCTGATCATCTTTGTTGCCCTCCTCTGAACCCTCTCCAGTTTGTCTGCATCCTTCTTAAAGTGTGGTGCCCAGAACTGGACACAGTACTCCAGATGAGGCCTAACCAGTGCTGAGTAGAGGGAAACTAGTACTTCCCAGGATTTGGAAGCTATGCTTCTATTAATGCAGCCTAAAATAGCATTTGCCTTTTTTGCAGCCACATCACATTGTTGGCTCATATTCAGCTTGTGATCAACAACAATTCCATTGTTCATAAGTATGAAGCCTTCTGATTCTTCTTCTATCAAAATGGGGTGGAGGGATTGTGGAGAGAAGTAATCAAAATATAACTTACCAGGGGGCGAAATCTCTGGCTGTCCAAGATGTCAACAGCTCAGTTATGCTAGTTACCTCCACTCCACCTGGGCCCTTCAGGTCATCAGCCTGGTCAGCATTGAAGTTTCCGCATGCCCCACACACTTTCCCTGCCAAAGCTGGGATGACAGTCACCACTGCTCCTCCAGCTGGGCTCAGGGTTACTTGAACCTGAGGTGAGTGCAGGACAATAACGTCACCAGCCAGGCCAAATCTCACAGAGTCTGTGACCTTGGAAGGGATCTGAACTGGCAGCCCATTCACCTAAGAGACACAAACAGAGGTCAGCAACCTGATAAGGTTTAACAGAGACAAGAAAAATGTACAGCAAAACAAAGTCTCCCTCCAAATGTGTGGCGTAAAACTAGGGATACAAGCTTTAACTAGTTTAATCGGTGGGTTAGGGCTCAAATCCTATGGGGATAGTCGGCTGCCTTGAAACTCGGAGGCAGGCAACAGACTATCCAGTGAAGGATGGGTGGAGAGTGGAGATCTTCTCCTCCATGCTCCGGGCTCCCTGCATTTGTGGCTAGATGGCCAATTTTGGCTGTCTAGCCAGGGTGGCTCAGAGCGGAGGGGAGGCACATAGGAAGCATCAAACTGGCACTTCCACTGTCTCCTCCCCTCCCTGCCCCCAGGAATGCCCCCTTTTCCCCTCTCCATGCTGCTCTGATGAGCACAGAGCCGGGGACAAACCACGCCACCTACAAGGTGGCAGGAAAGGAGGCGGGGAGGAAGTTTTCTGGGAACAGACCTCAGAGTGCTGGCTCCAAGGTTGGTTCCCAGAAAATGAAAAATCCTACGGCCATCTAGCCGCTGTTTAGCGGCCATAGGACTGCGCCCCATTAATTAACTAAGGATGCGATCCTATGCAGGAAAAAATGTGTCCTACAACTGGCTGGAGAATGCTGGGAGTTGTATAGGGACGTCAGAGAAATCTGCCCGGAATCAAATGAGTTCAGATTTCTATGAATCTGACCTGCAGATTCTGCAGTGGACTGGCTTTCCCAAGATGCATGGATTCCACGGACTTACAGAGCCCTTAAAAAAAAAAAAAAATTTCCTGGAATTTTAAAAAGTATGTGTGAATATGTAAAATGCATTAAAAAAAATTAAAAACGGCAGAAAATGCACATTTCCCCCATGGTCTGAAGCATGAAAATGTACATGGGGGGGGGGGGGGGATTTGTGCATTTTTGCAAGTGCAGATTTGTGTGAATGCAGGAAAATTGGAGAAAAAACTGATTCTGTCAACGGAATGAAAGGGACTTGAGAATCCACGAAATGCAGACAGAACAGATTTTACAAAAACCATACATCCCTAGAGTGGTCAGACTTTTTTTCTGTCTAAACATGCATAGGATTGCACCCTAACATGTTCTTGATAATAGAATGGAGCCTAATTTTAAATCCCAAGTCCTAATTCTAAAACCATGGAATTGTCAGTTAAGGGCATACTTTGAAGCTGTTCTGGTTCTGGGGCATTTCTGTAATAAGGAATGAAAAAAAGAACATATGAAAGACGTTATTCTTAACAATGAACGGCAGCTTATTTATTACAATGTAAGGAATCTTATGCTTCTTTCATCATTTCAGATTTGCACCTCTATTGGGGTTCTGATAATATGGCTTTTTTTAAAATGTGTCATCGATTAAATCAGGTGGTCCCGCACCAGCAGCTGGCCTCCTTCACCAGCTGCTTTGGCACCAAGGCCCACTGGCACTCATGTCTGCCCCAGGGCCCCAAGCTGAGTGGCTGGGTCTGTGAGCTGCCCGCCTCTGCCATCAAGTAAGCCCACAGTCAGGGGTCCACCGGCATAGGTGTGACAAAGCTTTTATGTGCCATTCTCTTCACAGAACTGGGAGCAGCATCCAGGGACCTTGGCATTAAGCACTACTGATGCAGTAACTAAACCCAACATTCCTTCCAGTACGAACCATGGATTTTCAACAACCTAATGGACTTTCTCTAAGTTATATGCTTATCGGCCATCTACCACCTTGATTGGCCTAACAAGGTTCAAAAAATCCTGGGAATCGTAGTTTGATGAGAGAGAAGAAGTCTTGTAGCCCCTCCTCCACACAGAACTATAATTCCCAAGATTCTTTAGGGGATCTACCCCCAGGAATCCTACCTGCCCCTTCAGGCTTCCAAGCCTCATTTTGTTCCCAAAACTGGGACTAATCTCATGGGTCCTGAATTGATTTCCTGCTCCTCTGGTTTGAAAACTGTATTCCAATTCTACTCCACAAAGGTCAGATTTGAAATATGATGCTGGCACCCTCTCCAGCTTTATCTCTCAAGCACACGGGCCTGCCAGCCTACTGTGATAGAGGCCTTGCTTTGTGCCCTGTTGCAATCAGAGGTCTAATGGGCCCGAATGCAGGACAGGGCCTTCTCAGTTTCTGCACCCAAGCTGTGGAACTCCCAACCTTCTGAGCCCCCTCTGTATTTTCTGCCAGTTCAGCATGCTGTCAGAACCTTTCTGTTTCACTGTGTTTCAGGATTAATTGAGTTACCCCACCCCACCCCACCCTTCTGAGCTTTTAATATCTGGCTGCTGATTTTAGTTTGGTTCTTTCTTTATTTTCATTATTTTAAATTGTTTTCACTGATATTTCAAAACTGCACTAGAGGTCAGGCCTGGCACCATGTGGCACAGTCAGACACATGCCGGGGGCCCATGCCACTAGCCCTCATTGTGACTCCCCTATTTTTATTTTTATTTTTATTTCTTTTTTTGTGGTAGCAGCCATTTGTTTTGTTTTCACTGCAATGCAACAGAAGTTCAAGTTTCTAGTGAGGGAACTACCTAGCTGGACACTCAGGTAGGACGGGAATCAGAGAGACCATGCTGCCAAGGGAAACCAACACCCTGAAGCTGGCCCTGTTGGTGGTCCAATGAGATGTATAGCTGTTGTAATATATAACAAAAAGCTCTCATAAGAACATAAGAAGAGCCCTGCTGGATCAGACCAAGGGTCCATCTAGTCCAACATTCTGTTCACACAGTGGCCAACCAGCTGCCGACCAGGAACTCGCTAGCAGGGCATGAGCGCAACAGCACCCTTTCGCCCATGTTCCCCAGCAATTGGTGTACATAGGCTCACTGCCTCTGGCACTGGAGGTAGCACATAGCCATCAAGACTAGTAGCCACTCCCTTCCTTGCAGAGGTTTCCACTTACCCAGGCTTCCCTCTGGCAATTCACAGTGATAAATAAACCCTTGAAGAAGACATGGAGGAAGGTGACAGCAGCAGTTTCAGCAGGCAACAGTGGCGCAACTCCCACTATCAAGCGGAACCAATCATCAGAGCTGACATTGCAAAGAGAAGCCAGCTGGTAGGTGCCAGGAACAGGAATATCCCCACAGAGGCCATCGAAGGAGGAGAGCACAGCACGTGGCATCAGTGTACAGCGGCCTTCCATTGGGAAGCAGCCACGCTGCCCCTCTCTCAGTCCACAGGCTTCACCGGTTCCACAGCTTTGGGCCACACACGTCACGGACCCTGTCTGCTGGCAAGTGCAGCGGGCCTTGCAGTCTGGGGAGAGGTAGCTCTCTCCAAGCTAGGAAGAAGGAAGAAGCGATCAATGTGAAAGAATATCCCATATTTGGCCATCAAAAACAGTCATATTCTGTGACCTGGCTTCACACAGCTTGCATAGTTGTACGATTTGGTCTTGATGACGCAAGTTCTTTTGTGCACAGTCCAGAACTGTGTGCTCAGCTAGATTAGCGAGAGATCAGAAAAGGAAGTGGAGATGGGTGGCCATACAGGAAAAGATGATTATCTGTGGCAAACAAATAGTTGTGCAAAGGACAGCCCCAGATGTCCCCACTGATATGACCAGAGATGGTGCGGGTGCCCAATCAGGTCCAGGAATCCAGTGGACTCCCCCCACGCACTGCTCCAAGCTGCGCCTGCTGAGCCCCCTGCCTCGACCGACACCTCAGCCCCCCCCCCCGCTCGCCGAGCCACCCACACTCACCCCCAGCCCGTCCGGCAATCTCTGCAGCCACCACTTTGCAAAAAAAAAAAAAAAAGAGGCTCCCACAGATATGCTCACATTTGTTCTTACGCACAATGGCGCTGTGAATGGCCAATATATGCACGGTTATGGGTGGAAATGGCCAATTTATGCCTGCAACCTTGCATATATCAGCCATTCACAGGGCCATTGTGTTAGAGCGCATATCTGCAGGAGCCTTTTTTTCCACAATATGGTGGCCGCAGATTGCCAAACAGGTCTGGGGTGAATAAGGGTGGCTCAGCAAACAGGAGGGGGAGGCTTGGGGTCCAGGGGTGTGCAAGCTGGGGCAGGGGCTTGGCAGGCACCCAGAGAACCCAGACGGGGGGACACCCATCCATCCCTACATATGACCTGCCCTGTTATTATAATTCAGGCATAAACTGCGAATGCACCTTCAGGTTTCTATTTTCTCTACAGGCATGAGGGATAGAAACTTCTTTAGGAATTGTTTTTATTTTTTAAAAAAAATGAAGAATCAGCTGCAGCTGCTGAATTCTATTTTTAAGGTCCATATGCTGCGTCTTTTCTAAATCATGATCATTAGTTTGATTTAGGGATGTACGAAACTCTTACCTGGCCCCACGCCAGGCAATCCACGGTGGGGGGGAGGTGCTCCGTCCCTCCCCCCGGAATCCTCCCTGGCCAGCTCCGCTTTGCGGCGGTTCCGCGGAGCTGCCAGCCAGGGACAGCCGCAGCCGGTGTTCCGGCTGTGGCCGGGCTACTGCAGCCGCAGATGGTGGCCGTCATAGGCCAGGGGGATTCCATGGGGCGGGGGAGGCCATTCCGCCACGGATTCCGGACTCCTCACTGGAGTCTGTGGCGGAATTCTCTGACATCCCTAGTATGATTGCTTTTTTATGTTCATGCTGTGAAGCTGCTCTGAGTGCTTTATGAGCGGAAGAGTTGGGTATCAGAACCTGAAATAGCGAACTCAGATGCTAAACACCAACAGGATTGGAGCCAAAACTGAAACTGTGAAACAAGAGGGAGGTATAAGTAAGATCATGTCATCTGGCCCTATCACTTCCTGGCATATAGAAGGGGAAAAAATGGAAGCAGTGACAGATTTTACTTTCTTGGGCTCCAAGATCACCGCAGACGGTGACTGTAGCCATGAAATTAAAAGATGCTTGCTCCTTGGGAGGAAAGCTATGGCCAACCTAGACAGCATAGTAAGAAGCAGAGACATCACCTTGCCGACAAAGGTCCGTCTAATCAAAGCTATGGTTTTCCCAGTAGTAACGTATGGCTGTGAGAGCTGGACTATAAGGAAGGCTGAGCGCCGAAGAATGGATGCTTTCGAACTGTGGTGCTGGAGAAGACTCTTACGAGTCCCCTGGACTGCAAGGAGGTCAAATCAGTCCATCCTAAAGGAAATCAACCCTGACTGCTCATTGGAAGGACAGATAATGAAGCTGAAGCTCCAATATTTTGGCCACCTAATGCGAAGAGAAAACTCCCTGGAAAAGACCCTGATGCTGGGAAAGACTGAAGGCAAAAAGAGAAGGGGACGGCAGAGGATGAGATGGCTAGATAGCATCACGGATGCAATGAATATGAACTTGAGCACGCTCCGGGAGAGAGCGCAGGACAGGAAGGCCTGGCGTGCTATGGTCCATGGGGTCACGAAGAGTCGGACACGACTGAACGACTGAACAACAACAACAACATAAGTAAGCTCAGAAGAATCCAGAAGTTTGCGAAGTACAAACAAGCTGTGTGTGTGTGTGCGCGCACGCACGCGCAAACCACCCAGAAAGGAGCCCATTGAGGACACTGAATAGCCATGGATGCCAATTGCCAATTGGTTAACAACAACATTGTTTTCAATGGTAAACTAGGATGATGAGAATGGAATGGAATATCCAGGAGAACACAATGGCTGACTGGCTGGCTGGAACCCTGAACAGGAAAACCCGTATTAAGAGGAGACTATTACAGATGGGGGAAGAAATTCATTCGGTTTGTATTTTTATGTGAAATTACCAAATTTGCACCTCCTGAGCCTACACACGAACTGCAACACAGTTATATGGCGATATGTGCACGTTTCCATATTTTGGCAAATCAGGAAAAAAAATGTGTACCAAAAATGTGTATAATATGGGAAAGTGTGCACAAAAAAAGGATGCATGTAAATTGCTTGCAAAAAGCCCCCCTCCTCCCACGTTGATTAGGAAAAGTGTATAAAAGAATGTTTCTATTAGGAGGAACGCACACAAAAATACGTATGAAAATACCTATAAATATCTATGGAAATCGCAAACTTATGCAAAAAGAGGACAGGATGAATTTCATGTTGGAAATGACAAACTGGATGCAGTTGATGGATTGATTGGTTGGTGTTTTTTACCCCACCTTTTAACCAAAAAAATGGCACTCAAGGCAGCCATCTGGGCATCCCTAGTGACAGTACAGCTTGCAGTGTTTTGTTGCAGACCCCACTTGGAAATGATGGACTGAGTAAGTGAGTGATTGAGTGATTCAGCTATCAAGATTCCCCAGGGCCCCTAGACACAACAAGTCCAAAGGGGGCAGCCTTTTAAGGACAACTGTCTGTTCTTATCTGCATGTCTGGCATTTGAGCAGAAGAGTGGAGGGGGGACACCTTCTTACTTTGATGAGTCTCCCATCATGCCAGCAGTCACACTGTTCTGCATCCACACAAGCTGGCCCACTTGCCCATGTTCCGGCATCACATTTGCAGCCCTCGAAGCAAGGATCCAAGCACAGGAGAGCTCCAGCACACGTTCCGTTGCAGCTCGTAGCACAGGACTCGTAGTGGGTGCCATGCAGGCAGTTCAGAGCTGAGGAGCAGAAGAAAATCATATGAGTGGCCCCGGGGTTGGATTCCCAGGCACATTCCCTTTGCAGAGCATGCATGTGACACTGGATGCTAAATTGGCGGGGGGGGGGGGGTTCTCAAGTAAATTTTCCTAATTTGCATTACACTATCCTCATTCTTTTTTTCTTTTCTTTTTTTCCTTTAGGAGACCCATTTTGCTCTCAGTTTCACCCACAGAACTTAAAATTTAAGAGCACAACCCAGCAGTAAATCCCCCTGCTCAACTGGTTGCGGATGGCTTCCGAGGTCCCTCCTAACTCTAAAATCCTGTGATTCTATGAAAGAGCAAATCCATGTCTTTTTGGATTATGGCCAGAAAGGTGTGTTTGGGGTTGCTGTCGTTTGTAAAGTACGCTTCACGTCTCAAAAGCAAAATGAGAGAAGTCTGACATTCAAGGAGCCGGGTTTTAATTCGGGAAATTTTTATTAAATTTGCTTCTTCTCACATGGAATCGCACTGCTGGCTTTTAAAATGGTGTATTTTTTTCTGACACTAAGACGATGCATGTACCTGTGGAGGCCGGTGGCTCTGATGTCAGTGGGGTGGTGATTCCTCTCTGGGTTTCTGTCAGAACCGGAACCAGGCAGAACTCTAAAGGAGCTATCCAAGGTGCTGAACCTATTTGAGGGTTAGGTTTCAGCACCACGGATCGCTCCTTTAGAGTTCTGCCTGGCTCTGGTTCCGGTTCTGATGGAAACCCAGAGAGGAATTACCGCCTCACTGACATCAGAGTAACCAGCTTCCAGTGGTATGCACTATGCTGCAATGCAAGTGGTTGAGCTGATACCGAGGACTAAATCAGCACAGAGAAGCCAAGCAGGTGATTTGCTTCACCATTTGTCTATAGCCCCACAGTTCAAAGCAATAGCATACATTTAGTGACACCATAAGCCCTATTCAGGCATTTTGAATCTGCAGAGTAAATGCGTGCGGACGAGGGGGGGTGCTCTAACTTCACATCCTCTGCACATATTCCTGTCACTCTGTATTCATGGAGGGCGACTATCTGAAGAAGAGAGCCTCCTGTCTCAAAACAATGGAGAACCCTGATTTTCCAGCATTCTCAATCACGTCAAGAGCTTCTGCAGATACAGGAGGCTGTTCCCTTCAGATAGTTGCCCCCCACAAGTACAAGGCAATGGAAAGATGGGAGCAGGGTGGAACTAGATCCTTCCTCCTTCTCATACATTTACTCTACACAGATACAGAATGCCTGAATAGGGCAATGGTGAACACAGCATCCTTTGCTTGGTGGCCAAAGTACACTTGATGACAAGAGTTTTATTTCAATTTCTGAGAATGTTTTAAAAAGTCTAAATACCAGTCACAAGGAGAAGGTGATCAGGATTGAGATCATGGCATGTAGAGAGGGGAAGTTAACCCTTTATGCCCCACTGAGGTCCTAACCACAATCACACACACCCTCCCTCCAAAATTGCTATTAGCCCCAGCAGGGAAGTTCCCTTTGGCACCAATCAGAGTTTTCAGGGGAGGAAAGGATTAAAAAACAAAAAACATTGCAGTCCCATTCAGGGGCACCCACATGCCTTCTATTTAGAGTTTATATATATATTATATATATATATATATATATATATATATTCACAGGTTTTGAACTGTTCAGCATTGCATGTACTTTAGACCTCATCGGGGCCAGCCCTACCACTAGGCAGAGTGAGGTAGTTGCCTCAGGTGGCAGATGCTGGGAGGCAGCAGCAGAGTGTTGGAGGAGATAGCTGTGGGCCACGCAGCCTGCCCTGTGCCCCCTGAACTAGTCTGTTGCCTTCAGGTGTGGTGGACAATGCCACCCATTGCCAGGATCGAGGGAAGATTGAACTGCCAGTCCCATCGGCTTTTGTATATGGAATTGGAGGGGAGGTGCCATCTTGTTCTTTGCCTCATGCGCTAAATGTCCTGGGCCAGTCCTGGCCCTCATACCTTAGGTACCCTCACAATATTTTCTGGGCCAATTGTAAGGAATGAGGAAGCTGCCTTATACCAGTTCAGAGTATTTGTTCATCTAGTCCGGTGTTGTCTGACTGTGGATAAATGCTGTGTTTATGTTCTGTAATGTTTAAATGCTTTGTGTGACCTCTGTGAGACACGATGGTCTTGTAGGCCCCCTCCAACCCTACTATTCTATGATTCTATAATGTATATGAGTAGGCCTCCAGCCTACCTCTGTTACTGTGCTGCAGGCCTCTTTAGGAGTAGTGCTTACTGACAGATCCATAAATGGGGGAGCAAGAGAGAGAAAAAGATACAGAGAGGATCATTTTTAATATTTATAGACAGGGCCTAGATCAGGTAAATTCATTTTTGATTGGTCTGGGAAACATCAGACCCTGGATCGGCTGGGTGGAAAAGAGGAAGCTGGAGCTGACAGAGTTGGCAGCTGGAGGTGACAATTAAGAGTTGGAAGCTGGGAAGAGTTCGTTGGGGTGTGTGTTGTGAGAGAAGGACCAGAAAAAAATTAGGAGAAGGTGGATAGCTGAGACCTGAATAGGAAGTGATTCTTTCCCTGTAGGATAACTGTACCTTGCTAGTGAAGATCAGAAGAAGGAAGCAGGTGGCTGTGAAATGCTTCGAGGCCACCCTGTTTTAAGATCTTTCCAGAAGAAGGTTATACAAACGGGCATTAAAAACCAGATAAGCTGTTCAAGTATCCAGTAGTACAACAGGATGATATTTGAAATCAGAAAAAGATTGTACCCATTAGCTAGACCTGGTTGTGACTGAATTTTCCTGGGGTGGAAATTCAGGGAATTTGACCTGAGTCAAAAGTCATTTAGAGGCTTGTATCAGCAACAGTGTCTCTTGAGTCATTAAGAACTGTCATTAAGCATTTTTTAAAACCCCAAAGTAAATATCAGTATTCCCTTACATACAAAATATCCCTTTAATAAACAAGCCTGTTAAATAGTTCTAGTTTTGGTGCCTAAGCCTCTTATACGAAGCTACTAGGAGGTTTTAAAGTATTCTAAGAGAATTGGTGGCAGTAGAAAAGGCAGGGTCAGTTTGTGGAACCCTGGGTTATAGTGGCAGTGAGTTTATTAGACCTTGAAATATAAACATTTCTAAGCACATCTTTTCAAGAGAAAGTGGAACAGACTTGAGAAAATTTTAAAAAATGGAGAGGTTGGAGAAGGTTTGTGGTGTGTGGGGCTGAAAGTACTGGATTTAGCAAATTGTATTTAATACCGCTGCTCTCATTTTCATCCCCAGGACCTAAAATCTAAAGGTACAAACCACCTAGAAATCTGGAATAAGAAAGATGACTTATTCGAGGTCAGATTATTTGTTCAGATAGTCCAGTGTTATCTAACTGTCAGCAGCTCTCCAGAGTCACAGTCAAAGAGAGGTGATTCTCATCAGCTGTTACCTAATCCTTTTAACTGGAGATGCCAGGGATTGGACCTGGACCTTATGCATGCAATGTGGGTGCTCTACCATTCAGCTGTGTTCCCCCTTCTGGGCAATCATTTGCCTGAAAATTAAACTCTCAAGAAAAGAACGCATGGCATCCTGAGCTCTGATCACTATACAACTGATCATCTCAGACCTATTCATGGTATGCAAGCTTATTATTATGGTGTCCCACATTTTACACTCACTTACAGCAGTTGGTATCTAATCTCCACGTTCCAATCTTGGCTCCGGCTGCCTGACAAGCAGTTGTGTAGGCCTGAAGACCATGGCAGAGGGACTTTGGGGCTCCAGAAGAAGCACACATGCTGATCAGACAGTAGCTGAAGAACTCAGCCGGGTCAACCGTCGCGTGACAGCCACTGAATGGACCCGGATCAGCTTGTATCATCCCACAGTAGTTCTCAGCCTGGAATAAGGCTTCCATGTCTTTGTCACAAATGGGACATTTATCCCCACAACCATCAGAACAGCTGCCTCCTTCGACCTTCCAAGAGACTCCAAATTCAGCAGCATTCTGAGCTATCCTTCCATTGGCCATCAGGAAATCATCATTCTTATCCTTATTGAAGTTGCCACAGAGACCCTTCAACAGGCCCTGGTACGCACCAGACACTGATACTGCCACAAAGTCGCTGAGATCATAATAGACACGCAGACCAGAGTGGGTACGAAGCAGCACAATCCTGCCTTCCTGGCTCACCAAGACATCCCCCAAAACAGCTGGCAATAGCCAGTGTTCTCTGTTGACCTGTGCAAAGGGCCGCAAGAGAAGAAGAATGTAGCCAATTTGCCCACTTGCATTTTTTGACACTTGATGGATCTCAACTGAATTATGAACTGGTTTAATTAAAAATGGTTGCATTTGAGTTGACATCAAGGCAAACTTAGACACAGAAGCCCTATTCACATGTTAGCCACGTAAAGTGAGTCTGGACCAATTGCCCTGCCCTGATGTCACTCCTATCCATACAGCTCTGTCCCTCTGACCTCTGCGATTTGAAGGGGGAACTGGCTGTACTGGTGTGGGTTCCTCCTCATGATCAGGAATCCCAATTATGAAGGACCCCAGATCCCATCGAGAGCCAAATGTGAGTACAGCCAGCTCCAGGGCAAACCCAAGAGATTTTGTTGTCTGATGAGAAAGACAAGATAGAACCTCACCCTCCATATATAGATGTTGACTGGATACGCGGCTGAATCTTACTTCAGTGTTGTCAATAGAAGAGCAACATCCTCCATACCTTAGGGCAGCAGACTAGCTAATGGATCACAGTGTAGCCCTTCACTATCTTCTTGTCACTACTCTTTATGAACTCCAGCATCTGCCTCATTGTCTCTGCCTAATGGTAGGGCTGGCCCTGGGCCACTCGACCCTTTAGATTTTTGCCAAATGCATGGAAATCACAGGAGAAGAGCTGAGTGGGTAGCCCCATTCCCCCTTATTCACAGTTTTATCTCTACACATGTCCCACACCTGAATAATACTAGAGTGCAAGGATAAGCCACTCACAAACAGAAGAGAACTCTCACATGACACCTAGCTCCCAGGGTCCTCCACTCTAAACCCTATACTTCCTCCCTTTGTGGAGCTGCTGCCAAGAGAACAAAAGACACCCGGCTTGCTAAATCCTATTCCCCTATTGTAACATAGTTAGCATGAATGCGGGACTCACCAAAGCTTCCCAGAACCAGCCTCTCTGAAGAACCACATTATGGCCCGAAACATGAACCTGCACTTCTTCAATGCCATTGCTTCCAGCTGAGAGAATGATAGAGAAGTTGTCCCGCTTGTCACTTTGAGCAAGGATGTAGGAGCACGAAGATGGCAGTGAGAAATCCACTCCATCAAATGTGATATAGTGTTGACTATCCAATGCGTGGCAGGTGCTCTGATCTCTGGGGAAGCACACCAGGTCATCACCCACCACCTTGCAGTATTCATCATTGGTGCAGAAGTCGTGGCATTGAACGGCTCCATTCTGCAGGCATCGGCACCGTTCTCGGCAGAAGGCGTTGGAGAAGAACTCCTCCCCTATCTTGTAATACCTGCCTTGGTGCTCACAACTACATTCTCCAAGAGGAACACAATGGTCCCCTTCCAGGATGAATCCAGCATCACAGATGCAGCCTTCAGCACAGGGAGCCTTACACACAGTTGGACGCTGGGGGTCGTCACAAGTGGCAGCACAACGGGTCCCACACAGTTCGTAATGGGAGCGAGCCAGGCATGCATATGCTGGTTGGGGTAAAGGAATGTGATGGTTAAGAAAGTGGCCCAGAAAGGGAGAGGTGCAGCCTTGCCTGGGGCAGAACAGCTGGCTAGTAGATGGGTGGATACACAGAGATCAAACTGCAAACTGAAAAGAGCCCTTGGCTCAGTGGTGGGCACATGCTTTGCATGGAGAAGATCTCAGGTTCAGTCCCTGGTCTCTCCACTTAATAGAGAGATCATAAGAAGAACCCTGCTGGAGCAGACCAAAGGGCTATCTTATCCAGGGTACTGTTCCCACAGGAGCCATCAAGTTGCCTATGGAAAGCCCATAAGCGGGACATGAATGCAATAACCCTCCCACTTGTGGTCCCCAGTAACTCAGATACATAGGCCTACTGCCTCTGATACTGAAGGTAGCATATAACCATCATAAATTCTTCCTCCAGGATAAATGCCTGGAGGAGAAGGCTATCAGTAGCTACGTGTCCTGATGGCTATGTGATACCTCCAATATGAGAGGCAGTATGCCTGTGTACACTAGCTGCTGGGGAACATGGGTGGGAGGGTGCTGTTGCATTCATGTCTTGTTTGTAGGTTTCCTGTCAGCAGCAGCACTGTGTGAACAGAATGCTGGACTAGATGGACCCTTGGTCTGATCCAGCATGGCTCTTCTTATGTTCTTATCATGACTAGTAACCATTGAAGCCTGATATTCCATGTATTTGTCTAATCCTCCTTAAAAGCCATCTGGGTTGTTGGCCATCACTGGGGGGGAAAGGGCTTCCTTTTATCTGTCCTGCATCTTCCACCATTCAGATTCATCGGCTGAACCCATTGGGTTCTAGTATTATGAGAGAGGGTGAAAGACTTATCTCTGTCCACTTCCTCCACACCATGCATATTTGTACACATCAACAACATCACCCATTGTTTCTAAGCTAAACATGCCTTGTTTCTAAACAAAACAACCCCAAAGGTTGTAACTTCCCTTTCCTCATAGGGGAGATGCTTCTGATGACACTGTATCCACTGGCTGATAATTTCACATCACTTCTTCCACATTCCTAGAACCAGTAAGTGTAAGTACTTCATTCTAAGAGGTCAACACAACAGGTACTGGTCCAGCTAACTAACCCATGTCCATATGACTAGTTCAGCCTTCCCCAACCTGGTGCCCTACAAATGCGCTGCACTGCAAAGCCCATCAATCCCAGCCAGCATGGCCATGCTGGCTGGGATTGATGGACGTTGCACTCCAACACATCTGGAAGGCACCAGTTTGGGAAGGGTGGCCCAGTTGGCCACCTTAGCATGCTCTCCTCATCAAATCCTGCAGCGGCTCAAAACTCACGGCAGAAGGTCTCCATTCTCCACTCCTGTAGTGGGAAACTCTTGGCCTGGCAGGCTGCAGCATAGGCAGTGATAACTTCACACCAAACGCTCTTGCTGCCCCGAACATCACAGGTCTTCTTGATGCACTCGTCAAAGAAGGGTGCAATGGGAACCCCATCATGGCAGAAGGCAAAGGGCCCATCTGCCTTTTGCAGCAGCCCACAGTATCGGTCTTCTTGGTAGCTCTCAAGCTCAGCCAAAGTGCAGTGTGGGCAGTCTGCAGAACAGCCTGGAAGGCACCCAACACGGAACTTCTCCACATATTCCTCTGTCTTATCATCACTGGGGTCTCCATTGGCATTCCCACACAGCCCACACAGGGATCCCGCATAGCTCCCTAGCACAGATGCCACAATGCTGAGGTTTTCTTTGACCAGTTGGATCGACAGGCCAAAGTCTGTCGCAATAGCCAAATGGCTGGGGTCAGAAGTAACATGAATCTTTCCCATGTGGCTGAAGGGCAGGTCCACGGTATTGCCATTTACCTGAATAAGGCAGAGAATTTACCTTCCTGGGAAGATCAGCTTTCATTATGAAGAAGAACAAAATCAAAACAAAACCCCCTGTTCCTAGCCCTGATTAGTGCAGAACTGAAATAGCTTGTGTGCAGAATTTTCAATATTTTCTTAAAACATAGCACACACACTGCCCATAAGCTTTTGCATAACCTCTTAGAAACATGCTAACAAACTTCAGCTGAGATCCTATTGCCAATTTACCTGTGTATTAGCCCCATTGAACACAGTGGATCTTACTTCCAGGTAAACCTGCATATTTTTGCACTGTTCATTGAACTCATCTGTTTTCCTCTCAATGTAAAATCCCCGCTTAGAAACTTGCAAACAAAAAGGCAAGGAAGAGTGATATATTATCTTATTTCCTCCACAGTGGATCACACCTTCCTTCATTAAGAAGGGCTTGTATATCAGCCTTGGCAATGATTTGCAAAACAGCAAGTCTCTCCACTCTCCTTTGAGCCCTGTTTCTGGTCCAAAGCCCCAGACTAAGACATGAGAGATGATGCAGCAAGGCTGGGGGATCCTTACCTGAATCTTGTCCCCCTGATCTGCCCGGAGGGTGATGCTCGTCTGGTACACTTGCAATATCACGGCACGGCCATCAGGAGCCGGGCTGTTCTGGACAGAGATGTTGAATGGTGTGACAGTGGAGTAAGCACAGACCTTTGCCAGCTGGTAAAGGCAGGTGCCCTTGAACTCATAACTTTTCCCATCAAAAGTGGTGTAGTTATAATCCCCAGTAGACGTGCAGGAGAAGGAGCTGGGGTGACATCCCCGGACTCCGTTGACCACTCCACATGTTTCATTGGTTTTGCAGCCAGCTGGCTTACACAACACTATTCCTAGGCTGGAATCACATGTGCAGTGAGAGCCACAGTCCTCATCACCCCAAAATTCTTCCCCAGGTTTGTAGTAAATGCCGTTGTAGGTGCAGCCACAACTCCCTACAGGCACACACTTGTCGACGCTGAGGACATAGCCATCATTGCACTGGCAGGTCTCCACACATGGCTGTTGGCAGACAGAGACAGCATCGTGGGCTGAACAGCTGACTGGACAACCATTTCCACAGGCCTCATAGTGGCTATTCTCAGGGCAAAGGAGAGCTGAGAGAGAAGGAATAAGCTGCTGAATCATCATGACTAGAGATGTGTGATGCTGAGAATTTCATCCATTTAAGCCTGACAAGATTCTGCAGTGTTTCCATTCCAGTAAGCATCAGCGGACTGTAACAGATTTTTTTTTTCCAATTCATGAATTGTTTTGCACATTTTTTTCCGGGTCCCACTATTTGTGCAAATGGTAATTTGCCCAAATTGGATTTTGGAGGGCGGGAAACTTGAAATGTGTGCAAATGGGGTCATTTTTTTAAAAAAAGTATTGGTGATCTTGCCCAAGTGCGCACAATCACAAATCCACCTGTCCACGCCATAGCCCCGAGGGGGCATATTCTCCTCTTGTAAATATCCTTGTCAGTTTCATCCTCTCCACACACGTCTTCATTCAGCACAGCAGAGACAGATTCCATACCTGTCAAAGACTTGTCAATTCCCACTCACCCACCCCTCACTCAGGAAACAGGGAAGTGGAAGATGAAATTGACAGGTTGAATCACTGCACCTTGAAAACAATACAGTGATTACTCGACGCCAACATGGATTTGTCAAGAACAAATCCTGCCAGATGAATCTGATCTCATTTTTTGATCAAGTCACCTCCCTTGTGGACTGTGGGAATGCTGTAGACATCGTATACCTCGACTTCAGCTAAGCTTTCGACAAAGTGCCCCATGATATCCTGATGAGCAAACTAGCTCAAAGTGGGCTAGATGAAACAATGATCCAGTGGATCCACAGTTGCTAAAGAATCAGACCCAAAGAGTGCTTATCAATAGGACCTTCTCAAACTGGGGAGAGGTAACGAGTGGGGTACCGCAGGGCTCAGTCCTGGGCCCAGTGCTCTTCAACATTTTTATGAATGACTTGGAGGAGCAGGTGCAGGGAATGCTGATAAAATTTGCAGATGACACAAAATTGGGTGGAATAGCTAATACCCTGGAAGACAGAAACAAAATTCAAAGTGATCTTGATAGACTGGAGCGCTGGGCAGAAAACAACAGAATGTAATTTAATAGGGATAAATGCCAAGTTCTGCACGTAGGAAAAAGTAGGGATGTGCTAAAGTTACTCACCTTTTCGAAGGGGTGATTCACGGTGGGAGGGAGGCGCTCTGCACCTCCCTCCGAAATCCTAACCCAGCCGGCTCTGCTCTGCGGCAACTCCGCAGAGCCGCCGGCTGGGTGCATTCACAGGCGTGCGGACCCTGCGGACGCAAATGGCAGCAGCTACAGCCACTACGCCATTTGCGTCCCTGGTTTTTTTGCCGTGATAGGCTACATAAATATTTATGTAGCCTATCTTGGCAAAAAAACAGGAACGCAAATGGCGGCCACCGTAGCCACTACCATTTGCGTTCCCTTTTTTTGCCATGATAGCCTATCATGGCCTCCGCAGGGATGCAAATGGCATCCCTGCATTATCCGTGATATGCTACATAAGTATTTACATAGCCTATCACAGCAAAAATGGGAAAGCAGTGCGAATGGCACCAGGTAAGTGCTCCATTTTGCATGCCTTTCATGGGGTGGTGGGGGAGGGGGGCTTTGTTCCGCCACGGATTTTGGGGGGCCGAATGCACTGGCATTCAGCCTGACTGAGATCCATGGCAGAATCCTCTGACATCCGTAGGAAAAAGAAACCAATGCACAGTTACAAGATGGGGGATACGTGGTTCAACAACACTACAAGAGAGAAGGATCTTGGAATTGTTGTCGATCACAAGCTGAATATGAGCCAACAATGTGATGTGGCTGCAAAAAAGGCAAATACTCTTTTGGGCTGCATTAAGAGAAGCATTGCTTCCAAATCCTGGGAAGTACTGGTTCCCCTCTACTCAGCACTGGTTAGGCCTCATCTGGATTACTGTGTCCAGTTCTGGGCACCACACTTTAAGAAGGATGCAGACAAGTTGGAGAGGGCTCAGAGGAGGGCAACAAAGATGATCAGGGGACTGGAAACAAAGCCCTATGAAGAGAGACTGAAAGAACTGGGCATGTTTAGCCTTGAGAAGAGAAGACTGAGGGGAGATATGATAGCACTCTTCAAGTACTTGAAAGGTTGTCACAGAAAGGAAGGACAGGATCTCTTCTCGATCATCCCAGAGTGCAGGACATGGAATAATGGGCTCAAGTTACAGGAAGCCAGATTCTGGCTGAACATCAGGAAAAACTTCCTGACTGTTAGAGCAATATGACAATGGAGCCAATAACCTAGGGAGGTGGTGGGCTCTCCCACACTGGAGTAGGGATGGCAGAGAATTTCTCCCCGAAACTTCGGGGGGCCGAGCGCCAACGTGTTCGGCCCCCCGAACAAGTTTCGGGGAGAAATCCTGCGAACCCCCCCCCCGCCCCCCGCACCCCCCCCCAGGACGGGACTTACCTTCACCGAATGTCCCTCCCGGTGGCGGGTCCGGCCGGCGGTTCGGCGGGTGTTCGAGCGGGGCGGGAGCGGCAGCCGGTCTTTCTTAAAAAAAAAAAAAAGCGTGTACAGATAATGGCGGCCCCCATAGGGAGCCGCCATTCCCGTTCCTTATTTGGTCGCCGTAGTCTACGTAAACATTTACGTAGACTACAGAGACCAAATAAGGAATGCAAATGGCGGCTCCCTATGGGGGCCGCCATTAGCGTACGCGCTTTTTTTTTTTTTTTAAGTCACCCGTGATAGGCTACGTGACGATTGACGTAGCCTATCACGGCTGACTTTGCAGATCTAGCCATGATAGGCTACGTGAATCGTCACGTAGCCTATCAGGGGGCGTTTTTTTAAAAAAAAAAAACTTGCGCGCTCGCGGCCGGGCGAGGCGGGAAGCCTCCTCCCCGGCCTGAATTTCGGCCGGGGCGAGGCGGGAAGCCTCCCCCCCGGCCTGAATTTCGGCCGGGGCAAGGCGGGAAGCCTCCCCCCCCGGCCTGAACTTCGGGGGGGGAGCAGCGAAGTGCCTCCCCTCCACCGCGAACGTCCTTCGACGACAGGTAAGGGACTTTCGTCCACCCCTACACTGGAGGCATTCAAGATGAGGCTGGACAGCCATCTGTCAGGGATGCTCTGACTTGGATTCCTGCATTGAGCAGGGGGTTGGACTCGATGGCCTTGTAGGCCCCTTCCAACCCTACTATTCTATGATTCTATGATTCTAGGTTCTTTGACAAGTGGGGAATATGGCTCTTCTGGGAATGGGTGGAGAGAAAGTAGTGTGTGGAGAGAATGAAACTGACAAGGATATTCTGGAATTAAATTTTAGAAATCTTATCCTACTTATTGAGAAGGACTGGAATGCAGGGCCAAGCTGACCAATGAAACAGTTAAGCAAGAGAGGGAAAGCTGTGGGTCTCCAGATGTTAGACTGCAACCCCCATAATTCCTGGCTACGGTGACTGGGGCTGATGGGAGCTGGACTCCAACAACATTTCCCTTATTTTGGGAGTTTTCCAGCCTTACAATAAGGGAAATTAGAGAGGGACATCTTCTCATCCCTGCCATTTTCTGAGCTCTTGGAAAGTGAAGATCCAGCACTTACAGCAGTTGATGGGGGTTCTCCAGTCCCCTGCTGGGTGGCCCTCCCGGTGGCAGGCCTGAGCATAGGAGTGGACTGCCTGACACAGGATGGTGTGTTCCCCTCCATTCATGCAAACATCATAAGCACAATTGTCAAGGAAGATCTGAGGGTCCAGGATTGAATGGCAGTGGCTGAAAGGGCCCTCTGGTGCAGCGATCACCCCGCAATGCCCCTCAGATTTATATTTCTGCAGCTTTGGTCCATCACATGTCGAACACTCGCCACTGCACTCATGGAAACATTGTGGATCCCCATCCTTCACTGTCCATGCACCAGCCCACTCAGCCACGGTGGGCAGGAGGGTGCCATCCGGTGCTGTCTGGTCATCCCCTGGCAGCTGGTTGTAATTGCCACAGAGTCCGCTGGTGTTGTTATAATAGCTGCTTGGCAGTTGGACTTCGACATGCCAGCCCCAGTCAAATGTCATGACTAGCTCAAAGTTGGTCTGAACCGTAGCCCTGGTGCCACTCATGAAGGCACGGACCTGCCCTCCCCGTAGGGATACTGGCAGATTGGTGAGCAGGCCATTAACCTGTGCAAAATTGTATTAGAAGAGAGAATCCACCCATCAGTGGCCTCCAGATTTTATCCAATCCATCACATTCACAGCAAGGAATACAGATATCTGTCAATTTGAACTAGACCCAAGCATCTCCTATGATTTTCTGTTGACACCTAAGGTGAGCATAAAGGCAGAGGGGGCATGCTAAAGGCACATGAAATAGGGTGGCCCTCAAACACAGTCCTGAAACCTCAATGGGTGTAGAATGCAGCAGCAAAAACTCTTGTAAGAGCCAGGCATTCTGATCAAATTATGCATATTCTCCACAAGTTACATTGGCTGTGTATGCATTTCTGGAACCAAATTAGGGTGCTGGTTATAGCCTTCAAAGCCCTGAACAGTTTGGGATCAGCTTATCTGCACTTATATTAACCTGCTTGAGTCTTGCTATCAGCTTCTGAGGTGTTTTAGCAAGGGCTTTTTACCTGGGACAGGGCCTTCTCAGTGGTAGCTCCATCACTTTGGAAGTTTCTTCCTAGAGTGGTATATATGGCCCCCTCTGTTGCTTTCTAGGAAAAACCTAAAGACCTTTCTAAAATTCCAGTCAACTTTTGGATAATCATAGTGTTCACTTCAGGGTATGCTTGTTTTTATGTACTTGCTGTTCTGATTTTATATTGTTATTGATTTTATATCATGTGATGGTGGTACTTTAATAATTTGGCATTGGCATTGTAAGGTACGCTTGTGAGGGTAGATATCATAAAGGGCAGGGTATTAAATCTATTAATTAAAGAAATAAGTAAGCAAAGTAATAATAAACTTGCTTGGCCAGTCATTTGCCTTATTCTTGTGAAGTGGAGCTGGGTTAAGGCTTTCACAGCACTGAAGATTCTGCTCCAAAAGGGATTTGGTACTAGAGAAACTGTGGTTCCACCTATGAACAGGAGACTTCACACTGCAACATTTTGTTGCATGTCCCACTAGTTTGCCCAATTAAATGCGGATGCATGGACATGGCTTGGGGAGACCAAAAAACCATGCAGGCAGTTACACATGATGGAATCATCCTTACTTGGACTCTACCATTTTCATCCTTGCGGATGGTTATGTCCAGGCCAAGCACATGGACAGTGACCTGGCGCACATAGGAGACAGCCTTGTTGTTGCCTCGGTTTTCATTCTTCACCTCCACTCTAAAAGGCACGAGGCTATTGTCCTTGCCTGTCGACTGAGACAGCACGTAGGTGCAAGTGCCTTGGAAGTCATAGCTGTAGCCATCAAAGGTGCGGTAATGCGGGTCACCCCAGCCCAAACAGATTCCCAAATAGTCAGGGACACACACAGCCTGGCTCCCCTGGACCTGGCATGTTTCCTTGGTCCGGCAGGTCTTTGCTTTGCAGGGATCTGAAAGAGAATAAGAAGAGGCTGCAGAGAGACAGAGTTTGGGTCTTTCCTTCCAGAGTCTATCAAAAGACCAGTGCAGGACAGTCACGGCATGAAATTTGCACTCCTAAAGCTGGGACCACAGTATCTGATGTGTCCACTTCCACATTGCCATAGAAGAGGAAATGCATCAGCAAAAGAAAGAGGATAAAGGGGGGGGGTGCCAGTCTGCATAACGTCTGCACAATGTTGGCATATGTTTCTGAACTGATGCAAATTTAGAAATAATTACTGTTATTTATAGAGTAACATATCATAGTGTGGAAGATTCTGACCAGGTGACCTGTGTGCCTGCCTGCTCAGTCTGCTGTCCAGGTTCTAGCTGTGGATGGGCAATTCTAAGGCTCTTTATCTTTAAACAAGACTTGGACTGAACAGCCCTTCACATAGAGGGCACCATCAAATACAGGACTGTCCTCTGTAAAGTCGGACAAAGACCCATCAATAAAAATCCCATAAATTCTGAATCCTCTCAATCTCTTTCCACATCTAGCCTAACACAATCATAAATATATTAATAACAAATTCATTCTCCCTAGTGTGGACTCTTATGTAGCCAAAACAGCAACATTCATGCACAGGTGGAAGTTATCAGCAGGTTTGGAAGCACCCCAAAGTTTGCTGGAGTAAAAAAATAAATAGGGGAAAAATCTCTGGGAGGAGAACCCCCAGAACCATGTAACCAAAGAATGCTGACTGACTGCTGGAATGCAATATCCTGATCAGGTGTACTCTACACTGCAACATCCTTCTTGCAGTTTTGTTTTGTTGTTGCACTCTTGATTAGAACGTACCTGATGAAAGAAGGCTGACAAACCTTTTGTCCCAATTCCTGTTCTCCTGGCTCAGGCCTTAGAACCCAACTGTTGAAACTTCTAACTTTCCCCTCCTGTGCCGCCAGTACTTATAGTTTAGGCCAGTTCATTTTATTGTTTTAGCCGTTGCCAAATGCCCAAAGCGATTAAAAATGGTACAGTCAAGCAGTAAAATAATTTAACATGCTGACTACTATATATGATACAGACATACAGCAAGTCTGTTTCATCAAGCCCATTCTTGACTATAGCTCACTGGTAGGGATGTACAAATCCCCTACCTGCCAGTCCAGGGGGGGTCCATGGGGGGGGAGGCGATCCATTCCTCCCCCTGGAATCCTCGCTGGCTGGCTTTGTTCTGTGGCGATTCCGCAGAGCCACCGGCTGGCTCCGAATAGGGATGTACAAAAGTCACTTACCTTTTCGACGGGGTGATTCGTGGGGGGGGGGAGGCACTCCACACCTCCCCCTGAAATCCTAATCCGGCCAGCTCTGCTCCACAGAGATTCACAATGCATTGCACAAGAGCTATGCAAAACCGCTTGTGCAACCACGTTTGCGCAAAAGGAATTTGAGTTGGAAACTTCTCTTGTGCATAGTTCAGAACCTAATTTCTGCTGGCACAACATCACTTGTGCTAATAGAATGGCAGAGTTGGATATGTCGGGATTGATTCTGAGTGCAGGGAGATAGTTAGCAGCTCAGATTCAGAAGAGGAACAGCCAGAACCAGGGGATGCATTTTCCCAAGCCAGTTCAGATACGGGTAGGCGTGATTCTCAGGTTACTAACTCCCAGATGGCTGGGCCTAAAGCCCCCCCCCCCGCCCCCTCTGGGAGAAGCCAGGAGGAGGACGAGGAGGAGGAGGAGGAGAGTGGGGACTGTGACGTAAGAGATGCTAGGCTGCTGCGCAGAGCTAAGACGGAAATGTCAGGGGTGGAGCTCAGATGGTCGACCCAGTTAGTGATGCATGAGAGGCAAGGCGACGTAGGGAAGCATCACTGGAAGGGCGGGACATCCCTCCCTAAGTTAGTCTAGCCAGCAAGCCTCACTTCACACTGCAGGCAACGTTGCTGTTCCCATTTGAGTCCCCTGGAGGCATTCCTTTGTAGTCTGAGAGTCTGGGAGGATTTGCATCCGTAATGAACCTGTTGATAATGAATTAAAGGTGTGAGACTGAAGCCTCTCTATTTGTTTGTGTGAGTTAGGCATGGCGGAGAATTCCGCCACGGATTTAATGAGGCAAATGCACTGGCATTCGGCCCCCTGAAACCCGTGGCGGGACAGCATCCCACCCCCTGCCACCCTGCAGAATCCCCCCCGGGATGACGCTTACCTGGAGCGGATGTTCCGGGAGCGGCGGCTCTGGCAGCGGCTCCAGTGGCAGCGGCGGCAGCTGGTCTCTAGGCCAGCTGCTGCAGCCGCAAATGGCGGCCGCCGTAGCAGCCACCATTTGCGTCCTGCCAGGCTGCTGTCATAGGCTACATAAGTATTTACATAGCCTATCACGGCAAAGAGCAGGGGCGCAAACAGCGGCTGCTATGCCGTTTGCGCCCCTGCTCATTGCCGTTATAGGCTACGTAAATACTTATGTAGCCTATCACAGCAGCCTGGCAGGACACAAATGGCGGCTGCTATGGTGGCCGCCATTTGCAGCAGCAGCAGCCAGCCATGGCCAGAACTCTGGCTGCAGACAGCCCTGGCCGGCGGCTCCGCGGAGCCACCGTGGAGCAGAGCCAGCCCAGGGAAGATTCCGGGGAGAGGGACGGAGCGCCTCCCCCCCCCACGAATCCAAGCTGCGAAAAGGTAAGTGACTTTCGTACATCCCTAGTGTGAGTGCATAAGGAAAGAAGGAAACGTGACAGGATACTGCCCAGGATGCTGGACTAGATAGGCCTTTGGTCTGATCCAGCATGGCTCTTCTTGTATTCTTACGTTCTTGTTAGCTAGGGCCAATAAACAATGTAGCAACTCTATTCATTGCCATAAAACCGTTATTAAAAAGAATAAAACCTACCTTTCCAAAGGATGAATCTAGAGACCAAACGAAACATGATGTCAATTGTGTGAATGAAAATAATATACACCTTTTTGGTGATGCAAATAGCAGATATGGGGTGGCCTGAAGAGCTTTGGGACCAGGTGGGGTGGGGTGGGGAGGGGACCTTTCCTTAACTTGCCAAGATCCTGACCAAAAGTGCCTCTCCAAAAATGCTGCTGCTGCTTTCTTTTCTTTTCTTTTCTTTTCTTTTTGCATTTCAGGGCAATCTCCCATTAGCGCTGATGAAGGTGTCTCTTAAAAATGCAAATAACGTTTTTGGAGAGACTGTTTTTGTTTTGTTTTTATTGGGGCCATGCCTGGGAGAGAACTGGTTAAACTTTCCCATAGTCCTGCGGCTGCAGTTGCTATTTAGATAAGGAGAGAAAAAAACCATGCACACAATTCGTATCACATCCCGTTTTACCCTATATTTACTAGATCCCTCTTTAGCAAGGGTGAATTTGTAACACCCAGCTCTACTGAGTGGAGTAGTACACTCCACACCTCCAGCCCAACCTGTTGAATAAAGAATCCAGCAGTAGTTTGCCCACCCAAAGTGGGTTCCCAGGCAAGGAGCAGCTGCAAGTCACCTTTTTTGTAGCATTCCATGATGCTGTCTTTCACCTCACAAGCTTCATCAGCCGAGCAAGCATGGGTGTCACAGAAGAGCCCCCCAGCTGGACTGCAGACACATTTCTCTGTGCAATTATTCAGCATCACAGGATCATTAGGCTGCGCATCAGGAGACACAACCACAGGTATCAGAAAACATATCCCAAAACCACTGGGGAAGAAAGTGTCTCATAGCAAAGCAAACCACATCCAAGGGTTGACTTCCTTGTGCCTCTACAATGGGGATTTAACCAGCTTTTGTCCCACCAAAGGGCTGGAGAGTTGGTAGGCAGTAGGGTCCCCAGTGATTGCTGCAGAGGAGTTCATCCTGGACCTCTTGTTCCTTACTCCAAATCAAGAGTGAGACATGATAGGTAAGTTAAGTTCCCAGCCTATTTAAGGATACATTAAATAGACATTATTTTAAAGAGGTGGCTAGCAGCTATGTCTTCTACTTTTTCCATATTTACTCCAGAGTAGCTGCAGGACCCCAAGCTGGATTGGGGCCCTAATATAGGAGGTAGAGGGGCTTTAGCCATTCCCCCCTGCAATGGGCCCAATCCAGATTGGGGGAGCTCACACCTGCAATTTCTATCCATGAAGCAAATAGATCACTGCTTTACAAGGGAAATTGCTGGCACGGGGGACCAATTTGGATCAGGCACATAGTGGGGGAAAGACTTAAAGCTCCTCTATACCACCCCATGCTAGAGTCCCAATCCAGATGGGGGGTCTGAACCTATTCTAGAGTAAAATGGTGGGGGGAGATAATGTAATTTAAAGTGATGTCTGTTTTGGCCTTTAAAGTCTTTAAAGTAATGTCTGGTTTGGCCTTTCCATGACCATTTTTTTTCTCCAAGACATCTTAGATCTTGCTTTGTGAGAAGAACCATCAGAGTTCAGGGTGATGTATTTACCAAATGGATGTTAGCCTATGATTAATGGTTTTCCTATGATTAATTTAGCTTGGAAAAAGGGGGTAAGGGGAGACATGATAGAGGTGTACAAAATTATGCATGGCATGGAGAATGTGGATAGGGAGATATTTTTCTCCCTCCTCAAAATACTAGAACCTGGGCTCATCCCATGAAGCTGATTGGTGGGAGATTCAGGACACATAAAAGGAAGGACTTCTTCACACAGCACATAGTTCAACTATGGAATTGTCTACCACAGGATGTAGTGATGTCCACCAATTTGGATGGCTTTAAAAGGGGGTTGGACAAATTCCTGGAGGAGAAGGCTACCAATGGCTACTAGTCCTGATGGCTATGTGCTACCTCCAGAACCAGAGGCAGTGAGCCTATGTACACCAGTTGCTGGGGAACATGGGCGGGAGGGTGCTGTTGCTCTCATGCCCTGCTTCTGGGTTCCCAGTCAACAGCTTGTTGGCCACTGTGTGAACAGAATGCTGGACTAGATGGACCCTTGGTCTGATCCAGCAGGGCTGTTCTTATCTCCTCACATTCTCATGTGCAGGTTGGATCCCTTTGCCGATTCTGTTCTGTTCATGGATGGGGGTTTTCCTTCCACTATACTGATTCACAAAGATATTTGAGGGAGGGGAGCGATGGTGATCATTTCCTTGAGCCACATAACATGGCTTTGTTTGTGGTGTGATGATGTGGTGGTGTATTCTCCAAGGTGTGTTGCAATTTACCAGCTCTTTGCTCAATTCATACAGATAACCACCATATAGAGTGAGCCATAATCCCAACACATGGATATATGCCCCACTGAGAACAGTGGGTAAAATGCAACATACATCCTCCTTAGAGTAGACCTACTGAAATGAATGGGACTTAAGTTAGTCACATGTTAAGTCTCACTCATTTCAATGGATCTACTCTAAGTAGGACTTAAGTTCCATCTCACGCAGCAACTAGCTAATTAAAGGGCAATGATTTAGTAATGTTGGCTACACTCAAAAGGAAGCAATTAGAAGCACAGGCCATGAGGAGGAAGCTTCTCGTTGCAGGCACAGTCATCCTGAAAAGCTTTGACTATGGTTTGCTAATCCACATGTACGGGCTGGTGCTACAACTGCGGTTTTTTTAAGTGGGGAAAAAGCTCCAAAAATCAGATCTGAGAAAAGGACAGTAGGACAGCTGTAGCATGCAACACGCTGGAATGAAGTTGTTCAGATTCTCCATCAAATGTGGGGGAATGAAGGACAAATCCGGATGAGATGGCTACTGCAGAAACAATCTAAGAATTTGAGACTAAAAGGCTAATGTAGTAGAAATTCAAGAATGGTTCCATTTCTACCGATGCCTCCCTCTCCACATACCGGGAAATATCTGCCATGCTCAAAGCAACCACATTCATCCAAGGAGATGCATTTGATGCCATCAAAGAAGAAACCATTATCGCACTGGCAGCCTTCAGCACAGGTCTCTGGGCAATGAAGGTGATCTGTGAGCCCAGCACAGTTGGTTTCACAGATATTAGAACAGATGGCATAGTGGCTGTTGGCTGGGCAGGACAGGGCTGCAGGGGAGAAGGGAGAGGGGATTAGTTGGGTGGGGGGACTTAGTACAGCAGAGGAAACAGAATTAAATCTTCTATCTTGTGATGAGAGTGATGTGTTGAGTGTTTGCCTGCCAGAAAACTCACTCTGTCCCCTGGCTAATATTGGAATTCTTTTATAAGATGGAGCTTGATCGCTATTGTCCATCCCACCTCTGAGTTTGCACTAGGGAAGCCACTCAGAGATGGGTGCACTTCATCCTTAGAACTAAGGGGCAGAGATCCAGTGTTTGGTACCCAATGGGAGTGGGTCCTTCAATGTGACACAAAACCTGGGGCATCTCATGACCAATGGCAGGCATTTTCCCCTTGATAATAATTCATAGATGGAAAGGACAATATTAGGCAAAAGGGTGGCAGGAAATGATGGATACTTAAGGATGTCAGTTGCTGCAAAATCTGGCCCTCTTGGGGTTTGTTGGGATTTGTGCCCAACTTGGCTTGCATCTGCAAGCCAAGCTACAGGTTTTCCCCAGAGTCCAGGGAATTTTTGTGTATATTTTTTATGTAATTTTTAGTAATTTGTTTTTTTGTCATTTTTTGTGTGATTTTGTAATATTTTTTGTAATTTATGTATTTTGCATAATTTGTCCAATTTACACCATTTACACAATTTACACAAAGTTCAGCTGTAATTTGTGCTCATCTCTATTTGCACCAATTGCAGCAATGCAATTGGTGCAGAGACATGTGTAAATTATGGCTGAACTTTGCATAAATTGCAAACATTGCACAAATTATGCAAATTGCACAAATTACACAAATATGCACCAGTTGAAGCTATAATTTATGCAAATTTAAAAAACACTGGAAATCCATTAGCTGGCCCAACTCACTGCAGACCAAATCAGGCCAGGTAGTGGAAGACAAAATGAAGTCCAGGGGGCCGAGCCAATGAAAGCTTGTTGAGCTGTACACCTCCTACCGGATTCCTCTGACATACCTATGGATAGTCAGATATAGGGGTGTACAGATTCCCCACCATCTGTTCCGGTGAGGAATCTGCCCGGCAGGGGGAGGCAATCCATTCCTCCCCCCTGAATCTTCTGGAGCAGCTCCACTCTGCGAGGATTCCACAGGGCCACCCGGCTTGAGGGCTGCTTACCTGGGCCTGTTCTCCTCCACACTGATCACCATTTAAAAAAAAAAAAAAAGATGGCAATCAGCATGATGTGCCCATAGACTTATATGCAAAATAGAGCTGTGAATCTTGCGTGTACGTCGATGGGCACATCCTGCCGATCGCCATTTTTTAAAAAATGGTGATCGGCATGGAGGAGAACGGCTCTGGTTAAGCAAGGAGCCGAGCACCATTCTGCAGACAATCCTCTGGACACGGAGGTAAGTGCAGCCATTCTGCCGCAGATTCTGAAGGCCAAATGCTTTGGAGATTTCTCATTGGAATCTGCAGCAGATTTCTCTAACATCCCTAGTCAGATATCATTCTTAACAGGAGAAGAGGATGGCATGACAGAGATGCCAGCTCCTAGTCTCTGTTCTTTGTTCCTGAAGGGACTGGTGACTATCTCTATGGTTAGTAGATCATGTCATGCTTCACAAAGGGGTCACGTTCTGTCTTGCGCAATGGTGTTGGCTCTCTCTTGGGCATCACATCCCTGTTGTACATGTCAGAATACACTACTGCATGTCTTCTTTTGTTTAGAGACATGGATGCTTTATTGCATGCACGTCTGCTAGGATAACGGAGGCATCCGGCAAGGGGCAAGAATGCTTCATAATATTTATCCACGTGTTCCATTATATCAGGGCCACTTCATGCTAGATACTTTTGTACTTCAGTACAGTAGCCTGGTACAAAACACACACGTGGCACATCAAATATGGTGTATGCATAGCTGTGCATGTGTGCGTGCAGTATGTGCACATTGGCTTCCACTCATCCCCTTAAAATATGCACGAGAGGCAACTGCAAAAGGATCCAGCCTTTGCACATATATATTTCAAAGGGGAAAGTGTTGAAAAGTACACACATACACACTTCACATACGATCACAAGCATCGCACCAAGTACAAAATATATGATAGGAAGCCATGCTTATGGGTGTTGTATGTGGGTTCTATCTTATGACTTTTCTGTTGCAAAGGCTTGGGTGTCTATAGAAATGGGGAGAGCAATCCTATGCCCCTCAAATAGCATCAAGGGGCAAAGGATAGTTCAATTTCCTGGCTCCAACCTCAAAGACAGGAAACTACACTCCTCTCCCCTTCCCTGAGTCTCTCATAGCCAGTGTGGAGAGAACCATGCCAGCTACTTCTCTGTGCTCAGAAAACAGAGAAAAGGGGGTGTTCCTGGGGAAGTGGAGGAGAGGAGACCAGGACTGTGTTGGAATAACATGTCCTATGGGCACCTCAGCCTCCTTCCATCCCTCTCCAAGGTGCCACCACTAGATGGGCAAAATCACCCATCTAGCAGAAATGCAGGGCTGCTGGAGCACAGAGGTGATGATTGCCTCCACTCTCCTCCCACCTAGCGTTGGATACTAGGCAGCCTCCACGTTTGGAGGCTGCCTACTGTCAGGATAGGGTTGCGCCCTAACAGAGTAGCATTCCTTAATGAAGAATGGTGGGACAGCTTGGTGACATTTTAGTGCAATTATTATTGTTGCTGTTAATGTTACTCTAAATAAATAAATGAATGAATAAATGTCTTCGAGAGCAATCCTAACTTTCCTAGGAGGGCATCCTGGGGACCATAGGATATGGGAGGTTACCTCCTCCCTCTGGCCATAGACACAGCTCTGACCTCAGGGGGGGAAACTAAGTGGGGATTTTACAGCCTGACCCCTCGCAGCCACCACGGAAAACTCTTCAGTGGCTCCTCTTCCAAAGTTGCAACAGTGACCTCAGAAGAGGGGTGGGGAGGGAGGAAAGGAGGTGTGACAGTGGGTGACGAGGGGAGGGATCCACTAGCCTCTTCTTCACCATCCCTGCTCACTGTCAGGCAAGTCAGCTAGATGGGCTCAGAGGCCTGTCTGTCAGGGTTGTCTCTGAGCACAGAGACTGGCAGAGTAGTTCTGATTCTGAAGAGGAACCGCAAAATGTGGGGGAGAACGTTTCCCAGGCTCCTCGAGACATGGAGAGACAGGTTCCTCAGGTTTCAAAAGCTCAGCTGGACAGAGAGGGCCCCTCTTCACACACCCCTGTGAGAGATCGCGAACAGGGAGAGGCGGGGCTTGGAGAGCCTGAATTCTTAGACGCCAGGCACAGGTGCAGAGCCAAGAGGGAGATGGCAGGGGCGGAGCTTAGACAA
Organism: Heloderma suspectum; assembly: GCF_057233095.1. NCBI lineage: Eukaryota > Metazoa > Chordata > Lepidosauria > Squamata > Helodermatidae > Heloderma > Heloderma suspectum. The sequence goes on from NC_139467.1 coordinate 20,641,577, forward strand.
TCTGCCTGATTGGCCCAGTGGAAACAGCTGTGCTTAGATGCCTCACAAGAGAGAGGGAGATCTCCCACTCACCCCTTAAGTTAGGATAGCAGCCCACCTTTTCTTCAAATTGTGGGCAACTTCTGTAGCTTTCCTTTGAACTCCCTGAAGGCATTTCCTTTGTAGACTGTGGGACACTGACAATTTGCATCTTTTAGACCCATTGAATTAAGTGGATTAAAAGTCATGGATTTGAAGCTTCTTGTCTATGTTTTGATTTGGATTTTGAAGTTTCCAGCAGGGGCAAAGGGAATCCTGACAGCATCTTGCTAAAAATGCCTTTTAAGGAGGAATGGGAGGCAGAAATGCCTCCAGTATTCCTCCTGCCCTGCCTGGCTCTTTCTATCTGACAGGATTTCACACTTAAAAGCCTTTCTTGGGGTGGGGGGAGACTCAAGACATCTTGCAACTTTGTTTTGTCCCAATGAGTGGAAATCACAGGGAAATGGGGCCATCAGAATGTGGAGTGGACATTCTGAACATGCCCAACTAGAGTCAATGAAGCAATGAAATAATAATTGGGCAACAGCTCAACTGAGAGTTCAAGTCCAATCCCAGAATGCCAAATGATCAGAACTCAGACATTTGGTACTTAGAAGGGAGGGAGGTTTACTATCTTAGAGATCAAGAAAGGAAAATTGCAGGATCTATATTTGATAGTTACTCACGACAGAAGGATGGGCTTCTCCAAGGCTGAATATTCACCCTGGCCTCTTGGCAGACGGTCACATAGCTCTGGATGCTCTGGCACAAGGCCTCCTTGTCCCCACCACTGATGCACAGGTCCAGGATGCAGTTGTCCAGATACGCATTGGGTTCCACTACAGCATGGCATGCACTGAAGGGCCCATCGGATGCTGTGAGGAGCCCACAGTAGCTGCGTTGTTTGAAGAACTCTTTCTTCTTCTCATCACAAACTGGGCAGCTCTTCCCAGAGCATCCATCTGTGCAGGATGTGCTAGAGACTGGAATTTTCCAGGAAGCACCGAATGCAGCCACATCGGAGACCACTGTGCCATCAGGGAGCTTGAGATCATCATCCTTTTGTCGATTGTAGTTCCCACATAAGCCTCCCAATTGGTCCTGGTAGATGTTGGGAACAGTGACCCTCACATGGGAATGCAGGCTGTAGCTCAGTGAGAAGCCAAACATGGTGTCTATCCGGATGTCAAGTCCATGCTGATAGATTCTGAGTTGCCCACCCAAAAGATTCACAGGGAGGTGATGGAATACCCCGTTCACCTGAAGGTACAAAGGACATATCCTGATAAGCAGGGTGAGCCTTGCAGTTTAAAAATAGTTCTGTAATTAGCATATACTTAGAAGCAGGATACTTTAGAGATCACCTGATCCACTGCAAGCCTGCTCAGTTGTTGCACTCATCAGTAGATATCCTCCTGATTGTACCGAAGATTTCAGATAGTGCTGTGCCAAAAACTTCTCCCATATTTTTTTTACCATTCCCATTGGATAGAACAGAAATTGCTTTCGAAAAGAAATTCAGCGATGAAGAAATTTTGGAGAAATTCTCATGGGTTGGGTTTGAGATTCTTGGGCTTACCTTACTTAGGAGGTGGCCAAGGAGTGAGTGCAAATGTCTTCTTTTTTTCCTCGTACAATCATCTCTCTGGCAGCCTGTAGCCTCCTTGGCTTGCTATACTTCAAGTGAAGCCCAGTTTAAGGCACCAGGAGGTGATTCCTCCCATAGGGCTTTTTCTGATCAAGATGTGCAGGCAGCCTGGGATGCTAGCTGTGATTAGGGTAGGGATGGCGGAGAATTCCACCATGGACTCCCCCTGGAGTCTGTGGCGGAACGGAACACTTACCTTCGCCTCCCCATAGAGTCCTATTCACTTGGATCGGATTTCCAGGGATACAGCCACCATGCCGTATCGCTGGCTGAAGGGACTGACTGTGGACGCAAATGGCATCTGGGATGCCGTTTGCTTTCATAAAGGCCTTAGTTTAAGGTAAATGCAGCCGTAAATGGCTGCATTTAGCTTAAACTAAGACCTTTACAGCCGCAAATGGCATCCTGGATGCCATTTGCATCCGTGCTATTCATTCATGCGATAGGCTACGCGAATATTTGCGTAGCCAATCACATAAAGCAGGATCGTAAATGGACCACAAAAGTAAACTATAAAACAGCCAGAATGAGGCAGAACAATGGAAGCCTCTTTCATGGGGGGAGAAAACTTTCAGGAAATTGGAGGACAGGTTTCGGCAGAGCACTAACCCCATGTCATCCCTGGGGTTATCAGACACGGGCTAGAGCTATATCTTCAGCCTATCACGTGGCGGTGAAGGCAGCAAAAAAGGAATATTATGCTGCCTCCATCGCATCTGCAGAGTGCTGCCCCAGGAGGCTGTTCCAAGTGGTCCGGAGCCTGGTCGGTCCTGTGGCTCCGGAACCACTGGAGCATTCTAAGGCCTGCTGTGAGGCTTTGGCAAGGCACTTTGCAGATAAAATTGATCAGATTAGGTGTGTTACTCTGCACACCGTGGATACAGTTAGTGAGCAAGAGGCGGCCTGTGGCAAACCGGTTTTGTGGGATCGGTTCCAGCTTCTTCCTCCTGATGAAGTGGACAAGGTGCTTTCATCTGTAAGGCCGACCACCTGCTTACTTGATCCTTGCCCATCTTGGCTCATTATAGGCTGCAGAGAGAGATTGGGTGAGGGGATCAGGGCGGTGGTGAACGCCTCCCTTGAGGAGGGAGTGATGCCATCAGCCCTCAAGGAGGCAGTGATAAGACCGCTCTTAAAGAAGCCCTCCTTGGATCCTCAAGTTCTGAACAACTTTTGCCCAGTCTCAAATCTGCCATTTTTGGGCAAGGTGATTGAGCGGGTGGTGATGGTGCAGTTGAAGGCACACTTGGAAGAAACTGATTATCTAGACCCATTTCAGTCGGGCTTCAGGCCTGGGCATGGGACAGAAACGGCCTTGGTCGCCTTGGTGGATGATATGAGGAGGGCTCTGGATAGGGGTGAATGCTCCTTCCTTGTTCTCCTCGACCTCTCAGCGGCTTTTGATACCGTTGACCACGGTATCCTCCTGGACCGCCTGGAGGGGTTGGGCATTGGAGACACTGTATTGCGGTGGTTCCGGTCCTTCCTCTCTGGCAGGTACCAGAGGGTAGCACTGGGAGAGGAGGTTTCGGACCCGTGGCCACTTACTTGTGGGGTGCCACAGGGTTCCATCCTCTCCCCGATGCTATTTAACATCTATGTGAAGCCACTGGGGGCTATCATCAGGAGGTTTGGGGTGCAGTGTCATCAATATGCGAATGACACGCAGCTCTACCTCTCATTCAAATCTTCACCAAGGTTGGCCGTAGAATCCCTGTCCAAATGTCTGGAGACGGTGAGTGGCTGGATGGGGAGGAATAAGCTGAAGCTGAACCCTGACAAGACCGAGGTACTTTTGGTGGGAGACAAGAGGAGGCTGGGGGATGTTGACCTGGTGTTGAATGGGGTACGGCTACCCTTGAAAGACCAGGTCCGCAGCCTGGGGGTCATTTTGGACTCCCAGCTGTCCATGGAGGCTCAGGTGTCAGCTGTGAGCCGGACAGCGCTGTATCAACTCCATCTGATACGGCGGCTGCGCCCCTTCCTTCCCGACCATCTGCTCCCATCGGTAGTACATGCCCTGGTCTCCTCTCGTTTAGACTACTGTAATGCGCTCTACGTGGGGTTACCCTTGAAGACGGTTCGGAAACTGCAGCTGGTACAGAACGCGGCGGCTCACCTGATTAAAGACAGCCGCCGGTGAGATCACATCACTCCAGTGCTGAAGGAGTTGCACTGGTTACCAATTGTTTTCCGGGCCAAATTCAAGGTGTTGGTTTTGACCTTTAAAACCCTATATGGTTCCGGCCCAGCCTATCTTAAGGAGCGCCTCCAGCAACACCAAACAGGCCGCTTAACAAGATCAGCCTCAGATGGCCTTCTCTCTGTCCCATCAGCCAGGACAGCTAGACTGGTGGGGACGAGGGAGAGGGCCTTCTCTGTGGTGGCCCCCACTCTGTGGAACTCCCTCCCTAGGGAACTCCGTCATGCCCCCTCTTTAATGAGCTTCCGTCGTGCATTAAAAACGTGGTTGTTCAGGCAGGCATTTGGGGTGGGTTAGGGTATTTTAAAAAAAAAATTATGGTAAAATTTTATTGTTTTAAATTGTTTTATGTTGGGTTGTACATCGCCCAGAGTGGCTGGGTGACCAGTCAGATGGGCGATTAATAAATTTAATAAATAAATAAATAAATAAATCCCTGGAGCCAAACACAATGCTCCCTCACCCACATTATGGTGGATGCAAATTGGAGGCTAGCCTGCCAAGACAGCTGATGCTGTTGCAGCATGAAAACCCCAAAACACTTACCAAACGAAGAAGAAGCTGTGCTACAAGCCCTGCCAATGGGGAGCCCTACCTGGGAGAAACTACTGAGAATTTATCCTCCCCCTGGAGAGATTTGGTGAGGTTGTCACCCAAATTTCTCTGCCCGCATGTAAGGTGGAGAATTTCAAGAGGCCATTTGCGCACAGCTCTAATTTCAGAGGTTTGGTCTATCATGACTTGGAAAAGGGTGTTTAGTTCATAGCATCATTCTCTGGAACTCCTACCATTACAATTTAAGCGGGCACCAACCCTTCTGGGTTTTCAGCATGGACTATCTTTTCCAACAGGCCTCCCAAGAAGGAAATCTTGTCCTCTGTACTTCACAGAAAATTTTCTTTAATATACGTGATTCATAAATATTGTTAAATAAATAAATGAATGGAAATCTCCCAAACAGTGGTGCTATTAATTAGACTCTAGATTTAATGGTCTAATGGGGAGGGGGGTGCCCTTTCGATTGCAATATGTATTATTTCACTTACTGAAATGGCTGCATTTGGGGATGCTGTGGGAATATTGGGAAGAAGTTTGATGAATCTGCAGATAGCAGTTGCAATAAACAGTCTGTTAAGACTTATGGTCAAGGTGAAAAAGAAGAAAGATTAAAAAACGTTATGCAAAGTTAAAAAAAAAAAACATACATAGTCTTCTTAGCTGCCAAAAAATAAAAGAGCACCTCACTGCAGACGAAGGAGAAAAAACGGAGGAGTTGAGATAAGAAAGGAAGTGGTCAAGATATGGGAGTGAAAAAAGAGCAATTAAAGACAGGTGAAGCAAGTTAACCCCTTATTTGCCAGAGAGAGGATTAGTCACCAAGGACAGAAAGATTATCACAGCTATAACTTCCCACTGGCCCAAACAATTAATTAAGAAGTGTTGTTGCCCATGTCTAAGAAATTCTCCTGCTCATTCTTCTGAGTGGGGTCCTGGACATTGTGGTTAGGGATGTACGAAAATTCCGCCACGGATCTCGGGGAAGCCGAATGCCAGCGCATTCGGCCCCCCGAAATCGGTGGCAGAACGGCCCGCCACCCCCCCGCCACCCCCCAGGATGAGACTTACCTTGGGCGGATGTTCCTGGCGGCAGCAGCTCCGGCGGTGGTGGCTCCGGCGGCGGCGGAGGCACCCGGTCTTCTGACCAGCTGCCACCGCCGCCATTTCCAGTTAAAAAAAAAAAAAAAGTGATAGGCTACGTAAAGATTTACGTAGCCTATCACGGCTAGGTTTTTTTTAAAAAATGTGATAGGCTACGTAAATGTTTACGTAGCCTATCATGGCTGACTTAAAAAAAAAAAGCGCGTACGCAAATGGCGGCGCCCATGGTCGCCGCCATTTGCGTTCCTTATTTTGGCACGTCTTAGTCTATGTAAACATTTACGTAGACTAAGATGGCGAAAATAAGGGGAACGCAAATAACGTAGACGCTACGCTATTTGCGTTCCCCTTATTTTTGCCGTCTTAGTCTACGTAAATGTTTACGTAGACTAAGACGTGCCAAAATAAGGAATGAAAATGGCGGCGGCCATGGCCGCCGACATTTGCGTACGCGCGTTGTTGTTCTTGTTTTAAGTCAGCCGTGATAGGCTACGTAAACATTTAGGTAGCCTATCACGGCTGACTGCAGGGACGCAAACGGCGGCGGCTACAGCCGCCGCCATTTGCGTCCCTGCTAGCCAGTGACCGGGTGTCCAGCTGCTGGCGGAGCCAGCCGGCGGCTCAGCAGAATCCTTGCAGAGCACAGCCGGCCGGCCAGGATTCCAGGGGGGGGAGGAACGGAGTGCCTCCCCCCCCGGCGAGGATTCCGGGGGGAGGGATGGAACGCCTCCCTTCCAACCATAAACATAATCCGCGAAAGGTAAGTACTTTTCGTACATCCCTAATTGTGGTACTACTGCATCCTGCATTGGTGGTACTACTGTGCGGAGGACTGTCTTTTAACTAGGGATGCCAGAGAATTCCGCCACATACTCAAATGAGGCCAGATTCCAAAGAATCTGACCTCCAGAGGCCATGGCAGAGTGGCTGCACTTACCTCTGGGTCTGGAGGAGTTCCCACAGAGTGGCTCTCTGGCTCTCTATATGTCACAATAGGCCAACGGTGGCTGCCATTAGCCTATTGCAGAAAAAATACAGCTGTAAATGGCATATTGTATGCCATTTGCAGTCATAAAGCACTGACTATGACCTAAATTGCAGCTGTTTACAGCTATATTTAGGTCAAAGTCAGTGCTTTACAGCTGCAAATGGCATACAGTACTCCATTTATGGCTGTATTTTTTCCTATAATAGGCTAATGGAAGCCGCCATGAGTGTATCGCATCATATAGGGAGCCAGAGAGCTGCTCCGCCGACTCCAGCAGTTGCAGCTGGGCTCCAGAGGATACCATGGGGCCCCAAGCGGCCTGAATTGCCCCTCCACAGACCCCCCTCCTGGACCCAACAGTAGGGGGTTTGTACATCTCTACTTTGAACCCCTCACCCCCATTGCTATGATTGCTCTTTGGAGTAGAATCCAGATGCCACACACTCCATACAGCACCTTTGGTGTAGAGTAACTTTCCTGGCTGCTCTTAATGGCCCCGACTGCCAATATACACAAACACCATGAACTATGGTGGTGTAGTTTCTCCTCAACCAATGAAAACCTTTTCTCAAGGCCAATGGGCTCTGACTCATTTACCACGTGAGCAGAAGTCACCACGGTCAGGGGGGTGACAGTGCCTGAGCTGCTCTTCATCCTTAGCAGTGCCATTAATGCTCTCCCCCTTCCTTGAGACTTGGGGATGGGGGAATCCTGTTCCCAGCATACACAAATTTCTCATCCTCTTCCTTAGCAATGAGAACACTCTTCTGTGAAGACCGTCATAGACTAGCTCACAAGGGATAACTGCCTGGAGCAAACAGAGAATTTGCCCTTCCTAATATGTCATACAACAGCCTTCCCCAAGTTGGTGTTGGACTTCAGCTCCCATCATTTCCAGTCAGTATGGCCAATGGGTGGCAGGGCTGGCCCAAGACATTTTGCTGCCTGAGGCAAAGACCAAGATGACGCCCTCTCCCATTCCATGTACAAAAGCCAACTTGACTAGCAAATGAATCTTACTTTAATACTGGGGCTGAAACATCATCCTCCATGGCATCTGAAGGCAGCTTGCTAGCTTAGGGGGTGCAGGGCAAGCCAATTGGCCTACCATTCTCTCCTCTGATACTTTCCTGCCTCCTCCCAGAATCTGCCACCTGAAGCAACTGCCTCACTCTGCCTAATGGTAGGGCCGGCCCTGATGGCTGGCACTGATGAGAGTTTGGGGAAGGCAGTCATAGACATTATTGCTGTAGCTCCATATTTCACACATGGGTAACCCCACCACATAGGGAGAAAGTTAGGCCCTGTGCTTGTACAATGAGCAGCATTAAGAGGCCTACCTTGACTTGCCCCCATGTGCTCCTCAGCAGAGTAAGCGCAAGGTCCAAGACCTCCACGTAGACCAACTTAGCAACCATGATCTTTCCATCCCCCAAGGCTTCATTCTTTAGGGAGACCATGATGGGTTGCAAGTTCTCATTCTTTTGATGCAGCTTGGTCAGGACATAGACACAGGTGCCCCAGAAGTCAAAGGGCAGTCCATCGTAGGAAAGATAATGGGGTCCGACAGCAGAACAGGTGGCATTTCCAGTCGGGTAGCATTTCCGGTATCCATCCTTCAATTTGCATTCTTCGTCGGTGCCACAGGAGACCATGTCACACACTACATTTCCACCAGGCTGGCACTTGCAATGTTCATTGCAAGTTGGATAGAAATGAGCCGAGGCTGGGTAGTACTGCCCCTGGTGGAAACAGCCACACTCAGCCATGGGGACACAAGCGTCACCGCTCATGATGAAGCCCTCGTTGCAGACACAGTCCTCTTCACACTTGGCAAGGCAAGGAACAGGGATGTAGAGACTGGTGCAGGTCTGGCTGCAGCCCTTGGCACAAAGCTCATAGTGACTGTTTGGAGGACAGGGTGGGGCTGCGAGTGAAAACAGAGAGCTTAGCTAGGAATGCTAATCTGGGGGAGGGGAATACATACATAGGGCTTTCAAACAGATATGTTGCATTTCTGCAAATGTTGGGGTTCTCCTGAGCATGCTTATACTAGGAATGTACGGACTGTGTAAACTCCACTCTGTCTGTGTTTCACGGATTGTCAGGCGCCTTTCGTTCCGTCATCCACCCACAGACGGATGCGAATTTTTTTTTCCATCATGCAGAAAAAAAAATACAGAAATAATTACGTAAGTATTTATGTAAGTATTTGCATAATTTACCTCAGTACGTAACATTTAGCATACTGTCCCCCATTCCATTCAACATTTCCTCAGCAGAAACATATGTATTTTTCTGCGGATTTATATGCGTACATTTCGGGAAAGTAAAAAAAATCATCTGAAAGCCCACGGACTCTGCACGGCCTGAGGGGGATGCTCCGCAGTGGATTCCGCAGGTCAGATCCTAAGAAATCCGAGCTTATTTTAATCCATCTCGAATTTCTCCAGCATCCCTAGCTTATACCTCCCCTCTTATTTCTCAATGACCTCATTTTGGCTACTCAAGGACTGGCACTCACCATTTGTGTTTGCTATTAGAGGGAGTGATTGCATTATTTTAAATTATAAGCTGCCTTGAGTGCATTAGCAGAAAGACAATATATGTGAGATAAATAAATACATAAATAGGAATGGGAAGTCTGCTGCCTCATGTTCTCCTGGCCCAGCTATGCCACAGAGGCATTGGGCAAGGCACTGGAGCTCATTGGAACTCAGGTCCATATCTGTGATCCATCTATAATTATTCTTCGTAAGAGACAATGCATCCTGCGGTGTATTTGTAGCCTGGAGCATTATGGGGCCATCCTTGCATCTACAAAGATAATTAGTTGCCATCTGTGGTTTTACTGCAATGCAACCCAGTGCTTCACATACCAGTGAGTGGTCTCTTGGGTGGGCTGTTCACCCTTAACGACAAGAGTTAATTCCTCCTTTTTTAAGCAATCTGTTCCCTCTTCTGCACTGTCCCTTCCTCTCTTTAACAGCTGATGGACCCTGCTGGAAATGGACTTGCCCTTCCCTACAAAGATCTGATCTGGACCATGGAGCACTCACGGCAAAAGGTTGGAGATCTCCAGGCATAGATGGTGATCCCAGCAGCTTGGCAGGCTTTGGCATAGCTGGCGACTGCCGCACAGATGAAGGCATAGCGCCCCTTGAAGAAACAGTAATCATAGACGCAATCCCAGAAGGCGCCCTCTTGGTCGACGTGGCCGTGACATTCCCGGAAGGGCCCATCCTTGGCCAGAATGAGCCCACATTCCTGGCCCGAGGCACGCTGCCGCTCCGCTTCAACTTCAAGCCCTGGGCATTTGGGGTCAACGATCTCATTGCAGCTTGGGTCAAAGGCTTTTGTGCCATTCATGCCAAAGACTGGGTTGCTTGGAACAAGGATGCTACCATGCACAAGGGCATCATCTGCAGGGTTGCCGTTGAAGTTCCCACACAGGCCACACAGGGCACCTGCGTAGATGGTGGGCACCGTGACAGATATCTGGCTGTCCCAGTTGAAGGAGACCGAGAGGCCAAAGTCCATCTGAATCACAGCATCCGGGCCTTTCCTGTAAGCCCTGACTCTTCCTGAAGCTGTGCTGAAGGGAAGCGAAGTTAACAAGCCCTGGACCTATGAAGAAGGGATAGGATGCTGACATTAAGCAAATGGAAAGGCATGCTGGGGCAAAAGCATACACACAGAGGCCTACCCAGTGGTGTACTGGAGCCAGGGCCCACAGTGTCAAAGGATCCTTGGAGGCCTCTCTCAGTCTAATTCAGTAGCCAAGTCCAGACACAGACAAAGGGATTATTTTCAAAGTTTTATCCCTCTTTTACAACTTAACAACTCTACTGTTAGCAACTAGATATGAGCAGCAGAGTACCTATGCCCTACGTTGGAACAGTTGGTCCCCGTTTGAAAGGGAATCACTGGCAGACCCCTGAACTTGAGGGCTAGGGAGAGACCCTCCCCTTTTCCCTTGGATCCTCTGGGCGCAGCCGTTGTTTGCGCGCCAACCAGGCACTACGCCTCCTTTCCGCGCCCTCCATTTGGCACCGCTCTCTGCGTCGGTGTCGTGCGTCCAGCAAGTCTGCTTCTCGTGCTCTGTCACTCCCAGGACTGCTATCTAAGCTAGGAATGCTGGTGGGAGGAATCTCCGTCAGCTGTTGGCCCTGGGAAAGAGGAGCGCGCTCCTCTCCCAGGAGCGACTCCTCTTCCTCAGAATCAGAACTACTCTGGGATTCTATGGGCTCAGTGTCCACCCTGACACACAGGGACACAGTCCTGGCCCTCTTATATTAGCAGGGATGTGGACATCATCCGCCACCCCCACCCCTCGGTTTTCCCTGTTCCCTCTGAGCAGAGCTGCAATTCTCACAGTAGCTGAGGGATGAATGGATTTTCACAGCAATTATGTATATTGTTACTTGCTGTAAGTATTTTGGGAAGGCTTTGTCTTGGATGGGCTCGTTCAATGTTCATGCTCATGGGCTAAGACTCATTAGCTTTACAGATGACCTGCTGCAGATGAAAACTGCTAGAACTGTTGATATGAGTCCACGCAGGTGTCTGAAATTGTGGGCTCTCCTTGGAGAGACACCTCTCCTCAACCCGTATTGAGTCAGGCAAGATCCCAGATTTTCCGTAATTTTAAGTAGTGCAAATTGTGGCTGAATTTTGTGCAAATGTGCGCAAGTCGCGCAAATTTTGGCTGCAATTAAATTGCAGCCGCAATTAAATTGCAGCCACAATTTTCACAAATCTCTATTAGCTCACCACAAAAAAAAAAATGCAAAAAGTTCCCGGTGTTTGGGAAAAGATGTAACACGGCCTACAAAGGCAAACCAAGTTAGGCACTCTGTGGAACTCCGTGGGACAAAAAGAGAAACGGATTTCCCAGCAACAGACTTCCCTAGATATTGCATGCTGTTTTAAGAGATTTATTATTCTTGTATTATTCTACAGCTCTTATACCTTATTTTATGAGAAGTGGTCAAGAAATTACGTTATGTAAATTAAGTACATTTAAATATTTTGTTTGTTTCTCTGTTTGTTTGGTTTTGCTCTCTTTATTAGGGCGCAATCTTATGGATGTTTAGACAGACAAAAAGTCCTCTGACTACATTAAGTACATTTAACTGTAATAACTTGTGACTGGTCAAACCAAATGTGGCTCACAAGCCATATGCAGCAGCCCCTTAAGGCAGAAGTACAGAATCTTAAGCCCAGGGGCCAAATTCAGCCCCCCAGTGTTCCCCCAAAGGTCCCACCACCTTCCCATGGCTCCATTGTGTTTCCCCCAACCAGCTGGCATTTTATGGTTTCCTGGCTTTTGTGCAGTCCTCCCTCCACCCCATTCTAAAAGGCTGAAATGCCTCTCCTAAGGCTTATTAATTGGCAATAAGAGCTTCAACCTAAAATATGCTAATTTTGTTGGCCCAGCCCCCTTTTGCCTTTGGTCCCACCCACCATTGGAATGTGGCCCCTGAAAGCTTTTCCCAAATGGAATGTGGCCCTTGGGCTGAAAGAGGTTCTGCACCCTCACAATAGGGGTTCTCAAGCATCTGGCCCATCACAACACACCTGTGTGCAGGCCAGGTGACTGGTCTAGAGGCTACTGCCTAGGCCTGTGGGTTCAGCATCACTCCTCTACAGATCAGCCCCAGAAGCGACTAGTAGTCATGACCACCTGATGTTACCTAAACCTACCAAGAGTTTGCCAGGATATTGCCTGCTGACGATGATCTCGACATCATAGACATTGACCTGCACGCTCCGGGTCCAGGTCACAGCCAGGTTTCCCCGGTGTTCGTTTTGAACATAGACACCAAACCCTTTCAGGTCCTCAGGGTGGTGGCACGCCTCAGCAAACACGTAGGCACAGGCCCCTTGGAAATCAAACCTGTATTTGTCAAAGGTAAGGTAGTGGGGGTCCCCGTGTGCCGAGCAGTTCCCGTAGCCAGCAGGGTAGCAGCCCCGCACACCTTCCACCACTCGGCATTCTTCCGAGGGTTTGCAGGAGCTGGCCGCGCACTCCACCTTCCTCGTGGCCGGGTTGCACACGCACCACTTCCCACAAGTGTCGTCAGCAAAGAAGCTCTCATCAGGGGCATAGGGGCGCCCTTCATGCACACATCCACAGCTGCTCTTGGGAATGCACAGCCCCTGGCTCAGCACAAAACCTTCCATGCACTGGCAGCCTTCTACACACACAGCCAGGCAGAGTTTTTGTTGGGGAGTTGAGTCGTCCGGGCAGGTGGCTGGGCAGGCTGTTCCACAGAGCTGGTACTGGCTGTTTGGAGGGCACTCCAGAGCTGTCCAAAGAAAGGGGGGGAACCCCACAATGGTGATGTAATGTTGAGTAAACCAACAGTATGGGCTGATGCAGGAGAAGCCGAGAAGGATTATGACTATTTGTGTGTGGATGGAGAAAGCCAAATTGGACTCCCTCCCTCCCCCATGCACACTCATGTTCCTTCAAATCATCCCAAGCACATTTGGGGAGGGGGAGTGGTGGCTGCCAGCTGGCAGCAGCTAAGGGCCGCACTAGGGATGGGTGAACTCCCCTGCATCTTTCTTATGAGCCAGACTCCAGCCACTTGCCTGACCTGGCAGATGGGCGGGTTGAGCTTCCATGCAATCCGCAAGTGCCTGGTGGGAGCTCATGGTTTCCCGCATTTCTGCAAGCTGCCATTTTGCACAAAATCGTGGGCAAGCTCCTTACAGGAATTGTGATTTTGCACAAAATGGCACCCATAAATGGCATGATTTGTGCAAAATTGCAGCCGTCAGTGGTCTAATAATGTCAGCTTGCAGGAAAGCACCAAGTCAGGCAAGCTCAGGGATCCATGAGCTGGTGTCCGGGGGGCCAAGCTGGTGAAAACTCACTGAGCTCCACCCCCAGACCAGATTCCTCTGACATCCCTAAGCTCCGCTGCATACATAGTGACACAGCTACATTTTTCCCAGTTTAAAAAAGAAGGTGGCACTGCTTACCACTACAGGAAGTACCTCACCTGTTGAAACAAATTGAAACAAACAAAAACCCCTCCATCGATGGTCAAAATGCTCCTCCAAATTGTTACCTGCAAGCTGTGCAAATGGGGTTTGAATCTGGGGAGCTATTTTAACTCAGCCCTCACTTCAGCTGCCTTGGAAATGGATGCATGTCTCCATCCATCCATCCATTATCAGTCAACTAACATCCAGTTCACCTTTACACAGCAGATTTGATGTGTGTGAACCCATCGGTTGGCCTACTCATATGAGCATTTCCTGGTAGAGCTGTGCAGAAATGGCCTCTCAAAATTCTCCAGCCTATTTGTGGGCAGAGAAGTTGGGAGGGGGACAATTTCTCCAAATTTCTCCACGGGCAGGAGAAATTCTCCAACAGTTTCTCACAGGTAGAGCTCACCATTGGCAGAGGGGGTTGTAGGGCAGTATCTTTCTTTTTTCCTAAGGTTTTTTTTTGGGGGGTGCTGCCACTGCAAGTGGCAACAGCATCATTTGTGTTGGCAGGCTGGCCCCCATTTTGCATCCACCACAATGCAGGCGTGTGGGGTGGGAGTCTTGTGTCTAGCTCCAGAGAAGAGGCGGAGCTGGTGCTGTGCCAAAGTCTGTCTCAGAATTTCCTGAAAGTTTCCTTCCACCATGAAAGAGGCTTCCATTGTCCTGCCTCTTTCCCAGCGTATTTTATCATTTATTTGTGTGGTGTTTTTGAGCTTACCTAATCACTGTGAGGTGGCTGAGGATGCTATGTCTATGTTTTTCTTTCTATTACACATTTCTCCACTGCTCTGCAGCCTCCCAAACAGCCTGCACTTCCTGATCTGAAAAATCCCTATGGAAGGAATTACCTCATGATGCTGTTTTTCCCTGGGCTTTAACTGAAGTGTGGGAAGCCAAGGAGGCTACAGGCTGCGAGAGAGATGACTGTACAATGAAAGACAGGATGCTCACACACACTCCTTCCCCACCTCATAAGTAATGTAGCACAAGAAACCCAACCCCAACCCATGAGAATGTCTCCGAAATTGTCTTCACCATTGAATCTCTTTTCGAAATCAATTTCTTTTATGTCAAATTGAATGAGAATGGTCAAAAACAAGGAGGGAGACATTTTTGGCACAGCAGTATTTTCTAGGGATGGATGAGTCCGTCAATTTCAGATTCTCGTTTTTTCTACTCTTAAATTCATTCTGTCCCAGAACCAGCCCATGACAACTGAGTATGCTCAGTGGACACGGAAAGCTGACTGAACCTTAAGGGAGGGAAATGGAAAACCTGGAGAGGAGGGGGAATGGAATGGAGTGTCTGGAATCTGGAACAGAACCACTGCACACTGCAATGTTTTGTTGCAGTTCCCACTGGTATCTCACAACATCAGCTCAACATTCCTCAAGGCCCTAGAGACAAAACTGGCCCACCCAAGACCACTCATCCCCCTCACACACTCACGGCATCCGGCCGCTTTCCTCCATTCGTCAGTTTGGACTCCCTCTCTCTGGCAGGCATCCGCATAAGCCTTCAAAGCATCACACAGGGACTGTTTGTGGCCTTCGTTGGAGCAGATGTCATATACGCAGCTCTCAAAGTAGGCTGCAGGATCCACCTTGGCATGGCAAGGGGCAAAGGGGCCCTTTGGAAGCTTGGCTATCAGGCCGCAGTAGGCCTCAGACTCATACGTTTTGACCAGATTAGACTGGCAAGGCTTGCAAGCCCCATGACAATCGTGCCAGCAGGGTTCGTCTGCGGTCTCCACCACCCAGCTCTCGCCAAAGGCAGGGAGGTTCTCTGCCACAGTCCCCACTGGTGTCTGGAAGTCATCTCCAGGATCTCCATTATTGTTC
Organism: Heloderma suspectum; assembly: GCF_057233095.1. Taxonomy (NCBI): domain Eukaryota; kingdom Metazoa; phylum Chordata; class Lepidosauria; order Squamata; family Helodermatidae; genus Heloderma; species Heloderma suspectum. The sequence goes on from NC_139467.1 coordinate 20,656,942, forward strand.
CCACAGAGGCCACAGATGCTGCCGTGATAAGCACTGGTGACGGTGATGTACAGGTGGTGATTCCAGTCGTAAGATACCCTCAGCTGGAACTCAGTGGCAAGTATGACGGAGGTACCACTCTGCAAGAGCTGCAGGTTCCCATCCTTCAGATAGATGGGCAGGTGGGCCCGGATTCCATTCACCTGCATCAGAGGGGAAGAGAAGTTCAATGCTCGGGCAGTTGAAAATGAGTCTTGTTAAGTGTAGAGAAGCAATTATATTTTTAGAGTGGGTACTAGGGATGTATGGACTGTGTTAAATCTGCTCCGTCTGTGTTTCACGGATTGTCAGGTTCTGTCATCCACTCACAGATGCATTTTTTTTTCATCATGCGGAAAAATACGCAAATAATTACATAAGAGGTTTTGTAACAATTTACATAATCTACCTTAGTACATAGCATTTAGCCTATTGCCCCCCATTCCATTCAACTTTTCTTCAGCAGAAACTTGCACATTTTTCTATGAATAAATATGTATAAATTTTGGGAAAGTTAAAAAAATAAATAAATCTGAAAGTCCACGGACTCCACATGGCCTAAGGGGGTCACTCCGCAGCAGATTCCGCAGGTCAGATTCTTAGAAATCCGAGCTCATTTTAGTCCATCTCGAATTTCTCCAGCATCCCTAGTGGGTACCTATCTTGACTGAAGCAGTGAAGGCTGGTGGCTCTGATTTCGGCAGGGCTGTAAATCTATTCTGGGTTTCCGTCAGAACCAGCCAGAACTCTAAAGGACCTATCCAAGGTTCTGAAGCTATTTGGGGGATAGAGTTCAGCACTTTGGATAGCTCCTTTAGAGTTCTGGCTAGTTCTGACTGAAACCCAGATTGGATTTACAGCCTGCCGAAATCAGAGCCACCAGCCTCCACTGGTCTGAAGTGTAGGGTTCGCCGTGAAGTTGTTGCTAAGGTCTTTCCCCCACCCCCACCGCTCTGGTGCTGGGAGATCAAAGCAAGTAAGGTACCATCAACGTAAAAGTGAGGAGATCTCAGGGTTATGGGCTTAGAGGTAACAGGGTAGCCACTTGCACACTGCCAAAAATGAGAAAATATATCACCAAAAAAGAGGACCAAAGAGGTCATAACACTGAGGAAGTGAGAAAGACTGGGACCAGGTGACCTGTCTGCAATCGGGTGCTAACTGTGGATGGGCAGCTTCAAGGCCCCTGCCGCTCTCTCTGCTTCAGGTTCTTTATCCTTACACTGGGTTTGGACTGGAAAGCCCTTCAAATAGAGGAGGCCTTCAAACAGAGGATTATCCGCTGTAAAGTAGGACACACAGCCACTCTAGCTATAAAAATATCTTGCTCACAACAGGACCATAGAAGTGCTTTGGTTCGGCTTGGGTTGGGCCTGGGCTGTTGTATTAAACTGGGATTTTTATCACTGTTCTAAGGACAGTGTTTTCACTGATAGCTGAAGCCTGTTCTTTTTTTATGCAGCCTTTGATTTTTGAAGCTTGATTTTTGCAGCTGCTGTCTCTTGCTCTGCTTTTTCAGTTGATTCTGCAGCTGTTTCTTGAGATTATTTTTATTGGCTTATTTATTTAATTTGTTTGTTTTATTGGATGTTGCCTTTTCTTCTACTATCTGGTGAACCGCTTCGATATGTTAAGAATAGCAGTAATTTAAGAAGTATTTTAAATAAACAAAATGCAATTTGGGGAAGATTGTTGCTAACTCCTTTGTCAGATTTGTCTTCTAAAAGAAAGGGAGGCTGTAAATTTAATCAATACATGTTTGGGGTCCCTCTATGTCCCTCTGTGATCAAGGGAGAACCTCTGGTTCAAAGAAAAACCTCCGTCTTAAAGGAGTCTCAACCTTTCAGGTTCAGACAATGACCTTCTCAAAATGGATGCCAAAGAAAGAATGGAGAAAGAACTCAGATGATGTTTAATCATCTTTTCTGTACTCTCACTGAAGGTTCATTTTCCCTGGCTTGACAGAAGCCATAAACATTATTCTTAGTGTTTCGGACCTGCCATCAGTTTTCCATTGCTTTCCTTTTGTTTCTCAAAAACATTTGGTGAAGTTTTCTTCGGTTTCAAATATCCCACTGCCTTCCAGCCAGGCCCAACAGCACCGTGCAACATCCTCAGGTACCACCAGAGGCCTCAGCCTCAGCAGAGGCACTGTTAGGGTTCATGGGGCCTAGTGCAAGTTGCCCTCCGGGGGTCCCACACATACTCCTGAGTGCTTACACAGACACACACACTGGGGTTCCCCTCCCCCTAGTTTTTCTCCCCCTGTGCTCTTTCTTGCTCTTTGTGATCTTTCTCCAACCCCATCCCCCACTGCCACCACTGCCTCCACTGGCGCTCTTTCCTACCCCACCTCACCCTACCCCAATGCTCCATTTCCTGCCCTTCCCACCCCACTGTTTTTTTTTTCTCTTTGCTCCCCCACCCCCTGCTTGCTCTACCTGCCCTGGTCCCCCTCACCATGAAGCAGAAACAAACTTACTTTCTTTCTTTCTTTCTTTCTTTCTTTCTTTCTTTCTTTCTTTCTCTCTCTCTCTCTCTCTCTCTCCCTCTTTCCCTCTCTCCCTCTCTCTCTCTTTCTTTCTTTCTTTCTTTCACTTTTCGAAGAGTTTGGGCACAATGTAGAGTGAAGCTGCAGTAGCACCTGGCATGTTACTTTCCCCAGCATGCTTCTCGGCCCACATGGGCATCTAGGGAAATGAACATGCTGTACGACCACAGCTTCCTCTGTGGCATGCCTGAACTCTTCTAGGACTTAAAGAAAGAAAAAGAAAAGGTGCCGTAAGGCTGCCTTTACACTAAGGACCCCCCTCCCCCCCGCAGTCCTCCTGTTCTGGAGCCTTTCCGCATTTATCGTGGGCTCCCAGACAGTGATTGCTGAGCCCCTATCACATGATTGCTGAGAAAAGAAGCTTTAAATTTTCAAGGTTCCATAGAATGCAATGAAACACCGCCATCTAGTGGCTGTTTTAATGGTGTTACAATCCGACTTAATTTGATTGTTCATTATTTCCAGATCTTTTTGAGATGGAATAACTAGGGAATACTAGGGATGGCAGAGAATTTCTCCCCGAAACTTCGGGGGGCTGAGCGCCAACGTGTTCGGCCCCCCAAACAAGTTTCGGTGAGAAATCCTCCGCCCCCCGCCCCCCCCCCGGGACGGGACTTACCTTCCCTGAATGTCCCTCCCGGCGGCGGGTCCGGCTGGCGGTTCGTCCGGTGATCGAGCAGGGCGGGAGCGGCAGCCGGTCTTTCGACCGGCTGCCGCCCCCGCCATTGCAATGAAAGAAAAAAAAAAAAACGTCCCCTGATAGGCTACGTGACGATTCACGTAGCCTATCACGGCTAGATTTGCAAAGTCAGCCGTGATAGGCTACGTGAATCGTCACGTAGCCTATCACGGGTGACTTAAAAAAAAAAAAAAAAGTGTGTACGGATAATGGCGGCCCCCATAGGGAGCCGCCATTCCCCTTCCTTATTTGGTCGCTGTAGTCTACGTCAATGTTTACATAGACTACGGCGAAAATAAGGGCAACGCTATTTGTGTTGCCCTTATTTTCGCCGTAGTCTACGTAAACATTGACGTAGACTACAGCAACTAAATAAGGAACGCGAATGGCGGCTCCCTATGGGGGCCGCCATTCGCGTACGCGCTTTTTTTTTTTTTTAAGTCACCCGTGATAGGCTACGTGACGATTCACGTAGCCTATCACGGCTGACTTTCCAGATCTAGCCGTGATAGGCTACGTGAATCGTCACGTAGCCTATCAGGGGACTTTTTTTTTTTACTTTCGTGTTCGCAGCCGGGCGAGGCGGGAAGCCTCCCCCCCGGCCTGAATTTCGGCCGGGCGAGGCGGGAAGCCTCCCCCCCCTGGCCTGAACTTCGCGGGGGGAGCAGCGAAGCGCTCCCCCCCACCGCGAAAAAGCTGCAAGAAAAGGTAAGTGACTTTCGTTCACCCCTAGGGAATACCTCTGGATGTGCCCTGGAGGTTAATGACATCATGAAAAGGACCCAGAAACTTCTGTGAGTGAGAAATCTCAATAGCAGGATAAAAGCTCCGCGTGAAGGAGCCCTAAGGGGGGGAAAGCTAGCATTGTGCCGGTGGTGGTGAAGGGCCAGGGAGTGGAGCACAGTGGGGAGACTGCATTTGGGGGTCCTAGGTGTTGTGGGGCCCTGCACTTTTGCCTGGTAGCCTTGCACTTGTGGCACGACTGAGTACACCAGCAGGCCCTACCACACATGCCTGCCGTTGGGCCTCTTTTTACTGTTTTTAAACCTCCTTCTAGCTCCTAGCTTCAGCCATCTTTCCACACACACACAATTTCATTTCACATATTACATTTCTATATTGCCAAATAGCCAATGAAGGACTTCTGGGGCATTGTTTGGAAAAACATGCCCACCGCCAAAAAGAAGCACCACGGCTGCCACCTCAAAAACATGGCCACTACCATGATTTTGTGGTGGCGGCCATCAGAGTGCCCCAGAAGTTAAACAAACATCTGGGGCACAGCGGTGGGGGAACATGGCCTCTGTCCAAAGCAGATAAGAAGTGTCGTTATTGCAAGCATCCACACTGGGCCCTGTCCCTCGGACCCCCCATGAACCGTGGGAGGACCCACATCACTATTGCAGGGGGAGGGCCCATCAGATGGCACATTACTAGGATAGGGGCTCAACCTTGGAGCCATCCCTCACGCCATCTCCACATGGCATGTGGCTGGATGAAAATACATACGCTCAATTTAATTTTTAAATGGTTTATGAGTCAGCAAAGACAGCAGTGCCTACAGAACGCTTCCCTATTAGTTTTACGAATTTGCACCTGTGCAGTCACAGCAGCTAACACATCTGTCCAGGGTCAGCCAGATCAACTCCCCTTCCTTCTGAATTGACCACTCACCCTCACGAAACCGAATTCTGCTCTGACGATTGTGAAGGCGTATCCATAGACCTCGACCGTCACCATCCCTACGTAGGACACCCGTTTATTCCCCCGGTTTTCGTTCTTGGCAAAAACGTGGAAGGACGGGAGTCCGACATTATCGCCGCACGTCTTGGCAATAGTGTAAGTGCAAGTGCCTTGGAAGTCGTAATTACGCCCGTCGAAGGTGTGGTAGTGTGGGTCACCCCATGCCCAGCAGGTTGCTTCAGAGGATGGCACACAATTTGGCCGGCCATTTATTATCTTGCACTCCATGCCTTTAGAGCACAGAACGTTGCTGCAGGTAAGTGTCGGTGCACCTGAAGACAGGAAATAGAATGTTAATTTTCAGACCCATAGGCCGGGAGGGGGGGAATCAGAGCATCTAAACCAAGCATGTGGTGCCTCTCTCTGAATTCCATTTCGGAGAAGCTCTTGGGGCCACATTCCAGTAGTGGGTGGGGCTGAAGGCAAAGGGTGGCCCCCCAAAATACCAGCATATTTTAACATAAAGCTCTTACTGCCTGCAACTCAGTTTTAGGAGAGGCATTTTAACCTTTTAGAATGGGGGAGAAAAACTGCATGAAAGTCAGGAAGCCACCAAATAGGGGAAAGTGATGGACCTAAGAGAAGGGTGTGTGGCCTTCTGGGGGACATTGGAGGCCAGATTGGGACCCCAGGTGGGCCAGATGTGATGCGCTGCACCCCCACTCTAAACAATTTCATACTGCTTGGAAATTCACCAATTCTTACACCCTAGCAGTGGTCACACTGCCAGCCTCTGGAGTGTTCCGGCCCTGCAGCCATTTTCCAAGGCTGGGTCCAGGTTCGATGAGGCCCTGAGCAAAGGGCCCTTTTTGTGGGCTCCTTCCTATATCTGGTGGAGCCTGGAAGGCTTACCTGTCAGTGGCAGCAGGCAGTAGTAATGCTCAGCTCCGCACCAGGCAGCTTGGAGCTGCCATGCAGTTTTCCCAGAATGCCCCAGAGCAATGCTATGTCAGGGGTATTTGGGAGTCGAAATGGCAGCTCTGAGTTGCCCGGCATGGGGAGCACAGAGTGGGAGTCTGTCCAGCACTAGGACCATGGCAACTGTCTGAGGGTGCCACATGCTAATGCCAGGCCAGTTACTTCCCCCTTGCTGGAGCTGTCTGTTGACCTGAACTTCCCAAGGGTGCAAGCGATGACACAAGCGGAGAGAAGAAGTACCACCTTCCACCTGCTCTGGATGGTGATGCAAAATGGGCCCAGAACATAAGGACAATCAGCTTGACAGCAGGGATGGTCACAGTGGGGCGGCCCCCCACTGAGGGCATCTGGCCCAAGGGGCCCCCCTCAAGAAAAAAACCTGGAGCAGTCACTAGTCCTACAGCAGCAGCGTTAACCATTTCTGCAGGAACTGTGAGGGGACAGGGCCTACTTCTGAATTTCCCCCAACATGACCCCCGTGTACAAACCATGGAACCATCTACTCACTTTCTGCATTGGCACCAGCAGTCCCATAGCCATTCATAGTCGCAATACCCACGCTAAGGAGGCCAAAGGGGCATTTGGGATGTGCCACCCTGTGAGACACGTGTGTCGTGCTCAGCTCATAGAGCCCCCAAGAGAACTCTGTGCCAGGGATCGGATTCCACTTCACCGTGGGCAGTGGCTCCCCATCCATCGTGAGGTCAGCAGCCCCTAAAGTCTTCGCTACCAACAGAGCAAAGTTCTGAAAGCCGACTTGCCTGCTCACAGTGTACGAGCGGCTGTACCTGTCTGTGTCTGGAACCCCCAACAAAAAGGTGTCGTAGGACAAAGTCTGGAGGGTTGCGCCTGTGCTATATAAGAGTGCCTGCACTGGTGCACTGGCCGTCAGGTAGACTGGGCTTTGGGGCAAGACTGGAATCTGCAGGACTTGCCCATCTTGCAGACGGGCTTCCCGTCTGTCTGCACCTATCTGATATTTCAGGACTGTGGCTTGAGATGCTGAGATGTAGAGTATGTCACTCTTCGTCTGCCAGGGCAATGGAGGAACCAAGAATGTCTTCCCCCAGCTGGACACTGGCAGGAGCTGCTCAAAGACGTGGTTACATTTGGTGTTCTTCCATGCACAGACGTGACCTGAGAGAACAGCCACTGGCATCTGGGAGACAATCTTGGTGCCGGAGAGATCACCTTTTCCTTGCAGCTGGACTCCTTGGAGAGCCGTCAAGGTCACCGTCAGTTTACTTCCCGCAGGGTACGTTTTCTCATGGAAGGTCACCTGGCCCTTCAGGTAGATGTCTACCACATTAGGGCCTTGGGCAGTTAAGACAGAGAACTCTGGAAAGGTCCCTGCAGGGCCAACAGATGGAGCCACCACATAATGCTCATTCCCTAAATGGCTCATGGGATACACAAGTGCAATATCGGCACTGAATGGCTTGGAGCTGAAGGACACCACTGATACTTCTTTGTTTGCAAGGATCTGGACAACGCTCAAGAACAACTTGCTGCCTTTGACTTCCACGGAGGTTGGCAGGACCACTTTCACCATCTCGTCCTTATTCACATCAATTTTCCGCTCATATTTCACCCCCTGATTGCAGGCATCACAAGTGACAGAGACAGTGGTGAAGTCAAAGTGAGCAGTGATCTGTAGTTCAAACTGGCCAGTCGTCCCAAAATTTTCCATATAGGAGGTAATGAATTCTTTTCCTAGGCTCCCACAAAGGCAGGTCACTGGAAGAGGAAGCAGAAAAGGGAGTCAAAAAATGGACACTGGAAAGAAGGGATGCTTCAGAGATCTGCCACAGATGCGAATGACATTGGATTCCTGGAAATCTGACCTGTGGAGTCCACAGTGGACCGTGTGGCTCTTTTTCTCTTTAAACAGGGCAAGATATGCCAATTGCAGCCACAGACAGTGTATCTTGGGTAAATTACGGCCATAATTAGCATATTCTATGCCATTTGCAGCCATAAAGTGCTTAGTTATATGTAAACTGCAGCCACAATTTACCTATAACTAAGTACTTTATGGCTGTAAATGGCATAAAATACACTAATTACTGCTGTAATTTACCCAAGATGCAATGACTGTGGCTGCAATTGGCATATTTTGCCCTGTTTAAAGAGAGGGGGAAAGCCATGTGAAATCTGGAAGATGTGCTAAGGATTCCAGGGAAATCTGCTAAGCCCTAAGAAGGCCTGCAATGGACCCCCCTAGATTGTATTTTGGGGGGTTTGTACATCCCTACTGGCAAGTGAGATCATAAGAATGGCTGTGCTGGATCAGACTAAGGTCCTCCTTCTCTGGCATTCTGCTTCCAGAAACATCCCTTCCCCACTCCCTGATGTGCTTTTCAGATGCTCAGAAGCAGAAGTTAATAGTGATCATTCTCCCTCATTATTTGCCTCCTGAATCTGATATTCAGGGGCACAAGAGGGATGTTGCGAGGTATCCCCCAACTAGTCCAGCACTGATATTTTCATCCATGTTATCTTTGGCCATTTATGGTCCCCTCCCAAAATATTTGGTACAGACTACAGAGGTGGGAGCTTTCAGCAAAATATTCAGGGAGTTGTAATTTGGGTGGCTGGCATGTGATGCTTACCTTGTGACTGTATGAGATGGCTCAAGGGTGTTCTTCCTTTCAACCTTTCGTTTTTCTTTTTTAAGCCTGGCAGGATTCTCTGGCAACTCTGCAGACTCCCCAGCTGGCGAGTTTCTTGGCATGCCCATGGGAGAACATCAAGAAGCTATGTCCCACAATAGGCATTCCAGGAAGGTGCAGAGATTTTATTTATTTCCCTATTGGTTACATTTATACCCCACCTTTGTTCCACTGTGGAACTCAAGGTGGCTACACATGGTGCCCAGGCGGTCTCCCCTACAAGCACTGACCAGACCCAGACCTGTTTAGCTTCAGCACGGTGGCTGCCTCGTATGCCTTCAGACTATGGCCTGGAAGATGCCAGAGAATGGTGTAGGGATGTCAGAGAACTTCGCCACGAATCTCGGGGAGGCCAAATGCCAGTGCATTCGGCCCCCCAAAAATGGGGGCGGAACAGTCTGCCCCCCCACTGGGATGGGACTTACCTTGGGCGGATCTTCCTGGCAGTGGTGGCTCCGGCGGCGGTTCGGCAGCGGTTCGGCTGCAGCAGCGGCAGTGGCCGGTCTTCCGACCGGCTGCCACCGCCGCCATTTCCAGTTTAAAAAACAAAAAAAAAAACATGATAGGGTTCGTAAAGATTTACGTAGCCTATCACAGCTAGATTTTTAAAAAACACCGTGATAGGCTACGTAAATGTTTACGTAGCCTATCAGGGTTGTTTTAAAAGAAAAAAAACGCGCGTACGTAAATGGTGGTGTCCATGGGCGCCGCCATTTGCGTTCCTTATTTTGGCACGTCTTAGTCTATGTAAACATTTACGTAGACTAAGACGGTGAAAATAAGGGGAACGCAAATAGCGTAGCGTCTACGCTATTTGCGTTCCCCTTATTTTCGCCGTCTTAGTCTACGTAAATGTTTACGTAGACTAAGACGTGCCAAAATAAGGAACACAAATGGCGGCGCCCATGGACACCGCCATTTGCATACGCGCGTTTTTTTTTTCTTTTAAATCAGCCCTGATAGGCTACGTAAACATTTACGTAGCCTATCACTGCTGACTGCAGGGACGCAAACGGCGGCGGCTACGGCCGCCGCCATTTGCGGAGCCGGCCGGCCGGCCAGGATTCAGGGGGGAGGGACGGAGCGCCTCCCCCCCCGGCCAGAATTCCGGGGGGAGGGATGGAGCGCCTCCCTCCCACCACGAATGTCACCCTTCAAAAAGGTAAGTGACTTTCGTACATCCCTAGAGTGGTGTGACTCTTTTTAATTTTTACATTCCAAGCAGCCTCCCCTGCACCCACCCACACAACCTGGGTCCCTCCAGATCGTTTTGGTTACAACTCCCATCATCCTCGGCCATGCCCACTTTGGCCAGGGATTATGGGTGTTGTAGTGTTGTAGTCCAAAACATCTGGAGGGATCCAGGTTGGAGAAGACTGGTTGAAAGGATGAACACCTGACAGCCACCTCTTACAATCATAACATAAGTGCCAGCACTACCCCGTGGATCCTCCTCAATATTTCACTGAAATGCTCCAATACCTCCAAAATGGGTAGGGGTTGGAAATGCCCCCTGCTTTTGCAGGGGCAAAGTATGTTGAGAAATGGAGGGTGAGGAGTCTGGCACAGAATGTTCACCCAGAAGAGTGATCCTCTTCAGGGTTCCAGCCAGTGGAGGCCAGTGGCTTTGATTTCCTTGGGGCTGTGCACCCATTCTGGGCTTCAGTCAGAACCAGCCAGGACCTTAAAGGAGCTATCCAAGGTGTTGAATCCTATCCCCAAAATAGGTCCAGCACCTTGGATAGCTCCTGTAGAGTTCTGGCTGGTTCTGACTGAAACCCAGATTGGATTCGCAGCCCCACCAAAATCAGAGCCATCAGCGTCCCCTGGCTCCGGATCCTTGTAGTCCTGTTCAGGTCTAGCTGGGCTACAGGGGGAGGTTCCAGATGGAAGAACGGGGGGGGGGGGTAGGGAAGGCACATGTTTTCTTTCCCAAACCCCTGAGGCCTCCACTTGGTGTACTAAAAGGAACCAGGTGTCAGGAAAACCCTTCTGTGCTTGAGTCTTTCAAGAGATGTGGCTGAATGAGTAGGCAGTATTGGGATAGTTCAGACCGGGGAACGTTTTTCAGCCCGGAGGATGCATTTGCTTTGGGCAGGCACTTTGTGTATCACAGGGCAGCAGTGGGTGGAAGCCAGCTCCCAACATGGATGGAGCCAACCCACTGCTGGTATGAGCCCCCCATATGAGTGCCAAGACCCACACACACAGATGCACATGCTTGCACACACACATTTGTACACAGCACTTGATCAACAAATAGTTGCCAGACTTGAACCTGGGCATTTTATTGCTATATGGTGGGGAGAGGGGTTCTTGAAGACTGGGAAAGTCTTCAAGAAAGTCTTCACACATGGCTTCTCCATTTTGGCTTTATTTCTGCAAAATAAATAACGACAGGGTGTAATGTGTCATGTGTTGTTGTTCATCTGAGGTTGTATTTACCTAATTTTAAGACCTGCTAAGGACCAGATGATTTTTATTATGTCCTGATACGTAAAACCATAGAACTCAAAGAGGGTGTACTTTCTTTTTCACATGACTGTATAGTGCAAGGAGGGGAGCTTTTTAACCTCACAGCACAAATCTGCCCTCCCCAACCCTATTTCCCTCCACTTACAGGATACTTTCTATAAGCTGCTAGTAGGGATGTTGGAGAAATCCGCAAAGGAATCAAATGAGTTCAGATTTCTATGAATCTGACCTGCAGATTCTGCAATGGACCAGGTTTTCCTGAGTCACACAGGTTCTGCAGACTTGTAAAACGTTGTTGTTGCTGTTTTACTTTCTGGAATTTTATGCAAATTCAGTCGTAGAAAAATACACAAACACAAACAAAAAAAACAGGTCAAAAGCGTGCATTTCCCCCATAGGCTAAAGTATGAAAATGTGCATGGGGGGATTTGCACATTTTTGCAACTCTGAATTTACACAATGGTGAATTTGCGCAAATTCAGGAAATGGAGGGGGGTAACGAGTCTGACAATGAGCAGACAATGGAACAAAAGGCACCCGACAACCTGCAAAATGCAGACAGAACAGGTTTTACGAAATCCGTACATCCCTAGCTGCTAAGAGCTTGAGCAATATACCTCCCCCCCCCCCCGCAATCCTCCTCTTCGGAATGCTGACTGAATGTGGACTGACACATTGACTTTGGAACATTGACTGTCACCCACCCATCCAGCTGCAACACTGGAAAGGCATCTTCCTGCCAATAAATCACAGAGCTTATTTCACTTTATTTCTATTTGTGAAATGAACCATACAGAGAAAAAGTGAAGGCATGGTGTAGACAGAAGGGAATCCACAGCAGGTTGGGCTGCATCTTCTTTAGGGCTGGCTCGTGACATTTTGCTACCCGAGGCAGAGTAGCAAATGGCAACATACCGCCTCTCAAGTCAAGGAGCGGTGCGTTCAAGGCCAACATCTGAGGCAGAAGATCCCACAACCTCTCCTCCTCCCAGCAGTAAAAATGCAACAATAATAAAATTAACTAACTAACTAACTAACTAACTAGCAATTTGCTGCCTTTTCATGACACCCAAAAATCAAATGCCTGAGGTGGCCACCTTACTCTGCCTAATGGTAGGGATGGACCTGGTCATCCAGTCATCACACTAAATCTGCTGCCTCGCTAGGCCTGTAGCAGGCGCTTAAAGCCCAAGGAGGATGAGGTCCTTGGGCAGCAGGCAGTTGAGCAAAAGACCAGGCTGAATGAAACCAATCTGGTGGTGCAGAGGGCAGACCTAGTGCAGCCTTTCCCAACCTGGTACCCTCCAGATGTGTTGGACTGTAATTCCCAGCATCCCCCAGCTAGTGTGCCAGCTTTTCTGTTTGCATTAATACTCACCCCAGGATGCTGAGCTGCAGAACCAGAAGAGGAGGAGGAGGAAGTACTGGGTCCTCCCCATGGCTGCACAAAAGAAGGAAAGAGAAAGGCTGCATTTAAGTTTTCTCTCTCAGATATCTTTTGATGTATGCCGACAAGCCTGAAGCAACCATGGATGTATATGATAATTCCACACTGCTTCCAACTGTTTGTCACTCCACTGCCATCTTCCAAAACATTTCTGAGAACGTATTTCAGAAGAGCCTATTGGTGTGACTGCGTCAAAGCAGAACAGTCTCATGGCACCAGAAGGGCTAATTACTTAAGCTACAGGGTAACCCTTCATGCATTTGAGGAAGTGGACAGTAGTCTGCAAAAGCTTGTGCCATAGTAAATGCTTTTGACTTCAAGGCATCACAAGATCCTCTGTAGATTATTATGGTGGTTGTAGGGTGGCCACTTACACATCGATGAAAATGCAGAAACGCATCCCCCTCAATGGAGAGCAAATGTGGGCATGGGCTTGCATAAAATTGGCATACGCTAATTTAGATGTATAGGTGCAAATGCAGAAATAATGGCTGTCATTTAAACAGAAACATAATACATCTCACCACAGTGGGAAAGATGGTGACCAGGTGACCTGTGTGTCTGGTCTAGGCGCTAACTGCAGATTGGCAACTTCAAGGGCCCTGCTCTCCTTTCTTATGGTTCTTTATATTTAAACTGAACTGCTGTTCAAAAGGAGGATTGTCCTCTGCAAGGTAGAATGCATGGCCACCCGAGGTGGTTGGCATGTTTTCGCAAGCAAGAGCCTACTCCCGTAGATGCATGAACCAAGAAAGCATAGTCTAGTTAACTTTGGCTTTTAGTGTGACATCCAAACACAATGGCTGGGTTTGCCCAACACGAGGGCAGTTAAAAAGCCATGGTGGCTTGTTAACCACACCAGCCCATGGTGGTCTCATGCTGGCTAGGGATGTTGGAGAAATCCTCCACAGACCCCAGTGAGGCCGGATTCTATAGAATCCTGACCCCCGAAATCCGTGGAGGATCAGATCTCCTACCTTTTCTTCCAGTGCGAAGTTCTCGCCGGTGGATCCTCCCTGCTGCCGGCTCCGAAGACCCAGCGATACGGCTGCCATGGCCATATCGCCGGACTGTGGGCGCAAATGGTGTTCACTACACCATTTGCATCCCTGCTCTCTAACGTGATCGGCTACATAAATCTTTACGTAGCCTATCACGGTAAAGTGCAGGGATGCAAATGGCGTAGTGGACACCATTTGCATCCCTGTTCTTTACCATGATAGGCTATGTAAATCTTTATGTAGCCTATCGTGGTAAAGTGCGGGGACGCAAATGGAAGCCATTTGCTGGAAGCCATTTTCAGAGGCAGCCCGGCCACTGCCGGAAGTTCGGCAGCAGCCAGCCACTGCCAGCCGCTCCATGGACTTGCTGCGGAGCGGAGCCGGCCAAGAGGATTCCAGGGGGAGGGCCAGATTTCCTCCCCTGCCCCTGCGGACCCCCCAGTGGACCCAGGTAAGTGGGGTTCATACACCCCTAATGCTGGCTCATTTCTCATGACATCCAAACCCATCAAGGATGGGTGGTTTGAGTGGTTAACGAACCACCTGGAACCCATAGCCTGTTGTAAGGTTGTGGGGTGGTTTGTTAACCACCCCAACAAGCCACCCATGCTAGGTTTGGGTGACAGAAGAAGGCAATGTGGTGCCCACAGCCTGGCACCTGTGGGCACTGAAACCATCATAGCTTAAATAAGTCACAGTGGGCTATGATGATTGTGCAAACCAGATCCATCATTACATCCAGTTCCTTTTATTTGCAGCAAACACCAGACTAGGGCTAGACCGGCCAATTTCAGTTTCTTTCAGTTTCTCATTTTTCCAGTACTAAGTTCAGTTTGACCTGAACTTTGAGAGTTTTTTTTAAAGTTCATGTGAAAGAAATTTGTGTTGACCTTCCCCTAATATACGCATTTTTGGATACATTTGGATTTGGAGAGGTCCATTGCAAAATTCAGAGAAATGCGAATTTCAAAAGATAACTGCCCTTCATTTCATGCACTGGTTTGAAAGTGCTAAACTAGGCAACTTTTCATTAAAATGTGAACTGAACCATTTTTTCCCCTCATCCCTATACTAGACCTAGAAGCCATTACTTCCAGCCTCACAATGATCCTTGCAACAACAACACGCAATCCATCCTGAACCACATGCCTCATTACCTTCATTCTGCACATACTATTTAATATTAAATCCCACCCCATGGAAAAAGCATTGCCATCTTCCATTGCACCCTCAGTCCTCTCACCTGCAGTGGGATATGGTGGGTGCCACTACTGTGGTATCTTTCATCCCTTTATATAGTTTGGGCGGTGCAGTCCACAGTTTCTCCCCTAATCTTCCTTCTGGAAATAAGTTATTTGCATTTCCCCATGGCTAGGGAGAAAGACAGGTTCAACTAGATATTTCACTGTCATCTATAAAATGCATACTCCAGGTGGGGCATGAACTTTTAGTTCTTGAGGTCCCAGTGGAATCTGGGTGGAATGTTTGATGCTTTCCACACGCACGCACGCATATTTTCTGGTCCTAGGCTGGTGTCAATATTTCTACAGAAAATTCTGGGTAAGTTTAGGGGAGGTTCTTCAACAACATGATGGGAAGCCAGATCCTCATGGAAGGTAAAAAATTGCCTTCTATGGGGTTGCCCAGTCTCCTGCACCTAAAGCCTGAGAAAATAGTTGGCTTAACATTGTAGCCACAGTGCCTGCATTCAGTCACAGTCTTAAGACGGGGAGTAGGGGGAGAATGCAGACTTACAGTACAATCCTTTAGTGTCTACTAAGAACTAAGCCGCATTGTTTTCAGTGGGCCTTATTCCCAGGTGAGTGTAGATAGGATTGCAGGCAAAATTGGATTAGGCCAGGGGTAGGCAACCTTTTTGGGCCATGGACACATTTGGTCATTTGAGAAACTGTTCTAGGCACGATTACAAAATGGTTTTCATGGAACCAATGGTTTTCATATAAGACCCGCTTCCATTGGCTGCCTATATGTTTCCGAGACTGATTCAAGGTGCTGGTTTTAACCTATAAAGTCTTACATGGCTCGGGACTGCAATACCTGATGGATCACCTCTCCTGGCTCGAACATACCCATACACTACTTTCAACATCTAAGGTCCTCCTCCTTGCCTCCTCCAAGGGAAGCTCAGAAGACAGCAACAAGGGAGAGGGCCTTCTCAGTGGTGGCCACCCAATCATGAAATGATCTCCCTGATGAGGCCCACCTGGTTCCAACATTATTATCTTTTTGGTGCCAGGTCAAGACTTTTCTCTTTTCCCAGGCATTTGGCTGCGTGTGATGAGTTTTAATTGATCCTGGATTTTATATGCCTGTTACCAACATTTGATTCTCCTTGATCTCTCAGCGTCTTTCGACACCATCAATCATGGTGTCCTTCTGGGACAATTGTCAGAGCTGGGAGTGGGAGGCACTGCATTGAAGTGGTTACTCTCCTACTTGGATGGTCAGCTCCAGAAGGTGGTGCTTTGGGAATATTGCTTGGCCCTGTGGATTCTCCAGTATGGGGTTCCACAGGGGTTGGTTTTGTCCCCCATGCTATTTAATATCTACATGAAACCATTGAGTGCAGTCATCCAGAGTTTGGGGGCACGTTGTCATCAGTACACTGATGACACACAGCTCTATTTCTCCTTTTCATCTTCTTCAGGTGAGGCTGTGGATGTGCTAAATCGGTGCCTGTCTGGGACAATGGACTGGATGAGGGCTAATAAACTGAAACTCAATCCAGAGAAGACTGAGATGCTGCTGATGGGTGGTTCTTCTGACCGGATGGAGGGTTCTCAACCTGTTTTGGATGGGGTTGCACTCCTGCTGAAGAGGCAGATTCATAGCTTGTGGGTTCTCCTTGAGCCATCTTTGTCACTTGAGGCTCAGGTGGCCTCAGTGGCATGGAGTGCCTTCTACCAACTTTGGTTGGTGGCCCAGCTACACCCCTATCTGGATAGAGATAACCTGGCTTCAGTTGTCTATGCTCTGGTAGTCTCCAAGTTAGATTACTGCAATGCACTCTATGTGGGGCTGCCTTTGAAGATGGTTCAGAAGCTGCAGCTCATGCAAAATGGAGAGGCCAGATTGATAACGGGGACCAGAAGGTCCGAACATATACGACTGACTTTGGCCCGCTTGCACTGGCTGCTTGTATGTTTCCGAGCTCGATTCAAGGTGCTGGTTTTAACCTATAAAGCCTTACATGGCTTGGGACCACAATAGCTGACAGAGCGCCTCTCCTGACATTGAACCTAAGCTCAACATCGAAGGCCCTCCTCTGGCTTCCTACTCTGAGGGGAGCTTGGAAGGCAGCAACAAGGGAGAGGGCCTTCTCAGTGGTGGCTTGCCTATTATGGAATGATCTCCCTGATAAGGCCTGCCTGGCACCAACAATGTTATCTTTTCAGCACCAGGTTAAGACCTCTCTCTTCTCCCAGGCGTTTGGCAGCACATGATGAGTTTTAATCGATCCTGGATTGTCTTATGGTTATGGTTGTGTATATTGTCTGTTCACGTGTTTTTGATGCAAATGGCTTTTAATCGCTGCATATTGTATTTTTAATGTTTTTAATTTTCGTAAATTGCCCAGAGAGCTTTGGCTATTGGGCGGCATAGAAATGTAATAAATGAATAAATAAAGAATTCCCTCTCCTTCATCCTCCGCTGAGCCCCCATGAATGTCACCAGAAGGGTTCCTATCAGAAGTGTTGGCACAGCACTAAGCAGAACTTGGGCATTCTAGATTCACAGGGTAGTGCATTAGCAACCATTGTCTGGAATGGGATAGACCAGAGTGAAGAGTCTCCAGCCTGTGGGGCACCCTATCCAGCCCACAGAGCCTCCTGGAGTTCCTGCAAAGGCTAGGGCCACATCCTCTGATATTAAGTCGGGAGTGGGGTCATGCCCCCCTGACATCATCCAGCCCACATTGGGCTGGTGGGGGCCAATCCATACACACCCCACTCAAAAAGGGCTCTGTGCCCCTGGGATAGACTGTTGGCTAGGTTTCATGCATTTGAACAACACATTTGCCCTCTAAACATGTGATTAGCTTCATATCGACACTTAGAAATACTCTCTGCATCCCTTCGTGCAGAGAGTAAACCCTAAACCTAATGGCACCCCAAACGAGAAACGTCTCCAGTGCCTCCCCCCTCCACAACACACACATACACGTCGGTTCAACATTTGAATACCTTGCCATTTTTTATTTCATCCGTAGCCTGTTTCATGACTTTGCTTATAGTTTGGATGCATAATTTACCTCTTCCATATAAGGCAAACATTTGCGCACTGGATTTGGACACGTGCACTCACACACTTCCCGTTTGCGCAACGGGCCACTGGTATGTTGTAAATTTCACCATAGATTGAAAGATAATAATGCAATGTTTGCCATACAGGCTGGTGTTGCTAGCTTAACAAATGAAGGTGATGTGTGTGTGTGTGTGCGTGTGCCATTTGTTTCAACTGTTGAGTGGATAGTTAAGTAAGTAACCCTTGACAGGTGCCCCCTCCCAAGCCCAGCACCCCAGATGGTTTCCTGGGTCAACTGCCCCTAAAGCCAATCCTGTTGGTTCCTGTCCACTCCGCTATGGGAGAGAACAGAACAGTGTTCCTCAACCAGGTGCTCTCCAGATGAGTTGGATTACAATTCCCATCATCCCAGACAATTGGCTGTGCTGACTGGGGCTGATGGGAATTGAAGTCCAAAACATCTGGAGGTCACTAGGTTGGGGAAGGCTGTCCTAAGTTATACCTGTCATGTAAGGACAGGATAGATCTACTTCCTGATTATAGAAAAATGTATTAGCTGCCAATTACCCTGGAATCTTTTGTCTAGTGTTAGCACACTTGGAGCCATGAAATTAATCATCTTTGCCTGGCCTTTGCAATACCCTTATTATCCTCAAGAGGGGGCACTAGGCTAAATCCTCCAGTTGTGCAATACATTAAATAATTCTTGCATTAAACTTATTAAACTTTAATTGTGTTAACTGATACCATCCAACCCCAGATACAATATATTTCCCTACCCCTATTTTAGCCTCACTATCTAGTCCGGCAGTAAATGCTTTCCAAGAGTGCCCAGCCATGCCTCTAGAAAGCTATAAAACTATAGCAACTGTAAAGCCCACCATAAATATTTGTAGAGATGTATGAGAAATTCATTTCAGTTCACTTTTGAGCAGAATTTACCCAATCTGAATTTCCAGAATTCAACTCAGACCCGAATGCCATCAGCAGTATATTTCCGAGCCTGTATATTACTGTATATTTCCGAGTGTGATGCAAATTACAACAGAAAAATGTGTTCCAAAAATTTATAATTTGAAAAATGTGGGTGAAAAAAATGCACACAAACATACTTTAATCAATGGGAGAAAGATGTGTATATTTCAAAAACATGCACAATGTGTACATTTAGAAAAATGTGCACAAAAGTATACACATAGTTTCATGCAAAAACCTTGACAAACTCATGCTTTGCTGATTCACACATCCCTAAATACTTGGCAGTACAAATTAAGGATGTCAGAGGATGTCATTGGGGGTGGGGGGAAGCTCAATGGATGTTTTCCAGTTTGGCCCTGCAGATTTTGTTCCATTTCACTCTGTTGGCATCGATTCACTCTGCAGTGAGTCAAACCAATATGTGGGGTTCCATTGCTGCAATTTGCGCATCTCCCTAGTTCTTCCATTTGCGCAAATTGTAATTTGTTCAATTTATTTTATTTTATTAGATTTTGACATGTGTGCAAATGTTGTCATAATTTTTAAAAATAAAATTAATTGTCACTCTTGTGCAACTGTGCACAATTGCAAGCATGCCTTTCTGCTATGTAGTCCCGTAGAGGCATATTGCCCTCTTGTCAAAGTCCTTGTCAATTTCATCCTCTCTACACATTACTTCAATTTGTCCAGAAGAGTAGGGATGGGGGAGAATTTTTCCCCGAAACTTCGGGGGGCCGAGTGCCAATGCATTCGGCCCCCCGAAATCTGCAGTGAAATTGTCCGCCACTCCCCCGCCCCCCCCCCCCCCCCGGAATGGGACTTACCTCCTCCGAATGTCCCTCCCGGCGGCGGGTCCCGGCGGCGGTTTGGCGGGCTTTCGTCCGGGGGCGGGGGCGGCAGCCGGTCTTTCGACCCGCTGCCGCCGCTGCCATTACAGCTGAATTTAAAAAAAAAAACCGTGATAGGCTACGTAACGATTAACGTAGCCTATCACGGCTAGATCTGCAAAGTCAGCTGTGATAGGCTACGTAAATCGTCACGTAGCCTATCACGGGTGACTTTGGGAAAAAAAAAAGCGTGTACGCAAATGGCGGCCCCCATAGGGCGCTGCCATTTGCGTTCCTTATTTGGCACATCTAGTCTACTTAAAGATTTACGTAGACTACGGCGAAAATAAGGGCAACGCTGCGTTGCCCTTATTTTCGCCGTAGTCTACGTAAATCTTTACATAGACTAGACGTGTCAAACTAAGGAACGCAAATGGCAGCGCCCTATGGGGGCTGCCATTTGCGTACACGCTTTTTTTTTTCAAAGTCACCCTTGATAGGCTACGTGACGATTTACGTAGCCTATCACAGCTGACTTTGAAAATCTAGCCGTGATAGGCTGCGTAAATCAATTACGTAGCCTATCACGGGGCTTTTTTTTTTTTTCTTTTGAAGTTCGTGGCCGGGGAGACGGGGCGCTTCTCCCCGGCCTGAATTTCGGCCGGGTGAGGCAGGAAGCCTCCCCCCCGGCCTGAATTTCGGCCGGGCGAGGCGGGAAGCCTCCCCCCCCGGCCTGAATTTCGGGGGGAGAAGCGAAGCGCCTCCCCCCCACTGCGAAGCAAGCTGAGAGACCAGGTAAGTGACTTTCGTACATCCCTACAGAAGAGCTGTATTCCATACCTGTCAAACACTTTGTCAGTCCCCCTGACCGCCCCCCCTCTGCTCCAAGAGTGCTACCACAGTTACTGCAAATGGGAGCGAAGAAAGGGGGGTGGAGGTTACATCTGTGTTAAAATCACTTGCTTGAGACTCTGGTCCCCTTTTCCTGACTTGTCAGACGGTAATTTGCACACACTTTGCAACTGACAGCTCAGGAAAAGAGGAACAAATCGCCCGCTTAGCAACATGATCCTTAGGGTTTGAAGTGAGGAACTGACACTTGGGGGAAGCCCACTTCCATTGCACACTTGCCTGAGTCTCAAGCAAGTGCTTTTAACACAGATCCAGCCTCCATCCCCTTTCCCCAGCTCCCATTTACCATATCCATGGCAGCACTTCCCGAGCAAAGGAAGGGGAGGGAGGGAATTGGCAAATTGTTTGACAAGTATGGAATATGGCACTGCTGGGCTAAATGAAGCAATGTGTGGAGAGGATGAAGCTGACAAGGATACTGACAAGAGGGGAATATGCTTCTGAGAGGCTACATAGCAGACAGGCAGACCTGCAGTCATGTGGAGCTGCGTAAGAGTGGCAGTTAAAAATAAAAATAAAAATGTGACAACGTTTGTGCACATTTCGAGATCCAAAAAATAACATTAGAAATTACACAAACTACAGTTTGCAGAAATAGCAGAACCTGGGGGTGGGGGGAATGCACAAATATTTCCCAGAATCTGAAAAAGAAACTGATGGAGTATGCCCCCACTTACCGGACTGGAAATGCTGCGGAAATCCAGAGGGATTAAACAGAACGGATTTTCAAGCGTTGCACATCCCTTGTACAAATTACAATCAGTAGCCATAACTTATTTGTATATTATGTTTATTTATTATGTTTATTTTAAATATATTTATGTTTATTTTCTGAATTTAAAAAAACCAGTCTTCCAAAGGAAGAGAACAACATCATACCAAACAGCCAGCTCAATCCAACTGCAATATTTTCCTATATCAACAAAAATGGGTTGCCACTGCCAGTCATTAGAATTTGTTGAGTGTTGTAGAATGGTTTAAACCGCTTCCATAGCACAAAACCCTCCTCCCTGGCTAGCTCTAATAATCCAAGTTAGAGCACAATTCTATGCATGTTTAAGTGGGGGGGGGAGTCCTACAACTCCTAGCATTCCCCAGCATGGCTGGCTGGGGCATGCTGGGAGTCGTAGCACTTTTTTTTCTATCTAAACATGCATAGGATCACACCTTTGATTGAAAAATCCCATACACTACTCTCATTCTTGGGATTTGATTAGATTTGCAGTGCTTGGCATCTGCTTACTCTAGAGGCAACAATCTTACTCTAGAGGCAGCAATCATATGGCACAGGAATGTTTTCTTACGGTTTTAATAAGGAGCCATTATTCTAGCATGCAGGTCATTCTACAGGGCTGTAGCTGACATGGTGCTAAGTCTGTTATCACTACTCTCATGAGCAGAAGCCCCATTTTATTCTTTGAAACAGCTGGCTTTGAACTTTGGGACTGGTTTGGCCAGGTAATCAATCTCTCTGATGGTGGTTAAGCAAGGAAGCTGACAATCAGGACACCACCAACACCACACCATACCACACCGCCCCGCGGCCCGACTGGGAATTCTCAGTCCAACATCCTGATTACAAGTCTCTGTACATGACTGCTCAGCAAGGAGCACAGGGCTGCACGTTGGGTTTGGCTGTAGTCAATGAAGGCTTGCAATGCTGCTAGTCCATATGCTTTACCCCAAGGGTAGGCCACCTGGTACTTTTCAGATGTGTTGTTTAGAAGTCCCATCATCCCCTGCTAGTGCAGCCAACAGTGAGGGATGACAGGACTTGTAGTCTAAAACATTTGGAAAGCACCAGGTTGCCTACCTCTGCCTTATCCCATTCCTGAAGATTGGGGAGGGAGAGGTTGCTTCCAGGTTAGAGCCCTTTAGCACTTTTAAAGACACTGATTTTGCTCAATGAGCCAAACGCAAAATTGCAGCAAAGCTTTCCACAGTCTTCTACTGTTATCACACTGGAGACTGTGTGTACTGGGACTTTGGAGATCCTGGTTCTAGTCCCCACTTGGCCATGAAGCTCACTGGGTGACTTTGGGCCAGTCACAGACTCTCAGCCCAACCTACCTCACAGGGCTGTTGTTTTGAGGATAAAATGGAGAGGAGGAGGACAATGTAAGCTGCCTTGGGTTCCTTGCAAAAGGAAAAAAGGTCGGATAGAAATGTCATCATCATCATCATAGAATAGTAGCGTTGGAAGGGGCCTACAAGACCATCAAGTCCAACCCCCAACTGAAGTGCTCTGTCATCACTGCAGTCTCGCTAGACTCCATCTGCAGAGCTGTCTCACACTAGACTCCATCCTGCACACCACCCATCCACCCACCCACCCTTTGTTTGCTTCCTTATCAGTGTCCTGAGCCCCATTTCCTCATTCTTTTTTTTTTTTTAATTTACCCCTAGGGTCCTCCCTGCCCCCATCTACTCCCTGTTCCGATCCAGAAAGATAACCACGGCTGTTCCTAGACGAGATGCTGCAATCGCTGTGCCTCAAAATGTCAAATTTTACTGGGGTGAGGGGGGGGATGTTGCCCAGGTGTCACCATCATCTTCCATTTGTAACCCTCCTGTGGTTTCCCACCAGTATTTCTGCCTTTTTTCTTGCTGTGACTTACAGAGGCCCATGATTATTAACCCATCACACACACACACACACACACACACACCACCCTGTTCCCACAGCCAGACATAAAGTCAGGGCAACCTGCCATGAGAAGGAGGTTGCTGCCATGGAAGGAAAGGCTCCTGGATCTCTCTCTCCCTCCCTCTCTCTCTCTCTCTCTTTCTCTTCTTTTTGACTCTGGACTTCCTTCCACTGAGGAAGTAGGACACTGACCACAGTCTGGATCCCGCCCCTTTGACATCTCCCTTCCCCTTTTCTGAGGCTTCCTGCCGAAAGCTATTTCTATCATTCCACTCTTGATCTTCAGCCAGATACCACTGCTGTCCCCGGGGTCCCGGCTTCCCCACCCTTGGTGACCCAGAATCAGATCATCCCCAGCCAGAGAGAGACTTTGGGGGATCGGCTCTGCCCCCGACATGGGAGCTTTGGCTATGGGCCTGCTCAGACTCCTGGTCCTGCATGTTGTCCTGGGCTTGGCCTGGGCACAGCTGGGTGAGTAGGATCAAAGCCTCCTGTCTCCTCCTCCTCCTCCCCCCTCTCTCTCTTTGGCCTCCCTGGAAGCTCTTGATCCCTCCCTGACCCTTGGCATTCCCTCTTCCTCAGCAAGGGTCAGCCCTTGACTGACCATCACTCAACAAACACAACATCACGCTGCCTTCCTCCCCCCACCCCTTGCACCATGCAGCTTCCCTTGCCAGAGGTCAGGACAAACTGTCCCAAAGCACACAGAGTGGTGTGTAAGTCTGGGAGAGTCTGATGTGCTGCCTGAGGATGAAGGGCGTTGTAGTCCAACACATCTGCGGGGTACCCAGTTGGGCAAGGCTGGCCTAAACTAATCAGGATAGCACAGTTGAAGCAAATGTTCAACTTTTGCCTTCCCCTCCCTGCCCTTCCTGGGAGTGTCCCTTTTTCCCCTTGTTGAACAAGGGTAGGAAGTTAAAACGCCTGCTGCCCACTTTGCTTTCATGATCAAAGTTGAGCCTTTTTGTTTTCTTTTTTTAGTATTCTCTCCCTATGGAAGGGTTTTGCTCCAGTGTAATCCCTACTGGATTACACCATCAGATTATTTTATCTGAAGAAGAAGAAGAAGAAGAAGAAGAAGAAGAAGAAGAAGAAGAAGAAGAAGAAGAAGAAGAAGAAAAGAAGAAGAAGAAGACGACGAAGAAATATTTTTCAGCTTACCGAGTATGGAGAAACCTAGTGTCATTTTTTGTGGGTCCTTGGGCAAGACACCCTCACAGGGTCCCCTCCCTCAGTGAGCCTCAGTGCCTCACTTCTCACTGCCATTGTCACCAGCTTCTTTTTCTCCTCAGCCTGTTTCTCATCACTGCTACCACTTGACAGGCAGAGAGCCAGGGAGAAAGGAGGCAGGGGCTATTATTGTCTGGGCCAGAGCACAAGGCAGGTGAACAAGGAGACTGCAATGGTGAAGAGGATTAATTCAAGGGTGGTGTGTGTGTGTTTTTCAGTGGGCCCCTGCCTGGATGTGGGCCCTTGGCAAGTGCCCAACCATGCCTATTCTTGATGCCATCCCTGTGTAAACCCCAGTCCCCTTACCCTTTGCTCAATCCAGCTTCAATAGGCTGCAAGGTCCCACAGCCCCCTGCTCTTCTGCGTAGTAGAGAACATTTGGCTATGGCGGGGTTGTGGTGGCATGTGCAGCAGCCAGGTTAGAGGAAAGTATGTGCTGACCACAGTCACCTGGAAATGTGCCAGAGAAAGAAAGGTGATCTATGCTTGTCTTGTAAGCACTGCGAAACACACGCAGAAAGAAGCAGCTGTGCAGACTTCGTAGGCTAAGCAGATCCTGTTCTAGTCCTTATCCATAGAGTGATCCATCAAAGAGCCCCCTTCCCCATGTCTGGAAAGCAGAGAGTGGAGGCACTGGAACAGCGCATATGGTCTCTGACATTACTTGACTGGCCAGTGGGATGTATCCTGAATCTCCCAATATCTCCTTGCATCTTGAAAGAGAGGAAAGGCCTCTGTAAATTCAATTTTCCTGGCTCTGGTAAGAGCATCAAAACAGAAGATTAGGGCCGACTTCTGGTTTGTCAGGACCTCAGCAAAGCATCCTCTGGTAGGCCTCATCCTATATCAGTGGTCTCCCCCACCGCCACACACACACACACACATACACAGGGCCGGCCCTACCATGAAGCAGGCTGATCCAGGTGCATCAGGCGGCAGAATGTGGGAAGAGCAACACATTGAGCCACCCTCCCCCTCCAAAGGGCCTGCCATTTCTTGGTCCTGTCAGCTGCTTGCATGGCCAGCCAGGTGGCTGGCCATAGAGGTGGCCAGTAAAGGCCAATAAGTGGCTGTGCACTTGCATGCTTGCATCCCTCCCCGCCTGGGCTCCCACCCACCTGACCTCCTTGGGCAGCCAGCTGACCGGTCAGCCAACCCAGCTGGCCATGTCCGTCCGTCCAGCCACCCCGCCTGCCCACTTGCCCGCTTACATCTTTTGGCACATGCGTATGTGTGCCCGCCTCTCCGCCACTCCCACAGCACCTGCAGGGCACCCACAAGACGTCAGCCGAAGTATCGCAAGAGGTCCCGGAACTTTTACGATACTTCGTCCAACCTCTCACAGGACCCCACAGCTGCTGCACCAGGTGGAAGCAGCTGATGGGCGGGAATGGAGGTGAGGCAGGCACACATATGCACATGCCCAAACAAGTGAGCAGGTGAGCAGGAGGGCAAGCAGGTGCAGCCAGGTGAGTTCGCTGGCCGACAAGCAGATTGGGTGGGTGGGTGGATGAGTGGTATTGGTGGCAGCACAGCCACCATCACCTCCACTCAGATCACGTCCCACTGAGGTTTAGACTCTTGGCAGCCTTTCCCTCTGCAAGCGCGGGGGACCTATTAAAATGGTCCGCCCCCCAAAGGCTAATAGATTCTGATGGATCCCAGGGGGTTCTGGGGGGGGCGGTTCCTGCTGGTATGGCTGGGGCTCCTGTCGAAGCCCAGGTCACTCTGTGGAATGCAGAGATGAGTCGGGCAGTTGACACAATTGTGCCCAAAAGCCCTCTCCCTCTGAGCAGAGCCCGGCCAGCGCCTTGGTATATACTAGGGGTGTACAGATCCCCTACCTTTCTGGTCCAGGGGGGTCCGCAGGGGGGGGAAGGCAATCCATCATTGGTAGAGGCATTCAGAGCACTGTCTGGTCCAGTTTTATTGGATGAGTTTCAGTTATTGAAGCCTGAAGATGTGGGCAAGGTGTCTGGCCAAGTCCAATCGACCACTTGTGTGCTTCACCCTTGCCCTTCATGCCTTATTAAATCAAACAAGGAGGGGATGTCTGGCTGGGTCCAGAAGGCTGTAAATTTCTCCTTGAGACAGGAAGTGGTGCCGGCCTCTTTAAAAGAGGTGGTAATAAGGCACTCCTGAAAAAGCCTAACCTGGACCCAGACTATGTTAACAATTATACTCCAGTTGCCAACATCCCCTCCCTACAAAGTGCTTGAGCGCGTCGTTGCACTACAGCTCCAGACACTCTTAAATGAAACAGATTATCTAGATCCATTTCAATTGGGCTTTAGGTCTGGTTTTGGAATGGAAACTGCCTTGGTCACCCTGTGGGATGACCTCTGCCAGAAGAGGGACAGGGGGAGTGCAACCCGGTTGATTCTCCTGGACCTCTCAGTGGCTTTCAATACCATCGACCATGGTATCCTTCTTGGATATGTTGTCTGGGTTGGGAGTTGGAGGCACTGCACTGCAGTGGTTCCGCTCCTACTTGGATGGCTGATTCCAGAAGGTGGTGCTGGGGGTTTATGCTCTACAGGGCTCTATTTTATCCCCCATGCTGTTTAACATCTACAAGAAACTGCTGGGGGAGGTTATCCAGAGGTGTGGGCTGAGGTGCCATCAATATGCAGGTGACACCCAGCTCTACCTCTCTTTCTCATCAAACCCAGGTAAGGCAGTGGCTGTTCTGAATCAATGCCTGGGCATGGTAATGGACTGGATGAGGGCCAATAAACTAAAACTCAATCCAGACAAGATCGAGGTACTGTTAGTGGGTGGTTCGTCTTCCTGGCTCAGTGATATTCAACCTGTTCTGGAGGGGGTTGCACTCCCCCTAAAGGATCAGGTTCATAGTTTGGGGGTGCTCTTGGACCCAGAACTGTCACTTGAGGCACAGGTGAACTCAGTGGCATGGAGCACTTTTTATCAGCTTAGGCTGGTATACCAACTACACCCTTATCTGGACAGAGATAGCCTAGCTACAGTTATCCATACTCTGATAACTTCTCGTCTGGATTACTGCAATGTGTTATCCATGGGGCTACCTTTGAAAATGGTCTGGAAACTTCAGCTGGTCCAAAATAGGGTAGCAAGATTGTTAACAGGGACTGACCAATGAGCTCATATTGTTGTTGTTGTTCAGTCATTCAGTCATGTCAGACTCTTCATGACCCCATGGACCATAGCACGCCAGGCCTTCCTGTCCTCCGCTCTCTCCCGGAGTGTGCTCAAGTCCATATTCATTGCATCAGTGATGCTATTTAGCCATCTCATCCTCTGCCATCCCCTTCTCCTTTTGCCTTCGATCTTTCCCAGCATAAGGGTCTTTTCCAGGGAGTTTTCTCTTCACATTAGGCGGCCAAAATATTTGAGCTTCAGCTTCAGTATCTGTCCTTCCAATGAGCACTCAGGGTTGATTTCCTTTAGGATTGACTGATTTGACCTCCTTGCAGTCCAGGGGACTCGTAAGAGTTTTCTCCAGCACCACAGTTCGAAAGCATCAGTTCTTTGGCACTCAGCCTTCCTTGTAGTCCAGCTCTCACAGCCATACATTGCTACTGGGAAAACCATAGCTTTGATTATACGAACCTTTGTCGGCAAGGTGATGTCTCTGCTTCTTACAATGCTGTCTAGGTTTGCCATAGCTTTCCTCCCAAGGAGCAAGCGTGTTTTATTTTCATGGCTACAGTCACCATCTGCAGTGATCTTGGAGCCCAAGAAAATAAAATCTGTCACTGCTTCCATTTCTTCCCCTTCTATATGCCAGGAAGTGATGGGGCCAGATGCCATGATCTTCGTTTTTTTTAATGTTGAGTTTCAGACCAGCTTTTGTACTCTCCACTTTCACCCTCAACAAGAGGCTCTTTAGATCCTCTTCGCTTTCTGCCAAGAAAGGGTGGTATCGTCTGCATATTTGAGGTTGTTGATAATTCTCCTGGCAATCTTAATTTCGACCTGTGATTCATCCAACCCGGCGTTTCTCTTGATGTACTCTGCATATAAATTAAATAAGGAGGGTGACAATATACAGCCTTGTCGTACTCCTTTCCCAATTTTGAACCAATCGGTTGTTCCATGTCCGGTTCTTACTGTTGCTTCTTGACCCTCGTACAGGTTTGTCAGGAGACAGGTAAGGTGGTCTGGTACTCCCATCTCTTTCAGAATTTGCCACAGTTTGTTGTGATCCACACAATCAAAGGCTTTAGCGTAGTCAATGAAGCAGAAATAGACGTTTTTCTGGAATTCTCTTGCTTTCTCCATGATCCAGTGAATGTTGGAGATTTGATCTCTAGTTCCTCTGCCTCTTCGAAACCCCGCTTGTACTTCCGGTAGTTCTCGGTTCACATACTGCTGATGCCTAGCTTGTAGGATTTTGAGCATCACCTTGCTGGCATGTGAAATGAGCACAATTGTACGGTAGTTTGAATACTGTTTGGCATTGCCCTTCTTTGGAATTGGAATGTAAACTGACCTTTTCCAGTCTTGTGGCCACTGTTGAGTGTTCCAAATTTGTTGGCATATTGAGTGCAGCACTTTAACAGCATCATCTTTTAGGATTTTAAATAGCTCAGCTGGAATACTATCCTCTCCGCTAGCATTGTTGTTAGTAATGCTTCCTAAGGCCAACTTGACTTCATTCTCGAGGATGTCCGGCTCAAGTTCAGTGACCGCACTATCATGGCTATCAGGGACATTCAGATCTTTCTTATATAGTTCTTCTGTGTATTCTTTCCACCTTTTCTTAATCTCATCTGCTTCTGTTAGGTCCCTGCCTTCTTTGTCCTTTATCATGCCCGTCTTTGCACAAAACGTTCCCTTGATATCTCTGATTTTCTTGAAGTCTTTCTCTAGTCTTTCCGATTCTATTATTTTCTTCGATTTCTTTGCATTGTTCATTTAAGAAGGCCTTCTTGTCTCTCCTTGCTATTCTCTGGAAATCTGCATTCAGTTGGATATATCTTCCCCTTTCTCCCTTGCTTTTTGCTTCCCTTCTTTCCTCAGCTACTTGTAAAGACTCATCAGACTGCCACTTGGCTTTCTTGCATTTCTTTTTCTTTGGGATGGATTGAGTTGCTGCCTCCTGAATAAAGTTACGGACCTCTGTCCATAGTTCCTCAAGCACTCTGTCTATCAGGTCTAATCCCTTAAATCTATTCGACATCTCCACTGTATATTCATAAGGGATATGCTTTAGGTCATACCTGAATGGTTTAGTGGTTTTCCCTACGTTCTTCAATTTAAGCCAAAATTTTGCAAGAAGCAGCTCATGATCTGAGCCACAGTCAGCTCCAGGTCTTGTTTTTACTGACCATATAGAGCTTCTCCATCTTTGGCTGCAAAGGACATAATCAATCTGATTTCGATATTGACCATCTGGAGATGTCCATGTGTAGAGTCGCCTCTTGTGATGTTGGAGAGCTCATATTACGCCAGTACTTTGCTAAAAGTTTAGAAAGCTAAAATGCTAAAATGCCTGGGAAGATAAAAAGGTCTGGCGCCGGAAGGAATGCAATGTAGGTGCCAGGCGAACCTCACTAGGGAGCTCATTCCACAGCCGGGGTGCCACAGCAGAAAAGGCCCTCATCTTAGTAGCCACCCGCCTCACTTCCTTTGGCAGGGGCTCACAGAGGAGGACCGCTGAGGATGATCTTAAGGTCCGGGCAGGCATATATGGGAGGAGGCGATCCTTCAGATAACCTGGCCCCAAGCCATTTATGGCTTTGAATGTTAGTACCAGCACTTTGAATCGGGCCTGGAAATTGACTGGCAGCCAGTGCAGCTGGAAAAGTACTGGCGCTCATATTACGCCAGTACTTTTCCAGCTGCACTGGCTGCCAGTCATTTGGGAATAGGCACCATTTTGTTGTAGAAAAGGATAATATATTTTTAATGTAAAAAAGATAAAAGTAGACATCCACCTCTAGGTTAACATAAATCAGGAATTCATAGAATCATAGGGTTGGAAGGGGCCTACAAGACCATCGTGTCCAACCCCCTGCTCAGTTCAGGAAGCCTGATTCCCAGGAAGTCTCCCATCCAAGTACTAACCAGGGCTGACCCTGCTTAGCTTCCAAGATCAGTCGCATCCAGCCCTTTGCTCCTAACACCATTTCCTAGAAATGCACCAAGAGAGCTGTATGAATGTCTTGTCATGGACAGCCAAGCAGCCAATTCATTCCACCATTTGACAGATGAGGAACACTGAATCTGGTGTCACCAAACAACATTATCACCTGCACTTCTGTCTCTGAGCTTTTCTTACACGAGGCTGTTAATCTGCTGTGTCTACTGTTGGTTTCCTTGCAGAACTGATATCGGAGCACTATACAAAGAGCTTTTCCTTTCCTGCTTTTCCACGACATAACCTATAGGGCTCAGTATAATGTGTAGTGCCCAGATCTCAGTTCTGTGCCAAAACCAAAAGTAGATAAAGCGAATTTACAGCCTCATGTGGAAAAACCCATATAAAAGTGGCTCTTCTGCGTTATGTTCCAACAAGCAAATGGTTTGGTTTGGGAAGGGGCAGGTAAGCAGGGATTGAGGTCAGCTTCTCCTTCGTTAGCCCTTTCTAAAAAAAAAAAAAAAAAACCCACTCGTTCACACCTTGGGGAAGAAAAGGAAATCAGGGCTGCCCATTCTGTTATTAAGTTTGCAGAGTTGTTGGCTACATTCCTTCCTGATCGCACTGCTCAAACCCCTGTTCTATTTCCTGCCTCTTGGGAGATGAGCTCCTATTTTCCCTTATGAGGAAGGGGACTCCTCCATAAAAAGCCTGTGCTGCTACGAAGAACTGAAACTGTGCAGGGCCAAAGAAAACTCAACGTTTTGTGGGGAAGCAAAAGGCGTGCAGGTGAAGCTTTGGATCCCAGCAGTTTGCTTCAACTGCTGTTGATTGGGAGCACCGGTGGCTCTGATTTCCGTGGCACTGTGAATTCATTCCGGGTTTTAGTCAGAACCAGCCTGAACTCTGAAGTCGCTATCCAAGCTGTGGACCCTATCCCCCAAAATAAATTCAGCACCTTAGATGGCTCCTTTAGAGTTCTGGCTGGTTCTGAATGAAACCTAGAGTGGATTCACAGGCCCACCAAAATCAGAGCCACCAGCCTCCACTCTTGGGGAGTTTCTTATAGTGACTGCATAGGGCTTGAGGGCTTGGGCTGTCAGATCCATCCCAAAATGGATCCAAATAACTTCAGATTTCCATGAATGTGACACATGGGTTCTGCAGCAGACTGGCATCTTCCAAATCATGTGGATGCTGTGGTGCTGTGGACCATTTTATTACTTTCTGGAACTGTACACAAATTTAGTCATATGAAAATTACTGGAAAATGAGCTATTTAAAAGTACATATATGTAAAATTACATATAAAACCAATATATATGCCATTTAAAACTACAGCAACAACAACAACAGCATTTTATACATCTCTGATCTCTTCAACTCCCACTGTGAAGCACTCTTTGTGTGTGCGTGTGTTCATTCGTTGTACACTGAGTTAAGATCAATACACAAAATGTTAAACCCAGAAGAAAATTATATAAATTGCAGCAGACCTTTTTGCAGACTTTTCAAAAACCAGGGGGAAATTGATTCCTTCAATGAGTGGATGATGGAATGAAAGATGCCTGAAGATCTGTGAGCACAGACAGAACAGATGAAACAAAACTAGTGCTGTGCTGAAAATTTCTCCCACATTTGTTTTGACCATTCTTATTCAATTCAATAGAAAAGAAATTGCTTTTGAAAAGAAATTCAAAGGAGGGGAAATTTCAGAGAAAATCTCATGGGTTGGGTTTGGGGTTCTTGGGCTTACCTCACTTATGAGGTGGCTGAGGAGTGTGTGAGACTGTCCTGTCTGTCATTGTGCAGTCATCTCCATGTTGGCCTGTAGCCTCCTCGGCTTCCCGCCCTTCAGTTAAAGCCATCATGAGGAAGACATCATGAGGCAATTCCTCCCATGGGGCTTTTTCAGTTCAGGAATGGCTGGTGGCCTGGGAGGCTGCCAGGCAAATATGTGTAATGGAGAGAGAAAACACACACAGCACCCTCGGCCACCTCGCAGGGATTGTTGTTGTTGTGGTTGTTGTTGTTCAGTCATTCAGTCATGTCCGACTCTTCGTGACCCCATGGACCAGAGCACGCCAGGCCTTCCTGTCCTCCGCTCTCTCCCGGAGTGTGCTCAAGTTCATATTCATTGCATCCGTGATGCTACCTAGCCATCTCATCCTCTGCCGTCCCCTTCTCCTTTTGCCTTCAGTCTTTCCCAGCATCAGGGTCTTTTCCAGGGAGTTTTCTCTTTGCATTAGGTGGCCAAAATATTGGAGCTTCAGCTTCATTATCTGTCCTTCCAATGAGCACTCAGGGTTGATTTCCTTTAGGATGGACTGATTTGACCTCCTTGCAGTCCAGGGAACTCGTAAGAGTCTTCTCCAGCACCACAGTTCGAAAGCATCAATTCTTCGGCGCTCAGCCTTCCTTATAGTCCAGTTCTCACAGCCATACATTACTACTGGGAAAACCATAGCTTTGATTAGACGGACCTTTGTTGGCAAGGTGATGTCTCTGCTTCTTACTATGCTGTCTAGGTGTGCCATAGCTTTCCTCCCAAGGAGCAAGCAAGCGTCTTTTATTTTCATGGCTACAGTCACCGTCTGCAGTGATCTTGGAGCCCAAGAAAATAAAATCTGTCACTGCTTCCATTTCTTCCCCTTCTATATGCCACGAAGTGATGGGGCCAGATGCCATTATCTTAGTTTTTTTAATGTTGAGTTTCAGACCAGCTTTTGCACTCTCCTCTCACAGGGATTAGGGAAGCTCAAAAGTACCACCAAAAGAAATTCAAAATTCTGCCTCAAAAGAGTAGAAGCCTCAACACAGTTGATGCTGTTGCCACCTACAGAAGCAGTGCAGTAAACCAAAAACCCTGACAAAGAAAGAAAGAAAGAAAGAAAGAAAGAAAGAAAGAAAGAACCTGTGCTGCAACCCCTGCCAATAGGGAGCCCTATCTGTGAGAAACCGCTGGAGAATTTCTCCTCCCCTAGGAGGAATTCAGTGAAATTGTCCCCCCAGTTTCCCTGCCCACAGATAGGCTGGGGAATTTTGAGAGGCCATTTGTGCACAGTTCTAAACAAAACCCATGCATCCATTTTGGGGGCCCTCCCACTGAGCTGAAGGGACAAACCTCTTTCCTATGTCCAATAATAATGGCAGCACTGCCCTTCCCCCTCATACACAATTGCCCCTTCCAGTGGCTTTTGCGCACACACGCGCACACACACACGCCCGCACGTGCACACACCCCAAACTGGGAAAGAGATAACAAGTATCAATAACTTTTCCCCAAGGGAAAAGGTTAGAGTGGAAATTTTCAGCAACCCACAACAAAACAAAATACTGGTCTTCCACTTCAAATTACAACCTCAATAGTTGAATTAGGTAAAAAAAAAAAAAAAAAAAGACCGTCACCAAAACGAATCACCGAACTCTACATAACACATTTTTCCAGCCTCAGTTTCCACAAGCTGAATTCAAAAGCACTGGCTGATGGCAGGAGGCACAGAACTGGATCTGGATTGCCCTACCAGGAAGTAGAGATGGGGGGAGAAATCCATGTGGTTTCCATGAACGTTCACTTCTTGAATCAATAGGTGAGCTGGGACAATCCTTCAGTTTTCGCACTTCTCTGAATTTGTCAATCAGTTCTACAATCAAAAATATAAACTTTACAGAAAATTGCATACGAAGATGCATGCATAGCATACAACAAAGCATTCTTAGGAGAAATTGCTTGCAAAATTTTTGTCTGTTAGAGGGAAATGTGTACAAAAATGCATACAGTTTTTAATGCATATGAAAACGTGCACAAGAAAATTGTAGAAGGGTTTGCGCAGAAAGGGTTTTTTAAAAAAAAAGAAAAGAAAAGAAAAATTGCAAACTGATGCAGAAACAGGATGGAATGAATTTGTGCTTGAAAAAATATGTGAACGTTCATTCTGGCAGACCTGCATTTGCTTTCCATCTCTTACCGCCCTACAGGAAGAAATTAATTTCAGAACAGGCTCAGCATTGCTGTCATGTTCACATCTCTGTTTCCTTTTGATTTCAGCTTCATAGGTTACTGAGCTAGAGGTGAGCTGTGCATTGTCTGTTCACTAATTCTGCGAGTGCACTTTGTGAATGGATACATCTTGGGCACAGTTGTCATCATCCTGAGAATCGGGAGTGGGACAGGCATTATTATCAAAGCCCCACCACCACCACTAAGTTTCTAGTCCTCATGCTTCTAAAGATAGCGTACACACACACATTTATACACACACATACACACATGTGTATACACCCACACCCACACATGTGTGTGTATACACACATGTGTGTATACATGTGTGTGTGTGAATAGAAAACCTGAAGGAGAGATAAAGCAGAAGAATCTTCATTGTGTGAAAGAGAAAGAGAATTTAAATGACCTGTCCTAAAACATTAGTGCCGTCCTTTAGCACAAGCAGAAGCAAATATATATTATGCAGCAAAGAAACTTGATTTCACAGGATTCCATTTCTCCTGGAGGAGGATATAGATTGTCTTGAGGCAGAATGTTGGGGGCGGGGGGGGGGGCTGTTCCCTAGTGCAGAGAATGTATAACCTTGGTTAGAGGGTTGAACTGCCTATAATCTGGCAGTGTCCTAGGCTCAAGGTTAGCAACCATCCAACTTTGTTTACAGAAGGCTGGCACAGGCAGCATCAGAGAGCCCTCCCTGTCAAGCATCCAGCCTCCTCCGCTCAACTGCAACACCCCTGTCCTGGTAGCTTGAAAGAAGATGCTTTTCCTGCCCAAATTATAACTGAACCATAAGCTGAAAATGTAAAATAAGGCTGCCCTCCTTAGCATAGTACCTTGAAAATTAACTCAATAAAAACCAACAGGAGCTACACCAGAGCACAATGGTTTAGGATGGGGGCATTAATGCAAAATATAGTGTTATTTGCCTTTCAGAAATCTAATTGGTGTGACAAAGCTTCCACACACACACAAAGCACTTTGCCCCTTCCATCCCCCTGCCCCCATATTTCTTTATGGTGTGACCATTGAGGACAAGGAACATGCTATGGACTCAAGGGGTCCCCCTTCCCCTCCTCCCCCCTCTCCTTTCTCATGCTGATTCCCTCCTCACTTTGTTTAATTATAGTTTGCCATGCTGTCTGCTAGGCAAACTATTGTTGGCGGTAACCACAGTTTGCATCTACATCATCATCATTTGAAATCATGGTTTGAAGTAGATTTGCAAAACATGATTTGGAGAAAATGCTGGTTAGCTCTATGTTTTATCGAATGATTGTTAACTTGTGGCCATGGTGTTTTCCCCCTTTCTGGTGCTGGAAGGAAGATGAGAACAAGTAAGAGAACATCAAGGTTGATAGTGAAGATTTTCTTTGAAAACTCAGGTGCACGGTCTGGGATTGCTTCTGTATCCATTACCCGAGCCCACATGCTTGGGTGACAGACATTATCAGGAGTGATTTTTGTCCAGCATACGCTGGTGTGCCAGGTTCACTTGTTCTGGACAAAGCAGATCTGACTAGGGATGTATGGATTGAACAAAATCAGTTCTGTCTGTGTTTTGCAGGTTATCAGCCACCTTTTGTTCAGTCATCCGCCAATCAATGGAATTGGATTTTTTTTAGTTTCTGAATTTGCGCGTATTTGCGTCTGCAAAAATGCACAAATTCCCATAAAATGCACAAATCCCCCCAAAATACACATTTTCACGCTTTAGCCTATGCTGTCTTTGGGAAGATGCCATCTTTGGGGAGAGTTGGCAAATACAGATACAGATGTGAGGCTTTTATTATTAATAAAAGCACTTTACTCAGAAACCTATTTGAAGGTGAGAACAGGTTCAAATTATGCCGTTGCAGATCTCATTCCAACACATAACGGAGTCCATCAAGGTTGCATCTTAGCACCATTTCTTTTAAATTTTTATATTAGTGATGTGATGGCATTTTTACATAATCAGAGTTATCATATGCCCCAAATTTTAAACAGAGAGGTAAACATATTATTGTATGCTGATGACATGATTTCATTTTCAACATCTCAAGTGGGCCTCAGAAGACTCCTGAGACAGTCCAGTCTATATTGTAAAAAAAATGACTTACTCATCAAAAATAATAAATCTGAAGTTGTAATATTTGGCAAAAAGAGAAAAATCCAAAGATGGTTTATTAACTCTACTGTTAAAACTTCTACAGGTAAAACGCTACTGTTATCTCAGTATTCATTTCTCAGCATCAGGATCCTGGGCATTACAAATAAAGAAAAATGAATTGAAAAGAGTTGCTAGTTTACGATCCTTAAATATACTGTTAAATCGTAGTTACCCATGTACATTAAGCCCAATTTTAAAAACCTTCAAAGCAAAAGAAATACCTATGCTAATCTATGGCACAGAAATTTGGGGCTTTGCAGATCTTATAAAAATTGAAAGTGTCCAAAGTCACTTTTTGTGCCTGTTCCTGGGAGTTACTAAATCTACCCCAGCATATTTAATTAGAGCTGAACAGGTCATCAAAAAGATCTCTAGATTGATATACATAAGGATGGTAAATTATTGGTGCAGAATAAGTAATTTAACAGAAGAAAGACTTCCTAAGAGCTGTTTGGAGGAACAGAGATTATTTGTGGAAAGTTTTGGATGGAAAAACTCTTTAAATTTTTTCCAAATGTTGGATTCTCTGACCAGGCACTAAATCCAAGGTTGAAAGCTAGCAGCAATATTTTTAAACAAAGAGCATTTGTTGTAGGAGCACAAACTGATATAACTGCTCTTACATCATCAGAAACAGCAAAATGGTTAGCTAGTACAAAACAACTGTATCAATATGAGAAATACCTGTCAGTTCCTATGAAAACAGAATATCGGAAAGCTTTTACACGTCTAAGATATGAACAAATGGATACTATGATGAAATGGGGGAGATTTCATGGCATACCAGTAGAAGATAAGTTGTGTGTTTGTACTCAACTACATTATGTACTTGAGTGTCAATTATACAGAGACAAAACAGAAAATTATTACACTTTCTCCTAAAGAAAGTGTAATACAGGGGTGTAAAGGAGAAATCGAGTTATTTATTGCAATCGACCAACTCATACGTGATACAGAGCGTTGTAGTATTTGCAGTGAAAACCACTAGATGTAGAGCAAAGTTTTTGGACACAATCGATGTGAATTGTTACAAAGATTCAGAGACAGGAATGTAAGGTGATTGACAGGATACTAAAGGTTCCTTTACACTATATTATTGTTGTATATCCACCCTATTTTAACTTTAGTATAGATTTGATATGTATCTTATAGTTCTGTTGTTTTAACTATGTGGAATTTTTGATACTGTATAATAGCATTTTACATTTTAAGTTTGTATCTTTTGCAATGATCTTTGGATTGAGTAATAAGCACATTATTTACATGCTTTAGCCTATGGTAGGAATGTGCATTTTTGACCAGTTTAAAAAAAACAAAAGGTGTATTTTTCTATGACAAAACTTGCACAAAATTCCCAAAGGTTAGAAAAACGGTCCACAAGTTCATGGAATCTGCCCGACAGGAAGAACTGCAAAAGAAACCATGGCTCAGATGCATAAAAATCTGGAAAACAAATGGTTCTGTTGCAGATTTCTCTGACATCCCTAGATCTGACACATCTGTTTAAAGGACTCTGAGAACGGGGGCGGGGGGGAGAGAGAGAGCCAGTGTGGTGTAGTGGCAAGAGTGTTGGACTAGGAGCTGGGAGATCGGGGTTCTAGTCCCCACTCGGCCATGGAAGCTCACTGGGTGACTTTGGGCCAGTCACAGACTCTCAGCCCAACCCACCTAACAGGGTTGTTGTTGTGAGGATAAAATGGAAAGGAGGAGGATAATGTAAGCTGCCTTGGGTTCCTTGCAAGAGGAAAAAAGGCGGGGTATAAATGCAATCAATCAATCAATCAATCAATCAATCCCATGGAACAAAAAGCCTATGAAATGCATGGATGGGTGTCAGGCAAAAATGAGTGAGAATTTTCCAATCAAAAAATGAGGGCAGAAGAAAACAGGGTGCAAAATGAGGAAGATTTCAGAGGGGATGAAATTCACTCCAAGATTTGGGGCTCCTTACATCTAATGAAGCTGCAGTTCTCCTACAAGGGAGAGCACATTCACTACAAAGCATGTGGCCAATTGTGGGGAGGGGGCATTTTCATCCACCATGAACAAAAACTGAAGTGCAGACACCAAATGCCAAGACCCTAGCTCCAAGCCATCCACCTTTTTTTACCATCTCAGAGGTCAGAGTCAAATCCAGTTTTAGCTCCTCCCCAGTTGAGGCTGGTGGCTCTGTTTTTGGTGGGGCTATGAATCCATTCTGGATTTCAGTCAGAACCATCCAGAACTTTAAAGGAGCTATCCAAAGTGCCAAACCTATTTGGTAGTTAGGGTTCAGCACCTCAGATAGCTCTTTTAGGGTCCTGGCTGGTTCTGACTGAAACCCAGAATGGATTCACAGCTAGGGATGTCAAAGAAATCTGCAAGAGAACCACATGAGTTTAGTTTTTCATGAAACCAACCCACACATTCCACAGCGGACCACCTTCCCCCCATCAGGACTTGTGGACCAATTTTCGAACTTCCTTGAATATTGCGCAAATTTTGTCATAGAAAACTATGCAAAAAAAAAAAAAACCTGGCCAAAAAATGCACATTTCTCCCATAGGATAAAGTGTGAAAATACACATTTGGGAGGATTTGCACATTTTTGCATTTGTAAATTTGCGCAACTGCACATTTGTGCAAATGCAAATTTGAGCAAATCTGGAAACAAAAACAAATGATTCCATCGATGGGTGGACAACAGAACAAAAGGAGCCTGACAATCCACAAAACACCGACGGAATGGATTTTACACAATCCATACATCCTTATTCACAGCCCCACTGAAATTGGAGCCACCAGACTCCTCTGCTCCTCCCGTCTTGCCTTAAACAACCAGGTTTCTCTCCCATTTGAGAATTCTGCCAATTCCAACAGGGAGGGTTCTGAATGTTCCATTTAGGAGCCTGTAATCTCTTCCATCAATCAATCATGGATCTGGTGGGAATGAATGAGAAAGGGGGCTATTTGAAGAACGTCAACTAAATAATAGCCCAAACACCATTTCTTTTTCTTGTAGGAACTGCAGTTGGCCAACAAGCAGGTAAGAGCCTGTCTACCTACTCACCCTTTTTGTAATGTTTGCTGCTGCTAACTTTGTAAATCAGAGCTGGGGAAACTGGACGCTTGCAGGATCTGCTCTGGATTTTACTAGAAGCCCAAGATCTATCCACTGGAACCTGGTGCAAAAGACATACACTTAGAATTAAATTATTCTGAGCCCTGATCAAGAATTTGTTTTGAGTGCCAGGACTGTAGAAGCGCTCCTAGTTAACACAAGTTTTCTTCTTTTCAACAGTATAATAGTTGGGGGAGGGGGAGGATTTTCTTGTTGCCATTGTTACATAATTGGGAGTCAGAAATCCTTGCTGATCTACTCCAGATCACCCAGAGATTGACCAATAGATCTAGACAAAAATAGAAGATGGGAACAAGCAACAAAGAAACTTTTACATAGACTGTGCAACACTTACTCTGATGATATTTAAAGTGGGCAGCTGCTGTTTGAGGTTTCAGTCCCTTGCTTTCTGTTCCTCCAAACTGCTTCTCTACAGACAACTACTTGTGGAACACTTGGGTTCTTATTTTCAATATGCCCTTTCTTGATAGGATTTTTTAAAAAGTATTGTGACATGCATGCGCCTCACTTCTGAGCGGTGAGATGTTTCAAGGGCTTGCTGAGGATTCCATTTCCATAGGAGGAAGTCACTGGAGACAGAGGGCATTTCTGTGAAATTGTAGGGCTTATTTACACATATATGCAGGCTGAGCATAAAATGGGGGGGGGGGTTCACAGCATTAGCACTCTGACAGTTTCCTGTTCTCCACCAGATGTCAAGGGAACCCATAATGCCATACGATTTCCTGCAGAGAGCAACATCAGCTCTCTGCCTCCTTTTCAGACCCAGTTCCAGCACAGGCTGACTTCCTGCTACACACACAGACCTCACTTGACTCCCTCCTTGTTTAGTGTGGGGGTGGGGGGAGATGAGTCATCTCCACCCATCTGTTCTACCTCCTAGCTCCCATTGAAACACATCACCAGAACTGGCTATCAACTGTCCTTTAAGAGATATTGCCTCAGGGCACCCCCACTGATAGCTCAGCTTACAGACATCTTAGAGTCAAGAATTGCATAGTTGGAAGGGATCCTTAATCTCTTTTCAGTCAGAGGCACTGGGCTGTCAGGGTCTTCTAAAAGATCATTCAGACCAACCCCAAACCTATGGCACCTTGCATTCCTCATATGCATATTCTCACCTGGAACTCCCCATGGTCTCCTATCCAGACTACCAAGCAGATCCACCCCTGCTTACCATTACCAATGCCAGAGCATGTTTTCCAGTCTAGTCACTGGGACATATATCCGTTCTTACTTATTCATAGTTGTCAAAAGGGGGTGGCCCGCATGATATCCAAGGAGGATATCAAAGGATATTGAGGAAGCAATGCAGCCTCCTCAATAAAGTTGCCAGGCTCAAAGCTGCAGAACATGTAGGTCCTTTCAAATCTCCCATGCGGCAGGAGGAACCTTTTCCCACAACCTGCTGGAATCCATCAGGGTTCTTCCAAGCAGGACTGGCCCAGGACATTTTTCTGCCTGAAGCAGAACATCAAGTGAAATCGAGCTGCAGAGTATCATTGGCCAATCAAGTTATTTTGGCACCAGTGGCAGAACATGGCCTGGTTCACATGACACTAGGGTGGTTAATAAGCCATGGTGGTGGATTAACCATCCCCACACATGCTGGTCATCATGTGCCAGCTCATTTCCCTAGTTACCCTCACCGGGCACGGGTTGTTGTAATGCCCAAACCGGGCAATGGTGGAATATTGGGGTGAGGGTAATTAGGGACATGAGCTGGCACATGACTGGCATGTAAGGGGGTGGTGAACACTGGCCTGTTGTAAGGTTGTAGGGTGGTTTGTTAGCCACTCCAACAAGCCCCCCTCTCCGGTTTGGATGGCACGAGAAATAGGGATGGACGAAAGTCCCTTACCTGTTCTCGAAGCTTGCTTCACGGTGGGGGGGAGGTGCTTCGGTTCTCCCCCCAAAGTTCAGGCGAGGGGGGGGAGGCGCCCCACCTCGCCCGGCCGAAATTCAGGCCGGGGGGGAGGCGCCCCACCCCTCGCCAGTGAAATTCAGGCCGGGTAGAAGCGCCCCATCTACCCGGCCGCAAAATAAAAAGTAAAACAAAAACAAAAAAAAACACCCCCATGATAGGCTACGTAAAAATTAACGTAGCCTATCACGGCTAGATTTCCAAAGTCAGCCATGATAGGCTACGTAAATCGTCACATAGCCTATCACGGGTGACTTTGGGGAAAAAAAAAAAGCACGTACACAAATGGCGGCCCCCATAGGGCGCCGCCATTTGCGTTCCTTATTTGGTCCCTGTAGTCTATGTAAAGATTTACGTAGACTACGGCGAAAATAAGGGCAACGCTATTTGCTATTTGCGTTCCCCTTATTTTCGCCGTAGTCTACGTAAATCTTTATGTAGACTACAGGGACCAAATAAGGAACACAAATGGCGGTGCCCTATGGGGGCCGCCATTTGTGTACGCGCTTTTTTTTTTTCAAAGTCACCCGTGATAGGCTACGTAATGATTAACGTAGCCTATCACGGCTGACTTTGGAGATCTAGCCATGATAGGCTATGTTAATCGTTATTTAGCCTATCACAGGTCTTGGGGGGTTTTTACTTTCCTTGTAATGGCGGTGGCGGCAGCCAGTCGAAAGACCGGCTGCCGCCCCCGCCCCTGACGAAAACCCGCCGAACCACCGCTGGGATCCGCCGCCGGGAGGGACATTCGTCAAAGGTAAGTCCCATCCCAGGGGGGGGCGGGGGCGGAGAATTTCACCGCCGATTTCGGGGGGCCGAATGCATTGGCACTCGGCCCCCCGAAGTTTCGGGGAGAAATTCTCCCCCATCCCTAACGAGAAACTAGGAATGTCAGAGAATTTCTCCATGAAACTTCGGGGGGCCGAGTGCCAACGCATTCGGCCCCCCAAAATTGGTGGAGAAACGGTCCCTCCCAACCACCCCCAGAATGGGACTTACCTTTGTTGAATGTCCCTGGCGCTGGCAGCTCCTGGCGGCGGTTCGGCGGCGGTTCGGCGGCGGTTCGGCGGCGGTTCAGCGGCGGTTTGGCGGCGGTTCGGCGGCGGCAGCCAGTCTTCCGACTGGCTGCCGCCACCGCCATTTCCCAGTAAAAAAACAACAACAACAAACGTGATAGGCTACGTAAAGATTTACATAGCCTATCACGGCTAGATTTTCAAAAAACACCGTGATAGGCTACATAAATCCTTATGTAGCCTATCACGGCTGACTTTGGGGGGGGGGGGAAGCGCATACACAAATAGCGTTGCCCTTATTTTCGCAGTAGTCTACGTAAATGTTTACGTAGACTACACATGCCCAAATAAGGACTACACAGGCCCATGGGCGCCGCCATTTGTATAGGCGCTTTTTTTTTCCCCAAAGTCAGCCGTGATAGGCTTCGTAAGGATTTACGTAGCCTATCACGGCTGACTGCAGGGACGCAAATGGTGGCGGCTACGGCCGCCGCCATTTGCGTCCCGGCAGGAGACGAGATTCCTGGCCGGAGGGACGGGGCGCCTCCCCCCCCGGCCAGAATTTCGGCCGGAGGGATGGGGCGCCTCCCCCCAGCCAGAATTTCAGCAGGGAGGGATGGGGTGCCTCCCACCCCACCCAGAATTTCAGGGGGAGGAACGGAGCGCCTCCCCCCCACCGCGAAGCAAGCTGCGGGATAAGGTAAGGGACTTCCGTCCATCCCTACGAGAAACCACACGGGTGTGAACTGGCAAATTGGTGCCCACAAGCCCCATGATCCACCATGGCTGAAGTGATCATGCAAACCAGGTCAATGTCATAAGTACCTCTCTGCCTTCCCAGCCATAAAAAGACAATTGTAATAAATTTAATCACTAACCATTTACTGCTCTTTCAAGAAACCCACAATCTGCTGCCTGAGGTGGCTGCCTCTCTCTGTCCAATGGCAGAGCTGGCCCTGG
This sequence comes from Heloderma suspectum, assembly GCF_057233095.1. Lineage (NCBI taxonomy): Eukaryota > Metazoa > Chordata > Lepidosauria > Squamata > Helodermatidae > Heloderma > Heloderma suspectum. The sequence goes on from NC_139467.1 coordinate 20,700,546, forward strand.
CTCTGGCAGACAGAAAGTAGGTGAAGGGGTAGGTGACAGGGCTGGGGAGAAAACAGACAGGAGAAGGCATGGCTGTCTAATCTCCTGCCAGTGGGTTATTAACGATATCTGAATGTTCTCTGGCTTTGAATCTAGCCAGTCTGCTCCTGTATACCTCTTCCCTGCTAGAAATGTATGGATTTTGTAAAATCCATTCTGTCTGCATTTCCTAGATTGTCAGGCACCTTTCGTTCCATCATCCACTCATAGACAGAATTGGACATTTCTCCAATTTTCCAAATTTGCACAAATTTGCATTTGCAGAAATTCACACGTGCAAAATTTGCATTTGCAAAAATGTGCAAATCCCCCCCTCAAATACTCATCCCCAAAAAAATGTGCAAATCTCCCCCCTTGCAGATTTTAATGCATTGTCCCATGGGGGAAATGCACATTTTTGGCCGGTGCTTTTTTTAAAAAAATGTTTAATGTATTTCTATATAACTAAATCTTCATAAAATTCTGGAAATTAAAAATAAAAAAAGGTCCACAAGTCTGCAGAATCCATGTGACTTGGTAAAACCCAGTCCGCTACCCAATCCACGAATTTGATTCCATTGCAGATTTCTCTGATGCCCCTATTCCCTACTTCCCACTAGAAACTAGTGATCATTACATCTGTGTTAAATCCCCCACCCCACCCGAAGCAAGCTTAAGGTTGCCCAGATGCCAGGGCGAAGGCGCTTGAGTCCCGCAAACACTCATAATCTCCCCATGAGCTCTGCCAAGACTTTATGATCCTGGGGACTGCCGCTGTGTCTGTGCATCTCACAACTCCAGTTCAATTTCTTCCCAGACTGTAGCAACTGCTTTTTGCTGAGTCCAGGCGCCATCGCGGGCATCGTGCTGGTAGATTTGCTGCTGACCTTGCTCATCGCATTGGGCGTATACTACGTGGCCAGGCGCATCACTCAACGCCAAGCAGCCAGAAGTGGTGAGGAGGGAGGGGTCACTCATGTCCCCTCTAGCAGGGGTGTTGTTAGGCCTGGAACAATGGGGCCCCAGCCCTGAATCTATTTGCCATGGGCATGGATCTCTGCTCCAGAGACCTAAGTGTGCATTGGTGCCAATGGAGTGGTGTTTTTTTCCCTCTGCTTTATTGCCATGCAGGGGGTGGTTTTCAAGAGGGATTGCATCCGGGGAAGGAAGTTTGCTGCTGTAATGCCCCCCGCAACCCTGCCCTTGCATGGTAATATAGAAAAAAAAAATCTTTCCATTGGTGCCAATGGGAGGTTTTTACTAAGTCTGGCCGTCATGACGAGGGAGGGGGGATTTCCAAGGGGTAGGGGAGGGAAGAATTACTCTCCCTACCCTATACATTGTGCTCTCCTCTCAAATCCCCCTCTGCATAGCCATTGAGCTTGGGGGGGGGGGGCTTCCACTGATCGGGCCCCAAATTGTTGAAGTGCCTAGAAAGACGCTCGTGTGTTTGAGAAATGATAGCCGTCGATGTGGCGTGCATGCAAGTGGAAGAGACTGGAAGCCTGCACCCATGCTACAAAAAGGGTACATTGAATGTGCTCTTGGGGTGGGGAATTGTATCTGCTGGCACTCGCCCCCACCTAACATCAGCACAGAACCCAGCAATCTGTGTATTCCCTGGAAAAAGCAGGTCCGCGCCAGTGGAGGCTGGTGGTTCCGATGTCAGTGGGACATTGCATCTGTTCCGGGTTTCAGTCAGAACCAGTCAGAACTCTAAAGGAACTAAAGGCTCTAAAGAACTCTATAGTTCTGATTGATTCTAACTGAAACCCAGAACAGATTCACTGCCCCACTGACATCGGAGCCGCCAGCCTCCACTGTCCAAATTGCATGCATCGCCACCTCTCAGTCTGCTGTTCCAGCCACTTTTTCCATTCCTAACTTCAGGAGTCAGTTCTGGAAAGCCAAGGTGGGAAGCAGGGGAGGGGGTAGTGTGAGAGAGCCCCTGCTTTATATGCCGAAGACCCCAGATTCAATCCCCAGCATGTCCAGGTAGGGCTGGAGAAGTTCTAGCCTGAAACCTTGGAGAGCCATTGCTGCCAGTCAGTGTTGACAATACTGGGCTAGATGGACTCAGGCTCTGACTCAGTATGAGGCAGCTTCCAGTGTTCTGCTGACGGGATAAGAAACAGAACAAGTTATTTTTCTTCAACCTCCATCTTCTCTTTCTTCTTAGATGACATAAAGACTCAGCACGAGCCCCACTATGAGGTAAGTATGACATGGGACTCCTAACCTTTGGCTCTGAGGCCTGCTGTGTGGGCTTGTTGAGATTAGTAAAGCATTCGGCACGCCAAGAAGCCCTGCACCACTGTTACGCCAGCAGGGCAACCCAAGACATTTTCTGTTTAGGATGAGGTGTGGTTAAAAACCCTTCATAGAAACTGCTCCTAATTGAGTGACAGGGATTCTTCTAATGTGGCACACAGAACTTCTAATGTGTTAACCTTTCTCACCTTTCTTCTAATCAGAACATCTAATGTGGCAAGCAGGACTCCCAGTCCAGGAACCAAAGCCAGTTCACCTGGGGTCCCCATCTGCCCCCCTAGGGTTGCCCAAACAGCCACACCCTTGCCCTGCCCTCACCCCCTTTCCCCTGACCACCTACTGTTCAGTGGCTTCCCGGCTTTTGTGCAATTTCTTCCCCATTCTAAAAGGCTGAAATGCATCTCCTAAGGCTTAGTTACTGGCAGGAAGAGGTTTAAGTAAATATCTGCTGGTATTTTGTCTCCACCCCTTTTGCTTTTAGCCCCACCCACTGCTCAAATGTGGCTCCTGAGAGCTTCTCTGAAATGTAATTTGGCCCTCATGCTGAAAGAGTCCTGCACCCCTTTTCTAATGTTAACTCTCTACATTGCCCAGTTGCGTTTGTTTTATACTAGTTTCCTGACTTTCCCCCAAAGAATCCTGGGAATTGTAGTCTGCTGGGAGTGCTGAAAATTGCCCCCCACCCCCATAGAACTACAGTTCCCGGATATGATAGCCAACCATGCTGGCTGGGACATGCTGGGAACTGTATGACTTTTTTTTTCTGTCTAAACATGCATAGCATTGCGCCCTTAAAGAAGGATTAGGCAAATGCATGGATAGGTCTATCAAAGGTTCTCAGCCATGACACCTATATGGAACCTTTATATTCACAGGCAATAAAACTCTCAATACAAGATCTTGAGAACAAACAGTAGGGCAGAGCTGCCGAAGGGCATCAGAGATCAACACGGTCAGGCACCTGCCAAGGGCCCATTGCCAGTCCTGTTGACCCCACCACCACGGGGCCCCTGCCTGTCACTAGGTGCTTCTGCTGCTCCCACCACCAGCAGAGCCATTTCGTGCTCCTGCTTGCTGCCACTGTCAATCACTGACATCACTCCACTCCTGCCCATAGATGTGTTCACCCAGCAGCAACAGGCAAACAAGACCTGTTCCATCATATTAAATTGCCCTGAAGAAGAACCTGGGCATGGTCCGAAATGAGTTGGAATTATTTTCATTGAATTAGGGAGCAATCCTATGGCCACTAGACAGTGGCTAGACGGCCACAGGATATGGTGTTTTCCAGGAACCGACCTCAGAACCCACGCTCCGAGGTTGGTTCCCGGAGAACCAACCTCCCCCCACATCCGCGCTGCCTCGGAGGCAGCATGGAACAACCCCGTCCTCCGCACTCACAAGAGGAGCACAGAGTGGCTGCAAAGGGGCATGGCTGGGGGCGTTCCAGGGCGGGGAGGGCGGAAATGTCTGTACAACGCACATCCTATGTGTCGTACAGCAGCTCCCTTCCCTGCTCCATCCTCTCGCGGCTAGACAGCTTCAATGGGCTGTCTAGCAGAAAATGCAGAGCAGGAGAAGCGCAGAGGGAATGATCCCCTCTGTGCTTCTCCTGCCCTGCTTTGGATAGGTGGTTGCCTCCAAGTTGCCTCCACCTATCTGGATAGGGTTGCGCCCTTAAACATCCTTTTCGACTACCCCTTTGCTTTTGGCTTTTTTGGCATGTCATGGAAGAGAGCCAAGTGATGGCTTGGTTCCCATAATAACTGTCAGAAAGGAGACTTTGAGCTAGACATTTGATCTAGCAGGGCTCTTCTTGGAGAGAGGGAATGGCGGTTGAACTGTCCAAACAATGGAGATGTGCCCTGACACTCTGCTTCTTTCTTATCTCCCAGGAACTTCAAGTGCACAGACTGGATGTTTACAGTGATCTGAAGAATACTGGGGCCACCTACAAATAGTCTCCCTCCTTCCCCCTTTGAGCTCTAAACTAGAGCTCAGAAATAGAAGATCTCTCTTCAGGCCTGCTCAGAAGCTGTACTTTTAAGGCAGGCTGTGGACTTGTGAACTTTCATTCAATTCTTTTCAGTATGTAACTCCCTCCAGTGAGATCATCTGATCTATTTTAGGATATTTTTTCCCCACACCAGCACATGCATCCATTGAGATGTGGGTATACCTGCCATTGGTTGCAACACAATGCAGAGTTCTTGGGGGAAACATGTGATCCCAGTGCTATCCAGTCAGGAGCCCTTTCTTCAAGTGCCTAGGCTCTGGCTGATGGCCACATGTGTGCTACAAACCCAAGTCATTCCATGCTGCACAAGCACGTGTGCCAAAAAAGAATGGGCCACCCAAGTCTCATTTTTGCTGAAAAAAGCCAATGGGTTTACTTCCAGACTTAGTTAGGGGAGACCTATTGAAATCAATGGGAGTTATGTTAGTCATGACTGACTTAGGATGCAATCCTATGCATGTTTAGACAGAAAAAAAGGCCTACAAAAGTCCACGCTTGCTGTAGAATGCTGAGAGTTGTAGGACTTGTTTCTGTCTAAACGTGCATAGGATTGCACCCTTAAAGACCCATTGATTTATACTCTACGAATGATTAGGCCTGAATCCAACCCAATCATTTTGTATTATGATTTTCAAATCTCTTTAGGGCACAGTCCTCTGGGACGTACTCCTGCCATTGAAATGAGCAGGAGCTATTTTAACTTTTTAAGGTTTGATGCTTTTTCGGTTATTGTATTTTGTGGTTTTAAGACTAGTTTTGTGAATTGTCCAGAGAGCTTTGGCTATGGGTGTATAGAAATTGAATGAATGACTGAATGAATGAATGAATGAATGAATGGAGTGAACAAGGAAATTGCCTTATACCAGGTCAAGCTATTTGTCCACGTAGCGCTGTATCATCTACTCTAACAGGCAGCAGGTCTCAAGGGTCTCCACTGGAGGACTTTCATATCACCTGCCACCACTGGAAGCTGGTGGCTCCGATTTCAGTGGGGCTGCACATCCATTCTGAGTTTCAGTCAAAACCAGCCAGAACTCTAAAGGAGCTATACAAGTAGCTGAACCCTATCCCCAAAATGGGTTCAGCACCTTGGATAGCTTCTTCAGAGTTCTGGCTGGTTCTGACTGAAACCCAGAGTGGATGCATTGCCCCACTGAAATTGGAGCCACCAGCCTCCACTGCCTTCCACTTGATCCTTCTTTTAGCTTGAGAGGCCAAGAATCGGACCCGGGGCCTTCTGCGTACAAAGCCAGTGCACTGCCACTAAGGTACTGCCCTTTTTGCACACACAACCCCTTCATTTCAGTTGGGCTTGTGCAGGAGAAGTTCCTGGCGGATTTTGCCCTTGATCTTTACTTTAGGGTTTGAAGTCTATGCTTGAGGGTTATGCCGTTTTTATTTGCGTTTTTGCTTTGCATTTTGGGGTTTCTGCATATAAATTTGTTTTGCTTAGCATTTCCATCCAGTATTTTTCTTTCAATGAAGTTTGCCCTTGTGGAGCCGTAGGACCAATCCCATTCCACTGACTGCTGTAAAGCTCACAGATCAACTACTCTCCCTTGACGTGTGCAGTTTGTTGCTAAGGCCCAAGTAGCTACCAGGTTCTCCCTCTGTGATGACGGACTACTGACTGATGCTTGCCCTTCTGTGCCAAGATGCTTCCACATGCTTGCACCTGAGTACTTAACAACAGACTGGAAATTATCCTGGCCAAATGAGAGAAGGAATAGGCTGAAACTCTAGGTCCCAGCAGTGGTAGGGAAGGATTCACTTGAACAAAGGAAATGATGAAAGTTGTCCAACAGGAAGGAAGATTGATATTCACAAATGAGTTCTGTTTCCAGAATTGTAACTGTGTTGGCCTGTTTCAGCAAAAACAGCAAAGAGACTTGTAGCTTCTTAAAGACCAACACATGTATTAAGGTATACGCTTTCATGAACACTGTCCATTTCATCAGTCATATGAAGTATTAACTTCAAGTTGGCAGATTTGTATGCGCATGCTTGAGGGGAAGAGGGATTGTAAAAAGTGAGGTCAGAGGGAACTGAAATGCAAAACAGCACAGACTGCGATGATTGCTTTAACAGTTGCCATCTGTGCCAGCTCCATGTTTTTGAGGGCCCTTAGGCAAAATACCCTCAATGGGCCTCCTCCCTCAGTAAATTTTAGTGCTGTGCCAGAAATTTCTCCCAATTGATTTCGAAAAGAAATTCAAAGGAGGAGAAATCCTGCAGAAATTCTCATGGGCTGGTTTGGGGTTCTTGTGCGCACCTTACTTGTGAGGTGGCTGAGGAGTGTGCATGAGTGTCCTGTCTGTCATTGTGCAGTCATCTCTGTGGCAGCCTGTATCCTCCTCAGCTTCCTGCACTTCAGTTAAAGCCATCATGAGGAAGACATCATGAGGCAATTCCTCCCACGGGGCTTTTTCAGTTCAGAAAGTCCAGGTGGCCTGGGAAGCTACAGAGCAATGGAAATATGTGTAATGGAGAGAGAAAACACACACAGCACCCTCGGCCACCTCGCAGTGATTAGGGAAGCTCAAAAATACCACCAAAAGAAATTCAAAATTCTGCCTCAAACAAACTGAAGCCTCAACACAGTTGATGCTGTTGCCACCTACAGAAGCAGTGCAATAAACCCAAAACCCTGAGGAGGAAAAAGGAAAGAACCTGTGCTACGACCCCTGCCAATATTGAGCCCTTTCTGTGAGAAACTGTTGGAGAATTTCTCCTCCCCTAGGAGAAATTTGGTGAAACTGTTCCCCCAATTTCTCTGCCCACAAAGAGGCTGGAGAATTTTGAGAGGCCATTCGTGCACAGCTCTAGTAAATTGACCTGCTTACCACCGTTATCACCAGCTGCTGTTGCTCCTCATCGTCTCACAGCATAGCTACCACTTGCTTGCTTGACAGGCAGGGAACCAGGGAGCCAGGGAGCAAGGAGGCAGGGGTATCTCCTGCTCCATCTTCTCACCACCACCATTGTCTGGGCCAGAGCGAGAGGCACGTGGACAAGCAATGGTGAATGAAGAGGAGGAGCAAGTCCAGGGGGCTCTTCTCAGTCAGCCCCTGCTGAGGTGTAGACCCTCAGCAGGTGCCCAACCAAGCCTACCCTCGGTGCCAACCCTAGTTACCATTCACAAAATGTTTCTGAGATGTAATTGGATCAGTGAGTAGATTATCACATATCATGTGATTAAAAATTCACCAGAAATAGAGTTGAATCTCTTGACGAACTGTACTTCAGTAATTTCGCATTGGTATCAGTTCTGACGTTAAGAATATATTGCTTCTGACTGGCCAACAGGGAATTCCTCTGACTATGCTAGTTCTTTAGGGCACCATCCACAGATATCCTGATATTCTTTTCAATATGGCTGTTTTGGGATTGCTTCCAGCAACTGGTGTGAGTTGGTCACACATGTGTTTACCTGGGCACAAGGCCCTCTGAGCAGCAAGCAAGCTTTATCTTCAGCTCCCATCTCGGGTTTCCTTTGTTAAACACAGCAAGCCCACACCGAACTCGAATCCAATGTCAGAGAAGCTCTCGGGGGCCACATTCCAGTGGTGGACAGAGATGAAAGCAAAAGGGGCGGGACCAAAAATACAAAAAAAATATCAACACACTGTAGGTTCAAGCTGTTACTGCCAGCAACTAAGCTTTACAAGAGTATTTCAACCGTTTGGGGCGGGGGGAGAACTGCACAAAAGTCAGGAAAGGATTTGTGGGGTGGGGAAAGGGGATGGGGCCTGGAAAAGGGAGCAAAGCCATCTGGGGAACCCCAGAGGGCCAGATTGGACCCCAGGGGTGTGGATTGGACCACTGTGCCCAAGGTTCCCCACCCTTGTTCTAGATGATGCAATTCCAAGTCCTCTTTTGTCTTCTATATCGGGAATGCATTTCTTCTCTTGGGGCAATGTGTAAGTGGCTACCTTCATCCTCCTACATGGCAGGGATAGGTTGGCTGCTACTGGGCCAGGGGCTTTTAAGAATATCACCCATCCAAGTGCAGCAGGCAAAGGAATCCTAACTCGAAGAATGATACTATGGCAGCATCGTTTCCATTAATTTCCTATGTTGAAGCTCTTCAAACTTTTGATAGGATTCTAACCAAGTCCAGTTGCTTATATTTTGTTCTGATTAATACACACATACAAAATGACAGACACTCATACACACTCCTTTTATATGTTGTATAACTTGTATTTTTACTTTCATTAGGTATTGAATTCCTACTTAAGCCATTTTAATGTAGGGTTTCCATAAGCTTATCAGTTATAGGCTAAGATTTATAATTAGTGACTTCCTTTGGTTCTGTAGCGGTTTTGATGTATTATTATGTATGTTCTTTTTCTTCATTTTGTTGCCTTTATTTTGAAAACTTTATTTCAAAATAAAATAAAATAAAATGTCATGATTTCTTTTTAAGAATATCACCCATCATCCACCCCCAAACAGATGAACTCTCACATTTTTGGATTAGGATGGCTCAATCACAAGGGAAATAATGACTGTGGGTCCTACCACCTCTTCCCCTACCACACAGACTTGGGTCCAGCCCTACCACTTCTCTCTCTCTCTCTCTCTCTCTCTCTCTCTCTCTCTCACACACACACACACACACACACACAATGATGTCTCCTCCTCCAGAGACACAGCAATGATCCACATATTTTATTGATTGTGTTTTGTTCATTTTAATCCTTTCTTTTAAAAAGGAAAAAAGGAAAAAGAACACAAGCCAGAAAGAACAACAGCAAAATGCATCTTAAGACAAGCCATCCCAAAAATTAAATGTTAAAAAAAAAGTCTCACCAGAAAAATGGAAGAAACCAGCCTAAAACAGTCCAAATCAAACCCCTCATAAAAAGCCGTCCAGTCTGGGACAGAAAGGTTTTCAGAGCCTGACTAAAAATGGGGAGAGAAGGGGCTTGGCAGATTTCCTTGGGGAGAGAATTCCACAGTGGTGCTACCACCGCCAAAAAGGCTCTGTCCCTGGTGACTGCCAGACCTTGCTAATGGTGGGCCAGAAAGCAGGGCCTCTGATGCTCATCTGAGGACTCAGGGAGGTTCATTCTGTGCAGATGGTCCTTAAAGAAACATGATCCTCAGCCAAAGAAAGCCTAGCAAAGGAAAGCCCTTTCTAGGGGCTATCTAGGCATGGGCATTAAGCCAAGATTTCCTACAGTCGCTTTCTTGAGTGCAACACCCATCCTGGGCAACCAATCAGCACCATCTTGGAGCTGTGTATCCTGCTGCTACTACGGCTAGGGGAAGGCACAAAGAAGGAGAGCAGGCAGTAGCACAGGCCAGATTATGGAGCTGTCAGAGATTCTGGGTCTTGAACGGGGAATATCAGGCTCTAAGGCTGGGCCTAACCTAATGAGCTTCAAAGGGCTGCACTTGTTCAAGCTTCAATGTCCTCTTCAGGCACAGGAAAGAACAGTGGTGTGCAACACTGACCCCTACAACTGGCTGACAGTAGAAGGCCTGTGGATTGACCAGGCCTAGTTTTTCGATACCTGTTTTCTGCTTTAACGACAAGCTCGGGCCTAGCACGATAGCGTGCAGTATCTGCAGGATTAACTCATTTCCTGTGTCTCCTCAGAACATGGGGCCATCGGCACTACAGTCCCTGCTGAAGCCTCAAACCGGCAACAAGCACACTGCGTGACTCACATAAACCATCTGATCCTTTTTTTGTCTTTGTATGTTTCCGTTCTCTCCCTCCCTCTCTCACCAAGTCACCAACCACTGGCACTTATCCTGACCAAATATAGCATCCCAGAGGTTGAGGCGCAAGAGCAGCTGGTGACAATGGCATTGAGAAGGTGGACGCACCACGAGAGGGGGCCTGTTGAGGGTGTCTTTCCCAAGGGCCCTCAAAAACTGCGGACAGGGGGCTGGTGGGATTTGAAGTGCAAAACATCTGGAGGGCCCCAGGTTGGGAAGGTGCTGTAACACCTTTCTGGGCTCAATTCAGAGTGCTTGGGATTAACATTCAAAGTCCTAAATGGCTTGGGGACAGGTTATCTGAAGCATGGCTTCCTCCTATATGTACCTGCCCAGACCCTAAGATCATCTTCAGGGGTCCTTCTCCAGGAGCCCCTGCCAAAAGAGGGAACAGGACCTTTTCTGCTGTGGCACCCCAGCTGTTGAACAAACTCCCTAGAGAGGTTCACCTGGTGCTTATGTTGCGCTCTTTCCAGCGTCAGGTGAGACCTTTTTATTTTCCCAGGCATTTTTAGCATTTTTTAGCATTCCAGTTTCTAGCTCTGCCGTCTTAAATCTGCTATTGGGTTTTAAATATCTGCGCTGCTAGGTTTTACTCTGGTTGCCTTTTTTATTCTGTAGTTTTATATTTTCTATTTTCTATTTTCCCTTGTATTTTTGTGGTTTTAATTTTGTGAACCTCCCAGAGAACTATTGGGTGGGATAAACATGAAATGAATGAATGAATGAATGAATGAATGAATGAGAGCCAATGTGGTGCAGTGGCTAGAGTGTTGGACTGGGAGTCAGGAGATCCGGGTTTTAGTCCCCACTCGGCCATGGAAGCTCACTGGGTGACTTTGAGCCAGTCACTGTCTCTCAGCCCAACCTACCTCACAGGGTTGGTGTTGTGAGGATAAAATGGAGAGGAGGAGGATTATGTACACTGCCTCGGGTTCCTTAAAAAGGAAAAAAGGCGGAATATAAATGTAATAAATAAATAAATATCTGTTGGGGGAGACAAGGCTGAAGATCAGTCCAAAGTGTTTCCTAAAGTTCTGTTCACTGATCCACATATTTTTCTGAGTGCAAATTCACCTCACTCTTGCACCCCAGAATGGTTACTATCGCTGCTGCTGCTGGTACTGCTACTCCCACCATCACTGGGAGTTTTCTCTCTGATTGCTGTGAGTGAGTCTGGGGTGTGGGAAAAGGAGTGTGACTAGGTCAGAATTAGGGATGTATGAGAAATTCATTTCAGTTCACTTTTGACCAGAGTTTACCTAGTTTGCACCTCTTGGAAGCAAACATGGGCCCAGCTGCAATCTGCTGTCAAAGTAGGGATGTCGGAGAATTTCTCCACGAATCTCCGGGAGGCCAAATGCCAACGCATTTGGCCCCCCGAAATTGGTGGGGAAATTCTCCGACACCCCCCCGCCTAAGCTGTGCCATCTGCACCTTTTGTTGGGGAAATAGCCTATTAATGGCCCCAGATGACCAGGGGTATGTTTCTTAATGGGAGACAATGGCTAGGAAATTGACTGCTATTGTTGCTGGTACTGCTGTTAACATTGTTGCTGGTTTTATTGTTGGCTTTTATTGTTGCTTTTATTGTTTTTATGCTTTTATCACTTTTAGTATTTTAACTGTTTTTATGTATTTTATTGCTGTAAGCCACCTTGGGCGGGCTTCTGTCCTGAAAGGCAGCCAAGAAATATTTTAAATAAATAAATTAAAATAAAATAGGAAATAGTTGGAGATTTCTATAGAATATAAAGAGAGACAAGGGCATGGTGGACAACTTATGGCCCTCCAGATGTTTTGGCCTACAATTCCCATCAGCTCTAGTCAGCATAGCTAATGGTGAGGGATGATGGGATCTGTAGGCCAAAACATCTGGAGGGACACACATTCGCCACCCTTCATCTCACACACACACACACGTGCGTGCACACGTGCGTGCGCTAAGGGTGAGTCTTAAGGTGTGTGTGAATGAGGGCGATACAGACTGATACAGGAACAGAGAAACACAGAGAAACACAGAGAAGCAGAGAGTTAGCCAAAGGCCAAAAGGCTCTTCAGGAGCTGTGTCAGTGTCTCTCTGGAGATCTGATGTGGGGCTGTCAGTCTGTTGCCTGCTAGGACTGTGAATGCTACTTACTTCCACGTATGCTCGACTTCTATATTTGAAAATAAAACTGTTATTACAAAAACACCACAAGTCTCCAGTGATCTCTCCTCTGAAAGGAAGCCAAATCCTGATAAGAGTACTCCTAGAACTTCTTACTGCTTGGGGACATGGGGAGCATTTAGCTGTCGGGAGGTCACCCCTGCTGCCTTCTGAAATCCTCAGGTAGCCAGAATCAACACGCAAACAACAGGGCTCTTTTCCAAGGCTTTATTCCCATTCAACCTAATGACGCTTACAGAAGCTAATTGCTTGATCCTACGAGTGAGACTTAAGAGAGCTGCCTACTCAGGGGTTCTAACCTTAGGAATCAGTTGATCTCTGTTTGGAGGGGAAGGGGGGAAACCTCTGAACTTATGGGCTAGGAGGAGAGAGTCCACCCCTTTCCCATGGGGCATTGGGGCGCCGCTGTTGCCGTTGTGCCAAGTGAGCTGAGCGCCTCCTCTCAGTGCCCGTCATCTTCCGCTCGATGCTGCCTAGCATTCAGAAACTGCTGTTGCGCCTCCCTCTCCCTGCCAGGGTCACTATCACTCTCAGGAATATGTACCAGGAGGGGGTCTCCCCCAGCTGTTCCTCTGAACAGCGTGCAGGTTCCTCTACTGCGGTTTCAATCTCTTCCTCAGTATCAGAACTGCTTTGGAGCTCTCTGGGCTCCGATCCAACCCTGACAATAACATCATGACATGATTACTAGTGAATGGACCCATCTTCACACAGGTCAGAATAATGCTTAGATTGATACTGCAAAAACTTCAAGCAAAGTTGGGTGGTTGTCAGAGTTGCACACATTGTGCCCGCCCCATGTGAGTGAACCCAGGCCTGCTGGCACCCCTAGGCATGGCTGCTACCCCGGTACACCCTATAGTCCCGCGAGGGAGGGGTCTTCACACTAAATTCCTCTGAGGGGGCTGCCCCACAGCAGCAGGGAGAGGGCAGGGGGGTATAATTCTTACCTCATTGGCTTCAAACGATATCAGCTGCAAATTAGGGTTGGCGGAGAATTTCTCCCCGAAACTTCGGGGGGCCGAGCGCCAACGTGTTCGGCCCCCCGAACAAGTTTCAGGGAGAAATCCTCCGAACCCCCCCCCGCCCCCGCACACCCCCCCCGGGACAGGACTTACCTTCGCCGAATGTCCCTCCTGGCGGCGGGTCCGGGTGGCGGTTCGGCGGGTGTTCGAGCGGGGCGGGAGCGGCAGCCGGTCTTTCGACCGGCTGCCGCCACCACCATTGCAATAAAAGAAAAAAACAACGCCCCCTGATAGGCTACGTAACGATTAACGTAGCCTATCACGGCTAGATTTGCAAAGTCAGCCGTGATAGGCTACGTCAATCGTCACGTAGCCTATCACGGCTGACTTTAAAAAAAAAAAAAAGCATGTACGGATAATGGCGGCCCCCATAGGGAGCCGCCATTCCCGTTCCTTATTTGGTCGCTGTAGTCTACGTAAACATTTACGTAGACTACAGCGACTAAATAAGGAACGCGAATGGCGGCTCCCTATGGGGGCCGCCATTAGCGTATGCGCTTTTTTTTTTTTTTTTAAGTCACCCGTGATAGGCTACGTGACGATTGACGTAGCCTATCACGGCTGACTTTGCAGATCTAGCCGTGATAGGCTACGTGAATCATCACGTAGCCTATTAGGGGGCATTTTTTTAAAAAAAAAACTTTCGCGTTCGCGGCCGGGCGAGGCGGGAAGCCTCCTCCCCGGCCTGAATTTTGTCCGGGCCGAGGCAGGAAGCCTCCCCCCCGGCCTGAATTTCGGCCGGGCCGAGGCGGGAAGCCTCCCCCCCTGGCTGGAACTTCGTGGGGGGAGCAGCGAAGCGCCTCCCCCCCACCGCGAACGTCCTTCGAGGACAGGTAAGGGACTTTCGTCCACCCCTACTGCAAATGCTATGCACGGATTAGGGAAGCCTGCTATCTAGTGACTGACAATGGTACTGCAGGTTTCCAACACAGAGACACATTAAAATTAATAAATGCATTTTGAAAACAAAATAAACACAAGGGGCACACTACCAGCATCCCCTTTGCATGCATACCACATTTCAGGTGTCTAGGTTTCATGGTCTTTGCACTATGGTGCTGACAGGCAGATAAACATCCTCTCTCCTCTATCGTCATCATCATCATTATCATTATCACTGATGATGATGCCTAAAGTTTACTAGGCACCGAACAAATATAAAAAAAAACAAACTCCACTTGCTGACTCATAATCTAATAGAAATGATACAGCAGGAAGAAGGGACAGCGAGGGAACAGGAAAACAAACAACAAGCAAGTACTAATTATTCAGGGTTACATAAACACTTCATAACGGAGTGGAATGGCCACCGGGGAGACAGCTCTGGGAGAGGAAGTTGGCCAGTACAAATGGGAGTTGATCCCAGCTGAGCCGACAGAGGGGTCCTTGCTGACTCACATCCGCCTCTTCCAAAGCCAGGTGGAATGGCTGCTGATGGATGAAAAGTTTCAAGAGATGAGGAACCAGTGCCGGCTCCAGGTTTGGAGGGCCCTTGGGCAAGACATCCTCAATGGGCCCCCTCCCTCAGTGAGTCTACCCTGCCACTGCCATTGTCACCAGCTCCTCATCCTCTTTTTCATTATTGCTACCACTTGCTTGCTTGACAGGCAGACAGGCAGTGAGCATGTTGGCAGTGGCATCTACTGCTCTTCCTTCTCATGACCACCAGTGTTTGGGCCAGAGCACGAGGCAGGTGAACAAGCAGGTTGCAACGGCAAAGGGGAGGAGCAACTTCAGGGGGTTCTTGCTTGGGGTGTGGACCCTCAGCAGGTGCCCAACCAATCCTACCCTTGACACTGGCCACAGAGCAGCTCCCCAACCCAACCCATATTTGTGCAGAAGTCAACTGATCTGGGAGTGCTTTGCAGGAAGCAACCAAGACATGTAGTGGAGAGCCTCCTCCCAGAGTGGATCGTAGAGCTGCAGTCATTGAATGACACATATGCCTTATGCAGAGATGAGACAGCATTCTCCACTCCCCACACAGGATCATAAAGAAGATGGAAGGTCAGAGCAATGCAGAGATTCCACTGCCACGCCTGTGGCTGGATGCTTTGGATAGAATCCAACTAAAGTCCTACTTAAGTTAGTCATGACTAACACATAGAATCATAGAATAGTAGTAGTAGGGTTGGAAGGGGCCTACAAGGCCATCGAGTCCAACTCCCTGCTCAATGCAGGAATCCAAATCAGAGCATCCCTGACAGATGGCTGTCCAGCCTCGTCTTGACCGCCACCAGTGTGGGAGAGCCCACCACCTCCCTAGTCATTGGTTCCATTGTCGTATTGCTCTAACAGTCAGGAAGTTTTTCCTGATGTTCAGCTGGAATCTGGCTTCCTGTAACATGAGCCTATTATTCCGTGTCCTGCACTCTAGGATGAGTGCACTCAATCCCATTCATTTCAGTGGGTCTACTCTAAGTAGGACTTTAGTTGGCTTCTACCCTTTGGGTTCCCGTGAACCTTTGATCATTTCTTTTTTTTATTTTTGTCTTTATGGCATCACACTAGCATGCTCCAGCAAGCCATTTGGGAAATCAGTGCTAAGCCATTGTTGCCAACGATGTCTCTCCCAAATGGACAGTCCCTAGTGCTGACAAACAAAAGGGGTTGTGCAGCTATTCCATCTTTCCCTCCTTGATGGATGTGTTGTGATGGGAAGAAAGAGAAGAAGCAGTGCGAGAGTGATGGGAAGAAAGAGAAGAAGCAAAGTTACAAGAAGAGCATGACATGTGGGCACCCCAGAATGTTCAGAAGGGGCCATAGCTCAGTGGTAGAGCACACGCTTTGCATGCAGAAGGTCCCAGGTTCAATCCCCAGCTTCTGCAGGTAGGGCTAGGAAAGAATCAGGTTTGAAACCCTAGAAAGCTGCTGCCAGTCAGGTTTAGCGATACTGGGCTAGATGGGCAAAGGGTCTGACACAGTATAAGGCAGGTTGTATGTTCCCATTCCATATTTGAGGCAGGGCAATTGCACAGTATCTGGAAGGGACACATTGTTTCCATGCTTCTGCAATCCCAGAAACATCATAGGAACAAAGTGAGCTGCCTTATCCTAGATCAGACAATTTGTCTACAGATTGCACTATTATTTATTCTAGTCTTCCCCCATCTGGTGTCCTCCAAACCTTTTGGACTACAACTCCCAGGATCCTGAGCATTGGCCATGCTGGACCAACTGAAGTTCAGTTGGTGGACTTCAACTGGCTCATGGGAGTTGAAGTCCACCACAACACCTGGAAGGCACCTGGTTGGTGAAGGATTATCTTCTTTCATAGGTAGTAGATCTCCAGGGTAGGCATGTTGGAGAAATCTGCAAGGGAACTAAATGAGTTCGGATTTTCATGACTCTGACCCTTGGATTCCGCAGGGGACTGGCTTTTCCCCCTGTTGGGTGGACTCTGCCAACTTGTGGACCAATTTTCTAACTCTCCCGAACTTGGTGCAAATTTATTTGTAGAGAAACACACACACAAAAATAAGAGCTAAAAATGTGCATTACCCCCTCATAGGCCAAAGTGTGAAAATGTGCATTTGGGGGAATTTGCACATTTGTGCAAATGTGAATTTGAAAACAAAAAAAATAAATTCCGGTGAAGGGCGGGCAACAGAACGAAAGGCACCTGACAATCCACAAAACACAGACAGAATGGATTTTACAGAATCCATACATCCCTACTCCAGGGTCCCAGGCCGAGGTCTCACCCTCCCTCTGCTATCTGTTCCTTTTAAACTGGTGATGCCAAAGAACCTGGGACTTTTACTTTTTTGTATTCAGAGCAGGTGGCCTACCACTGAGCTATGCTCCCATTGCAAAATAAGGCACACGTTCACACAACCACTTTATACGGATCTTGTAAAATCCATTCAGTCTGCATTTTGCAGATTGTCAGGTGCTTTTTGTTCCACCGTCTGCTCACTGGAGGAATCAGATTTTTTCCAATTTCCCAGATTTGTGCAAATTCGCACTTGCATGAATGTGCAAATCCTCCCCAAAATGTGCAAATCCCCCCCCATGTGCATTTTCATGCTTTACCTATGGGACAAATGCACACTTTGGGTCAGTTTTTTAACATTATTTTACGTATTTTTCCACAACTAAATTTGTGTAAAATTCTGTAAAGTTTTTTTTTTTAATTGCTAGGGCAGCAGGCTAGCAACTCTCAGCTTGTGGCCATCTTTATTTTTCCAGAATGCAAAATGAAATGAAGATTGGAAGCAGTTGCAGCCTCAGGGGGCACTTCAGTTCACAGTGCTGGGCTGAGCAATGCTGGCAAACACTCTAGTAAATGTGGGGGCGGGGGGAAGGATGCTGGCAAGCAGCAGCAGCAGACCCGTTGGGCCCTGGCACTTCCCAACACATGCTGGTTGCTGGCGCCGGCCCTGGTCTAGAGTTGACACTTGTCTTTCAGCCCATACTGACCATGTGCATAGCATACACATCATTGGAATGCTCCCTTATGGTCACAAATCGTATGTTTTGGATGCTACTGCTCCACTGATGCTAGGAATAACAGGAAGAAGCAGCTACGTTTTGCACGGCTCCAGCAGCCTCCCACCCAGGACTGCCAACTGGCCATTCTTTTCCTGGAATGACAAGTACCGTTGCATTCTGGCATGGGGCCAGGCTAGCAGTGGAGGCTGGTGGCTCCAATGTTATGAGGTGGTGAAACCGCTCTGGGTTTCTATCAGACCCAGTCAGAGCTCTGAAGAAGCTATCCAAGGTGCTGTACCCTATCCCCAAACTAGGTTTGGCACCTTGGATCACTCCTTTAAAGTTCTGACTGGTTCTGACTGAAACCCGGAGCAGATTCACAGCCCCACTGTCATCAGAGACACCCATCTCCACTGTAGGCTAGGAGTGCTGAAAAGTAGGGCTGTGCACCGCCCCGATCCGAAGCCCAAATTACAAGTCGAAGCGGGCTGCTTTGGAGGTGCCTCCATGTTTTTCGAGGTGGAGCAGAAGAAGAACAAGGCACCCCGGATCAAAGCGGATTGTATACAAAGCGCCTCGTCCGACTCAGTGATTTGTTCTGAGCAACCCAGATAGCTGGTGCCAAAAGTATCAACTTGAGCAAAGTTCAGCAAGGGGTTGAGGAGGGAGGGGGGAAGGGAGGAGGAGGGAGGGAGGTTTGTCAATTGCAAACTCTAGTTCCCAAATCAGGACTGAATGTAACGCAGCAATCTCCAATCAGAGATGGCGGTGGAGGAGGAGGGGAGATTGAATAACTGGAGAAAAACGGCTGCATTTCAAAGACAGAGATCCTTCCGGTGCTGTTACCCATCCCCCATCTCCCAGCACCTGCTCCGCTCGCCGGTCCCTTCTCTTCCACCGCAATCACCGTGTTTTTAAAAAACATGGCGATTGGAAGTCTATGTGCACATAGGCTTACATGCAAAAAGCATTGTGAATCTTGAGTATATGGGTGATTCACAGTACTTTTTGCATATAAGTCTATGTGTGCACATAGACTTATATGCAAAAAGCGCTGTGAATTGCCCAGACAGGCGGAGGAGGCGAGGTGCATATCCCCGCCACTCACTAGCTGTCTCCTCCTTGTGAGCAGGCAATGGCTAGTGACGGGGGCGCTCCTCCTCCTCCCCAGTCAGCTGTCAAGGACAGATAGCCAACAGTGCAGCACACACACCCCACCACTCTGTAGCTGTCTCCTGAGAGGATTCACAGCCCCACTGTCATCGGAGACACCAGCCTCCATTGTAGGCTAGGAGGGCTGAAAAGCCAGTAAACTTGAAAACCAGTCTGCCAAAGATATTATTACTACTACTACTACTACTACTATTGATCCCACTGCTCAGCCCAGCAGCATCCAGCCAAACGTCCACCATATTCTCCACATTCTCCATCTCAAGCTGAAAACCTTTTTATTATTATATCCAACTACCTCTTCATGCATGGTGCTCCGCATTGGTTTAACTGCTGCTGTTTTTAATGTCATCATGTTTTAATTAGGATGGCCATCTGCCCTACTTTGCGGAGGACAGTGTTCTATTTGAAGGTGTCCTCTATTATTAGAGGAGCTGCCCAGTCCAAATCCAGTTTAAAGATAAAGAACCCTAAGAAAGGAGAGCAGAGCAGAAGGCTTGAAGTTGCGCATCAGCAGTTGTTAGCATCTGGAGAGCAGACTGAGCAGGCAGGTAGGCCATACAGGTCACCTGGTCACAGTCTACTCCATGCTGGTGAGATGCACCACATTTCTATTTAAATTATTATTTTCTAAAAAATTTGCATTTATACATAAAAATTAGCATATGCTAATTTTGTGCAAATCCATGCCCTCTTTTGTTGCCTTTGGGTGGGAGATGCATTTCCCTTTTTTTGACCATGTGCAACTTGGGCACCTGACAGGGATGTTGTACATTGGCTTCCATGAGGACTACAAAGTTCAAAGCCATTTTTTCCCATCACCAATTCCTTTGGAGGAGTTGTCTTTATGAAGCTCTGTTTTGGATTTCCAAGAATCAGAATTTCAAGCACCACTTTGAACTCCTGATGCTGAAATTTCTGGACCTCTGAAAGCCCTTCTTCAGGAGGCAGACAAATTGGTTTAGGGATGGACAAATCTGTGAGTTTTGGTTTCTCTCAGTTCTCATTTTTCCAACCTTAAGTTCAGCTCATCCCATTTCCACCTCACTTTAAGATTAAAAAAAAAAAGTTTGCACAAAACGTGCATACACAATTTTATGTGCATTTCTCCTAACACATGCATTTCTGCATGCAATACAGTGCCTTTTTAACATTATTTTCCCTAATATGCACATTTTTGTACAAAAGTTTTATTGGAGAACTCTGTCACAAAATTTGGAGAAGAAGTGTGGATTTTGAAGGATAACAGAAGTACGGTTTGCGGTAGAGGTTTGAAAGTGCAAAATTAGGTAGGTTTGCATTAAAAAGTGAACTGAACAAATTGCTCCCCACCACTACCATCACCCTCCCTCCCTACTTGCAATGTTCATTTTCACCTTCGGATTGTATGTGCTAAATACTAGGGGTGTACCCCACTTACCTGGGTCCACTGGGGGGTCCACCGGGGTGGAGGCAATCCGGTCCTCCACCTGGAATCCTCCCAGGCTGGCTCCGCTCCACGGCAAGTCTGCGGGGCCGCCAGCCAGGGCCAGCCAGGGCCAGCTGGGGCCAGCCGGGGATGGTCTGCACCTGCAAATGGCGTCTGGCGTAGCGGACGCCATTTGCATCCCTGCACTTTACCATGATAGGCTACGTAAAGATTTACATAGCCTATCACAGTAAAGAGCAGGGATGTAAATGGCATCCACTATGCCATTTGCATCCCTGCACTTTACCATGATAGGCTAGGTAAAGATTTACGTAGCCTATCATGTTAGAGAGCAGGGACGCAAATGGCGTAGCGGACACCATTTGCGTCCGCAGTCCGGCGATACGGCCATGGCAGTCATATCGCTGGGTCTTCGGGGCAGGCAGCAGGGAGCAGGACTTCATGCTGGAAGAAAAGGTAGGCGATTTGATCTTCCACGGACTTGGGGGGGGGGCGGATTCAATAGAATCCGGCCTCACTGGGGTCCATGGAGGATTTCTCCAACATCCCTACTAAATACACCCCAGATCATTCAGCACATTGTGGAGAGGGATTAACTGCTAAATCCCACACAAGATGTTTCCCTTCCTGCAGAAGAAATGGCAGTATCATGATTTGCAAGCTTCACATTTGAAGTGAAGACAAGCTGAATGCAAATTATCACCACTGGCGTATTAGGCGCTGCCCTCTTGAGGGTTCAGGGGGAATAGCTGCACCAGTCGGAGAAACGGCAAGGTTGTAACGCTCATCACCAATCATTTCTCTGGCCGATGACTTCAAAAAGCAGAATGCAGGACTAGATGGCCTTTGGTCTGATCTGTCAGGGTTCTTCTCATGATCTTATCTTTTCAGAGAGATGGCATATAGCAATGTTTGTACTGCACACACACAACAACCCCCCAGCCTCATTCTAAAGGATTTATTGAAAAGATTTGTGACAGGGGTCAGCTGTATGACTCAACTGGTTACATTTGTACATTACAAAGAAAGCAAATCACAAGTCAGTTTAGGTTTTACACTCAACCGATAATTTGGTTAAAAGGCTGAGGACAGATCTTCAGAGATTAACCAGTTTCAGCAAATTTGGCTGGTTCTATTGCCCATTATCCCATATTTCATTATAGGAAAAATTAGCTTTTCACTGGCAAACTCTTTGTAGATTCTACCAACAGCATTCCCAGATAGGCATTTGCTCACCTCCCCTCAACCACTCCCACATCATGTCAGCAATAAATATGTCAAGGGATGCCAAACCAGAATCCATGTACCAGCATTCATACTATTAGCGTTTCTATTAACAGTGCTAATACTGGGTTGTATTCAGTGTTAGCCCAACAAGAGTAGAGCCACTGAAATAAATGGGAATTAAGTTAGACTAACATCGGATACAACCCATAGTTATTGCCTATACAAATGCTATTGTTTAATGTTTATTTAGCATTAACCACAGGCTAGGTGCTGTACAGAACACAGAAAAAATAACCACTGTATGATTATTTGTCCATCTCACCCAGTATCACCTACTCTAGTTGGCAGAGGTTCTTCAGAGTGTCAAGTAAGAGTCTCTACCATATCCTGCTACCTGATTCTTTTTTTACTGGATGTGTCAGGGATTGAACCTGGGACTTTCTGCATGCTGAGCATAAGCTCTACCACTGAGCTACAGCCCTTACCCTGGAAGAATCTTCCGAGAGCAATGGCAAATACCAGTGGCCGTGGAGGCCGGTGGCTTTGATTTTGGTGGGTTGTGAATCCATTCTGGGTTTCAGTCAGAACCAGCCAGATCTCTAAAGGAGCTATCCAAAGTGCGGAACCCAGAATGGGTGCATAGGCCCACCAAAATCGGAGCCACCAGCCTCCACTGACCAGTGGGGTAGTTGTGCATTAGTTGTGCATTCTTTTGCAACAGAATTGGTGCAGTCTTATGGCACCTGAAAGAAACAGTTTTCTTGTGGCGTGAAAGCTTGTGAACAAAACAAATCTGTTAGTCTCTAAGTGCTACAAGGCTTGATGGCCGTCTTCCTGGAGAAGCAGCTTTCAAAATCTTGTTCTTGGGATTCTTTAGAACACCCTTTCCCAACTTTGGGTCCCCAGATGTTGCTGGTGTCAGGGGTGCCTCTGAGCATAGGCAGTGGCAGAGTAGCTCCGATTCCGAAGAGGAACCGCAAAACGTGGGGGAGGAACTTTCCCAGACTCTTCCAGAAAGGGAGAAACAGACTCCTCAGGTTTCAATAGTCCAGCTGGATGGAGAGGGCCTCTCTTCACACACCCCTGTGAGAGATAGCGAACAGGGAGAGGTGGGGCTTGGAGAGCCTGAATTCTCAGATGCCAGGTGCAGATGCAGAGCCAAGAGAGAGATGGCAGGGGTGGAGGTTAGGCGATCTGCCTGATTGGCCCGGCAGGAACACCTACATGTAGAGACCTCACAAGATAGAGGGAGATCCCCCCTACCACTTAAGTTAGGAAAGCGTGCCTGGTATTTCTCAAATGGTGGGCAGCTTTCAACCTTCGTAGCTTCCCTCTGAACTCCCTGAAGGCTTTTCCTTTGTAGACTGAGAGCCACTGACAATTTGCATCTGTATGACCCACTGAAGTAAAAGGATTAAAGAGCAGTGGATAGAAGCCTCTTGTCTGTGTTTTGATTTGGCTATTTGAAGTTCAGCAGGGACAAAAGGGAACCTGGACAGCTGGACTACAACTCCCATCATCCACATCCATCATAATGGGAGTTGTAGGCTAGCAGCCAGGCACAAGCAGGCTGATTGGCCTACACAGCCAGAGCCAATTTTGCTAAATATGGATCAAGGAAAGACAAGAACTTAAGAGCCCATTAAGGCAGCTTTCGCTTCTTCAAAACCACAGCCGTTCTCCTCCTGCTCTTTCACAGCCAGAAAACCCCAAAATGTCAGGCTTCGGGGGATATGGTCCCCCCACCATGGAATCCCTCCCACCCACCTACCCACCCACAAATTTCTGTGATATAAGAAGTGCTGATTCTGGTCATGTCTAGTGTAGATATTTGTGGTGAGATTCGGATGAGAAGGTATCTCATTTATGGTTTCCAATCATGTTGATGTAATTATTCTTTTCATCTGTAGAAAGATGGAAGGATTTACCATTAGGCCTGAAAGGGGGTGTGAAGATCAGAAAAGGTTGACACATGGCTGTTATTACCAGCTGCCCTGTTTTTGTTTTATGTCCTGGATTTGATGATGATGATAATGATAATTTTAAATAACACCTCAGCATCAGTACTATACAATGGGCAGTTTCATAAATGTATGGATTTAAATTAACTGATAATTTTTAAAAAATCTTCATCTTGACTGGCCATACAAGAGTCCAGTGGGATAGATCACTACTGTGCCCATTTCATAGATGGAAAACTGAGGCCAGGAGATGGAGACTTGCCCAAGAACACTCAATGAATCTATGGCCCAATGCGGGAGTTTTCTCATGCTATGTTTCTCATGCCCTAGTTCAGCACTATCTGACAGACCACACTCAATACAGGTGACCAGATGATGGACATCTGGACTTTTAATAATTGCATAGGAGAGGGAAGTTTGGCAGATGCCACTTCTCATTTCATAGCATCACTGGGTGGAGAAAAGCTACTTCTGCTGAAATCCTCTCTTCCATACAACCATAAAGGGGTTTTTGCAAGTGGTCACCCTGTCAGCGAAAAGTAATGAAGAGCAGGAAATGGGGGAACTCAAATGGGGCAGTCAATGGGAATAAGTAGAGCATGTTTGGGTGAGGGAGACAGTGAAGAGAACACAGATCTGATCAGGAATTTGGAGAAGAAATGTCATATGTATGTGCCTGTTAATTGTCCCTATCAGTCAGAAGCATCCCGGATTTGATTTTTGTTTGTTTGTTTTAATGCTGTCCTGAAACAGCTTTACAATAATCTGCTTCGTGGCAGGTGGGCATAATTAAGTTAGTATCATATTTATATCTGCTTTTCTGTAAAAACAAATGAAATGACCTACAGTAAAGGTATACAATTGGGTGAAACGAAAAACAAAAGTCAAAGACCAATCAAGGGTCTTCAAGGCTAAAGTGTAGAACAAATATAGACTCTGTTTGAGTTGTTCTTCAGATAATAACTTGGTATGAGCTTTCGTGGGTTACAACCCACTTCATCGGATGTTGCAAGGGGAACTGGAGTCTTTGAGTCTGAAAAGACTGGTAGGCTGCAATTCTATGCATGTCTAGACCGAAAAAAAGTCCTTCAGTTCCCAGCATTCCCCAGCCAGCCTTGCTGGCTGGGGAATGCTGGGAACTGAAGGACTTTTTTTCGGTCTAGACATGCATAGGATGTTGCCCTTAAACAGGTGGATATGTGGCAAGCATTCCATTCTCTTGAAGCAACAGTGATAAACCACAAGGGGCCCTAAGAGTATGTATCACGTGCATAAAAGCCATCGTCTCTGTTGAGCCCCTGATTAACACAATCGCATCTCTTTATCATCTCTTGTTCCACAACCTTACCATTGTTGCTCTCTTTTCTGCCTTTCCGACGAGTGCAGTAATAGACAGGGATGAGGAGGAGCATGGTGAGAAGAATATCTGCAGCTACAATTCCAATCATGATGGTTGGAGTGATGTGGTAACAGTCTTCATAATCCCCTGTGTATGACAGGTAGGTGTGGGGAAAACCAGCCCTGAATGCAACCAGCTTTTTTGGTCCCATACAAGTCAAAGCGCAGTGCTCCCAGAGCATAGGCAGAGGGCACTGTGTCACCATTTGGTGCCAAGTTGTCCCTGATATGGGGCTATACAGGCCTGAATGAGTAGAGTTGGGCCAAA
Source organism: Heloderma suspectum (assembly GCF_057233095.1). NCBI lineage: Eukaryota > Metazoa > Chordata > Lepidosauria > Squamata > Helodermatidae > Heloderma > Heloderma suspectum. The sequence continues at coordinate 20,725,667 of NC_139467.1, forward strand.
ATTTCTCAGAAGACTTTTTTCCCATAAAATTGTCAGAGAATTTTCTTTTTCCAGCCTCCAACTCAAAAAAGCGGGCCATTTTTGTCAAACATTCAATGAATAATCTCTGCCATGGGGGCAGGGGGGACAACACACCATCTTTCCCCACAATGCCTCAGAACAAAACTTATTTCCAAGGCATTTGTGAGTAGGGATGTACAGATTCCCCACCATCTGTTCTGGTGGGGAATCCACGGTGGGGGGGAGGGAGGCGATCTGTTCCTCCCCTCCGGAATCCTTGCAGAGCGTCTCCGCTCTGTGAGGATTCTGCAGAGCCGAGGGCCGCCGCTTACCTGCAACCAGAGCCCTTCGCCTCCGTGCCAATCGCCATTAAAAAAAAAAAAAAGCGATCGGCAGGATGTCCCCATAGACTTATATGCAAAATATAGCTGTGAATCTTGTGTAAAGGTCTATGTGTCCATAGGCTTATACGCAAGATTCATGGCTCTATTTTGCATATAAGTCTATGGACATATCCTGCCAATCATCATTTTTTTTTTTTAAAGCCATAAATCTTGCGTATAAGTCTACATAGACTTATACACAAGATTCACGGCTCTATTTTGCATATAAGTCTATGGGGACATCCCGCCAATCGCCTTTTTTTTCAATGGCGATTGGCGCAGAGGCAGCCGTGCCGTCCCATGCAGAATCCTCCAGGAGAGGTGGTAAGTGGGGCCAATCCACCGCAGATTCCTGAGGCCAGATTCCAAAGAATCCGGCCTCATTTTGAATCCATGGCAGATTTCTCTAATATCCCTAATTGTGAGGGATGCAAAATGGCGGCAGGGCTGCCAACAGGGAAACTCGGGTGTGGCCACTGCTTCAACTTATGGCCAGAGCAACAACAAAAAAACCCTTTAGAAAACAAAATTTGCTCTGCCACAGCTGTCAACGTTGAGTCCCACCCCCCACCACATGCAATAAATCATTGCAGAGTTGTCGTCGTCCCTGCAACAATAGTCATTGATATTGTTCTCAGTGTCACCACCCTTACTAACTGGGTGGAGTATTTTGGAAGGCCATTTTTGCTCAGCCCCAGAGAATGTTTGGGAGAGCAGCAGTTACATTTATAACGTGAAAGTCCACTTCAGAGTTGCCAGTTATGTTGTAAAAGGAATGTCGGCAGGTGCAGGCTGGCACGTTAAGGATGCAAAAAGATTAATGCAAGGGGCAGGGGAGGAAACCAGCACTCGCTATAATAACCTCTTCTTTACAGCAGTTAAAGATACAGGGACCCTTTGCTCTGGCATCTGGACACTGCAATACATCAGTTTGCATAGCCTAAGGATTCCAGGTTGCAGCTCCATTTCTGTCCTCTGGCACTATGTGTGTCAGTGTGTCTCAACACAGGAACATAGGACGCTGCCTTATACTGAGTCAGGCCATAGATCCATCTAGACCAGTATTGTTGATATTGTCTGGCAGCAGCTCTGCAGGGTTTCAGGCAAGATTCCTTCCTAGCCCTACCAGGAGATGCCAGGGATTGAACCTGGGACCTTCCGCATGCAAAGCAGGGGCTCTGCCACTGAGCTACAGTCCCTCCCATGTCAGGGAATGTGTATGTGCATATGTGTACAGGAGTTCCATCCAAAGAAGCGGAGCCGTGGGCAAGCAGCTTCTTCTGATTTCTCTCTTTCTCTCTCTCCCTCTTATTTATAATTAACTGAAACAGAGAGGTGGTGCATAGTAGTTCCCATGACAAATAGCACTGGAATATTTGCTCAAATGCAAAATGAGATGACTCATCCCAATTCAAAAAACATTTGATCTCAATGCAAATTTCCCATTCGGTCTTGAATGTTACAGGATGAGCTGGTGGTAGTGGTGGTGGTAGTGGTAGTGCGGGAACACATGGGTTTTGAAGTGCGCATTCACAAATAAGAGCTGTTATTGCATGCATGGCAGGACCAGCCCAAGACATTTGGTGCCTGAGGTGAAACACAAGATGGCACCCCCTCCCATTCCACCTACAGAAGCTGACAGGACCAGCAGCTGAACCTTACTTCAACACTGGCGATGGGACTGCCTCTTCCACCTCACCTGAGGGCAACACGGTAGCTTAGGGGGAGTGGGGTAGGCTGCCTGGAACATACAGCTCTGTCCTCCGGGGCCAGCCCAACCGTTAGGCAGAGAAAGCAGTTGTCTCAGGTGGTAGATGCTGAGAAGAGGCAACAGGGTGTTGGAGGAGAGACTGGTGCACCACATGGAATGTTCTGCTCCTCCTCAGTTGTCCTGCTGCCTTCAGGGGCAGTGGAGGGAGCTGTCCCATCATCAGTGTTAAAGACAGATTCATCTGCCAGCTTTTGTACCTGAAATGGGAGGGGTGCCATCTTGCTCTTTGTCTCCGGCAGCAAAACTGTCCTCCAGCAGAGGGGAACAGCCAGGGGGCTTCCACCACTGCTCCCTCCACCTCACCCAGCATCTGGGGCCTGAGGCAACTGCCTCCCTCTGCCTAATGGCAGGGCCAGGTAAGGTAAAAAAAAAAAAAAGGTAAAAAAGAGGGATGGGTATTTCCATATTGGTGAGTAATTCATTGAAAAGGTGTCCTATTTAAAACAATCACGTCATGATTTCTTGATTACTGAAATCGCTCACCTGTTTGCCCAGCAGCTGTGCTTCCTGTAAGGAAGGGAGAGGGGGCAGGAAAGAGGACAGATATATTACTGCAGGCAGACATCACAGAATAACCCCTTCCCACAACAGAAGCCCCTCATCTCCTTCTTCCCTAAGCTTAAGCTCGGCAGGCAATGTGGAAGGTGCTCCCAACAGCTACATATAGTTCAGAGGTGGGCAACACACTGCCTTTAGGCCGCATGCAGCCCATGCCACCCCCACTGCAGTGACTGCTCCCCCCAATGCACCCCAAAATGACATTTAAAAACCAAACAGCAAAGCTCCGTAGCAGCTACATTTGTCCATTTTGGCACCCCATAGCTGCTACGGAGAATCACAATGGACAAATGTAGCTTGGAAACAAGATATATTTGTCTGCCTTAGCACTATTTGTCTGTCTTAGCACTATATATTTGTAGCTTGGAAACAAGATATATTTGTCTGTCTTAGCACTATTGAATGCTATGGAGTGGTTTGCTGCCGAATTTCGATGGCAAACTGATGGGTTTTTAAAATCTAAATTTGTAAATAAATTTATTCTCCCCCTCCCAGTGCAGGCTGCGGGTGGAGGGGAGTCTGAAGGCTAAAATGGACCCTGGATCTTCCACAGTTGTCCACCTCTGGTACAGGCTTGTTTCTCTGTAGCTGTGGATGCTCTGACTGGGATTTTGTTTGGTCAGCATTTCAAAGAGAGCCAATTTGATCTGCAGCTCTCAAAGGTGCCAACTGGAACTCAAATCATCCGTCGGATAAATAATTGAAATAGTGTTCCGTGGGTCATTTGGGATTGTGGATTGTGTGAAGACAAGAACAGAGGGCCGTGTGGTTCCACTGCAGATCACTTTCCTATCAGCTGCTACTTCCTCTTGCAACACTGTCTTGCAGTCTCACCCCCCTTCCTCTCACCGGACACACAGATTCTGCAGCCATCAGTTTCAGTTCCTCTGAGACTCAGGCAAACCCTTTAAGGAAACAGCTTTGAAAAGGGGCCCTCTTCCCTCCGCCCCTTAACATAGGCCCACGTCCTTTTTGCAAAATCTTAGGTTTACGCAGCCAGATCAATGCAAAACAGACATCAGTTGGCATTATTAGTAGTACTAGTAGTAGTAGTAGTAGTAAAATTACATTTATATCCCACCTTTTTCCTCCTTAAGGAACCCAAAGCGGCATACATAATCCTCCTCCTCTCTGTTATATCCTCACAACAACAACCCTGTGAGGTAGGTTGGGCTGAGAGTCAGTGACTGGCCTAAAGTCACCCAGTGAGCTTCCATGGCCGAGTAAGGACTAGAACGCACATCTCCCGACTCCCAGTCCAGCACTCCAGCCATTACACCATACTGGCTCTCCACTACACCACATTGGCTAATATGCTGCTTAGCATGTATGTAACACTTTTCTTGAGCAGTCACAATAGTTCATGTGCATTGTCTCAAGACAGGCAGTATAGCCTAGCAGTTAGAGTGCTGGGCTTAGATAGTGGCACCAGAGTTTAAATCTACACGCATTCACTACCCAGAAGGCTTGATTTTGTGTCAGTCATGCTGTCTCAACCTGTGTGTGTGTGTATAATATTTCTATGCCACCTTTCAAGGAAGAAGCCCTCCCAAAGCAGCTCACCACAAGAACATTCATATAATAAAAAAGGTACAATAACAAGGCGGCAGGCATTCAGAAAAGAAACACCAGCAACAAAACATTACTAAAAAACCTACAGTGTAATTGCAGCTGTAGAGCAGAACAGTTCAATCAAACATAAACAGGGGAAGGCCAGAGTAAAGACGTAGGTCTTCGGGGCCTTCCTAACAGGCCTAACTTACTTCACAGGGGTGGTTGTAAGGATAAAAGGGGGGGAGGGTTGTGTTTGTTGCCGTGAGCTCCCTGGAAGCCAAGCAGAATGCAATCAATAATACCTCAGTAATCCTGATAATACAGGTTACCCTGTATTGTTCTCTTCTTAGTACAGATGGGGGTGGGGCTGAGATCACCCCATGAACCCTGGTACACTTCGGGTGCAATCCTATGCATGTTTAGACAGAGAAATGCATAGGATTGCGCACTCAGTGAGTTTTAAGACTCTGGACTTAATGGTATTGGGGGGGGCTGAGACTGGAATGCACATAATGTGACTTTGTTTAGTTCAACATGTGTTAAGCCGGCTCTGGTGTGGGGGGGGGCTGCTCATTCTAGTGAATAGGGCCCTGGAGGTCTGACCCAACCCCAACCCCTGACAGCACCACAGCTCATACACAGTAAATGTGTGAGCTGAAATTTGAGCCAATGGATGTCCCAATGCTCTTGGCCACTGTGAGCCAACTATGGGGCCCCATATGAACAATTTGGTTATCCCATGTGCCCTTTGCTTTACTAAGTGTGTAATCCTGTGCATGTTAGACAGAAAAAGTCCAACAACTCCCAGCCATCCATGGCTGGCTGGGGCATGCTGGGAGTTGTAGGAGCTTTTTTCTGTCTAAACATGCATAGGATTGCCCCCTAATATACTAAATACTTTAGACAGAGCCCTCCTATCACTCAGATCAAAGGCAACCCTCTCACATATTTTGTTTTAAGTTGAATTATACTTAGGGCATCAAAATTGGTATTTATATTTGATACATATAGACCCATTCATTACATATATTCATACGGTACTTTAAAGAACCTTATAAGTTTATCGTTTTGACCGCAGCCCAGGCTCTCAGTGTAATGTTCTTAGAAGAGCATATGGCAAGGATGGGAACATGTAGGCCTTCACACATTGGTGGACTGCAATTCCCATCATCCCTCACCATTGTCTATTCTGCCAAGGGCTGAGGGGAATGGCATTCCACCAACATCTAGAGAGCCAAATGTTTCTCACCCCTGGCATATGGTACAGCCAAAGATTATCCTGTAATTGATCATTCCTAAACAGGACCGCCGACGGTGACTGTAGCCATGAAATTAAAAGACGCTTGCTCCTTGGGAGGAAAGCTATGGCAAACCTAGACAGCATAGTAAGAAGCAGAAACATCACCTTGCCGACAAAGATCTGTCTAATTAAAGCTATGGTTTTCCCAGTAGTAATGTATGGCTGTGAGAGCTGGACTATAAGGAAGGCTGAGCGCCGAAGAATTGATGCTTTCAAACTGTGGTGCTGGAGAAGACTCTTACGAGTCCCCTGGACTGCAAGGAGGTCAAATCAGTCCATCCTAAAGGAAATCAGCCCTGAGTGCTCATTGGAAGGACAGATACTGAAACTGAAGCTCAAATATTTTGGCCACCTAATGCGAAGAGAAAACTCCCTGGAAAAGACCCTGATGCTGGGAAAGACTGAAGGCAAAAGGAGAAGGGGACGGCAGAGGATGAGATGGCTAGATAGCATCACCGATGCAATGAATATGGACTTGAGCACGCTCCGGGAGAGAGCGCAGGACAGGAAGGCCTGGCGTGCTCTGGTCCATGGGGTCACGAAGAGTCGGACACGACTGAACGACTGAACAACGACAAAACAGAACAAAAATACTCAGGGGGGGTTGGGGGGGAGAAATACTGAAATCAAAGGGAATCCTCTCACAGAGACAATGCAGGGGGCTGGAGGGTACAGAGACAGACACAGTTGGTGATGCTCTCACAACCTATGCCACATTGTCCCACCTAGATGGAGGGAACTCTTGAGCCAGACTCTGCTGGGGCCTCAGAAAGGTAGCCTAAATGGAAAGGATTTGCAGGACATCTGAAGAAGCTCAGTCTTGGGCAAGTTGCCTTCAGGCCATGTCGGCTATGCTATGTCCATTCGGTTGCAAGATAGTAGAAGATCAAATTCACCTTCTGCTATAATGTGCTAAACATGATGACTTGAGACTCAAATATACTTTTTCACTCCTAAAGAAGAAGGGGTTGGAATCAAGGGATAAGGTGCTTATGTTATTAAATGGATTGGATTATTATGCTGCTTTTTGAATGGTGAAATATATTAATTCTGCTCTGAAAGTGAGACTAGGGGCTTTGAATTCAACCCCCCCAAATTGTGCTTAGTTCAATGTAAGACAAGCCAAGATGGTTCGGCCTTAGGTCTGAAATATTAAATTTTAGGCACTGTTGTTTTTCTGGATGTAACCAGTGGCTATATTTTAGTCAAATATGTTTTAGCTTTATGGACTGGTTTGCTGTTTTGCAAATGGCTGATTGTCAATGCCAACACAATAAAATTGAACAGAAAAGAACAGAAACTGTCAGTGGGCCTCCCGCTCTGAGCACATTCATCTCCTCCTTACCAGTCATGCATTCGCTTCCCTGTGCTCTGGACCAGTTTGCATGACAACACAGGGGGAGAAGATGAGGTATCCTTCCTCCTCTCGTCACTCTCTTGCTTGGAGAGGGCAGTTGAGGAGGCTAAGAAGCTCCAGGGATTGGAAGTGTCCCCCCTGCTGGGGTGTGGCCCTTGGCCTATGCCCAGTGGTGCCAACCCCTGATGCTGGTCTGCCTCACCAGTACAAGCTTGCAAGAAGCTACTTCCATCTGACAGCTGTAGCATGTTGAGAGGCTGACAGACAGGTAGTAGTTCCTGCCACATGGGGAGACATTCCCAGTTGTGGTGGCAGAATCAGCAACCCTCCATGCAGTGGGAATACTACATGTATTGAGCACATCACAACTGCCACATGCAGGCTGTGGCAAAAGATTTCCAGATGGTGCGCATAGTGCATAGACCCTTCCTTCGCACGCAGGATAGGCAAGGTGCTTTTGCTTGATGTTCAAGGTCTTGTTGGGGCACAGCAAGCAGAGATAACCTGCAAAGCTAGTGGAGGCTGGTGGGGCTGTGAATCCATTCTGAGTTTCAGTCAGAACCACCCAGAACTCTAAAGGAGCTATCCAAGGCACTGAACCCATTTTGAGGATAGGTTTCAGCATCTTGGATAGCTCCTTTAGAGTTCTGGATGGTTCTGACTGAAACCCAGAGTGGATTCACAGAGTGGATTCACAGCTCCACTGGGTCTTTCAAAGCCCTGCTACCTGAGATCCTTTCAGTGGTTCCTAACTTTGGGTCCCCAGATGATGCTGGATGTCACCCCCCCCATCCTCAGCCAGCATGTCCATTGGTTGGAAGTGATGGGAGTTGTAGTCCAACAACATCTGGAGACCCGCCATTGGGAACCGCTCTTCTAATAACTGACAGTGCCAATGACTGGATCTGGGACCCTTCCAGCATGTGCTCAGCCAGTGAGCTCCACCCCTCTCCGGATGAACAAGCCCACCTATTTCTCCTTTGGAAGTTGAGTGATTTTGATGAACTGGCTCTCCTACAAAGAGCAAGCCAAGTGGGGAGAAGGAGAGGGATGCTTTGGGGGGGGGAGTTCTAGAGCAGGGGTGGAGAGCTTCCCTCAGCCTGAGGGCCAAATTCCATTTCAGAGATGTTCTGTGGGGTTGTATTCCAGTGGTGGGTGGAGCTGAAGGCAAAAGGGCTGGGCCAAGACCACCAGCATATCTGAGCTTGAAGCTCTCACTGCCAAGAACTAAGCCTCAGGAGAGGCATTTCAACCTTTTAGAATAGGGGGGGGGAACTACACAAAAGCCAGCTAACCACCACAAGAGCAGTGGTTGGAGGGAAGGGGTGGGGCCACAGGAAGGGGCGTGGCCTACTGGGGATGGTGGAGAGTCAGATTGGTACCCCCAGAGGGCTGGATTTCACCACCAGGCCTGATGTTCCCCACCCCTCTTCTAGAGCCATGGAGAACACATGCAAGGGTGCACAGAAGGGGACCCCAAGTTCACACTCCAATCTGTTAAAAAACACCTAAAGCCACACTCACCCATAAACAGGCAGAAAATGGAAACAGCAAAGCCCCACATGCTGGTGATGATGGTTTTACAAGCCTGACCTCTGGATAAAGCATGCAGCTATGAGGATCTGCAAAGAAGTTGCCTCATAGCCTGGTGCCCGAGCAGGATGTGGGATGACATCAGGAGTCACACGGCAGCTCCAGCAGCCACAGGGCAGGCTAGCACTGCATCCCCCTGACTTCCCCAGAGTCGCAAGACTCCTCCTTCTGCCGGTCCCGGAGTAGCATGTTTGCTTGATTGTACTTTTGCATTAATTTTCCAAAGACAAAGGTAAGCAATCCAAAAAGACGAGAAAATTTGATCCAATTTGGAGCACTTACTGCTGAGGTTACTGTGGTCCCCTGACAGTTCTAGAAAAAACCCTGAGAAGGCATCTGAATGGGGCAGAATGAATGGGGCCCCATGGGGGGGGTTAAGTACTGCTGGTACTGCTGCCTCATTTGCTCTGTCCCGTTCTGCCACCTCCATAAAGATTTTTTTTTTAACTGTTGGGAATATTTCTGCAATTTTTTGGACTGAGAAATACATGCCAGTTTAATGGCTGGGAAGTAAACGGAGGAAAAATTTGCGTGCCTAAATGCCGTTACTGCAAGTGTGCAAATTTCTGCTCCATTTACTTCCAGCCTTTAAATGTGAACAAATGTCACCTCCAGTGACTTACCAGCCATGAAATTGGTGTATATTTCCCTTCCATTTACTTACCAGTCCCAGAAATGTGCAAATTTCCCCAACATTAAAAAAAAAAAAACTTAGGGGGTGGCACGAACGGGATGAAGCAAATAGGTCACCAGCACCAGCAGTATTTTCACCCACCCATCCACACATCCAAATGTGGCCCTATTCACTTCATCCCATGCAATCACTTTCTCAGAACTGTCAGGGAACCACAGTAACCGAAGCAGTAAGTGCTTCAAAAAGGAGCTGCGAAAAATAGAGCGGGAGAGTTAATATCTCCCATTACTGGAGGAGCTGGAGACTTGGGGAAGTGTTGAAAAGGCAGGGGACGCTGAGTTTCCATGTGTATTACCTACTGCTCCCCTTGACATCTGAAACGTACAAGGAAATTGACCAGGCAAGACTACACATATTGGACAGCCGTAAGAGCGCACTTGCAAAAGACCGACAAAAAGGCACTTTCTTTCAAAAAATTATGAACACAATTGCGCAATTCTCTGGGGCCAAAAAAATACAAAACGCAACCCCAGTTGAACATTTTTGAGGCACCCAAAAAACACACCCCACAGCAAACATAAAGGGGTAGTGATCAGAGTGGGGATGGGGAGACAACTAGGGATGTACGAAAGTCACTTACCTTTTTGAAGGGTGACATTCGTGGTGGGGGAGAGGCGCTCTGTCCCTCCCCCCGAAATTCTGAGCCTCTCCCCCACCACGAATGTCACCCTTCGAAAAGGTAAGTGACTTTCGTACATCCCTAGTTGTCTCCCCATCCTCACTCTGATCACTACCCCTTTATGTTTGCTGTGGGGTGTGTTTTTTGGGTGCCTCAAAAATGTTCAACTGGGGTTGCGTTTTGTATTTTTTTGGCCCCCAGAGAATTGCGCAATTGTGTTCATAATTTTTTGAAAGAAATTCTGGCCGGGGGGGAGGCGCTCCGTCCCTCCCCCCCCCCTCGAATCCTGACCAGCTGGCTCCGCTCCGCAGGGATTCTGCAGAGACGCCGGCTGGCTCCGCCAGCGGCCGGACATCTGGCCGCTGGCTAGCAGGGATGCAAATGGCGGCGGCCATAGCCGCCGCCGTTTACGTCCCTGCAGTCAGCCGTGATAGGCTACGTAAATGTTTACGTAGCCTATCATGGCTGATTTAAAAGGAAAAAAAACGCGTGTATGCAAATGGCAGTGCCCATGGGCGCCGCCATTTGCATTCCTTATTTTGGCACGTCTTAGTCTACGTAAACATTTATGTAGACTAAGACAGCGAAAATAAGGGGAACGCAAATAGCATAGCATCTACACTATTTGTATTCCCCTTATTTTCGCCGTCTTAGTCTACGTAAATGTTTACATAGACTAAGACGTGCCAAAATACGGAACGCAAATGACGGCACCCATGGGCGCCGCCATTTGTTTTTTCCTTTTAAATCAGCCGTGATAGGCTACGTAAACATTTACGTAGCCTATCACAGTGTTTTTTAAAAATCTAGCCGTGATAGGCTACATAAATCTTTACGTAGCCTATCACAGTTTGTTTGTTTTTTTAAACTGGAAATGGAGGAGGCAGCAGCCGGTCGGAAGACCGGCCACCGCAGCCGCCGCCACCGCCAAACCGCCACCGCCAGGAAGATCTACCCAAGGTAAGTCCCGTCCCGTCCCGGGGGGGCAGACCGTTCCGCCACCGATTTCGGGGGCCCGAATGCTCTGGCCTCCCTGAGATCCATGGTGGAATTCTCTGACATCCCTAGAGACAACGTGGGTTCTGCCATGAAGGGCATGGATACTGGCTGGAGGAGCAAGGGGAATGAGGAGAACAAGCCATGGTGAGCCTGATCGTCTGTTGGGCACACCATGGGTTGTTCCACGAACCCACACTGCACAGCTTATTTGCAGGGTGGCTTAGCATGATGTGTGAATGTGGCCTAAGTCTAGTTATTGACAGAGAGTTGTGCGCTTAACCTATTTTCCCCCCTTCACTTTACAGGAAAATTTGTAAGTGAACTCCATTGGCTGCTTGGAGGTGTTGTTTACGGTTCATCCTAAAAACAAATTATATTTACAGAACAATTCTATGCATGTCTACTCAGAAATAAGCTCCACTGAGTACAGTGGGACTTACTCCCAAGTAAGCAGGTATAAGGTTGCATTGTTCATCTCTTTTGTAAAAGTTGTCCAGTTTTCCAACTTTTAGCTATTACCCTACATGCTGCCATTAGCATGAGTAAGGATGGTAGAATGAACAAGAGTCGAGTTCATTGAGAATTCTGATTTCCTCCTTGAAGCTGGCTTTACCTCATTCTCCAATGCAAGTGTCATTTCTTTTTCAAATGGGAAAACTGCCCATTTTCAAACGCGTGTCCCCAAATGCATACTTTCCCCATTTTAAAGTGTGCATTTTTCAAAAGGGATACATTTTGCCAACACGACTGCAAGCTTGAGAATGCATGAGCTTTTTCCAAAAAGTGTAACTGCGTTCGAGGCACGTTCCCCTGCGTTTGGGGATGCGAGTGGGGCACGTTTTGCTGTTTTTCGGACTGAAATAAAATTCTTGGACATCTCTACCCAGAGTAGTTGAGCTCCCATCAAACATACCCAGATGGAGAGAGGGTGTGGTGTGGATCGGGATGTGCCAGTGTTTGGAGAACCGCACCCTGTGTTGCTTTCATGGCAGCTTGATCTGTGGGCCGGAGCAGACAATGGTGCTTATTTCTGTGCTGCAAAAGAGCCTGCCTCCTGCTTTCTGAAGATTTCAAGCTGCTGTGAAAGACATAGGAGCAGGCCAAGCTGCCCCCCCAGGTAGTTGGAAACCTAGCTGTGAATTAAGGAAAGGCACCGAGAGTTGGCCCAATAGTGGGTCCCAGCAGCAGAAGGTCTCCATGTGCATCTTAGCAGGCATATACCATGATGGTGGATTAAATTGTTCTCCCCTGTTGTCTCTCCTACTGCCAAAATCTAATGCTCTCAGGAGTGGGAGGGGTTCGTCCTATTTTGACTCTTGGAGTTGGGCTGTGTGACCATTCAGGGATCCCTTGTACCTGAGCCCTCCACCACAGCGCCTGTAGGCACCAATGTGCCCACAAACTCCTCCCTTAGCACCTGCCAGGCTCCCTGCCCCTTCTGTTTTTTTTTATTTTATTTCTTAAGATGTTTAAAATTAAAATATATATTTTTTAAAAAACCTAGGAGCTGGCTTCCTGCAAAGTGAAGTGCTGCATTCCAGTGTTATCTTTCTTGGGGTTCAAAAGAACAGTTTTGCCTTTTGGAGCTCAGCTCCCATCTGTGCCTTGTGCTCAGGTTCTTGCACAAGTTGCTTTTCTTTTAGTCTCACTCGTTTGGCTCATGGGTAATGACTGTTCTGTGACCAGCCATGGCCACCTTGGCAGCCATTTGATGTATTATTATTAGCATTAGCATTTCTATACCACCCCATAGCTGAAGCTCTCTGGGCGGTTTACAGAAGTTAAAACATTAAATGCAATATAAAAAGTGTAAAAGCCATGTATATAAAAGCACACAGACAATATACACAAATGACATATAACTAAAAACAACTTTGAACTGCCAGTCATAACTAAAGACACATCCAGGACTGATTAAAACTCATCATGTGCTGCCAAATGCTTGGGAAAAGAGAAAGGTCTTAACCTGGTGCAAAAAAGATAATAATGTTGGCGCAAGGTGGACCTCATCAGGGAGCTTGTTCCACAGATGGGGGGGCACCACTGAGAAGGCCCTCTCCCTCATCACTAAGTGGGCTAGGTGCCCTATGGTAGCCATTTTGTGAGAGTGTCCATGACATTCACTTAAAATTCCAAATGTGTCCACTGACCCACAAAGGGTGGGGACACCTGCCTTCCAGCCAAAGCCCAGAATTCCCACCTCAGATCTCCAGGGAGGCAGCCAGCACCCTAAGATTCTCAAAGACCCAAACCCAGCTCTCTATTTCTCAGTCTCTGAGAGCTGGCTGGGGGCTGATGAGCTTGTAGACCAACACATCTGGAGGGGACCAGGTTGAGTAACTCTGCAGTAAGGGCTTCAGACAACACAATTCAATCGAATGACAACTGTGCGGTTGGTGTTTTGTGGGGCAGATAAAGAGTGGTCTTTATCTATCCCTCAGATAACTAAATTCCCTCTTCCAGAGTCATAAACACAGGTGGTTTTGTCTAGACCTGTATTTGTTAGGTAGGGGATTGGGATGGGGAAAGGACAAGTCATAAGCAAGGGAAGGTCTTCACAGTCGCCACAGATGAGAGGAGGAGCAAGCAGCAAGGCTAGGCAGCTATTTGGGGTGACATTAAAAAGGGTGGCAGAGTGGAAGCAGGATCACTCAAAGCTGGGCTACGACAGGGAGTTCCCCAACTCAGTCCCTACTGTGCATTTCAAATGAGGCTTGAACAGGAGAAATTCTCAACAGACTGTGCCCAGAACAGTCAGTGCAAGCAGGGAAGTGCCATTTACATTTTCTGCCTCAAACACCCAAATATCTTGGACCGAAGCTTCTTAGGAAAACCCACTGCAATGATAAATCAATTTGTTGTTCTCCACTAGAAGGGCAGAAGGGTCAGTGAAAAAATAGCCTTTACTCCTCTTTTCCCGGAGCTTGCCAAGGCAAGAGATGAGTAGTGAGTTTCTGTTTCTGATTCTCTGGTCGGTTTTGCTTTTGCTCCCACACTCCTCCTCTCATCTGTGGCGACTGTGAAGCCCTTCCCTTGCTTATGACTTGTCCTTTCCCCATCCCTATCCCCTATCTAACAAATACAAGGTGAGAGACCACCACAACCACCCATGAACCTCACTCTTCCCGTATCCTGTTCACGTCACCCAGTGACATATCACTTCCTCTTGTTTTGTACATATACTATAATTATCACTTCTATAAAATCGAGCTGATCTTGGTTGGGGGAAGTCAGTCTGTCCAAAACATTTGTCATGAGCTTGACTTGTTCAGCCTTCCCCAAATGCTGTAGACTTCCACTCCCATCATCCCCAGCCAGCATGGCTAATGGTCAGGCATGCTGAGACTTGTAGTCCAAAACAGGCAACTGTTTGCACTGGCTGCCTGTACATTTCCAAGCCCAAATCAAGGTACAGGTCTTGACCTATAAAGCCTTCTACAGCTCAGGACCGCAATATCTGATGGAGCCCCTCTCCTGGTATGAAGCTCCCTGTATGCTACAATCAACATCTGAGGCCCTCCTCCCAGTACCTTGGAGGTTCAGAGAATGGTAAGAGGGGACAGGGCCTTTTCGGTGGTGCCCCCCCATTGCAAAATGCTCTCCCCATTGAGGTGCACCTGGTGCCAACATTGTCATCTTTTCAGTGCCGGGTTAAGATTTTTCTCTCCTCCCAGGCATTTGATAGCGTATGATGGGGCATCTTAGTCTTGAGATATAGATACAGAGATATAGATATAGATATATTTTCCTGGTAGTTTTATTGTCAATGATTTTTCACTTGTTTTTGAACTGTTTTACATTTTTGAATGTTAACGGTGTGATATTATGTTCTACCATGCTGTGAACTGCCCAGAGAGCTTTGCCCATTGGGTGGTATGGAAATGTAAGGAATGAAACCCAATGAGAACATCAGGAGAGCACCATGCTGGGGAAGGTGGAGGTAGGTGGACAGATAGCCTTCCTTAACCTGGCACCCTCCAGATGTGTTGGATTGCAACTCCCATCATCCCCAGCCGGCACGGGAAAGGCTAGTGCGATACATTGTGGAAGGCTCCACCCTGCCTCCTCCCTGCTTTCGTTTAATCTTCAATAGCACCATTTACTCCTGCCTGGACAGGCTGGTTTGGGGGCAGGGGATGAGGGTGAAAGATGTGACGGAAAGGAAGTGGTGAACCGACACTGTGGCTGCAGGCCTCTGGATGCACATTTGCGTGTATGTCAACTGGAGGTGAGCTGCATCTCTTCTTCTCTCTCCCCGCTCCACATCACCCCAATATATAACAAGCCATGCAGGGCCGGCCCAAGACATTTTGCTGCCTGAGGCAGAGGACAAGACGACGCCCCCTCCCATTCCATTCACAAAAGCTGACTGTACTGGCTGATGAATCTGTCTTCAGCTCTAATGATGGGACAACTTTCTCCCCTGAACTTGAAGGCAGCAGGCTAACTTATGGGGTGCAGAGAAGGCTGCAAGGCACATCTTGCTGCTGCCTCCCAGCATCCATCCCAGCCAACATGGCCAAAGTTCAGGGTGATGGGAGTTGTAGTCCAAGTCATCTGGGAGGCTGCAGGTTCCCCAACCCTGATCTATGGTCTGACCTACAAGTGTAGCAGATTATGCTTCTCTGGGCACGGAGATGGGAAAAGCTTAATTTGCCAAAACCCTGTGGGTCAGGCTGCAGTTACAAGCATAGGACCAGTAATATTAATAATGTTAATATTAATAATGTTAATAGTAATAATATAATGGTGGTAGGAAGAAGGAGGAGGAGGAAGAGAAGAAGCCAGAACTCTTATTAGAACTTCAGATATTGCTGCTTCAACAATTGTAGGAGAGGCACAAATTCCAGAGGGGTGACCTGATGATCTAGCAAAACCAATCAGGAGCCCTGTAGTATCTTAAAAGCTAACAAATGCATTGTAAACTTTTGAGAATTAAAGTCCACTTGGTCAGATACAGGAAGTGCTCTTCTCAGTTGCTTGTGTGCGTGCGTGCATACACACGTAGGTACGGAGGGGGAAAGTGTGCAGTCGGTGTGACCAAAGGATTTCTCATATTCTGTAATTACAATATACTATTTTTTAAAAGGCCATGAAATGCAAAGGGTGGCAATTACTATGTAGAACCCAAACGTGTACACAAGACAACAGGGTGACTAATTCACAACACCAGTCACTGGGATGATTCTCTCTTTCTTGCTATGATAATGTAAAACCTAAAGAGACCTCGCTACTTTCTCAAGTGACAAAAACAGGCAGGGGCCTTCCCAGCCTTTCGTTGGATGGATGAGGCCAGCCCACTTCATTACACATTATTCACAAACATATCATCATCGGTATTATTGTTGTCAGTCAACATTAGGTACAGAGAGTAACAAAAGTGGCCATTTCATCCCCCAAGGAGTTTATAATTGAATCAAAGTGCCAGCATTGGAGGATAGGGACAGGCATGGGTAAACAACAATTGGGTGTGAAGACTAAAGGTTTAGGCTGCTGATTTCCCCAGAAAAGGTGGAGCTACTTTCAAGAATTTGAAAATACACCCCCAGCCCAGTCCAACTGTTATTGCCAGAGGAATAGCCCAGATGATACATATGTTTACCAGAAAGTCAAAAGGAGCAGAGTATAATCCCATTGTAACATGGATGATTAAGTGTTACTACACAGCAGATGACACGCTGTAGGGGTTGGGTACGCCTCCTGATTGTGGCAATGCAGAGAGTTCGCACGAATAGCCACGCCTCCTGATTGTGGCAATGCAGAGAGTTCACACAAATAGCCACAAGGTGACATGAGTGAGCAACAATTACATCACTTCTTTGGTCATCTAGATTTGAAAGAACTGAAGAATTGGGGGAGGTTTTTTGTTTTTTCAATTCATCACTGTTTATTGCAGCATTTCCTTTTAGGGCATTTTTTACAATAAGAACACCTCTCTCGGTCTCAAAATGCAAGTCTGTGCAACACTTGGAAAATATCCTTCCTGGGAGATTTTTTTTTTAGATACATAAAAAAAAAGTCTAATTTGAGGGAAATTATTTTTCCAAATTATTTCCACATGTGGGGAAATGTAAAAAAACAAACGCACACCTGAATTGTGTGTCAAAAGACTCTTATTATTCCCAAGTAAGCCGTCCACATGTGCAACTTCAATTTTAGTCTCCATTGGATTACATCTCTGGGTTGATTTCAACTTTTGCTGAATTAAAATGCGGCTCTTCTTTATTACTGGCACTTGGGAAAAGATAGACAGCCTGTCAGTTTGGCATGCTCATAAACAGCATTACCTCCCTTTCACCCATGAAGCTGTCTTAAGCAGTAGTGTAGTGGCAAATTCAGAAGTGCTGGGTCCCTTCGTGACAGTCACAGCCACGCCCCCTCACAGCCACACCCCCTTCTAAGATTATACAACCTTGTAAGATATGTGGCCTTCAATTGGGATCCAAAAACAGTGCAGCTGAGAGTAAGGCAGGGGTATTTCAATTGGACGTCTGAGAAAAAATGCAGGGGTGTTAAAATCTTTTTCACCCACCTACCCACCCACTCACTTACTCAAACACAAACATTTTAGGTTTTCAAAATATGATCCTCTATGGAGCTTCACCCTCTCAACTCAGCCCTCATGGACAGATCCCTTCTCATTTAAACAGCCCCCTTGCACACTCCCTTAGTGCCCCAACATTACCCATTAGCCTTCCCTAAGCTCCTTCATTATATCTCCCCACTCCAACAGAAATGTCCACACATCCAGCTGGATTGAACTACACACACACACACACACACACACACAGTGGTGTAGTGGTAAATTTGGAAATGCAGGAGCTCAGTGTGACAGTCTCCAAGGGCAGTCCAAAAATGTCGGCAACTGTGTCGATCCGTATCAACAGACCAGTTCTAGGAGTTTTCATCTCCACCAGGAGCACGTCTTTGGTAAAGTGAATAGGTCTTAATTGCCCATTCCAGACAAAGGCATCCCAAAGACTTTGCATTCCAACATAGAACAATATATTGTTGCTTGGAAAACTCATTCCCCCCACAGCTGCAGTGAGGATTGCAGCTAAGCTCAGAGTTGTTGTTGTTTATTCGGTCAGTCGCTTCCAACTCTTCGTGACTTCATGGACCAGCCCACACCAGAGCTTCCTGTCGGCCGTTGCCACCCCCAGCTCCCCCAAGTCTGTCACCTCCAGAATATCATCCATCCATCTTGTCCTTGGTCGGCCCCTCTTCCTTTGGCCTTCCACTTTCCCTAGCATCAGCATCTTCTCCAAGGTATCCTGTCTTCTCATTATGTGGCCAAAGTACTTCAGTTTTGCCTTTAATATCCTTCCCTCAAGTGAGCAGTCTGGCTTTATTTCCTGGAGTATGGACTGGTTTGATCTTCTTGCAGTCCAAGGCACTCTCAGAATTTTCCTCCAGCACCACAGTTCAAAAGCATCTATCTTCCTTTGCTCAGCCTTCCTTATGGTCCAGCTCTTGCAGCCATAGGTTACTACGGGGAATACCATTGCTTTCACTATGCGGACCTTTGTTGTCAGTGTGATGTCTCTGCTCTTAACTATTTTATCAAGATTTGTCATTTCTCTCCTCCCAAGAAGTAAACGTCTTCTGATTTCCTGGCTGCAGTCAGCGTCTGAAGTAATCTTTGCACCTAGAAAGATAAAGTCTGTCACTGCCTCCACGTTTTCTCCCTCTGTTTGCCAGTTATCAATCAAGCTGGTTGCCATAATCTTGGGTTTTTTGAGGTTTAACGGCAAGCTTTTGCACTTTCTTCTTTCACCTTCATCATGAGGTTCCTCAGCTCCTCCTTGCTTTCAGCCATCAAAGTGGTATCATCTGCATATCCGAGATTGTTAATGTTTCTTCCAGCGATTTTAACTCCAGCCTTGGCTTCATCAAGCCCAGCACGTCGCATGATGTGTTCTGCGTACAGGTTGAATATGTAGGGTGAGAGTATACAACCCTGCCGTACTCCTTTCCCAATCTTAAACCAGTCCGTTGTTCCATGGTCTGTTCTTACCGTTGCTACTTGGTCGTTATACAGATTCCTCAGGAGGCAGACAAGATGACTTGGTATCCCCATACCACCAAGAACTTGCCACAATTTGTTATGATCCACACAGTCAAAGGCTTTAGAATAGATGTTTTTCTGAAACTCCCTGGCTTTCTCCATTATCCAGTGGATATTAGCAATTTGGTCTCTAGTTCCTCTGCCTTTTCTAAACCCAGCTTGTACATCTGGCAATTCTCATTCCATGAATTGCTGGAGTCTACCTTGCAAGATCTTGAGCATTACCTTACTGGCATAATAATAAGTGCCACTGTTCGATAATTTGAACATTCTTTGGTGCTTCCCTTTTTTGGTATGGGGATATAAGTTGATTTTTCCAATCTGTTGGCCATTCTTAAGTTTTCCAAATTTGGTGGCATATGGCATGCATCACCTTGACAGCATCATCTTGTAAGATTGTAAACAGTTCAGCTGGGATACCATCATCTCCTGCTGCCTTGTTATTAGCAATGCTTCTTAAGGCCCATTCAACCTCACTCTTCAGGATGTCTAGCTCTAGCTATTGGGCTAGCAATATCTAGCTATTGACCACACTGTCAAATCTATCCCCGATATTATTATCCTTCCTATACAGATCTTCCGTATATTCTTGCCACCTTTTCTTGATATCTTCTGCTTCTGTTAGGTCCTTGCCATCTTTGTTTTTGATCATACCCATTTTTGCCTGGAATTTACCTCTGATGTTTCTAATTTTCTGGAAGAGGCCTCTTGTCCTTCCTATTCTATTATCTTCTTCCGCTTCCGAGCATTGCTTGTTTAAAAATAATTCCTTCTGTCTTCTGGATAACCTCTGGAATTTTGCATTTAATTGGGCATATCTCCCCCTATCACTGTTGCCTTTTGCTTTCCTTCTTTCTTGGGCTGCTTCCAGTGTCTCAGAAGACAGCCATCTTGCCTTCTTGGTTTTCTTTTTCTTTGGGACGTTTTTTCTTGCCGCCTCCTGAACAATGTTGCAAACTTCTGTCCATAGTTCTTCCGGGACCCTATCTACTAAATCTAGTCCCTTAAATCTATTCTTCACCTCCACGGCATATTCATGAGGAATATTAGTGAGCTCATATCTAACTGCTCTGTGGGTCTTCCCTATTCTCTTCAGTCTGATTCTAAATTGTGCAATCAGAAGTTCGTGATCTGAACTACAATGAGCTCCAGGTCATGTTTTTACCGACTGCGTAGATGTCCGCCACCTTTGGCTACAAAGGATGTAGTCAATCTGATTTAGGTGTCGACTATCTGGTGAAGTCCATGTATAAAGTCGTCTTTTAGGTTGTTGGAAGAGAGTGTTTGTTATGCACAGTGAGTTGTCTTGGCAAAATTCTATCAGCCTATGTCCCACTTCATTTTGTTCTCCCAGACCATGCTTGCCTGTAATTCCAGGTGTTGTTTGACTACCCACCTTAGCAATCCAGTCTCCTATAATGAAAATAGCATCTTTTTTTGGCGTACTATCCAGTAGGTGCTGCAGATCCTCATAGAACTGATCTACTTCTGCTTTTTCAGCATCTGTGGTTGGGGCGTATATTTGGATCACTGTGATGTTAAATGGCTTACCCTGAATTCGAATTGAGAACATTCTGTCATTTTTTGGATTGTATCCAAGCACTGCTTTAGCCACTTTATTATTAATTATGAAGGCTACTCCATTTCTTCTGTGGTCCTCTTGTCCACAGTAGTAGATCTGGTGGTCATTTGATGTGAAGTGGCCCATTCCAGTCCATTTCAGTTCACTGACACCCAAAATGTCTATACTTAATCTTGACATCTCCCCAATAACCACATCCAATTTGCCCTGACTCATAGATCTTACATTCCAGGTTCCTATGGTGTGTTGATCTTTAGAACATCGGATTCATCGTTCACCACCAGCACCATCGGCTGCTAGCTGTCCTTTCGGCTTTGAGCTAGCTGCATCATCACATCTGGGGCTAGTTGAACTTATCCTCTGTTCCTCCCCAGTAGCATTTTGACCATCTTCTGACCTGGGAGTCCCATCTTCTGATGGTATACCAACATATCTCTGCTTGTACTGATCCATTTAGTTTCATGGCAAGAATACTGGGGTGGGTTGCCGTTTCCTTCCCCAGGGATCGTATTTAGTCTGACCTCTCTGCCATGACCTTCCCATCTTGGGTGTCCCTTTACGGTTTAGCTCATGACATCATTGAGGTGCTCAAGCTCCAGCACCACGACAAGGTAACGATCTCCTTTGCTGAAGGAACAAGCTCAGAGGGAACAAGGAATTCTGAGGGGGGTGACAGATGACATCAGAGTCCCCGCTAATGAAAAAGTGCCAGGGCTGTGTCCCTGCGAGCCCTGTCTCCACTACACCACTGGTCTTAAGGTGCTTCCAGATGGAGATCACAAAGAACAGAAACAGGTTCTCAAGATGCAAAAATAAATTTATTGTAGGAAGCCCAGTGTGTTTCAGCCTTTTTTTTATTTGTAGGGCTTCTTCAGGGGGTAGTGGAAAAAGTCTACAGAGTTTTTTCAGCAAATGATTGTCCTCTGTGTCAATCTACTGGCAACAGTAGATTGAATCGCCCATAGATTTGAGCCACCAGTAGACTGACACAGGACACAATCTTTCACTGAAAAAATTCTGCAGACTTTTTTCTCTACCCCCTGAAGAAGGCCTAAAAATAAGAAAAAGGCTGAAATGCGTTGGGCTTCCTACAATAAATTTTTGTTTGCATCTTGAGAACCCGTTTTTCACAGAATCATAGGGTTGGAAGGGGCCTACAAGACCATTGAGTCCAACCCCCCGCTTAATGCAAGTAGCCTGATTCCCAGGTGGTCTCCCATCCAAGTACTAACCAGGGCTGACCCTGCTTAGCTTCTGAGATCAGACAAGATCAAGCGCATCCAGCCCGTTGCTATTCTTTGTGATCTACTTTGGATCCTCACCTCCTTCTGTTTTCTTGCTTCCAGACAGAGGTCTCCTAGGGCTAACCATCAAAAGGCACTGTGCAGCTATATCTTTTCGTCCTTCATGGTGTTTTTCCCTCTAGTAAGAATAAAAGGCAGAAGAAGCAGTAGGAAAACACAGGAGGGCTACCAGAGCCACCCCTACCATTAGCAGAGTGATGCAGTCACCTCGGGTGACGGAAGCTGGAAGGTGGCAACAAGGCATCGGAAGAGAGACCTGCGTGACCTGCGGCCTGCTGTGCAACCCCTGAACTAGCCTGTTGCCATCAGGAGCAGGGGATGGTTTGCCCCATCATCAGCGCTGAAGACAGATTCCTCAGGAGCCCAGTCCACTTTGAATTGACTTGAATTATCTTTATTGTTAAAAGTGCTAAGCCATCACAGTTTGATATATTTAAAATAAAATAAAATACAAACAGGACAATAAGTTAAAATGGAATGCCATAAAAATAGTAAGATAAAATACAGTAAAAATGGTAAACTGAAATACAAGTGTAAAAAGAGTCTAAAAAATGCAAGATCACATTGACATGGCTCAAAAGCTCTCCAACGGGATACTAGGCCAACACATACGAAGGAGAACAAAATTCATATAGGCCCCACATTGGGATGCAATTATAGGTGGTTTTGGTGCCTAGCTCTTAACTTACGTGCAGCCAGGGCAAATTTTGCAACCAGAGCAGTAATATATATGTTATTATCAACCAACAAAACACAAATTTGATCAAGGGGAGGTCAATAAGCAGTAGCGTAGTGGCAAATTCAGAAGTGCTGGGTCCCTTCGTGACAGTCCCAGCCACGCCCCCTCACAGCCACACCCCCTTCTAAGATTACACAACCTTGTAAGATATACAATCTTCAACTGGGATCCAAAAACTGCAGCTGAGAGTAAGGCAGGGGTATTTCAGTTGGACATCTGCGAAAAAATGCAGGGTTGTTAAAATCTTTTTCAGCCACTCACTCAAACACAAACATTTTAGGTTTTCAAAATATGATACTCTATGGAAGCTTTACCCTCACTCGGTGGCAGAGAAGGGGAGGAGATGGCTGGAACAGCCTGGACCACAGTGGTAGCTGGGAGTGGGAGGGACCTGGCTGAGACCTTGCTCTTAAAAAAGACTCATCCCTGTGAGACTCCCCAACACTACACCCCTGTCAATAAGATAAAGAATGGAGAATGTATTTAAGGAATTTTTGTCTAGAGGAGGTATATAGAGGGCATCGTAACAATAATGCACAAAAGTAAAGCAAAAACATAAAAACTTTGAGGATCAGTAAAATAACCAAATCATATTTGAAAATGAATTTCTGAAAACTATTTAAATTACTGGAAAAACTATAATCAAAAAAGTCACCAAAATTATCACATCGGAAATGCAAGAAATCCAAGAAACAAGAGGTGCTGTAGCAAAATGGTGTGAACCCTACAGCCTCAAGTGACCTAGGTCTGACTCCATTTCTCAATTGGACAAAAGAACAAATGTCTCCCCCAGATAAGATACAGGACCCATGGCAGTATGTCTTTATTAGGAGCCCTGATCAAATGTTCAAGCAACACCATCCTGTACAAGTTCACTTCTGTACCTAGAATGAGAGGAGGTGCTATCTTGTTCTTCGCCCCAGGCTGCAAAATGCCTCGGGACATCCCTGGGGGCTACAAACTGAAGTTGGAGACATCTAGATGCAGACATACACCCTGTAAAATTACATGGATGAGGTAGGGTGACTGTACAATAAAAAGCCTTATCTGGAAGCACCCTTAGTACTGGCCTAGAGGGACCAAAAGACCTCACTTGGTACAGTCTTCTCTACT
This sequence comes from Heloderma suspectum, assembly GCF_057233095.1. Classification (NCBI taxonomy): domain Eukaryota; kingdom Metazoa; phylum Chordata; class Lepidosauria; order Squamata; family Helodermatidae; genus Heloderma; species Heloderma suspectum. The sequence goes on from NC_139467.1 coordinate 20,749,301, forward strand.
CTGAATGGTGGAACTTTACCAAGGTCTCAGGTAGAGCTCTATCCCAGCCCTGTAGAGATCACTTTAAGTGGAGAAACCTGGGACCAAGCTTGGGAGTATGCAGAAAAAGCAAGTGCTCTTACTTTTGGCTTGCTTATTCATGGGATGAGCAGCATATCACTAGTCTGCATCCACAAGCTGGAGTAGGGAAGGTAGAGAAATACCTTTATCATATGGCAGCCTTGACCAACCTGGTTCCTTCCAGATGTTTAGGACCACAACTCCCACCATTCCTAACCATGCGGGCTGGGAGTTGATGGGAATTGAAATCCAAAACATCTGGAGGGCACCAGGTTGGGGAAGATTGTGGCATATCTCATACAGGCAATGGCAGCCTTTGGTTAAACTTGATTATTCCAGTACAATATTTTCATGCATACAGCCATAAGCCTGTTGTTGTTGTTCAGTTATTGTGTCTGACACTTTGTGACCCCATGGACCATAGCACGCCAGGCCTTCCTGTCCTGCGCTCTCTCCCGGAGTGTGCTCAAGTTCATATTCATTGCATCGGTGATGCTATCTAGCCATCTCATCCTCTGCCGTCCCCTTCTCCTTTTGCTTTCAATCTTTCCCAGCATCAGGGTCTTTTCCAGGGAGTTTTCTCTTCGCATTAGGTGGCCAAAATATTTGAGCTTCAGTTTCAGTATCTGTCCTTCCAATGAGCAGTCAGGGTTGATTTCCTTTAGGATTGACTGATTTGACCTCCTTGCAGTCCAGGGGACTTGTAAGAGTCTTCTCCAGCACCACAGTTTGAAAGCATCAATTCTTTGGTGCTCAGCCTTCCTTATAGTCCAGCTCTCACAGCCATACATTACTACTGGGAAGACCATAGCTTTGATTATACAGACCTTTGTCAGAAAGGTGATGTCTCTGCTTCTTACTATGCTGTCTAGGTTTGCCATAGTTTTCCTCCCAAGGAGCAAGCGTCTTTTAATGTCATGGCTACAGTCACCGTCTGCAGTGATCTTGGAGCCCAAGAAAATAAAATCTGTCACTGCTTTCATTTCTTCCCCTTCTATATGCCACGAAGTGATGGGGCCAGATGCCATGATCTTCATTTTTTTAATGTTGAGTTTCAAACCAGCTTTTGCACTCTCCTCTTTCACCCTCAACAAGAGGCTCTTTAGATCCTCTTCACTTTCTGCCATTAGGGTGGTATCGTCTGCATATCTGAGGTTGTTGATAATTCTCCCAGCAATCTTAATTCCGACCTGTGATTCATCCAACCCAGCGTTTCTCATGATGTACTCTGCATATAAGTTAAATAAGCAGGGCGACAATATACAGCCTTGTCGTACTCCTTTCCCAATTTTGAACCAATCGGTTGTTCCATGTCCGGTTCTTACTGTTGCTTCTTGACCCTCGTACAGGTTTCTCAGGAGACAGGTAAGATGATCTGGTACTCCCATCTCTTTCAGAATTTGCCACAGTTTGTTGTGATCCACACAATCAAAGGCTTTAGCGTAGTCAATGAAGCAGAAATAGACACTTTTCTGGAATTCTCTTGCTTTCTCCATGATCCAGCAAATGTTGGCGATTTGATCTCTAGTTCCTCTGCCTCTTCGAAACCCAGCTTGTACTTCCGGTAGTTCTCGGTTCACATACTGCTGAAGCCTAGCTTGTAGGATTTTGAGCATCACCTTGCTGGCATGTGAAATGAGCGCAACTGTATGGTAGTTTGAACACTCTTTGACATTGCCCTTCTTTGGAAGCCATAAGCCTATTCCGTCCCATTTCCGCATTAATTTGTGATTTTAAAAAAAATCAGCACAAGGATTTGCATTTAAACACATCGAAGAAATATTTGCAATCAAAATACATACGTTAAAACATATTTTGATACTTTTGGAGCCAAGAGCTAGGTCAGAATTTATTTCATTTCATTTTATTTGAAAACATTATATACTGCCCCTTCATCCCAAAACAGATTTCAGAGTGGTGCATCTAAAATCCAAACATGAAAAAGTAAAAACAAGAGGCATCGAGCTATGTCAACCAGCTAAAAGGAAACTGAATCTAAAACATAAAAACTTTGAAAGTTGGTGTTAAAATGCCTGTACAGATTTTTAAAAAGTTTTCACCTGGTGCTGAAAAGTGTACAACACTGTTGCTGAGCAGATCTGGGGGGGCCATTTCAGAGACCATAGGAGTCGAAGATCTGACCTCCCTCCCCCGAGCCCTTGCAGCTGGCACAGACAGAACTGTGCCAACTGCCTCTCCAAGGTCAGAAAAGTGACCTCGTAGAAGGAGGAAAAGGGGTGTTCGAGTGGGCTGGGAGGGGAGGAGATGGGAGAGGCCAGGATATGAGTTATCCTGAGCCTCCTTCAGCCTCCTTCCCTCCCCCTCTGAAGCACCACTCACTAGATGGGTTAAAAACCTGTCTAGTGAAAACCAGGAAAGACAGAGGATGGGGAGGCGAAGAACTCCACCACTCCTCCTGCCCTGCCAGTTTCAGCTTGGCAAGGCATAGGAAACTTGGAAGCCTCTGAGTTCGGGAGCTTCCAAGCAGCAAGGGCACAATCAATAGCATTGCGCCCTAAGCGTGCTCCTGTTGTTATGGAAGGAGAAAAGGCATCCTCTGATCATCTTAATGCAGAGGCAGGTTGGCATAGAAGAATATTTGGGCCCTGGGCCATTTAGCTAAGCATCAGCACTTTCAATAGGGGTCGGTAGCAAATAGGCAGCAATATTCGAGTGCCCCCCCACCTTGAGAAGGTAAGAAGTCAACTTCCTCCCGCCTTCCAGTATTCTGGTCAATAAATGCAAAGTCACCACGAGTGCAATCCTATGCCAGCAATGCTGGGAATTGTAGGGCTTTTTCTGTCTAAATGTGCATAGGACTGTGCCCTAAGATGACTTTGCATTACATTTTATTTTAAAAAATATTTGTATTGTATTTTATATTTTTAACTTTAAAAAAAATTAATTGCATTTTATTCTTTACTTGTTTGTAATCCACCCAGAGAACATTCGTTATTGGGTGGATTAGAAATTAAATTAATAAAATAGGATAACTGGCACACCCATGGGTGCTCACATTTATGTTTAAAATCATGGTTAGGATAGAGGTTCTTCAACTTTCATCCACATACCACCAGGGGTCCACAGCCTTCATTTGGATGGCCTGCAGAAAGCTTGCGGGATAGCTGAAAGTATCTGTTCCTAGCCCTGCACTTGATTATTTTCTTTAGTGACTCCAGAGATGGAAGCCATTTTGACCAGGACCAGATGACTGAACAGGCAAACAGGGCCCTTTTCATAACCCAGGGCTGATTTTGTTGCTGCTAATGCTGAAGGCAAAACCACTATATTAAGATGAGCTGTGTGCTTTGATTTGAAAAACCTAGAAAAAGTTTAAGTGAGCCGACCTCCAGCAATTCTCAAGTGGTCCGCAGGAAGAAGAAAAACGTTTGAACACTGCTGGGATAGGAGATGGTTGGAGGTTCAAGTGTTTAAATAAGAAATCCTACTGAGGAGTTTGGAAGAGGCAGGGAGCACACTGCGAGATGGCTGATGGCACCTCGAGGGTAGGAAAATCTGAGAATTTTGTTTTTACTTGAAAAACATGCAAGCGCGCTCCGTTTGAAGCTCCAAACTTGAGTGCAAGCATGTGCCCACCGAAATATTCTCTAATTGTCGAACATGTGCTCACCTTCATCTCATTCCCAATCCCCAGTTCGAGTTGCACAAATGTCCTAATTTGTGCAAAGTTTCTCCAAAGACTGAATCAGCCCTGCTTTGGTCTATGGAAGAAATGTGCACAAATTGGGGAAAATGCTCCAATTTGGGAAGAATTGCACAGATCACCCATTCAAACACAGCTTGATTTGCACTAGTTTCCCATCTGCGCAGAGCAAGCAGTGATCGCCAATGGGAATCAGGCACGAGATGAGCACGAGGCGACATTCGGCGGATCCTGGAGAACTCAAGCATCGTTCACTCGCCCATCCCAACATGAGGGTGCGTAGCCTCTCTCTAGGGATCCAATATGGCCAACGTGATCATATCATGCCAGTACTTCTCCAGCTGCACTGGCTGCCAGTCCATGTCCGGGTCCAATTCAAAATGCTGGTATTAACATTCAAAGCCCTAAAGAACTTGGGGCCAGGTTATCTGAAGGATTGTCTCCTCCCATATATAGCTCCCTGGACCCTAAGATCATCTTCAGGGATCCTTCTCCAGGAACCCCTGCCAAAGAAAGTGAGGTGGGTGGCTACTGGGAAGAGGGCCTTTTTTGCTGTGGCACCCCAGCTGTGGAAATAGCTCCCTAGAGAGGTTCGCCTGGCGCCTATGTTGTACTCCTTTCGGTGCCAGATGAAGACCTTTTTATTTTCCCAGCATTTTTGCATTCAAGCCTTTTAGCTTAGCTGTTTTACATCTGTTACTGCATTTTAAATCTCTGCATGGCTCCTAGGTTTTATTCTGGTTGCATTTTATACTGTAGTTTTTAAGTTTTTATATTTCATATTGTTTTTATGCTGTACTTAGTGGTTTTAAGTTTTGTGAACCGCCCAGAGAGCTTCGGCTATTGGGCGGTATAAACATGTAAAAAAAATATTTATTTATTTCATTTATATCGCACCTTTCTTCCATCATGGAACTCAAGGTGGCTACATGTGGTTGCCCAGGTGGTCTCTCCTCCAAGCACTGACCAGACCCAGACCTGCTTGGCTTCAGCAAGGTCACTGCCTCATGCGTCTTCAGAGGCACATAAAGCTAAATAAATAACATGGGGTAGCAGATCTGCTGCCTTGCACAAGTGCATTGCTGCTTGCCTCTGCTTATGCTCTCATAGAATCATAGACCCATAGAATAGTAGGGTTGGAAGGGGCCTATAAGACCATCACGTCCAACCCCCTGCTCAATGCAGGAATCCAAGTCAAAGCATCCCTGACAGATGGCTGTCCAGCTTCATCTTGAATGCTTCCAGTGTGGGAGAGCCCACCACCTCCCAAGATCTTTGGTTCCATTGTCAAGGAAAACAACATTAAAGATGGCTACTTGAAGAGATACCACATGCCTTCATTGCTCTCAAATTCAAAGGAAGCCAAAACAGCAGCAAACGCTCAGCGTGTTGCCCCTGAAATTTCGCCACTCGAGGAAATGGAGAACACGCGACGATACACTAATGACACAATCCCGCGTATGTGTACTTGGAAGTAAGCCCCCGTATGTTCAATAGGGCTTACTCACAGAGAAGTGTGCACAGCTAACTATAAAATATATTAAGCGACCCATCTGTAAGTTCTGTCAGCTGTGTATTGCTTCCCCACTGCCCCATGTACAGAGAGGTTCATCTGGTACCAGAGCAGGCCGGTGGCTCTTACTTCAGTGGGGCGGTGAATCCGCTCTGGGTTTCGGTCAGAACTCTAAAGGAGCCATCCAAGGTGCCAAAGCCATTTGGGGGATAGGGTTCACACTTTGGATAGCTCCTTCCGAGTTCTGACTGAAATCCAGAGTGGATTCACCACCCCATTTTAATACGAGCTGCTACCCTCCACTGCCTGGGGCCTACTTTGCCTCATGCTGAAAAGAATAAAAAGCCTTTTCTTTATTCTCCCGGGCCCTTTGAGGGTCCTTATCGAGATGTTCAAAGTTCTTTGGCTTTTAAAGAACATTTTAAAGAGGGCCCTGAATTTGTGGCACCCCCATTGGAGAATGTCCTCCCCAGAGAGGCTCGCCCAGCACCTACATTGTGGTCATTTGGGTGCCAGGCAAAGGCTTCTGTATTCTCCCAGGCATTCTAGTCCTTCAGTTTTGCTTGCTTTTAACTACAGTCTTTGTCTTTTTAGATCTTGACACTGCCACTGGATTTTACTTTGGTTTTATACTGTAGTTCTAAACTTTTTTTAAAAAGTCTATGATGTTTTATCATGTACTTTTATTTTATGGTTTTAACTGAACCACTCAGAGAACTTCAGCTACTGGGCAGTATAGAAATGTAACAAATAAATAAGTAAAAGTTTTATGGCAGCTCTGTGTTGTTTTTATTGATCTCTCTCTGCTGCGTTGCCTTTTATATGGCAACTGTATTTTATATTGTTTATTTATTGCTGGTATTGTATGTTTAACAATGTCATGTATACTGCCCGGGGAACTTAGGATATGGGGCAGCATACCAAAAAAAAAAAACCTTGACGATGACTGAACCCCTCTCCAAAACATTTCTGGCTAAGAGCATACTCTGGGCCCTTTTAAAAAGCATGTTATTTGTAGATAGCTGGGGGTGGGGGGGAGAGGCGTGTTCTTCTGAAAGGGATTGTACAACCACTTCCCCTTGCTAGTATAAACGACAGGTTTGTTTCCTCCCCTTAATCTCAAGAGTGCCTTTGCGAGACAAGTGTGTGTCAGACACAGCAGAGGAAGGTGGCGGAGGAAACTAGCGGGTCTGGTGCCCCACGAGGGCTGGAAATGGGAATGAGACTGCAGAAAGGTAAGTGGGAGATCCCTTGAGATTCTTTGGGTTGGTTTGTTGGATATTCAGGTAGGGAGCTGAGGAATACAGCAGGCTCTCCCCTTTACGAGGGCAAAGGGAGGAGAAGTCTCTGGGGGCTCCAGGTTTAGTTCTCCCTGGCAGAGCTGCTCCTGTACGCCTTCACAGCTGAAAGACAGGCAGTCATTCAGATGGTGAAGCTTTGCCTGGCATGGACCAGAGCTTTTGTAAGGTGGATTTTTGCCCGTCTAGCAGCTGTTAAGGGACACAGAAACCCTGCCAAAAAGAAGAGGTGGCAATCCTAGCCGGCAGCCTTCTGAAGATGGGCTTTGTGTCATTTAGCTATTTCTGGGCTACAGCCAGGGCACAAAATGCCCTAAGGGAAGATTTTGTGGAATGGGGATAGATTTGGAGGTTTGGCCTAGTCTAATGCCTTTGGATCCATTAGTATTTCAGTCTGACCTGTCCTAGAGTTACCCTTGGCCTCCTAAGAGAGTGGTTATGTCCTGATATCCGGTATGCAAGGGGGAGTCTCATACACAGTTGCCATTTTAAAAAAAAACACTGGCCCTGCTTCCCTACCTTTAATAGCAGCCTGATTCAAAAAAAATCAGCAAGTAATGCTTTTCCTTGCTGACATGGAGAGAAGCGATGCGAAAACCTGACTGCACACAATCCTGCACATGAGGGTTACTCCCTAGCAAGAGTGTTTAACACTGCAGCCTTAGTGTGCCAAGTTTCTGTGGGTCAGACAGCTGTTAAAACATCACAAGGGGAGAGCAAGAAAAAAGAAGCTGATAATGCTGTTCTCAAAGCAACACAGGTTGCCTGCTTGCCAATCCAGGGACTAGAAACCCATTGCAATTTCTCCATCCCAGATTGGGATCCCAAATGCTGCAGTTCCTCATATGCATCCCCCCGCCCATCCCCGCACCATCCCCCTAACACATCCACACTCCGCATAGTCAAAGGAGCAGGGTGTGACTTGGGAAGCACCAATACAAATCTGCATTTCGATCAGGAGATGGAATCAAGTCATTTTGATCTGAGGCTGCCTTCCCTTAATCTAGTTGCCCTCCAGATATTTTGGACCGCAACTCCCAGCATTCCTGACCATTGGCTATGCTGGCTGGGGATGATGGGCACTGAAGTCCAAAACATCTGGAGGACACCAAGTAGGGGGAAGGCTGATCTGAGGTTTCTCTACACATACACAGAAAGCCTGCTGAGGATAGTTCTATGTGCCTGCAATCTCAAAACGGGCCGGATTAAATATATGATAAAAATGTCAGTGGTACGATCCCCACCTGCAAACAGGGAGGGTCTCCTCCTCCTCTGCGGAATAAGGGAGGGAGCCTCCGTACCTGAAGGACATTTGGCACACTTTTTGATTGGCCTCTGCAGCTAGGCCTTTCAGGGCTCAAATTAGAGCCAGAGCCTGCCTTTTTCTTCCAGTTATTGCTTCTTAAAAGACCGAGGGGGGGGGGGGGAGGATGTCCTTTGTGATAAAGTGGGTAGGAGTCAGCGAGTGGGGTTCGTTGAGTTTTCCTTACGGACACCCAGCCACCCACCCTTCTCCCCGCGCCGGAATTCGAGCACTGCGCTGGCATGAAAGGGCGGCTGTGTCTCCTTTGCTGCGAAACGCGTCCCGTCCCGTCCCCCGCAGAGCGGAGCGTCGTCCAAGGCACAGGAACAGGCGCCCTCTCGTCTGATCCGTCGGCAACTCCGAGAACGGCGCCAGCGGCCGTTCCAAGCCCAGGGAAAGCGAGCTCGGGGCTGCTCCGCCGGGAGAGGAAGAGGGTTGCACCAACAGCGAAGTAGTGGGGAGGGGGGGGTAGGAAGCCCAGGACTCCTGGGTTTTATTTTAATTTTAGGCGAATCGTAATCGGGGGGGGGCGCAGAAGAGCCCGGACTCCTGGGTTCGACCTCCTCTTGTTGCGCAAGGGCCCCAGCAGGGTGGAGCCCACCAGGTGGGTGGGGACAAAGCGGCTCCCGCCCCCGCCCCCCAGACCGAGAAATAGGTTTCTAACCGCCTGCTGGCCTCTTCAGAGAAGAAAAGACGCGTCGGGGTTTCCCAGTGACGCGGCGCCGGGGATTCCATGCCGGCGGCGGCGGCGCGTGGGCGGACCGCGCCTGGCCGCACGGAGAACCCACTCTTGCGCGCCGGCCGCGTGAGTCTCTGCGCGCGTCTCTGCTGGGCGCCTTCCTGGCCAGACAAGTGGGCAGAGAGCCAGGCCCGCATCGGCTCGGAATCCCCTCATCAGCTGGCTTCCCCGAGAAAGCCCCTCGCCGCTCTCAGGGGCACCCCTGGGCTCTTGCGGGGCGGTGCCGCCGCCGCCGCCCCCGCGAGGGAGTTCTGCTTGCAAGCGCCAGGATCTGGCCAGCGCGGTGGGGGTCCCTGGGCCAATGCTGACTGTAACCATGAATATTTATTTTATACAGGCTTCCCTGCAATTAGAAAACCAGCACAGCAGGGAAGGGGCGTGGCCGGAATAGATTATGGTGTGTTTTTTTAAAAGAAGAAGAAAGAAAATGGCCTTCCTATGCTAGTTCTCTTCTTGCAGAGAGTTAAGAAGGCGCAGCAACACATTCAGCTTTAGGCTATGTCGGTATACAAGTATTTTCCGAGCGGGGTACAGAATCCTAGACGGTACCGCTTTAGAATGAAGATGGGGAGGGGGTTGCTTATTTATTTCTTTTATTGAGGGTGCATTCCTATGCATGTTTAGACAGAAAAAAAAGTCCTGTAACTCCCAACATTGGCCAGTCAGCATAGCTGGGAATGCTGGGAGTTGTAGGATATTTTTTTTCTGTCTAAACATGGATAGGATTGCACCTTCAAGGGATTTTTAAACCCGCCTTTCAGGGCACACTGCCCTTGCAAGGCAGTTTACAGTATTACACAAAAAAAGTATTTACAAATTACAGTGAGAGAGAGAGAAAGAGAGCAGCAGCATCTAATGATTTTAAGTACCAAATGCAGACTGGAACAAATGTGTATTTAAAAGAAAGAAAAAGCCAGCAGTGATGAGGCCAGAAAGGGAGTTCCAAAGGTGTGGGGCCACCACTGAGAAAGTTCTGTCCTTAGTACCTGCCAAACTAATGGCTCTCGCTGGTGAGAGGGTTCAGGGCTGTTTGAATAGTCCTCCACCATGTGCAGGAAATTTGGAAAGCAAGCACCTCAGGGATGAGGCTACATTCAATGTGTTAGTTTGCTACTAGGAGGGAGTTGAGTACAGTCGGGGATCTTTAAAACTTATACACACAGACAGAGAGAGAGAGAGGTTAAACTGGTACAGTCTGGAGCTCTGCCCCTAATGAGCAATGAGCTGGTCCTATCCCATAACAGGACTGAATCCTCTCTCTTTTTGTACCTCTGATTTGGTGCAAATTTAAGTGTGGCAAGAGAGCTAAGTTGCCACCCTTCCAAGCCATTCATGGCAGTGGGACGCTAATCAGTTGGATGGTGCTCAAGTATGGAACCTGTTTTTAGTTCCTCCTGAATTAAAAGGCTGTGGTCATATGGATGCCAACCTTGAGGGAACAGAGGAGGATGACCCTGTAATAAGTTTGGGTTTGCAAGGTAATAGGGCCAACCCATTAGTCTCACCCCTGAGCATAGAAATAGAGTGGAGACCTCACAAGGAGTTCCCAACTACTACTGTATTTATCATTACTCCTTCAAAAGATTCTCTGTTACCTTGGCCTCTTGTACAACAGTGTTAGGACTGGAGAGAGAGATCACGGTTTCCCATCAGACTAGCTGTAACGGATCAGGCCAAAGGTCTGTCTAGTTGAGCTTTCTGTCTCAGCCATTTGCCGGATGCTTCTAATAAGCTCACAAACCCAGCTGATGAAAGCCACACCCAGAGATACAGTCCCTCTGAACATGGAGGTTCTGTATAGCTGTCACTTGTGCCAGTCAGTGTCGACAGCACTGGGCTAGATGGGCCAAGGGTCTGACACAGTTTAAGGCAGCTTCCTATGTTCCTATGTATTTATTTTTAACATCTCTATCCTGCCTTTCCACAGAAAAGTCAATGATGGGGTGGGCAACTTGTGGCCCTCCAGATGTTTTGAACTACACCTCCCACCTTCCCTCGCTATTGGCTATGCTGGCCAGGGCTGTTGGGAGTTGTAGGCCAAAATATCTGGAGGGCCACAAGTTGCCCAACCCTGGTCTATGAGGTGGCAAACAAATGTATAAAAAACTCAGATTTTTAAAAAGACACTAAAATCATGAAATCCAATAAAACCATGAAATGTATTTCATTTATTTCCCACCTTGCCAGTAAAAATAGTGTTCAAGGCAGCTAATAACAATAAAAGACAGGAAGCATTATATAATTAAAACATAGCCACATCAGTCAAAACACATCAGTGTTATCTGTTACAGAGAGATAAGAAATAAATACCCTCCCCCAAGTTAAAGTCTAGGTTAGCAAGCAAGACAGCTAAATCCAAATTACCCAAATCCAAATAAACAGCACAAGTCCAGTAATGGCTACCTGCCATTAAACTCTTTCAGACGGAGTTACTTTAAGCGGGCACCAAACTAGCCAAGAGAATGTCTCTAGGACAGAGGTGTAGAACCATATGCCTGTGGGCCAAATCTGGCCCTCCAAGGTTCCCCAGAAGGCCACACCCCCTTTCCCCTTGTCCCACCCCCTTTCCCCTGGCGGCCAATCATTTGGTGATTTTCTGGCTTTTGTGTGGTTTTTTCCCCATTCTAAAAGGATGAAATGCCTCTTTTAAAGCTTAGTTATTGGCAATAAGAGGTTTAAGCTAAAATATGCTGGTATCTTTGGTGTTTGGGCCTGGTCCCCTTTGCCTTTGGCCACCCCCACCCCTGAGAACTTCTCCAGGTTCAACACCCCTGGTGTAGGGAGACAGTTCTACAGCCTGGGCACCACCACTGAGAAGGCCCTTCCCTGATAACCACCTGCCTCACCGCCAAAGGGATGGGCACTTGGAGTAGGGCCTTAGACGATGACCACCAAAACCGGGCTGATAGCTACGCCTGTTCATGAGACCTATCCACCTTGAAATTGTCCAGTTCTTTATTTGAAAGTCATCTCAGCTAGTAGCCATCAACACATCTTAACAATAATTTGGGCTGTGATTCTACACACACCTGAGCCCTATTCATCTGTTCAATCTCCTCGTGCCAAAGGGGAGAACAGGGTCCTGCTCTCTGCCCTGTATCTCCTCTGTCAGGTCTTGGTTGCCTTCTCTGTGCTGGGAAGGAAGGTAGTATGGTTCAAATGCAACCACCATGTGTTGAAAGAATGTGGTATCTTTGGTGGTATCTCTTTTTCTTTTTTAACAACCCCCCCCCCACACACACACACACACACACTCCCATGGAAGGGCAGATAATATCAGCATGAAAGCAGGAGGGAGGAAAGCTTAAATCCCTCTTCCCAAATTGCCATGGTCCCAAATCAGGGCATGGATGCTTACCCAGGGGTAAGTCAATCATGCATATAAGCACAGCTGTACTAGGAAGAGGAACAGGCTGCAAGGAGTAGCCAAGGAAGCTGCTTCTTTTTTTCAGTATTAAAGAAAAAATAAATCCCTCAGCCACCTCCTCCTAAAAAGTAAGGTGAGCCACCTTTCCACTCTGAAGATATGGCATGTGTGTGTGTGTGTGCGCGCGCGTGTGCGCGCATGCGTGTGTACCCTTTGCAAGGGAAGAAAGGTCATGGGGAAAATCTTATCATACTGGGAGAATAGAGGAGTTGTGCTGCAAAGGCCCCTGGGATACCTGCTGGGAGCAGGCAGGAGGATGAAGGGAAAACAAGCCATGGCAAGCCAGAGAGCGCCTGATCATTTGTTGGCAGCAGAGGGGCTTAGGGAGTGATTAACCAACCCACCGGGGCTTGTTTTCAGCATGGCTCATCATGGTGTGTGAACCAACCCACTGTGGGATCAGGGTTCTAAATCGTGAGGAAGCTGAGGTGCATAGAGGAGGCTTCCATGCTTCAGAATTGCCACCCCATACCCTCAGGTGTGGAAGGCAATGGGCCCCACACAACAGAGAGGGTGGGGCCAGCAGGCAAGGCCTCCATTCTCCCCTCCCACACAACTGTAATCATGCGAGGGAGAACCCCCAAATAGGCTTCACCTGACAGTGAGAACCACTAAACTTAGTGGGATTTATTTCTCCGTAGACATGTGGAGGCCTGCACTGTAACACCATGGGTTAATTCAGCCTGGTGTGGAATACTTCCAAGCACAGTTTTCCCCAGCCTGGTGCCCTCTAGATGTGTTGGACTACAACTCCCATCACCTCACCTGCTGGCCAGGGGTGATGGGAGATGTAGTCCAACACATCTGGAGGGAGCCAGGCTGGGGAAAGCTGCCCTGGCATCTGCCCTGAATCCATTGCCTCCCAATCAGATTCCTTCACAACTCTTAAGTTTGAGTATTATGACCGGTGGTGGCTGGATGGGGAAGAGGACAGAGATGGATTGCTCTCTCCGCACCAGTCATGATTTACAGTTGTGAGTTAATTTTGTCCAGCTCACGCATGCAGGTTCAACCCTTTGATTTATTGCCACCTGATTATTTATCCCTTGAGGACTGGAAGCTTTCTGGCTCTACAGATGCAGCAAAGTGAGGTGGTCAAATGGGCTATAACACATTAGACTGCCAGTGGAAGGATCTCATGCTGGGAACACTTCCCTGTGTAAATCATCTCCCTGCAAGTAGAAAACTGGCACAGCAGGGAGGGGATATAATCTTTTTCTTACTCTCACATTAGTTTTCTTCTTTCAGGGAATCCGCCTCTCACACATGCAAAAGAGTTTTCAAAAATGGTATTTCCCCACCTGTCTGAAGTGGCACAGTCCACTCCGTTAATAAATTCTAAATTTGCAGAATTTTAAATCTACTAAATTCTACCACATGTGTAGATTAGTCACTGGGCCAAGTGTGTATGTATAGTGACTCCAGTGAAAGGTATTGCATTTCCAGTGATTTGAATGTTCTAGCTGTGGTGTTTGAATGAGCGAGGCACAAGTCAAAGGTGTTCAAGTGATGGCTTGCATGTGTGAACTGGACCATGGTGACACCACCGGGGCACCTGTGGCAAAAGTGAGATTTTAGAATAATAGAATCATAGGGTTGGAAGGGGCCCACAAGGCCATCAAGTCCAACCCCCTGCTCAATGCAGGAATCCAAGTCAGAGCATCCCTGACAGATGGCTGTCCAGCCTCATCTTGAATGCCTCCAGTGTGGAAGAGCCCACTACCTCCCTAGGTCATTCGTTCCATTGTCGTACTGCTGTAACAGTCAGGAAGTTTTTCCTGATGTTCAGCCAGAATCTGGCTTCCTGTCACTTGAGCCCATGATTCTGTGTCCTGCACTCTGGGATGATCGAGAAGAGATCCTGGCCTTCCTCTCTGTGACAACCTTTCAAGTACTTGAAGAGTGCTATCCTATCTCCCCATAGTCTTCTCTTCTCAAGGCTAAACATGCCCAGTTCTTTCAGTCTCTCTTCATAGGGCTTTGTTTCCAGTCCTCTGATCATCTTTGTTGCCCTCCTCTGAACTCTCTCCAGTTTGTCTGCATCCTTCTTAAAGTGTGGTGCCCAGAACTGGACACAGTACTCCAGATGAGGCTTAACCAGAGCTGAGTAGAGGGGAACTAGTATTTCCCAAGATTTGGAAGCGATGCTTCTATTAATGCAGCCCAAAAGAGCATTTGCCTTTTTTGCAACCACATCACATTGTTGGCTCATGTTCAGCTTGTGATCTACAACAATTCCAAGATCCTTCTCACTTGTAGTGTTGTTGAGCCACATATCCCCCATCTTGTAAGTGTGCATTTAGTTTCTTTTTCCTGGGTGCAGAACTTGGCATTTATCCCTATTAAATGTCATTCTGTTATTTTCTGCCCAGAGCTCCAGTCTGTCAAGATCACTTTGAATTCTGTTTCTGTCCTCCAAGGTATTAGCTATCCGTCCCAATATTGTGTCATCTGCAAATTTGATCAGCATTCCCTGCACCTCCTCCTCCAAGTCATTAATAAAAATGTTGAGGCTTTAACACAAGCCTCCCAGTCCCAGATTCAATGCTCTGTTCACTAACTGTAGCAATGTGCAGCAAAACCATCAGGCCTTATCCAAGTTGGACAGGCTGCAAATGAAGGTTCAGTTCTGGTGCAAGCAGGCCAAGGTCCAGAGGCAAAACACATGGCCGATGATGAGCTGATGCTCAGATTTCAGATCAAGCAGGCAAGGGAAGCTGCTCAGACTAAGACACTAACCCATAGCCAACAATTATATAGACCCAGCCAGTTCCCTATTGGGTCCTCGTATCACCTGATCTGGCTGGCTTTATATGCTGTAATACCCCCTCCGGCCATTCTGAGGGTAGCGCTGCAGTGCAGGAAAGATCTACCCAGTGGCACCTTCAGCCTGCAGGAAGCCCTGTCCAGTCCCTGCTGCCTGAGTCCCTGGCTGGTTTACAGTACCTAATGCTTTTCATTTCTTCCTGCAGTTCTTGTTCTACTAGAGTTCATGGATTTTTATTTTTAAACATGTTTAAGATGTAATGTGCTCCCCTGCTTTGTACTGCAGCACAATCTCCTCTTGGTGAAACTGGCCATACTCTGTAAAGGAGATAAGCAACCTGCTCCCATCCAGATGTTTTGGACTACAGCTCCCATCAGCCTCACACAGTGGGAGTGGGAGTCCAACACACCTGGAGGGTGCTGCACCTTGCTTTAGTGGAGGCTGGTGGCTCCGATGTCAGTAGGGTGGTGAACCTGCTCCGGGTTTCAGCCAGAACTCTAAAGGAGCTATCCATGGTGTGGAAGCACTTTGGATAGCTCCTTTAGAGTTCTGACTGAAACCTGGAGCGGATTCACCACTGCCCTGCTGACATCGGAGCCGCCAGCCTCCACTGTCTTGCTCTATAGCAAAGCCTTCCCTCGCACACCCCTGAACTTCGCCCACTTGCGATCTTGAGATCTGTGCTGTAAGGAATTTTCAGGAGGGCTGCAACCCCGCCCCCCCACACACACACACACAAAAGCCAGTGTAGGATAGTATGGATAACCAGAGGTGGCACTGCCATGAGGCAATGTGGCATAGTGCAGAAGACAGTCAGTACAGACAATACCGGTGGAGGCTGGTGGCTTCAATGTCAGCAGGGCAGCGGTGAATCCCCTCCAGGTTTCAGTCAGAACCAGTCAGAACGCTAAAGGAGCTATCCAAGGTGCTGAACCCTATCCCGCACACAAAAAGTTGGGTTCAGCACATTGGATAGCTCCTTTAGCGTTCTGATTGGTTCTGACTGAAGCCCAGAGTGGATTCACCACCCTATTGACATAGAAGCCACCAGCCTCCACTGGGCAATACTAAGCTCAATGGACCAACTGTCTGGCTTGGTATCAGGCAGCTTCCTATGTTCCAGTGAGACTCATGGCCAAAGCCTGAGAGATTATTTATATCCCATCTCCCTTCAGTATATCACAACACAGCATCAAGCAGTCTGGTTTCCCATTGAGGCACTGACCAGATCCAGACCTGCTTAGCTTCCACAAGATTGCCACATCATCTGCCTTTGGACCTTGGCCCTCACGCTCCTTATGAAAGGACTCACTTGGCTCTAGGGCGGCCACATATGAACCATCAAAAAAGAGGAAATGCACAACCAAAAAAAGAGGGCACACATTTGCCTAAAATGTGCATATGGATCTATATGTGCAGATGCAAATTTGGTAATAATTATTAGAATTTAAATAGAAACATGATAAATCTCACCATGGTGACAAAGACTGTAACCAGGTGACCTCTGCCTATTCAATCTGCTGTCCAGGTGCTCACTGGAGATGGGCAACAGCAGTTCTTCTGGTTTTTTTTATCTTTAAACTGGAATTAGGACAGCCCTTCAAATAGAGGACACCTTCAAAGAGAAGATGGCCCTCTGGCAGCCCTTCAAATAGAGGAACATCCTCTGGAAAGAAGACACACAGCCACCCTTTCGCCTCAGGCAGCAAAAGGTCTCGGGCTGGCCCTGCTAAGATGGGAGGCCAAAGGGCTTGGCCAGATCCCATGCTCCATGCAGGAAGCAGTGAGTGACACGAATGCTTGGTTGGATCGCAGCAGGGATCCACACCTTCCATTTCAGCTCCTTGTGTCACCTTCTCAGGTCCAAGGGTGGACAACTACCAGGGGTAGGTTGCCCCTTCCCTCATTCAAAGGAGGGAGAGAAGCAGATCTGCAAGCTTTATGGAGGAATGTGGCATGGGGCTGACTCTGTGGTACCTCCTGACCTCTCAGTCCAAGAGGACTCTGGGTTGTTGTGGTGGTGGTCGCCACATGACCTGCTTGCAGTCCACCCCTCTTCCTCTTGGCCAGCAGCCTCAGTGGTAAAAGGAGCAGGAAATTGGTGCCTAAACCATTGGTCTCCTGGGGGTCTCCTAGGTGCCTGGCTGACACTCAGGGCCGGCCCTGCCATTACACAGAGTGAGGTGACTGCCTCAGGCAGCAGATGCTATTACTCCTGAGCCCCCTGGCTGATCCACTTTCTTACAAGTCACAGGTGTGTATGCCGTATCACCTGACCTTTTTCCTCAGCAAACTAAACTAAACTAGCCTGTTGCCTCAGGCTATCCCATCACCAGTGTTGAAATCAGATTCAACTGCCAATCAGATTCTGCACATGGAATGGACAAGGATCAGGGGAGCCATTTTGTCCTTCGCCTCAGGCAGCAAAATGGCCACTGACACTCTGGGCTCTGTACCTGTATGACACACATGCAAAGATAAAACATGACTGTGGCATTTTAACATGTCGATCCTATATTGTGCGTATGTGTGTACATGTGAGGCCTGGCATCAAGATTCAGCACCATCAGACAGTTGCTGATGGCACAAGGCCTGAGAAGGGCCAAAGCTACTGCATTGGCCTGCCCACACTTTAGGATCAGAAAGAGAGGCCCTTCTCATTTGCCCACCCGTGAGAACAGTCAGGTGGGCAATCACACAGGAGAGGGCCTTCTCTGCAGTGGCCCCACACCTTTGGAACAAGCTGCCATCGGAGGTCCACCATGCTCCGTCATTGCAGACTTTTAAGAAGGCCTTGAAAACATATTATTTTACCTTGGCCTTCTCTTGGTATGACTGCTATTGTTGCTGGTACCGCTGTTAACATTGCTGCTGGCTTTACTGTTGGCTCTTATTGTTGTTTTTGTTTTTTATCACTTTTAATATTTTAACTGTTTTTATGTATGCATTACTGTAAGCCACCTTGGGAGGGCTTCTGCCCTAAAAGGCAGCCAAGAGATATTTTAAATAAATAAATAAATAAATGAATGAATGAATGAATGAATGATCTGCCAGACCCCCGCCCCCTGGGCTGGTGAGCTGGCTTCCTTACCTGGTGGTGACAGTGGGGACAACGCCCATGCACTTGTGCATTGCCCCAAATGAGGAAGTGTATCATCAAAAAAGAGGACAGGAATCTGCATGAAATTTGCATATGTTGATTTAAAGAGAGAGATGCAACTTTGGAGAGGATTCCTGTCATTTCAATAGAAATGCAATAGTCCTCACCATAGCAGGAAAGATTGTGATGAGGGAGCCTGTCTGCTCAGTCTGCTGCATGGGTGCTAACAACTGTTGATGGGCAATTTCAAAGCCCCTTCTGCTCTCACTTCTTAAGGTTTTTTTAAAAAATATATTTAAAGTGGACTTGAACCAGGCAGCCCTTCAGAGGATGCCTTATTATATTATTATTACATTTGTATCACACTTTTTTTTTCTCTTGCAAGTTGCAAGGAACTCAAACTTACATGGTCCTCCTCCTGTCCATTTCACCCTCACAACAGCCCTGTGAGGTAGCTTAGGCTGAGAGCCAGAGAGTGGCCCAAAGTCACCCAGTGAGCATCATAGCCGAGTGAGGACTAGAACCCCGATCTCCCGAGTCTCCGTCCAACACTCTAACCACTACGCCACACTGCCCTTGAAAACAAGGGACCGTAGAGCAGGACACACGGGCGCCCCAGCGCAGCCACAGCTCACCTACTGCCCTCAAGATTACGTAGACACGCACAATGAGAAATAGCCCTGAGCTTCTTGTGGGTTCAGGTCACAAGATCTGGAAAGGAAACTGAATCAAGAAGAGAGAGTCTGCGTGGCCCATGTCAGTTGAGCTTTCCTTCCATCTCGCTTCCTCCCGCTAGACTGTCATGCCTTCCATCATGGAAGCAATGGTGCAGCTGCTGCCAAGGCAACCACAGCGCGATGCTTTGAACTGGCATGCTGCTCTTCCTCCCCGACCCTCCCCACGTTGTGCCAGGATGGCTTCGAACAGAACAAAAACCCCAAAACAGCCCACAGCATCTGTGCTTAGGTACCGCCTGCTCTGGAAAATATCCCTTGTACGTTGAGAAGGAAAACCGCAGGTGACGGAGGCGGAAGGCCGGCAAGAGGGCAAAGCGTGATTCATGAGCAGGGTGCTGTTATTTTTTGCTGACACTCCTGACAGTAGTAGGCAGTGTAAACTCTGACTCATCTAGGCACAGGAGGACTCGGGACCTTTGTCTGCTGCCCCAGTTTGGGTGCAGAAGAACATGTTGTTAAAGGTGCTGGTCAACCATTCCTTCCTCAGACAGATTGCTGCTAAAAGTCTGGGATGGTTAGCTGATGGCTGGTATTTCTTCAAGGGGTGCTTGATGGGGATGGTCTCCTGACAGCTGGAAACCTCTCTGTGTTGTCTGAATGAGATACCCATCGGACTTTGGAGAAGGTGACAGCCCTGCAGCTGTGGAGGCAGCTGTGCATGTGAGAAACGGAAGCTGGCCGGTTTTGCAAAGACAGAGACCGAGTGTGTGCGAGTGAGTGAGAGGGGGGGCACAGGTAAAGGTTTCAAGAAAGGGTTAGCCGAAATCGATAGCCAAATTGTTCTCCGGAG
Organism: Heloderma suspectum; assembly: GCF_057233095.1. Lineage (NCBI taxonomy): Eukaryota > Metazoa > Chordata > Lepidosauria > Squamata > Helodermatidae > Heloderma > Heloderma suspectum. The sequence goes on from NC_139467.1 coordinate 20,768,699, forward strand.
GATCTGCTCCCCCACGGAAATGTTTGTGGCTTGCTTGCACTTGGGCTCGGCTTCTGGATTCGTGAATAAAGCCAATGCTTCAATGGCAGCTTAAGTCTCCGGTGCGGTCTCATCCGAAGGAAACACAGAGCCACCGAACTAGATGTGAGGTTGGTTGTGGGAATGCAATTAACATGCATGTTTTGTTATATAAGTAGAAGCCCTGGGGAAACTATGGTGGGTGAGAAGAGAAAGATTATCTCTCTGTCTCTGTCTGTCTGTCTCTCTCTCTCTCTCTCTCTCTCTGTGCCTGCCTGCCATAGTTGGAATAAAACTGCTCCCCAAAGTTGCTATTTGCATTTCAAGGGTCAGGGTGGCCATGCATCCTACTTTACAAAGGACAGTCTTCTATTTGAGGGACTGTCAGAGAACTTCCTGCTATTTGAAAGTGTGGTCTATTCAAAGCCTGTGCTGTTCAATCGATGGAGGCTGGGGGGGCGGTGAATCCGCTCGAGGTTTCAGTCAGAACTCGAAAGGAGCTAATCAAGGTGGTGTCGGGGATAGGGTTCGGCAGCTTGGATAGCTCCTTCAGAGTTCTGACTGGTTCTGACTGAAACCCGGAGCAGATTCACTGCTCCACTGACGTTGGAGCCTCCACTGTGTTCAATTCCAGTTTAAAGCTAAATGACCAGAAGGTTCGTTGCCCATCAAGAGTTCACGCCTGGACAGCAGACTGAGCAGGCAGGCACATGGGTCACTTGGTCACAGTTAAACTTCCCATCCCCAGCTCTTGTGGTCCCAAGGGTGCTCGATCTGTGACTTCTGTTTACATAACGACAGAAACCTCATGCATGTCTATTGCATCTCTGCAATTAACTACAGGTCTACTTTGGCCCTAAAGTTTGATAGAGCAGTTCCTGCAATGTCTCCCTACATGGGGAAGGAGGGAGCATTTGACAATATTAAATGGGATGTAATCAATGTCCTAAGGGGCCGCGGTGGCTTAGTGGTTAAGACGTTGAACTGCAGACCGGAAGGTTGGCAAGACAGCAGTTCGAGACCCGAGTGCCGCGTGACGGAGTGAGCTCCCGTCTTCAGTCCCAGCTCCTGCCAACCTAGCAGTTCGAAAGCAAGAAATTGCAAGTAGATAAATAGGTACCGCCTCGGCGGGAAAGGTAACAGCGTTCCGTGCACCTCGGTGTTCAGTCATGCCGGCCACATGACCACGGAAGCGTCTTTGGACAGCGCTGGCTCTTCGGCTTAGAAACGGGGATGAGCACCGCACCCTAGAGTCGGACACGACTGGTTGGGGACACCTTTACCTTTACCTTTAATCAATGTCCTAGGGAAACCGGTGCCCTCCAGTTGTGTGGGACTACAGCTCCCAGCATTCCTGACCAGCAGCCATGCTGGCTGGGGATCATGGAAGTTGAAGTCCAACACATCCAGAGGGCACCAGTTTGGGGAAAGCTGCAATAGCCCATCTGCTGTGAGCACTGTTTCCCTGAAGCACTGAGACTCCCATTTCACACAAGTAGATCCCATACCGAAACAACAGAATCAGAGGCATGCATGTTCTGCAGTTGTACTCTGCAAGTGTGGAAAGTGGTACGGTGGGGCAAAAAATCCAGGATCTGGAGTAATTTAGCATTCATTTTTAGAAAGAGACAAGTATGTTTTTAGCCTACACAGCTGCAAAGGTTGGCTTGAAAGGGTGCAAGTAATGTCCGGTAAAAACCTCAGAAGCCAAAGTGAGTCCGAGCAGAATTGCAGGCATTAGGAAGTAGTGCTTCCTTACCCTATCTCCCAATGTTTAGTGGAAGCAGAATGAGGCAAAATAATGTAATTTTAATCATCCAGTCCAACCCTCCCCATGCTTACAACTGTAATAAGCAAATATGCGTCAGTTTGCTAATACCCATAATCGACATAGTTTCCAGAAATCAGCTCTTTGGGGTACAAAATGTGTGTTAGATGGATGCAGTCTGCTCATTTTGTAAATGCAGACTATATACAGTTCTGAACAGAAGGTATGTAACTTTCCTTTTGGACATCTTGCAAGGAAGCTGTTGGATGAGAGTCATGAGACAGAAGATGCTTCACCTATACACAACACGCTATCTTTCTGTGTGCAGGGAAGCTTTGCAGGGGGGCTACATCCAAATTGACATTCTGAGGTGGCACCGTCGCATGAGAGGACTGTACCACATGCTCTTCAGAAAGACTAATCAGAAGCCCCGAAGGCTCCAATCCCAGGCATAGGGCTGTTGTCCTCCCGTTCCCCTGTGCTGGTAATAAACCCCTTCGTTCTCTATCCTTGCAGGTTGCAAACTGCCACGCAGCAGCTTAGCACCCCAGACTGTGCGGAAATTACTGGAGCAAAAGCGACAACAGCAGTCTGGGCTGGGCCACGGCACTGGACCCTTGGTGAGTCAAAGCAGTGCTGATTGTTCCCCTTTCCCCACCCAGTGGAGGCTGGTGGCTCCAATCTTGGTGGGGCTGTCAATCCATTCTGGGTTTCAGTCAGAACCAGCCAGAACTCTAAAGCTATCCAAATTTCTGATCCCTATCCCCAAAATAGGTTCAGCACTTTGGATTGCTCCTTAGAGTTTTGGCTGGTTCTGACTGAAAGCCAGAATGGGTTCATAGCCCCACCAAAATTGGAGCCACCAGCCTTCACTGCCCCCTGCCCCCAACTACTAAAACTCAGCCATGGGATCTTTGCAGGATCACAGAGCCTTTTGGGGGGAAAGGCCTTAACTCAGCGGAAGCAGAGCACATGCAGAGCACATGCTGTGCATAGAAAAGGTCCCAGGTTCAATCTCTGGCATCTCAATGTAGGACTGGGAAAGACTCCTGTGCAAAACTCTAGAGCAGCCATCCCCAGCCTCAGACCTTCAGGAATGGGTCTGGACTACAGCTAGGGTTGGGGAGAGAAATGTGCAATCTTAATGCGAATTTTCCTAAATTCACACCTTCGAACCAATATGCGAACCGAAACGCAATTCTCCTTCGAAATTCGTGCATCTCCAAATTTTGCACTGAAGTTCTCCACTCAAAACAATGTGTACAAATATTTGTAAGTTTAGAAGTGCGCATGAAAATGCACAGATGAGTGAGAATAGCATTAAGAACACATTCAATTAGGAAAAGTTGATTGCAAAAGATGTGTATGCTAAGCAAAATTGTATACAAATATGCATGTATGAGGAGAAATGCATTCCAAGTCCTAAGACAGGGGAAAGTCTCAACATTCTGGATGAATCCAGTTTAAGACTGGAAAGATGAGAAATGGAGAGAAACCAAAGCTGTCAGATTTGCCCATCTCTGACGACTGGTCCCATCACCCCCAGCCAACAGGGCTGGGATGATGGGAGTTATAATCCCTTTGATCTGTCCTGAATCTTCTGACCATTCATTTTGGTGTCAGAGGCTGAAGCTTTGAGTGGAGAGTCAACAAATTCTGGCCAGAGGGGGCACTTTCATGAGTTCAGCACAGGATGCCAGGGTGGTCAATTTGGGGTGCCATCAAGGCTAACTGAGTGTGGTGTTCTTGGGTTGCATTCTTTTGAACTGGAGAGCATAAGAATGGGTGTTTAGGATCAGACCAAGGAACACTGTACCCCACGGCAGTGACAGCAGCCCTGTCCAGATCCAACCAGTCTTACTGCCTTAACTGACACTCTTTCCTTTCCTTTTTTTACTCTTCCCCTCCAGATTCCACCAGGAGCAATAGAAGCCAACCAGCCAGGTGAGTCGATATGGACACCCTGGGATGCACTTCTCTTCATTCCACCTCTCTCCGCCAAGGAAGCTTTCCTTGCTCTTTCCTTTACACCCAGATTTCTGAACTGGATTTGTGAAGGTGGGAAGGGAAGGTCTCCAAACCTCTCCAGATGTAACTAGAGGCAGTTGTTCTCTGCTTCAGAGTGAGCATCGGGAAAGGGGCCAAGAGGGTGACAGTGAGGATGCTGCTGAGGCTGTTGGGATCAAGTCTCAGCTCTTCCATGGTGCTGGCAATGACAGGAGGAGCATGGAACTCAATGGTAGTAGCACCAGGGCTTGTGTCCTTCTTCCTGCATGGCTTGTGAGCCCAGATGTGTGCAGGCGGATCTGACCCTGCTGCTGCAGTTCCTCCTCCTGCTCCCAGCAGTGCCACCACACCAGTTTCCCTCTAGGGCAGCCTTCCCCAAGCTGGAGCCCTCCAGTTGTTTTGGACTACAACTCCCATAATCCCTGACCATTGGTCAGGCTGGGTAGGGCTTATGGGAATTGTAGTCCAAAACATCTGGAGGGCACCAGGTTGCCTCACCCTGCTCTAGGGAATACTGGAGGGAATGCTCAGCGATGGACATAAGCCCACAAGAAAGAGAAAATGTCTAGCTCTTACCATTGTGGAAATATGCTGGAAATTGTGTGGGCAGTGCCTGCTGCAGTCACATAAGCTGGGAGGAATGGCTTAATACAATTAGCGTGTGGTTGGGGGTGGGGGAGCTTAAGTAACCTACATAGCTCCTTGCTCCTCCCCATGCCTAGCAAAAATCAGAATAAATGATGCAAAATGAGATGCAGCTATGCTCAGTTTGCAGGATCCTTGCAGTTTGCAGGATCCTTGCCATTTGCCAAATTCCACTTGCCTTGGCCCCAAATGTGGGGCAGAGTTTGATTGCTTTAAGTACGGGGACACAAACATACCCCTGGGTATGTTCACCTGGCAATTCTCTGCCTCTCCGTCCTTACCAGAAGGCTGGCAGGTGAGAACAACCATTCTGTGCTACCTCTTATCTTTGCTTAGTTGAGTCCCTCTTCCTAGAGCCCCCCGGAGCAACAGAGGGAGGGGGACCCACTCCAGGACAGACAGCTGCTCCAGAGTACCCCATTGCTGCCTTTCCTGCCTGGCAGCCGGATGCCTCGAGCCAAGCAGCCTTTCCCCCTGACTATCCCTACGACTGTGTGGACGCCACCAAGGATTTCCTCCTCCAGCCTCCAGGAGCCCAGTATGACATGATGAACTCCTTCACGCCCTTGGAAGCCAGTGTTTACGGGGCTCCAGGACCTGGTCCCGCTGAGGATGCATATGGTTCCAAGATGGCACCAGTGGTGGATTATGAGGTGAGATTGGTGTGTGTATGGAGTGGAGGGAGCTCCATGGCACTGGGAGAAACTCAATTGGGATCATCCAAACTATGATTTGCAGGATTCTTTGGAGGAAGCTATAATAAAGTAGTGTTATACATTTGGAATGTAGGTAAGACTAGATTGGCCACTTATGAATTGCCAAAAAAAGGAGAAATGCATCACCAAAAAAGAGGACCAAAGGAGATGTCGATTTGCTTAACATTTACATCAGCTAATTTACATCAGCTAAAAAGGTAGACAACCTTTTTGGGTTGTGAGCACATTTGGCAAGTTGAGAAAACTACCCTGGGCACGGCCACAAAATGGCTGCCATGAGAGGTGTGGCAAAGGACAAGTAACAGGCCCAAAAGGTCTGAATCCCAACACACTAAACACCTTTGAAGCCAGTTTTCAGTGCCAAATAAACTTATTTCACAGCACTCTCAACTGCTGGTAGGAAAATGTGTTATTTTAAAAAAAAAAAAGTGAGAGGGGTAGGGCACCTTGGTAAGAGCCTACCCATGTGCTAATTTATTTTAATCTTTTTATTTTAGTCTTTTTATTTATTTAGTCATTTTATTTATTATTTATTTATTTTAGTCATTTTAGGGTGCAATCCTATGCAGATAGGCGGCCACCTGCGAACTCGGAGGCTGCCTATCCAATGCAGGGCAGGAGAAGCACAGAGGGGATCGTTCCCTCCGTGCTTCTCCTGCCCTGCATTTTTGGCTAGAAAGCCGATTTCAGCTGTCTAGCAGTGGGAGGGCTGAGCGGGGGAGGAGGTGCCGGATGACACATAGGATGTGTTGTACCGGCTTTTCCTCCTGGAACACCTCCTGGAATGCCCCATTTTGGCCGCTCTGCGCTCCTCTTGTGGGTGCGGAGCATGGGGCTGTTCCGCACTACCTGCGAGGCAGCGCAGAAGGGGGGAAGGTTGGTTCTCCAGGAACCAACCTCGCAGCATGGGTTCCAAGGTCAGTTCCCAGAAAATCAGATATCCTATGGCCGTCTAGCCGCTGACTAGAGGCCATAGGATTGCTCCCTTAGTCTTGTAACTCTATTGTTTTAAATCTGTTATTGTACTCTAAATCTCTGCATTGCTGTTAGGTTTTCTTTTGGTTTGTACTTTTATACTGTAGTTTTAAGCAACTTCTACAACATTTTGTGTTGTATTTCATGATGCATTTTGTGGTTTTAATTGCTGTGAACTGCCCAGAGAACTTTGGCTATTGGGCGGTATAGAAATGTAATAAATAAATAAATACGGTATAGGCATAGATGCAAATGTAGAAAGAATCATCTTTATTTAAATAGAAATGTAGCACATCTTACCACAGTGTGGAAGACTGTGACCAGGTGACCTGTGCACCTACCTGTTCAGTTTGCTGTCCAGATGCTAATTGTTGATGGGCAACAATTCTTTGGGTTCTTCATCTTTAAACCAGAATTGGACAGGAGAGCCCTTCTAATAGAGGACACCTTCAAATAGAGGACTGTCCTCTGTCAAAGAGAGCACATGGCTGCACTAAAGGCCTGGGATATTGGGCTGGCTGTGAGTCTGTCCACTTGTCGTAGAGGGGAGGGACCCTCAGCTCTTTTGGTGTAAACCTAAAACCATCTTATGATTCAGAATTCCATTCCATCCTCATAGCTGTGCCTAGCGGTCTCAAACCATTTGGGCAATGGAATAATGGTTTGAGACCATGGTATAGTCATGGCACAAGGAAATGGCTCCGATTCCAGTGTTCCTAAACCGGAGCATGTAGAAGTGGTACTAAAGCATAATCCCACTATTATGGTCTGTAACATCCTACCAGGAATTAGGAAGGACAGGTTACAGTACTTTTCTTTCCCATGTGACTGATCAGCAGAAGGCCCAGGGGGATGAATGACTCTCCTTCTACTTAAATCATAATTATAGGCATTACACTAGCAAGCCCTTGTGTTTGTCAGGTCTGGTGTCAGCCAAAAGCAACAGCAAATATTAAGAAAAGTCGTATCTTAAAACAAAATCAGCACGCAAAACAAAATGGGTTTATCAGGGACTTGTGGAGTAGAAGATTAGGATGGAGCTACCATGAAATAAAATGTAATAAAATTAGATACATCTGATTTATCTAAAAATAACAAATCTGTAATACAAAGCATAAAGAGTAGTTATAAAAACTTAATTATGAAACAAACCATATAAAATTGTAGCAAAAGGAAAAATCAACAGTCCAAAAGCATATTAACATTCCTGATTATTATAAATCATATTGTAAGTTATACTAATACACATCAACCTGTCCCATATACGTTTCAATCCCCAAGGGTTTTCGTCAGTGGGATGAAAAGTGTTACCATAACTAGAGCTACAAAACACTCAAGTTTTGTTATGTTAATTATCACAATTGGACCAGAAAATCACTCTTGTATAGCTTGTCTGTTTCATCTACTTCGGTCAGTTCCTGCATACAACAGGAGGAGAAGGGAGGAACACCGTTCCCTCCTATCTCATAACCAATGACTTGCACCCCTTTCCTCCAACCACTGATCATTTAGTGGTTTCCTGAGTTTTGTGCGGTTTTCCCCCATTCTAAAAGGTTGAAATGCCTCTCATAAGGCTTGGTTACTGCCAGTAAGAGCTTGAAGCTGAAATAAGCTCGTACACTTGGAATTTTAGCCCCACCCCTTTTACCTGAGGCCCCAGCCATGTCACCCCCAGGAGTTTCTCTGAATTGTAATGTGGCCCTCAGGTTGACAGAGGTTCAGCACCCCTGGTTTAGCACTATGTAACTGTTTTGTGTGAGCTGTCCATGAGCTATTCTCCTTGGGCCCACTCACGAAGAACATCAGTTTCTTGATGACACAGTGGCAAATAGAGATGATGGTGGAGGGCTGTTGCAGGGGCAGGTGTGGAAGGATGTCTATCTTGGGGAGGAGAGATTGGCTGTGTTGCAATGCCTCTTAGTCGTGTATTCTCCCTCTCAGAAGGCAGCCACTGAAGCCCAGGCCGTGAACCTCTATCCTACCTCTGGAGGCCATTGGCCAGAGCAGGAACAGAACAATCTCTGCCTCATTCCCCCTGGGAATTACCCAGCCACATCTCCGGAGGTAGATCCTGGGGAGCTGGCCCAAGCTCGGGCACAGATCCAGAATATGGAGCTGGCTCATCTACTGCAGCAGGATGAGGATGGAGACATGTGAGTATGCAACTGAGACAGTGTCAGCTTCGGCTTTCGGCGGGCCCTTGGGCAAGACACCCTCACTGGGGCCCCTCCCTCAGGGAGTCGACCTTCTCAATGCCATTGTCACCTGCGGCTCTTGCTCCCCATCCTCTTCCTCATCACTGCTACTGCTTACTTGCTTGACAGGCAGGGAGCCAGCGAGCAACGAGGCCATGGCATCTCGTGCTCCTCCTGCTCACCACCTCAGTTGTCTGGGTCAGAGCAAGAGGCAGGTGAACAAGAAGGCTGCAATGGTGAAGAGGAGGAACAAGTCCAGGGGGCTCCTGGTAGTGGACCACAGCTGAGGTGTGGGCCCTAGGCAGGTGCCCAACTATGCCTACCCTTGATGCTGGCCCTGAGAGCAATACCACTTTAGAAATGGGCGAATCATTCTGTTCCCAGTCTGTGTATTTCTCATGTATTCACTCAAAAGCATCCATGTTGTTGCTGCATTAATATGTGATTTATATATATATATATATATATATATATATATATCCAAAAATGTGCATTTATATAGGGATTTCAATACGGATTTCTAAATCTATTGCCTCTCAGAATACACATCTTAAAACACATTTTGATGTGGCGTTTTTTGAAGCCAAGAACTGTGTTAGAATGTTCCCCAGCTGCTCATTGCTACCACTTGCTTGCTTGACAGGCCAACAGAGGCAGTGTGAGGCCCAACGCGATGTTTGCACGGTTTTAAGTTTTTTTATTATGTAAAATTATTTTTAGACCACCTTTAAGGGTTAAGTTAACTGAAGTGTATGTATAGATCCAAAGCTGAGAAACACTTACTAGCATTTAAATAGAAATGCCATTCGTCTGGCCATAGTTGGGATGACTGCGACCTGGTGACGTGTGTGGCTTCCTGCTCCGTCCAGGTGCTCATTGTGGCTGGGCAACTGCAAGCACATGCATACACACCCCACTCTCCCTTCTTACTATACTTTGGCGTGGATCCCCTATTTCACTTAAGTCCCATTGATTCCAATGAATCTACTCTTATCTGGATCCAACCCTTTCTCTTTAAACTAGATTTGAACTGAACAGCCTTTCAAATAGAGGACGGCCCTCTGTAAAGTAGGACACATGACCACCCTACTAGGGAGAAAGGGAGTGGGAGAAACAGAGGCCTCAGAAAAGGCAATGCAGTGCCAGGGGTGAATACATGGAGGAATCCAGTGTTGAATAAAGGGTGCCAGTCCAGTGAAGGAGGGGACGGGAAGGGGAGTTGGCATGGGCCATGGGTAGCCAAAGGTTCCTGTCTGGTGGCCCCCCAGGTTTTTAATCATTCCATGCCCCTCCTCTCCAGGCTCCTCCATCTGCTTGTAGCCCAAGGACTCCGCCCACTCGCTTACGCTGCCGCTGAGATGCTCCGAGACTGTGGGCAGCTGGACGCCAAAGAGCACAGGGGGAAGGTAAGAGTCTGGCCCAGCTGGGCTTTATTCTCCTTTCACAGAGGATAAAGTGAGGTAAACAGCTTTTTACTCAAGCTGTTGCTACCAGCAAAAAGTGTCCTCACTCATCACCTGGGGCTTGCCCTGCATCCTCGATTGTGCTGTGCTGTACAGTGGTGGCTGGTACCCACTGGGAGTGGTGGGGCAGAGGGCAGGGCAACTTATGCTAGGTGGAGCCTAGGGTTCCCAGTTATCTATAGCAGCAATCTGTTGTAGAGAAAATGGAAACTGAGGCAAATCAGCTTTGAGATCATGCCTGCAAAGCAGAGGACTGGGTGGAGGAAAATTCACACAGCGACACAGAAGCTTTCCTTTGGACCAAATTTTTCTGTTCCAGCAGCAATCCCCCATTGCACAGGGAAGAGAAATGAAGGCAAGATCATTGGTGCAAAGCAGGAGGGGCTGATCTCTGTTTTACACACACACACACACACACACACATGCAATTTTACTCTCTCTTTTACTGTCTCACTCATTCTCCCTTGCTTATTTAAGCTTATGGGGGGCCAGTCCAGATTGGTGCTGCCCCACCCACACAAAGCAACAAGGTGCCCATGGTGCTATATTGGAATTTGAAACAAGGAAGAATGATTCCAGAATCCATATTGTGTAATACCTTCATTCAAAGATCTCAAAGGCTTTACTTTGCATCCCACCAGCATCTGTGTTTGGTTGGGATTAGGAATGTTGGAGAAATCCACAACAGAACCAACCGAGTTCAGATATTTATAAATCCAATCCACGGATTCCACAGTGGACTGGCTTTCCCACTGTCAGGTGGATTCCGCACACTTGCAGACCATTTTTCTAACATTTGAGGATTTTGCACAAATTTTGTCATTGAAAAAATGCAAAAATTAAAAAAACAGCCAAAAATGTGCATTTCCCACATAGGCTAAAGCATGAAGATGCACATGGGGGGGGGGGGGAATTGCGCATTTCATGAGAATGTGCACATTTTACATGTGTGAATTTGTGCAAATTTGGAAGCTTTAGAAAATCCAATTCCGTCAATGGGTGGACGACAGAACGAAAGGCACCTGAAAACCTGCAAAACACAGACAGAATGGATTTTACAAAATCCATACATCCCTATTGGGGACGCAAGAGAGGGCTTTCTCTCTGTAACACCCTATTCGGAGAGGCCTGCCTCGCCCCATCTTTGATGGCCTTGCACCACCGTGCAAAGCTTTTCTTTTTAGGCAGGGATTTGATCTGCTGGGTTGTGTCTGTCTTTGGGGTTTTATTTCCTGGGGATACTGCTGCCCTAGGCGACTGCCTAGGATCTACCACCACCAGTGGTGAGGCTGTGTGCTGTAGTAGCCACTCCCAGGGGCCGTCGCTCACCGCTTTTCTCCTCTGTGCCCAGACTCCGCTGCTGGTGGCAGCTGCAGCAAACCAGGCCAAGATCGTGAAAGACCTGATCATTCTGGGAGCGGATGTCAATGCTGTCGACCAGAAGGGCCAGACTGTGTTGCACCTTGGCGCCACCTATGGGCTGCTCAGTGTCATTGAAGTGAGTTTGGCTTTATCCGTCCCCACAGAGCAGGGGTGGGGAACCGGAATTCACGGGGGCCACATTCCAGTGGTGGGTGGGGCCAAAGGGAAAAGGGGTGAGGAAAACATGCAGAAGCTAGAAAACCACCAAGTGATCAGCGATCAGGGGAAAGCGTGGTCCTCTGGCGGGTCTGGGTTTCCCCAGCCCTGCCATAGAAGACCATGGGACTGGGCTGACACTGACAGTACGGTTTCCACCACATTGTACGTGACTGTGTGCTTGTTTTTTATTGGCCTCACTCCTGCACTCTTTAACAGCAGCCTGGCACACAGAAATCCAGCAGGCAGAGCTTTCCCTGTCACTTTATATCTATGCTCGGAGAGTCTGCTGCTATTAGGCTTTTACTGCAGCCAATCACATGGCTGAATGAGCAGGCAGGTTTTAAGCAGAAAAGGGCCTTGGCTGTCCTGCTGGGTGATCGGCTGAGGTTAAAAAAAGAAAACCCCTTTTGGGACAGCTCTAGTATCATGTGTGCTTCTTCCCTGCATGGCCATAGGATTGTGGCCAAAGGAGATGATTTATGCAGGCTTTTACAGACTTGGAAGGGACCATTGTCCAGTGGCAGAACATGTATCTCCAGTTTAAAACAGGGGTGGGGAACCTCTTTCAGCCCAAGGGCCACATTCCATTTCAGAGAAGCTCTTGGGGGCCACATTCCAGTGGTGGGCAGGCCCAAAGGCAAAGGGGGTGTGGCCCAAAATACATGCCAACCTATTTTAGCTTAAAGATCTTAGTGTCAGTAACTAAGCTTTTGAGAGAGGGATTTCAACCTTTTACGATGCGGAAAAAGCTGCACAAAAGCTGGAAAACCACCAAACAAGTGTTGGTCAGGGGAGCCCCTGGGAACCCCAGAAGGGCTGGATTTGGCCCCCAGGCCTGAGGTTCTACACCCCCTGGTTTAAATGGATGGGGATGCATTGACTTTGATTCCTGCACTGAGCAGGGGGTTGGACTCAGTGGTCTTATAGGCCCCTCCCAACCCTACTATTCTATGATTCTATGACTAGAAAGACTCTTCTCTGCCTTAGACCCTGGAGAGCTACTTCTAGTCAGAGTAGAATATCCCAGGCCATTGGCCATGCTGGCTGAGGATGATGGGAGTTGTAGTCCAATACAGCTGGAGAGCACCAGGTTGGGGAAGGCCGCTGTAGTGGGCCAGGAAATCAGTGTCGTTTTTCGGCATTTCCCTCTGACATCACAAAATGTCTGTTGCTGCAACAGACTAGCATGGCTGCCCCTTTGGGAACACACATCAGGATTAATTCTTTTTTATTGCATCCTTTTCTAGGCTGTCTTATTGACCGGCATCCCGGTCAACGTGGAGGCCAGAAACTTTGAAGGTGAGAAGGCAGGAGAGCTGTGTCTTCCCGGAAATGTTTAGGGGTGGAGTATGCGTGGAGGGCGGAGGGGGGCACCGCTGTGGCATGCAGCACTGACACCCCTTTCGGCGCTATCCCGGCAGGTCTGACACCCCTGCACTGTGCTGTCATCGCTCACAATGCTGCTTTCCAGGCACAGGGCATGGAGCCCTTGTCTCAGGTTCACCTGCAGGGCTTGTTGCACTGTATTCGACTGCTCCTGCAACTCGGGGCCGACTACAAGAGCCAGGTAGGTGGGCGAACTGTGTTGAGCAGGGCCAGTCCTACCATTAGGCAGTGTGAAGCAGTCACCTCAGACTGCAAATGCAGGAAGGGGGCGACAAGGTGTTGGGAGAGAGACCTGAGTGACCTTTGGCCTGCTGTGCACACCCTAAGTTAGCCCGCTGCCTTCGGGGCCAGGGGAGGGTGCTGTTCTGTCCTCAGTGTTGAAGACAGATTCATCTCCCAGTCCAGTCCACTTCCATACCTGGAGTGGGAGGGGGCACCATCTTGTTCTTCACCTCAGGCTGCGAAATGTCTTAGACCAACCCTGGTGGTGAGCGTCTCCCCCAATCCCAAAGCTCCATTGACCCAAGGCTTCTGGAGGGAGCATCTGGGAGCCTGACACTTTCCTTTCGCCCCTGCTCATCTCTTCTAGGACCTGAAGAGTAGCAAAACCATCCTGCACTTGGCCGTCCAAGCCGCAAACCTGCCTTTGATCCATGTCCTCCTCCAGCTGCCTGGGCAAGAGCTCCAGACCTTTGTAAATATGAAGGTAGGCCTCTGGATTTCCTCCCACTATGGGGCACTATTAGCCAAGGATGGGGATACAGAGATTTCTACATATGATGGTTGGAGCGTGAATTGCTGAGTCAAGGCCAGTGGCGAGGGCAGGCATGATCGGGCTCCTGCCAAGGGCCCACACGAAAGCAGGGGTTAGGGATGTGCAAGCCCACCCCAGCTTGGGTTCTCCAGGCGCCGGCTGAAGTGCTGCCCCCACTCGCCAGAGCAGATTCACCAACCGACTGGCATCAGAGTCACCGGCTTCCACTGATGAACACATATGAGCAGCAACGTACAAGCTCCACGAACACATACGGGTTCTTCCAGATGAAGCTTTTCTTATGCAATCGCTCTGCCTCATTCATGGAATTTCATGTGGGGGGGCAGTGGGCAGTTCCAGATAATGTCGTCTTCCAATTGGAACCTTTCCGGGTGTTCTCACCGCTTCTTCTATGTATATTTTTTTTCTTTTTACACACACACACACACACACACACACACATACACACACAAAACATGTTAAAGATGGCAGGAGCTGCACAGCACCTTTTGACAGGTAGCGCTTGGAGCTGTCTGTCTGGAAGCCCCCTCTCTTTACGGAACAAGCAAAACTGGGATGGGGGAGAGGGGCTTGTGTCTGTTGGCGGCAGTGATGACATAGGTGTTGTCCAATAGGAGCCCATCAATGGTCCCTAAGCCAGAATGAACACATCTTTGGCAAGAGCACTGGAATCATTTAACAATTAGCAGGAAGGAGGATTGAGACTCTGCTGGCAACAATGTTTGGGAGTACTGGCCAAAAATCACTTTATCCAGCAACAAAGGAATGGCTGAGAGGGAGTATATCTGCCTCTCCCTGTGAACAGTGAACTCTGATCTTCTCCAAAAATGAATCCTCTGTACATAGCATTGCAGTCACTTATTGTGCATGGTTTAAACCTCATTTAAATGAATGCACATTTTAATATTGTCTGTGATAGGATGGGGAACCTGAGGCTCTTTAGGTGTTGCTGGACTACAGCTCCTATCATCCCTCATCGCATCATGCTGGCTGGGACTCATGAGAGTTGGAGTCTAACAATATCCAGAGGGCCTTGCTCTATAACAGGGGTGCAGAACCACATTCAGCCCAAGGGCCGAATTCCATTTTGGAGAAGCTCTCAGGGGCTGCATTCCAGTGGTGGGTGGGGCTGAAGGCAAAAGAGGGCAGAGCCCCAAAACTCAGAAATACCAGCATATTTTAGCTTAAAGCTCTTCCTGCCAATAACTAAGCCTTAGGAGAAGCATTTCAACCTTTTGGAATGGGGTGGGGGGTGGGACAGCACAAAAGTCAGGAAGCCACCAAATGATCCTTGGCTGGGAGAAAGGAGTGGGCCAGGGAAAGACAGAGTGGCCATCAGAGGAATCCCAGTGGGCCAGATTTGGCCCTTAGGCTTGAGGTTCTACACCCTTGGTATATAATCTGAGAACTAGCTCTGGGTATTGGGAACCTTGCATGAGACTTGGAACTGTGCACCTCCTAACCCCCCAGTTGTGAGGCACCAGTTTAAGTTTCTATTTCAGGGGGTCCCCAGTGCAGTGCCCATGAGCACCATAGTGCCCACAGGGACCTCCAATGGCACCCACAAAGCTCTCCCCTCCCTGGACCCTTAAAAAGAATTGTTTTAAGAAAAACCCGGGAAAACATTAGGGCAATCTTCTTTCTCCCTTTCTAGCCTCTAGCCTTGCCCTTTCTCTCTCCTCTGTCCCTTTGCCTATATTTCCTTCTCCCTCCCAGCCTCTAGGAACATAGGAGCATAGGAAGCTGCCTTATACTGAGTCACACCCTTGGCCCATCTAGCCCAGCATTGTCGACACTGACTGGCAGCGGCTCTCCAGGGTTTCAGGCAGGATTCTTTCCTCGCCCTACCTGGAGAAGCTGGGGATCGAACCTGGGACCTTCTGCATGCAAAGCAGGTGCTCCGTCACACTGAGCTATGGCCCCTCTAGCCTCACTATTTCTGTCCTTCTCCATGCACACACACACACACACACACACACACACCTCTTTAGCTCACTTTTGACCAGCCAGGCCCCCACAGCAGCCATTATGTGACCAGCCCTATCCACTGTGGTGGTGCCCACAGCAATTTCTCAAATTTCCAAATGTTCCATCAGGTCCAAAAAGGTTGGGATCCGTGCTCTATTTCCTCCCCCTTTTTTCTAGTTCCATGCCTTTTCCCCATTCTTTTTTCTCCTCACCATGGGATCAACACAGCAGAGCCAAACATAAGGGACCCCTGCCTCTGTTGCACTCCCTGATTTCACTGGAGTGATAGCTTTTAGCAGGAGGGATGCCAGTTTAGTGAAAGAACACCTCTTTTGCATTCAGAAAGTCTCCACTTTTATTCTTGGCATCTCCAGTTAAAAGATTCCGGTTGGTAGGAGGTGATACCTTAGAGTGGGGGTGGAGAGCATTAGGCCTGGGGGCCAAATCCAGCCCTCCCAGGGTCACAAACTGGCCCTCTGATGTTCTTTAGAGGGCCATGCCTCCTTTAAATGCAACTAGCTGCTTCAGGGATGTGATTTTTGTCATCAGAGAGAAAGGGAGGGTTAAACACCTCACCATCACAGTCATTATCAGCCTTCCCCAACCTGGCACCCACCAGATGTTTTGGACTTCAACTCCCATCAGCCCCAGCAAGCATGACCAATTGTCAGGAATCCTGGGAGCTGGAGTCCAAAACATCTGGAGAGAGCACTAGGTTGTAGAAGGCTGACCCTGAGAAGCTGCTTGGGCTTCCCTGGGGCTGCCAGTTTGATCCCCTGGGTAAATCAGAGGCTGAGCTAGGAGGGAAAAGCCAGCCATTAAGCAAACCTACTTTGGCGGTGCAGAGCATCCAAGAGCTTTCCTGGAGGCTCCATTTCACAAGGGTAGGGATGCAGGGATTTTGTAAAATCTGCTCTGTTTGCATTCTGCAGATTGTCAGGTGCCTTTCATTCTGTCATCCACTCATTGACAGAATCGAATTTTTTTTCCCAGTCTCCCAAATTTGCACAAAATTTGCATTTGCGCAAATTCATATTTGTGCAAATTTGCACTTCTGAAAATCCACAAATCCACCCACCCACACACACAAATGCTTTAGCCTATGGGGGAAATGCGCATTTTCGGCCAGTGGTGGTTGTTGTTTGTTAATTTCAAGTATTTTTCTATGGCTAAATTTGTGTAAAATTCCAGAACGTTTAAAAAAAAAAAAAGAATAATCCGCAAGTCTGCAGGATCTGTGTGACTCAGAAAAAGCCAGTCTGTTGTGGAATCCATGGCTCGGATTCACAGAAACCCAAACTCATTTGATTCCATTGCGCATTGTCATCCCTAGCAAGGGGCGAGGGGACAGGCTTGGCTTTGCCTGCCATGCTTTGGCAGCACATAATGAGTTTTAATTAGGGCCTGGATCATCTTGGCTGATGGTTTAACAAATTGTCTGTTTCTATGTTTTTTATATAAATGAGGGTTTTTGTACTTTGTATGATTTGTTTTAATGGCTTTTGATTTTTGTCAACCACTCAGAAAGCTTCAGCTATGGGGCAGGATAGAAATATCAGTGGCAAAACCAACAGTGCTTTGTGAGCTATGGTTGAACTGAACACGCAAAAGCTGGGAAAATCATTTTTCCAACCATAACGCCTGCCCCCCTTTCAAACCGCAATGCGCATTGGGCAGAGGGACCAGCACATGTGTGGCTAGGGATGGTGAAGAATTCTGCCACGGATCTCGGAACCGAAACCCATGGCGGAATGAAGCCCCCCAGCCCCCCAGCCCGCAAAAGGCATGCGAAACGGAGCACTCACCTGCTGCCATTCGCGCTGCTCTGCGAATGGCATCCATGTCTGCAGCCACCATTCTCTTCACCATTTTAGCCGTGATAGGCTACGTAAATACTTACATAGCCTATCACGGCTAACGCAGGGACACCATTTGCGTCCCTGCAGAGGTGGTGATAGGCTACATAAATATTTACGTAGCCTATCACGGCAAAAAAAAGGGGGGAATGCAAATGGCGGCAGCTACAGCGGCCGCCATTTGCATTCCCTTCTCTTTTTTTTGCCGTGATAAGCTACGTAAATATGTACATAGCCTATCACGGCAAAAAAAAGGGACGCAAATGGCAGCGGCTACGGTGGCCACCATTTGCATCCCTGCACAGCCCAGCAGCGGCCAGATGTCGCTGCGGGCTGCCCCGGCCGGCAGCTCCACAGAGTCACTGCGGAGCGGAGCTGGCCATCGAGGATTTGGGGGGGAGGGACAGAGCGCCTCCCCCCCCACCACGGATGTACGAAACAAAACAGGTAAATCATTTCATACATCCCTATGTGTGGCAGGTGACGAAGGGCAGGAGCCCACTGGGATGCACACATGACTGTTGTACCACAGGGCTCTGGGACCTGTCAGTCAACAGCCTGAGTGCTCAGACCTGTGACATATTATGCATGCCGAGTCGGAGTTGGTACATAAGCTTATTATGGGATGGCATAGGGACAAAGGATTCACCCTTCATGTAGGGCCTCATAGACAGACAAGGGGGAGCTTAGCTATGCCCCCCAAACTGACTTTTTGCCCCTATGGGAAAAACACGCAAAGGTGTTCCCAACCATAACTGTCACAATAATAAATGAAATGAAATCCTCTTCCATGCTGGATGGAAAGGGAAAGCTAGACATAAGGAGTTTTTGGATTGCCTTTCCCTTTTTGATGTAATAATGTTGCAGGGAACCCGGACAAGTGAGCAAATTCTCTTGAATGGTTTTGCTGCTTTTTCTGTTCCAGCTACCTCTAGCCAGTCTTGAGGACACTCGAGTGCTGGCCTTTGTTGCTTGGGTTCTACCTCGCTCCAGGTTGAGATTATAATTCCATCCACCCATGATCCCGTGGCCTATGCAATATTAATTAAAAATAATATTTCTCAATTGCTCATTTGAGCAATTCCACCTTCCAGCTCGGAGTAGCAAAGTATTGGCCCAGTGGGGAAGTTTAATGCAGCATGTGATAAAACTGGAAATGAAATGAAGTGAAATGGGGGCTGATCGGGGGAAATCTCTGTCCTCAGGCTCACGGGAACACTGCACTGCACATGGCCGCCGGCCTACACGGGCACCCCTATCAGGAGCAGATCGTGCGCCTGCTGCTGCACCACTGGGCCGATCCCAGCGCCCGGAATCTGGAGAACGAACAGCCGGTTCACCTGCTGGCTCCTGGGCCAGCAACAGAGCAGGTGAGCTGGGGCTCAAAGGGGGACGTGGGTTGCCTAAGGAGGATCAGCCAGCATGCAGCTTTGGCCAACGCTTGTCTCTTGTCTTCTCTCCAGCTGCGTCTGTTGCTAAGGAGCCGCCGTGCAGGCCCTGGCCTGGCTCATCACCTCCCTTCCCTTTCCTGATGGCCCCCTTGTCGGGGGATGCTCCTGGATGGGGATCAGCGGAATGCCTTCTGAACTACCCAGGGAGCGAAGACGTGCGGATGTCTTCATTGTCGTTGTTTTCCAGGGAATCATCGTCTTGTGCTGGCTGTATTTAACTAACTTATTGGATTGGGGCAGGGGGGTGATGTGCCTGGCCACTTCCTTGCTGATGCTCCCAAAAATTCAACTCCCGGGGGTGGGGGGGGGTGGCACCGTGGGTGCCGAATTCCCTCCCCACATGGAGATGAGTCACTGGAGCCCTGCTGCATCGGTGGGGTGTGGAGGAGTCTGTCTTTATCTCCATCATCAACACTTTTTTCAGTCCTGGTCTGGGAACAAATATCCCAGGCCTAGACTACAACTCCCATGATGCCTGGCCATACGCTGCAGTTGCTGGGGCTGATGGGGTTGGAGCTCAAAACTTCTGGAGGGCACAAGGTTGCCTTCCACTGAGACATACTCCACCACCGCACCGAAGCACTAAGCTCTGTTTCATCAGCAAGGAGATCACGCAAAATGGGAAACCAAGTTCTTTCACCCAGCTACCTCCCCCATCAGAACACAACATGCTCCTCTTGGCAGGTTTCGTACCTGGGGCAGTTGGCCAGGCTCCTCCCCCCTCCTCCCCATCCCTTACCCCGCTGCACATATCATTTCTGTGAAATGAATTTTGACTTGAACCATATTGGTTTGCAGAAAAATTGGATCCTATAACTTGGGGCTGGCCTCACCAGAAGAATTCCTAAAGCAAAACTGACAGTGCAATCCTCTATGTGTCTACTCAGGAGAAAGGCCCATTGAGTTCAGTGGGACTTACTCCCATGTAAGTGAGTATAGGGTTGCAGCCTGCGTTTCTCTTTAGACCAGCCTTCGCCAACCTGCTGACCTCCAGATGTGGTTGGAAGACAACTCCCATAATCCCCAGTCAGCACACCTATCGCTGGCTGGGGATTCAGGTTGCCAAAAGCTGGTTTAAGCCATTCTGCTCTTGATCCACCCCTTGATGGATCCACCCTGACCCTAAGAGGGTTCTTGATCCGCCCAGAACCTAGGAGGGTTCTTGTATCTTTTTTTAAAGAACTGCAGAAAAGGGGGAACCTCTCAACAGGTATAGTTGCTGGCAAATGTGGTATATAATTATATAAACCACTGTCAGCAAGCTTCTCTCTTCAATGCACCTCCACCCTACAAACTTAGCTGGTTGGATTTGTGTTCCCTCTTCCTCAGGGAGCACTGGGAACTGTAGTTTTGCGAGTGGAGCGGAATATCCAACAGAGGTCTCTGCACCCTCCCCAAACTACACTTCCCAGGATTCTTTGCAGGGAGAGGGGGCACGATGCCAGTTACATGGGTATTATAAATGATGGCCAGTTTTGTAGCAGAGAATTGCCCTTTAAAAGTAAAGGAGCCCTCTGAGCAGACAAATCTGGCAGAGCTCTTAATTCTGCCCCAAATAACCTGAGGCAAATAATCTGCACAATTTCCGTGCTGCCCTCTGATGCTTGGAACTGGTCCTGAGGCCCCCTCAAACGAGCTGGCGGGGCTGCAGCAGTCTAAGCAGCAGAGATAAACACTGTGTGTCTTTTTCTCGAATAGGCTCCGGCCTGCGTTGCACCCTCTCACAGCATCTGTGCCCAGAAACCTGTAGCCAGGTCCCTGGCTTAATTTAGAGTACCGTGTGGCTCTCTATCAGTCTGGCTGAATGCCGAGGAAGCAGTCTCTCTTCCTCCCTTCAGGACTGCATTGGCTTCCTTCCACTCAAGGGAGCTGTATCCCCACAAAGTGGGAAACCAACTTCCCCCCTCCCCTTTTTTCTATCCTCCCCACCCACAACTCTTGCTCTCCCACCCAGTTTCTGCTATCCAAATATCTATTAGGAGTTGGCTGCTTTGGTTCTTTTCTTTTCCTTCCTAAAGTTGCAGGCCCAATACAGTCAATTCTAGGGCTTTTTATGGGAAAAAAACAACAACAACATTGTGACGGAAGAGAGAATTCTGACAGGTGCTGCTTCTTCTGTCATAAAATGCTGTAAGAACTGCTGTTGCTCGGATTCTTCTTAGTAGCCAACTAGGGATGTCGGAGAAATGCACAATGGATTCACATGAGTTCGAATTTCTGTGAATCTGACCTGAGGATTCTGCAGAGGACCGGCTTTTTCCGAGTCACACTGATTCCACAGATCAGTTTTTCACTTTGGGGGAGCATTTGCGCTAACGTGCATTAGCTCTGATGTGCATTAGCACAAGTAGAACAAAATTCTGGTTTAAAAAAAAAATCCGATTCCGTGAATGAGCAGATGACAAAACAAAAGACACCTGACAAACCGCAAAACACATGGATTTAACCAAATCTGTACATCCCCATAGCCAACTATTTTTAATATTTGTACCATATGTTTTTAATGAAATGTACGCCACCCAGAGAACTTCAGTTCTTGGGTGGTTTCAAACACCAATAAATAAATAAATTTTAAAAAGTGAGGACAGACCCATCTCTCACTTCCTCCTTTGGAATCTGGCAAGCTTTCATGTGCACCCCTCTGTGTTCAGCTTGATGAATACTCTTAGAGCTTGTGCTAATGGAATATTTGAACAGAAGAAGGGTGAGCAGGAGGGTTTTATGACGAACCATATGTTATTGGAACAGAAGTGGGCTAATTGTGGCAATAAAGAAGCACACTTTTTAATCGTTTCAGATGTCTCTGTGTATTGCTGCCCCCACCCCAGCCAGACACAGTCTGCTTTCTCCCCACCCCACCCCACCCCACCTCCTCCCACTGCACTTCTGCCTGTTCAGGCCCACCACACTGACAAGAAGGAGTATGGACACAAGGGAAAAGTGTAGAGAGGCATACGATCAGGAATTCCTTTCGACAACACACAGAAAAATCCTGGATGCTGGATCAGTCAACCTGGCTGTAGCTTTGCTTAGACCAGTTCCCCTTGCTGCTCAAAAGGCAGCTCCCTGTCCAGAGGCAGGTAATCCGCCACAGGGTCATAGATCCCCATCATCTCTGCGTAGGCAGCCAGTGATCCTCCGCTCTGTTGATAGGCACCCTAGACACAAGGATTAAGGATGGCTGGTGAGACTCCCTCCTATTTTCAAGGCATAGGAAGTGATGAATGGAGGATGGAACTCTCAATGGCTTGTAGCCAAGGGGGTAGCTAGTCCTGGGCCCATGGGGAAATAGCCCTGAAACTATTTCTCACAGGCCCTGATCTATTCCACAGAGCTGTATATTGCATAGACTCCAAGGATAAATTCGCAAATTTCTTCATATCCAGGATGGAAAGAACCTGAGATTAAAAAAAAAAAAAATGGGGAAAGCAGAATGGACAGATTCACCCATCCAGGTGCAGGGCTTTGAGTGTTTTGTTCTTAAAAGTCTGGGTTTGAATCCCTATGTATTCAACCTGTCCAGATGGCCTCTCAAAATTCTCCACCTTAATTATGGGCAGAGAAATTTGGGAGATAATTTCACCAAATTTCTCCAGGGAAAGTAAAAATTCTCAACAGTTTCTCACAGGTAGGTATTCTCATTGGCAGGGCTTGTAGCACAGCTGTCTTCAGTTTTGGTAAGGGTCTTTGGGGGGTTCCTGCAGCAACAGCATCAGCTGTGTTGGCAGGCTGGCCCCCATTTTGCATCCACCACAATGCAGGTGTCGGGGGGCAGGGGCAGTGTTGTGTCAAGCTCCAGGGATGAGGTGGAGTTCGTGCTTTGCCAAAATCTGTCTCCAATTTCCTGAAAGTTTTCTTCCCCCGTGAAAGGGGCTTCCATTGTTCTACCTCATTCTCAGGACAGTCTATAATTTATGTTGAATTTCTTTTGGTGGTGTTTTTGAGCTTACCTAATCACAGCCAGCCTCCCAGGCTGCCTGCACTTCCTGATCTGAAAAACCACTACAGGAGGAATTACCTCATGGTGCCTTCCACTGAGCTTCAGTTGAAGTGTGGGAAGCTGAGGAGGCTACAGGCTGCCAAAGATATATATAATAATAATCTTTTATTATATATAATAATATTTTATTATATAATAAAGACTGGACACCTGTGCTTATTCCTTGGCCACCTCCTAAGTAAGGTAAGCCCAAAAACCCCAAACCCAACCCTTGAGAATTTCTCCGAAATTTCTTCAATATTGAATTTCTTTTTGAAAGCAATTCCTCTTCTATCAAATTGAATGGGAATGGTTGAAAAAAACTGTGGAATAAATTTTCCGCACAGCACTGGTTTAGCCAAGTTAGTGCTGAATTAGGGTTGCCACCTCTTTTTCCTGACAGGCTCCTGAAGTTTAACAGCTACATGACAGGCAGATAAACATGGTTCTCTCCATGCTGGGAAGAGTGGTACCTATTTAATTTGACTGGTGCAGATGGATGAAAATTTTGTTTCCATTGGTTTTTGGATCAGAATTTACCCAAATTTCTTCATAATCTGGACAAAAAGAACTCAAGATTTAAAAATTCTGAACGCGGGAGAGAGTGATACTGAGAAATTCATCCATTTCTACTCAAGGGTCAAGCACACCCTTTGCATACAGAAGGTCTCCAGTTGAATCCTTGGCATCTGAGTTAAAAAGGATCAGGTTGCAGGCGGGATGGGAAAGACCCCTGTCCAAAACCATGGAGAGCCTCTACCAGTCAGAATAGACAAGATGGGTCTAGATGGACAAATGGTTTGGCCAGCTATCAAAGCCAGCTTCCAGTCAGGGATTTGAAAGTATGCTTTTTAACTGAGGAAGGAATTAGAAATAAATAGGAATATCCGTCACTAGGAAATTCCATTCTGTTTTGGCTTGACAGAATTCTGCATTATGTACTATTCACTTTGCATCTGAGGTTTTTCCCCAAACTCTGGGAACTTTTTTGCACATGTATTTGAGAAGATTCTGCCATTTGAGCAAATTACAGCCAAATTTGTGCAAATTATGCAAATTTGGCCATACTTTGCATAATTAGTGCAAATGTGGCCATAATTTGTTCAAATTCCACAGAAACCTTCCCCCCAATTGCGCAAAATTCCTGAAAAATCTGCAATCTGGCCCAGGTCACTGCAGAGCAAGTCAGGTGCCAAAGCAGGAAACAAAAAAGCATTCTGGGGGTCAAAGCCTAAGAAAACCTGCCAGACTCCACCCCCAAAATGGATTTCTCCAAAATCCCTAGAAATAAATGAATCAATGAAATATATGAGAGGGACAATCCCTCTGCCCTGGTTTGGGGGGTTGGGGAGACAGAAATGACCCCCCACACACCTGTCAACCTCTTCCCAGGTACTCACTGCATATTCATGAATCCGTGGTTCCTCCTCAGGGTACCAACTGTTGTACAGAGGTCCCTGTTCAGCATATCTCCCAGGCACCCTCACTTCCTCATACTCATGGAGCTCTGGGGAGCCAAGCCAAGGGGATGGGATGTTGGGGTCTGTAAAGACAAAGGAACCCCACACACAGCTTCAGCTTCAGGGAACAGATCTTGTTCCTCAGAGAATGGAGCTGGGATTTGATGTGGCTCTGGGTTATGGCACTAGCCTTCCCCAATTGGTGCACAGTTGGGAAATATTTCACCGACTGGCCTCTGCCAATCCAGCTGCTGCTAAAGGCACAAAAGCAGACCTGGTCAGTTCATTTCTAGTATTTTGGAAACGAATGAGAATTTTATCCCCACAGACACATGTGGAGGGTGACAAGTTGGGGAAGGCTGTTCTATAGTTTGCAGTGGAGGCTGGTGGCTCCAGATTTCCACCCTGGGTTTCAATCAGGACCAGTCAGACCTCTAAAGGAGCTATCCAAGGTGCATAGCTGGTTCTGACTGGTTTTGACGGAAAATGGGAAGAGATTCGCCCCCTCCACCGACTTCAGAGCCACCAGCCTCCACTGATGGTTTGGGGGTGGAACTGGGCAGAGGAGGAGGAAGGAACATATCAGCACTCATGCACCTGTAATGCTAGCATCTGCCTCTCTGTCAGCATGGTGGCCCAGCCGGGACCAGGCCTGGGAAGCGGACCCAGAATCCGTCGTTGA
Source organism: Heloderma suspectum (assembly GCF_057233095.1). Classification (NCBI taxonomy): domain Eukaryota; kingdom Metazoa; phylum Chordata; class Lepidosauria; order Squamata; family Helodermatidae; genus Heloderma; species Heloderma suspectum. The sequence continues at coordinate 20,793,624 of NC_139467.1, forward strand.
TGTTTTGGCAGAGCTGCCCTGCAGAGAGAGACACAACCAGCCATGCAAGGAGCAAAGATGAGATCTACTGCTTACCATCAACACATCTGAACCCAGCCCATCACCCCTTCCTTGGAAATTGGGCTACGGTTTCCAGTCACCCACCCTTGAAACAGGGCGGACTTCCAAGGCTTTTCTAACTAGGGATCCATAAAGATGACCTCCATCAAAACCTGCCAGCACTCTCAAAATCCAGACAGTGTCCACTGGGGAAAAAAATTAAGAGAGATCGAATTTCTAGCCCTCATGATTATGGCAAAACTCTGAGAGGTGTGGGTGTGTCATTTTCTGCTGATAAGAAACAAAAGGAGATCTGGGTAAGACTTCCAGAGGACAGCATAGTCGGCATTCAGCACAGTTCCTCCCAGGGACTTAGCTACCAATTTTCCATATTCCCTTCCACTATACCATATGGTATATCCAATATATATTTATGTTACTCTTCCCCAGTTGATGTAATTGATCTCTATTGCAGAAAGGGGATTCAATGATACAAAAGTCTGGAGTCCCTGTAAAACGGACCGTATCCAGATGCAGGCAGGCAGGGCTTTACTCTTTTTCAAAAGATATACCCTTGGCACTGAATGTGTGTCTCATAGCATCATAGAATCATGGAATAGTAGGGTTGGAAGGGGCCTATAAGACCATCGAGTCCAACCCCCTGCTCAATGCAGGAATCCAAGTCAGAGCATCCCTGACAGATGGCTGTCCAGCCTCATCTTGAATGCCTCCAGTGTGGAAGAGCCCACTACCTCCCTAGGTCATTGGTTCCATTCTCATATTGCTCTAACAATCAGGAAGTTTTTCCTGATGTTCAGCTGGAATCTGGCTTCCTGTAACTTGAGCCCATTATTCCATATCCTACATCCTGGGATGATCGAGAAGAGATCCTGGCCTTCCTCTCTGTGACTACCTTTCTAGTACTTGAAGAGCGCTGTCCTATCTCCCCATAGTCTTCTCTTCTCAAGGATAAACATGCCCAATTCTTTCTTTCAGTCTCTCTTCATAGGGCTTTGTTTCCAGTCCCCTGATCATCTTTGTTGCCCTCCTCTGAACCCTCTCCAGCTTGTCTGCATCCTTCTTAAAGTGTGGTGCCCAGAACTGGACACAGTACTCCAGATGAGGCCTAACCAGCGCTGAGTAGAGGGGAACTAGTACTTCCTGGGATTTGGAAACGAAGCTTCTATTAATGCAGCCCAAAAGAGCATTTGCCTTTTTTGCAGCCACATCACATTGTTGGCTCATATTCAGCTTGTGATCGACAACAATTCCAAGATCCTTCTCACTTGTAGTGTTGTTGAGCCATGTATCCCCCATCTTGTAACTGTGCATTTGGTTTCTTTTTCCTAGGTGCAGAAGCTGTCCTAGGCGTCTCAAATGAGTATATCCAACTGTGTTGGTTTAAATGGGTTTAAATGACAAGTTTGCATCCCTTTGGGGGGAGGGGGAAAAGTAAACTTCAAAAAGTGTTCAGAATAAAGGAATCTCTTTTTTCCCTACCCAGCTCATTTTCTTGGACACAGTCTGATCCTTCTCCTTGCTATGCTGGGCAACTTTTGTCCCAGCTCCTGTGCCTCTCTAACTGCAGCTTGTTCTGCAGACTGTAACTGGCATTTGTTGTTGTTGTTGTTGTTGTTCAGTCGTTCAGTCGTGTCCGACTCTTTGTGACCCCATGGACCAGAGCACGCCAGGCCTTCCTGTCCTGCGCTCTCTCCCGGAGCGTGCTCAAGTTCATATTCATTGCATCCGTGATGCTATCTAGCCATCTCATCCTCTGCCGTCCCCTTCTCCTTTTGCCTTCAGTCTTTCCCAGCATCAGGGTCTTTTCCAGGGAGTTTTCTCTTCGCATTAGGTGGCCAAAATATTTGAGCTTCAGCTTCAGTATCTGTCCTTCCAATGAGCACTCAGGGTTGATTTCCTTTAGTATGGACTGATTTGACCTCCTTGCAGTCCAGGGGACTCGTAAGAGCCTTCTCCAGCACCACAGTTCGAAAGTAACTGGCATACACCCCTCTCTTTGCCACAAAATATTTAACCTACTGACCTCTGCTGATCCAGTTGCTGCTAAAGGCACTAAAGCAGGGCTGTGCCAGGGCCGGCCCTACCATGAGGGAGAATGAGCAGCTGCCTCAGGTGTGGCGGAGGCCCTGTGCCCCCTAAACTAGCCTGCTGCCTTCCGGTGTGGCGGAGGATGCTGTCCCATTGCCAGTATCATGGAATAATTCTGCTGCCAGGCCAACTGGGTTTTGCACATGGAATGCAAGGAAGAGGCACCTTGTCCTTTGCCTCAGGCAGCAAAAGGTCTTGGGCCAGCCCTGACCTGGCCAGTTCCTTTCTGGTGATTTGGCATCCCTACCGGCTTCCTTGATGCTATGCCCACAATTCCCCGTACCCTGGGAGATGCGCTTACCTCGGAGCTGTGCTCTTCCAGCTGTGCCGGTTGCACACCAGCTTTCAGCCACTTGCACACGGTATAGTTGTTCCCAAATCTCACTTTTCCCCTGAAAGAACAACAGCATTCTTGGGTAGAAGATAAGCCTTTGGAAGCTACTATGGGATCAGTTTCTAGCTATCAAAGCAGTTGCTTCTCTCTAAGGTAGAGCTGACAATTTTTTTTTTTTCCTGTCAGGGCTCCTGTGCCTTTAAGAGCCCCGTGACTGGGGGGCAGGGGGTGGGGATCAGCTGGTAAAGCTTTTTTCCCCACCACAGCAATGCAGTGATGCGGAAAGCTTCACCTGCAGTGTCTCCTCCTCTCCCACTGTTGTTGCAGGCACAGGAGATGTGTCAGAAGAAAAGTTGGCAACCCTTTTTCTTGGCCCTCCTGCCCAGTTCATATACTCACTTGGCTGCTCCTCGGGTTCTACTTCCTGCAAGAAGAAGGAGAAATGAGAGAAGGATCATACCCAAAAAATTAAAAAAAAAAAGACCAACCTATTGCTTTACCCGCATTGGGGGTGCTTCCAGATGGACGGCTCCTAGAGATACCTGGCATGGCAATGAGTGCCTATTACCAACTCAGGTTGGTATGCCAGCTACACCTTTTCCTGGACAGGCATAGCCTGGCCACTGTAGTCCATGCATTGATAACCTCATGTTTAGATTACTGTAATGCGCTTTATGTGGGGCCACCTTCACGCTTGATGAGGAAGCTGCAGCTGGTGCAGAATGATGCGGGAGGCACGATACGGAGTGGAGTGCGTGACTATGCACATATTACACTGGCGTTGAAGCAATGGACCTGGCTGCCTACTACCTACCAAGCCAAGTACAAGGTCCTGCTGTTGGCATATAAAGCCCTGAACGGCCTGGGACCAGGTGACCTGGCAGATCCCCTTCCCCATACACACCTGTGTGATCATTAAGATCATCAGAGGTCTGGCTGGATGTACCACAACCTTCAGATTGCCATCTTGCAACAACCAGGAAGAGGGCCTTCTCGGTGGTGGTGCCCAATTTATGGAATAATCTCCCCCCTGGTATCTGGGAGGCACCAAGTATAATAGGTTTTCAGTGCCTATTAAAAACCCATTACTTTTCAGAGGTTTTCCTTGAGTGAGTGTGCTGGCCAGTCTGTTTTGTTTGTAAGTATGCATTGTATCAGCTTTAATTGGTTTTAATGTTTTTATTACTATTTTAGAGAAAGGTTTTAGCGATCATTATGTATTTTAACTGCATTTTAAGGCATATCATGACATATTTTAATGTTTACAGCTGTCTTGTAAACCACTTAGAGATATTTTTAACTATGGACAGTGGTATATACATCTGTTAAATCCTCCTCCTCTTTATTTATTTATTTATTACATTTATATCCCACCTTTTTTCCTCCTTAAGGAACTCAAGGCTGCACACATAATCCTCCTCCTCCATTTTAACCTCACAACAAAAACCCTGTGAGGTGGGTTGGGCTGAGAGTCCATGACTGGCCCGAAGTCACCCAGTGAGCTTCCGTGGCCAAGTGGGGACTAGAACACAGATCTCCCGACTCCCAGTCCAACACTCTATCCACCACACCACCCTGGCTCTTTCTCCGCCTCCGCCTCCTCCTCCTCCTCAGGCATTGTGCAGTCTGTTCCTTCCTCAACAGATTTTTTGGTGGAAAGAAAGAAAACAGCAGAAGTGGTGGGAAAGCATGGGAGGATTCTAAGTGGAAGCTGATGATGTCTGGACCAACCCCTCCATAACATTCCATGAATCAGGCAGGGCAATGGCACAATAAAAAGCCTCTTCTGGAAGCACCCTGAGTTGGATTCAGACTTAGTTGTACTTAGAGTAGATCCATTGAAACCAATAGGACTTAACTTTGGCATGACCAGCCCCCTGTGTGGAAGAAGGATTTGCTGTCAGGGCCCACCTTTGCCTGTGTCCTGGCCACAGGAGGGAACACAGAGCAGATCATACCCCATGCCCAGTTGAAGATGGGGGTCTATCCATGCACTTACCTTTGAGGCCTTGGGCCTGTTGCCTACACAGTAGGCAGCCCAGAAAGAACACATTGGAAACTATCAGAAGCCCCCCTAGGCCGCCAAGGAGCCCAACGAGGGGAAGAGGCAATTCAGGGCTTTCTGGGAAATAAAGGAAAGGTTTTAAAGGTGAGGACGCAGAGAACAACGGTGCTCTCCCCACTTGGTCCCCCTTGTTTTTACCACAAACAAGAGAAGGACCAAAGACCCCCTCCCTCTGAGAATCTCCACCCAACTTCTTATAACACAACATCACACAGAACTTTTCAAAACATAGCACTGTACAAAATCCCCTCTGCCCAGAATAGATGGGAAGGGAATAGCTTTGCGGCAGTCATGGTGCTGTTTTTGTCCCTTAAAAAAGAAAAAGAAAGCAATCTGAATAGATGTACACTCCAGTGCAGGAAGGGAGTTCTGTACAACAGATCTGGGTGACACACAGCCCATCGGCCACATGCAGGAACCCCTGGCCTTTCTTTTTTTCTGTTCTTTTTTTTTCTTTTTTCACAACCCCTGCCACTGCACTGCTGAATCGGCCACCAAAATTCAGTGACGCGGCAGCAAAAAAAAGAGTGGTGACTTTGCTTTAAAACAAGGCATGCAGGAAGTTCAAGCAAAATGGGGGGAGCATGGGTGGTTCTAAGGAGGTGGTGGTCTCTCCCACACTGGAGGCATTCAAGATGAGGCTGGACAGCCATCTGTTGGGGATGCTCTGACTTGGATTCCTGCACTGAGCAGGGGGTTGGACTCGATGGTCTTGTAGGCCCCTTCCAACCCTACTGTTCTGTGATGCTATGATTCTATGGTGCAGCCCCTGGTGGGATCCAGAGGGGCCATGTGCCCTGCCCCAACCCCCAGAAATTGCCTACCCCTGCTGTACAGGCTTCAAAGGGTAGTGTATTAAAAATAAATAGGTTTACAAAGTGGTGAGGAGAAATGGAAGGTGATGTAAGTGATTATTAACTAATAAATAACTGAATCTCAAGATAGTATCCAATAGTTGCCCATGCATAGGGTTGCCAAGAGTGGCATGGCTTGCTTCTAAAAGCTCCAGTGACCTGCAGAAATCAGCACCTGAAGCTTTTCACAGCATGGAGACATGCATTATCACCTCCTAACATCTGCAAATCAAACTACTGCCTGGGGGTACAGGAGCAGAGAGTGGTTAAAAAGTTGGCAACCCCACCCAACATGCTTGCATAACCTCATTCTGCATCATAGTCACACTAACAATTGATCCACTCTCTGGGGAAAGTATCTAGTTCCCCCAGATACAAAATATTCTTGAGTGCCTGGAAAATTCAATATCCCCGAAATAGGCTCACAGTATTAAGTGTATGTATGGACTGTGCACATCAAATGGGAGACATCGCACGTATTTGTGCAAATGACTAATTGCACTGAAAGGCATTTGCAATCTACAACCAAAGCTGTCTGTAATCTGTAGCAAAATGAAACCAAAACTAAAATCTAAATATTGCATCAAAGCGATGAAAGCTTGGTCTAAAAAACAAAAACAAAAACCCAGACCTGAAGAAAATATGCAAATTGTGCCTTTGTAAATGTATTAATTCTCTACCATTCTGCTTCTGCTAAATGTTGAGGTGAGCACTGAGCTCTGCAGCATACTAATGCCTCAGTTCTTAACCTCTGAACATCTTGCTCAGTCTCCCTGAACATCTCGTTCAGTCTCCCTATGAATTCTGAAATGTTACTGGGCACTGCCCATGTGCTTGCTGCAAGCTTCTCTTTGACAATCATATGGACTAGAAACTTGGGTATTTTTAAAAAAAAGGGAAACAATGGATTTTGAATTCTGTAACAGAGCCGAACATTTTGACTTGAACAATTCAGTAAGAGATAATCAGAATACATCCAGCCCTGCCTGCAATAGATGGGCAAGATAGCGAGGGACACAGAGATATCAGGGACAGATTCTTCATGGTAATGATGCAGTGTTTACTATGAATAGGTCTAGAATTTTTGTACCTGGTTCAGGTATTGATGTAGTCTTGGGCTCTCCATCAATTGGTTTTTCCATTCTCTCTGGAAGGGAACATATTGAATAACAACTGGATAGAATCCAAATTCTGATAGCATCACACAGGAGATAACTTGCCTACTACAGGGATGGCACAAAAGTTTGTCATGCTCATCAATGTGACATTCTAGCTTGGGTCTGGAGGGGTAAGCAGAAAGACTGAAGGCAAAAGGAGAAGGGGACGGCAGAGGATGAGATGGCTAGATAGCATCACCGATGCAATGAATATGAACTTGAGCACGCTCCGGGAGAGAGCGCAGGACAGGAAGGCCTGGCGTGCTATGGTCCATGGGGTCACGAAGAGTTGGACACGACTGAACGACTGAACAACAAGATCAACACAATTCTTGAAACCATCTTGTGACCTTGATCTACAGCAAGGATTCTGTAGAATGGCAGAATGTAGATCTCCAGATGTTTGGATCTTCAACTCCCAGAAGCCCTTGCACACATGGCCAATGGTCAGGAATGCTGGGAGTTGAAGTTCAAAATATATGGAGGTCTACTTTCTGTCCATCCCTGCTCTACAGCATACTTAGCATAACAGTTCACCAAGGTTTGATTCCCCGGATGGATTTCCCATATTATTTATTCCTGCTACATGTTTATCCCTCCCTTCCTCCAAGGAACTCAGGGGTGGCGTACATGGTTTTCCCCACCCTGATTATCTTCGCAACAAGCCCATGAGGTAGGCTAGGCTAGGTTGAGAGAGCAACCAGCCCAAGGTCAGTCAACAAGATTCATGGCCAGGCAGAGATTTGAACCTGGATCTCTTTGGTCCAAGTCCAATGCTCTATCCACTATACAACACTGTCTCTTGCTTCGTAGAGTACAGCCATGCCCTCTCGCTCCTGTGCTGGTGCCTGTCATCGCCACCCAGAAAGATGCTCCTTACCTTCAGTCATAACACTAAGTCCATCAGCAAAGTCGCTTTCACCAAGTACATTACGAGCATTGACAGAGACGTTATAGAGGGTGTTCTGGTACAGGCCCATCAAAGTGAAAGCAGGAGACTGTGGTGGGAAGACATCCACATACAGAAAGCTGGGGGTCCCTGGCCAGTGATACCTGGAGAGAGGCAAGGGGAAAGTGGTCCTAATGAGAAGAGGCATTTGAGATCTCCCCGACTCATAATCTAGCTAGTGTCAATGCCTTTAAAATGTTGAGGTACTTAGTTTTTCTTTGTTCAGAGAATACTCAGGCCAGTTGTTCTGCTTTTCAGACAAATGGAAGAGGTACGTTCCAGAGGGGTAGCCATGATACTTTGTTGCAGCACAATCAACAAAGAGTCTTGGGGCACCTTAAAGACTAACAGATCCATTGTGGCACAATTTATTGTAGACTTGAGCCCACCTCATCAGATGCCTGGAAGGTCATCCTTTGTTGGCAGAGCCTATGTATGACACATACACAAACACACACTCAGACACACTGGGGCCAGGAGATGCAAGACATCACATCCCTATTCAGCTGTTCTCCACTCGTAGAAGCTACATTTGGAGAAGGGGGCAGTGGAATCGTGAGGTCGGGCCCACCCCTGAAAACATGTGTGTCAGTGGTCCCTGCCACACACACCCTTCCTGGATGTCTGTGCAGACCCTCAGCACAGATACTCAGAGACAGGGGCCCATTCCATGCATAATGTCATGGATGGGGCCAGCAGCCCCCTCCTCCACCCATGGATGCTACATATGGAAATCAACTGAATAGGACTATCAGCTATGACATTTTGCTGCAAAGCTGAAATGTATGCAAGGTAACCACAGGGACCATTCACACCCGCAATAAGCAGTGAGGCAGAACCAGTTGTTGTCAAAGAAAATAATTCTAGAAGAAGAATCCACAGATATTATCCCTATAACAACAGGGGAGGGAACCTCTGGCCAGCAAACCCAATCCAGCTCATGGAGCCTTCTGGAGGCATCCCCACTGTTATCTTTGAAAATTGGGGAAGCCGATTCTTCCATTGAGCTTTATAGCGAACAATAAACAACTCAAACACAATGGAAACGTCTTTATTTCTATATCTTCCTTTTCTCAGGCCCTCGTTCCGACTAACTTCTCTTGCCCAACTGACTTCCCTAACTGCTCTTGTCCATGACCATCACATGCAGTTCTTGAGGGCAAGGGAATTCCACTATCATTTTGGCTTATACTTCTTTACACCACAAATTACCCATCAGGGAATCTTGGGAAATGTCTTCTGGTGAGGGAACCAAGGGGTATTCTCACCCAACGAATTCCCAGGGGGTGTCTCCATGAGCAATTTACTCCAAGCCAGCTGCATGTTGGGGTCATTAGGGATACATGACATTGTGGCCATCCAGCAGCCACCCCAGAGCTTATCAGGGAAAAACCAGATTTCCTGAGACTGCTTAAAGTCTGATTCTTTTCCTTAAGTTGGGTTCTCCCCGGTATAGTTGCTGTGTGCCCCAACCCCTGCACTGACCTCGGGTATGCTAGCCCTGTCCAGGGGTGTGCATTTCACCATGACCCTGGTCAAGGGGTGTTTCCTGTGTGTTTCCCATCCATGCACAAACCAATTAGTGTCTACTCAGAAGTAACTCCCATTACGCTCAGTGAGGCTTGTTCCTTGAATGCCCACATCAGAGTTTACAGAGATCCCCCTCAGCTGAAATGGCACAGTTTAAAGAACAAAATCCCTGAATGCTATAAAGCGCAATCTCGAGTCTCCGATTCCCCGTTGTTTGGTTTATTGCCTTAGGAAGTAACTATTTTGAGCTGGTTCCCATTTGCCTCATGGGTGCAGCTTTGGTTTAATGACACTCCCCGTACCTGACACGAAAGCTTTGCTCAAGCCCTCCATCAAAGCCTGGGGTCCACTCCAAAGCCAACCAGTTGTGGGCAACACCGACAACCTTTAGCCCTGTTGGTGGATCAGGGCGGCCTGGTGAAAAAGAGAAGTTTGAAAGGCTGATCAAGGAACTAGAAAAGGATGACGACCCTTTCCCCCTCAAATGCAAGGGATGTGCATCCAAAAATAACTGCCCAGGTCTGAACAGTCCATTGAGCCTTACTAGTACTAAGTAGCTGGATTTCAAGAGTATCCATGCCCAGTTCATTTCTGGCTGTGCAGGTGAAGGTGGCATAGTCAAGAACTGCGCTCACATTGGCAATGGTTAAGGTGCTGGTGTGCAAGGAGCCCTCATGTTCCATAACCTCGGTATACCTAGGAGAGGGTAATGACAAGAGAATAGTTCAGAAAATGGGTACAGCCAGAATGGCAGAATCCTATGGATCCATCCAGATGCATGCTTCAAGATTCATCCAACCATAAATGACATCTGCATTTTCCCCATTCAAAACTGAAACTCAAGGCAAGTTACAAGGCAATCAGTCATGCATTTTATCAGTGCAACCCAGGACAATGAAACCAATCAGAACTGTTCCTGAACAGAGGGACAATTCAGGTTTCAGCAGGTGGGGGCACAGGAATTCAAAAGACATTCCCAGCGAGGTTGAAAGAATGCTTAATCCGACCTGTGATGTCCTCCAGATGTAATGGACTGGAACTCCCATTATCCCCAGCCAAAATGGACTGGCTGGGAATGATGGGGGTGGCAGTCCAACACATCTGGAGGACATCACATTGGGGAAGACTGGATTAATCCCTCAGGGAGGGATAACCACAGCTGCCCATCCACTGATTCTCCTCTGAATATGCCCTTTCCCCACAGGAGTGTTGTGAGGGGAACACAGAGTTGGGAATACCATATTACCCTCACAGTGTGTTCTTCTGCCCTTAAAGACCCAAGAAGCAGGAAGCAGGGTAAAGACTGTTTAAAGCAGGGGTGGGCAACTTTGGGAAGTCCAGGGGGCATTTTTTCCCCTGAACCCCCACCCACAGGAGCCCAAAATGGGAGAAGAAATAGAAAATAAAAACAAAAAGCATCTGGAGTCGCTACAGAATACCAAGGGTCAAAATCAATTTATTTGCAAACAAGATAATTTTGACCCTTTGGGCACTCCATAGCAGTTCTGGACACCATTTTGTTTGGCCATATGTTGCCTACCCCTGGTTTAAAGGGTTAAGACAAAATTGTGATCCATTTTTAATGGATTAAATAGTTCCATTTTAAAAATAAGTTACAGAGTTATGTTTAAGTATTCCTGTTATTTTTATTTCATGCATGCTTCAGACTATTTATGGGTTAGGACTGACATTTAGCTGTAACAAATTAGATGCATTAAGTTGTTCCACCTCCATTCTCCTTTGCAAATCAACACGGGACTGCGAGTTGTATTACGTGTTCCTGATTCAGCCTGAACTCAGCTGGTTCCAGATGTGTGCCAAACAGTTTTCCAAACCTTTGCTGGCTTGGACCACAACTGTGCCAGAACAGCTTCAAGTCACAAACTGAATCCAAACCAGAATAGAACAGAACATGTTCATCCTTTGTTTGGTTGTTTCCAGGCTTTGCACAGTTTGTTTCCCCCATTCTAAAAGGCTGAAATGCCTCTCCTAAGGCTTAGTTACTGGCAGGAGAGGTTTCAGTTGCAATATGCTGGTATTTTTTGGTAGTTTGGCCACCACCTTCAGCCCCACCCACCACCGGAATGAGAGCTTCTCTGAAACTGGATTTTGCCCTCAGGCTGAAAGAAGTTCGACACTCCTGCTACATGGCAACCCAAGACAAGCCTCTCTGCTTATGTACTGAGCAAGACTCTCACCTGGGGCTCTGGAGATCAAGGGAGGCCCCGTTCTTGGCCCAGCTGAAGTGCACAGTGGGAACACCTTGAGCGCTGCACTGGAGCGCAGCTTGGCTTCTCCCATCTCCTGAAGCCGCCACTTTTCTCTGCCCAGGGCCCTTGATGATCTCTGGTGAGTCTGGGGGTGCAAAAACAGCATAAGAAAAATGATAGCATGGAAATATTGACTGCTTTCCTATAGGCATGGGCTGTGCTTAGACCATGCTGCTAGAATTTCCAGTCAGAAGGGATAAAACCATTGCAGTATTGAATTTTGAATTCAATACTGCAATGGGTTTGTCTTGAATTTTGGCAGATTATCAAACTGAAGGGAGCGGGGAACAATAAACACAGCCCATTTGCTCAAATGTGGCTCACAAAGGGTCTTATAATGATGCTCAGGAGAGATCCAGGCTTCAAATCTGGGGAATATTCAAGCCGCCCCATAGTTGTGGGGCAGATGCTACGCCCATTTGCTGTCTAAACCTGGTGATAGGTGATGCATCATATACATCCTGCTACTATCTGAGGTGTGCTCAGAGAACATGAGGGACAGAGCCTTCTCGGTGTTGGCCCCAAGGCTCTGGAGCTCCCACCCTCGGGAGGCTTGTTTAGCCCCCTCCCTCCCATCCTTGAGAAAGATTGTAAAAACGGTTTGGTTTACATGTGTGTTGATGCGATCTGATCCCTGGAGTTTATTTATGATGATGCTGGTTTTAGTAAATGAAATGTTTGGTTTAGAGTGATTGTATTGTTACTGTTCTGTAAGCCACTTTGGTGGGGGGGGGGCCTATGGGGATGAAAAATAAAATAAATAGAGGGAGTCCCATCCCGGGACACAAGAGGGTGGGGTGATTACAGGATGCAAGAGATGGAGTTTTTTGGTGTGGCTATTGGGGCTGGAGACATCCCAAGATGTGCCTAGCAGGAAACTTACATCGCACAATCAAGCGGGCACTGCTCCTTGCTGCTGGAGAGATGCCGTTGTCTACCTGGCACTCGTAGAGTCCAGCATGGGCTCTCTGTGCCACCTGGACACGCAATCGCCCCACCAGCCCTTCTGACAGCAGTTCAATGCCCAGCTCTTCCAAGCTCCTCTCCAAATCACCCTGTGTAAGATGCAGAGATAAGAGGGATCCAGTCTTAGAGCCTTTCGACCTGAGGCTTTTACTGTGCGCTTGTGATTGCTCACTCATGGTAGTTCGCAGGTCGTTTACATGACCTCCTCCTCCTCCAGGGCCTGTCCCATGCTTTGCAACCATTATCGCAGGGTTTCTTAGATCAACGAAAGTGCAGCATTTTTCTGAATGGCATTATATTTATAGCGTGTAATTGTGCAATTCTGCTATACCACAGTGCCAGCTAGTGGTTGTATAATGAAACATATAAAAAGGCAGGGAAAGAAAAACCCCAGGAAAAAGCACACATAAAGGAGCTGATGGAAAAGCACTCCAGCGCACTTAGAACTCAAAACTGCTCATTCATTTCTGGAACCACTTGCACTTTGTCAGTTCCATTCAGCTGCTCTCGGGCATTTTCAGAGCTCTCCTACAAGCACTGTGCCCACTGCCCCTTCTGCCGAGGCAGCCAGGATAAAGTCCTGCTTGATCACATCAAAATGGTTTGTGTATGTGTGTATGGGGTGTGTGGATGGATGTGTGCATAGGGTGTGGATGTGTGCATGATGAATGGCACGTGTACACGCAGCTTTGGCCCTGTCCACTGCTGGTATGCACCCCCCCCCCTCCGCCCAAGGTTTCCCGCAAGAGAACACGTCCCTTGGCCTGAAAAGTTTGTCAGAGATAGTTTCTCCTTCCCCCTTCTCAATCAACACTACAAGGAGACAAAGCTAATACTACTTTATTTTGCTAGAAACTAGCCTCTTTACAAATGCAGATTCCAGGAAACGTTCGGATTGCCTCAAGCTCCTGAACAACTAATCTGCGACCCTTAATTAGAGGAGATGAACCGGAGGGTAGTGAAGTTGTCAACAGTTTGGACATGAACCTCATGGCCAGACTTGCTTCACAGTGATGCCCCTCCCTTAGGGTGGCTCCCTCCTACATTGCCTTCCAAGAGTGGCTATCCTGGCTGAGCGGCTGAGCCCTGCCCCTAACTTCTCCCACGTTGCTTTGCAACATGCCCTAGCAACTCTCCAGTCACGCCCCTCTTCCTCCTCGGAAACGAGTGTTCATGGTGGAGGGAAGGGGAAGGGACTTAGCCTGAGCCATCTGCTTGTCAAGGTTTTCAGAGGAATCTCTCCCAGCATTTTGGCTCACTAGGGAGAGTCCCTCCCCTGGCCCCTGATCTAGCTACTCCAACTCTGATTCAGAATCAGAACTGTCAGACATCTCATGGTGCTTGGACTCATCCCTGACAAGGTGTTCCCCAACTCTGGCTTACAACTATACATTAAGGAAAGGGGAGCAAACAACCACCCTTCCAAATGGTGCCCATATGTTCCCGCCTGACTGCAAAGATGATCTTTGGAGGTTCTTCTCTGGGTGCCATCACCTACAATGGCTTGACAGGTGGCTACCAGGGAAACAGCCTTCTCTGTAGTGGCCCTCTGTCTGTGGAATGCCCTTCCCAGGGAGATCCACCTGGCATCTTCACTGTATATATTTAGATGCCACATTGAGGTCTTCCTCTTTAGGAGGCATTTAACCTTTAATTTGATTCTTTATTAATTTTATTGCTGCCTCCTCAATGCTTTTTATGTTTATTGTATTATTTTGATACTTCTATTGTTTTTTATTTATTGTTGTTTTGTTGTTGTTTGGTTCTATTATTGTAAACTGCCCTGAGGGCATTTGCCGGTTGGGTGGTATACAAATCTAATAAATAAAAGAGCATACGTTCCCACAAAACAGCCCCACACCCTTGGAGTCCTACAAGACTCCTCCCTGCTAGCAAAATGCAATAAAAAACAACCATTCAATCTTCTGTTCCTCTCACTGGCTACACTTAAATTGTTTATTTTTTTTCTCCAGCTCACCCAAGCACATAAGGTGTATCCTGTAGCTAGGAGCTACCAGTCATAAAAAGCTATTAAGGTAAGTGTTTTCTAGCTGTCAATGCCCATTAAAGACATTATTTTAGCTATGAAGCTATACAAGAGCTTGAAGAAAAGGTCATATCACTTTGCATGGTCCCATCAGTGTATTTGAGAAAGGGCATGGATCTCAGTAAAAGCAAAGGTGTAGGAAACTGACTGTAGATACAATAAATGTAATTTTCTTGTTACCCGCACAAATCTGCCAATCTACCCACTCTTCTCCTGTTGTCAGCCTCATCTCCCCTTCTAAACTGGTCCACCACCTTACCACACAAAGCAAAATGGGTTTAAGAGAACCTGTGAAGTAGAAAATTAGGATGGTGCTACCATTAAATAAATTTTAATACAATTAGATAAAATACCAAACCTGCAATACAAAACAGAAAAAATAGTTATAAAAATTTAATTATATAACAAACCATATAAAATTATACCAAATCTTTGTCTTTGTTTTTTCCTTGCAGGTCTGCCTTTGAAAATTAAGTTAATAAAACTGTTTGGTAGTTATAGTTATGGTAGCATTTTTCATCCCACTGACAAAGTCCCTTGAGGTTGAAAAGCATCTGGGACAAGTTGATGTGTATTAGTATAACCTACTATATGATTATGACAAATCAGGAATGTTAATATGCTTTTGGACTGTCACATTTTTCTTTTGGTACAATTTCATATAGTTTGTTATATAATTAAATTGTTATCACTACTTTTTACATGTTGTATTACAGATTTGGTATTTTATCTAATCTTATTAAAATTTATTTAATGGTAGCGCCATCCCGATTTTCCACTTCACAAGTTCTCTTGCACCCATTTTGCTTTGTGTGTTGATTTTGGTTTAAGATAAGACCTTTATTGATAGTTCTTGCAGTTTTTGGTTGCCACCACCTTACCAGCCACCTCCACTGGAACATGCTTGCAGGGGTCGGGTTGGCATCAGCCTGACACACAATCTCAACTGTGCCTCCCAGGTCCACATAGGTTGGGTCTCCAATGCTGCGGATGGATGGTGAATCTGTGCATGGAAAAGGTATGTGTTGTTCTGTACTTGGGAAACATCACACACCAGAGCAACTCCAGAGAGGTCTGAAGGGGGAGAGACAGTGGTCTAGCTCTGGTCCCAAGAGAAGGGATGATGTTAAACCAGCCTACCCCAACCTGTGCCATACTGGCTGGGGGATGATGGGAGTTATAGTTCAAAACATCTGGAGGGTGCCAAATTGGGGAAGGCAGTACTAAACACAGGTCAGCCAAGAGGAAAAGTGTACTGTAACAACAACAAAAACGCAAAGCAGAGTAGGGCAGGGGTCCCCACCGCAGTACCTGCCGATGCCATGGTGCCCATGAGCATCTTCAATGGCATCTGCACAGCTCTTCACTCCCTGCCCACTTTAAAAAAAATGTTAATGAACAACTGAAAAAAATTAGGGAGCCAGGTTCTCCTTCCTGTTCCTGAACCTGCTGCTGATCAACTGTTCAGTGGGTGGGAAGAGAAAGGGAAGCAAAGGAGTAGAGGGGAGAGAAAGAGTGAGGCTACAGTAGGGATGTATGGATTGTATAACATCCATTCTGTCCGTACTTCACAGGTTGTCAGGTGCCTTTCATTCCGTCATCTGCCCATCAACGGAATTGGGATTTCTTTTAGTTTCCAAATTTGCAAAAATTCACATGTGCAAAAAATGCACAAATTCCCACAAATGTACATTTTCATGCTTTACCCTACGGGGGGAATGTGCATTTTCAGCTGGACTTTTAAAATTTTTGCTTATTTTTCTATGATGAAATTTGCACAAAATTCCCAAAGGTTAGAAAAATGGTCTGCAAGTCCATGGAATCCACCTGACAGAGGAAAAGCCAGTCCACTGCAGAATCCACAGACTGGATTCATAAAAATCTGAACTCATTTGGTTCCATTGCAGATTTCTCCAACATCCCTAGGCTAGAGGCTAAGAGTGGGGAGAAACAGTGAGGTAAAGATGTGCGGGGGGGGGAGAAATAGCAAGGCTAGGGGCTAGAAAGGGAGAGAAAGAAGAAGGCTAGGGGTGGGGAAGGGACAGAAATAGTGAGGAAAGGGGTTGGATGGAGAGAAAGAGCAAGGCTAGGGGCTAGGAAGGGGGAGAAATAGTGAGGAAATGGGCTGGGGAAGAGAAATAGCAAGACTAGAGGCTGGGAGTTGCGGCGGGGAGAGAGAGAGAGAGAGAGAGAGAAGGGGAAAGGGCTGTGTGGAGAGAATATTGGGTGGGACAGGAAATGACCCTTTCCCATTTCCCCCTCCCACTGAGCCTCTAGCCTCTCTATTTCTCTCCCCCGAAACTCATGACTAGCTAGGCCCCCACGGCAGCTATTATATGACTAGCCACATCCTCCATGGGAGCCTTTTGTGGTGGTGTGCACAGCAGTTTCTCAAATTCCCAAATGTGCTCATGGGTCCAAAAAGGTTGGGGACTCCTGAAGGTGGGCACACTGGGGCTATAATTGTGGAGGGGAGAAATGGGGAGACTGCCCTTCCACAACCTAGTGCCTTCCAGCTGTTTTGTACTGCAGTTCCCATGATCCCTATCCACTGGCCATGCTGGCTGGGGCTGATGGAAGCTTTAATTCAAAACATCTGGAGGGCACCAGGTTTGGGGAAGGCTGGGAGAGACTGAGCCTCTCATCTTCCAGGTCTATGTGAAGGAGTGAGTAAGGCAGCCTTCCCTGCACCCAGCACCCTCCCGATGTGTTGGACTACATCCCCATATATCCCCATTATCCCTAGCCAGTGTGTTGGCTGGGGGTGATGGGGGTTGTATTCCAACACATCTGGAAGGTGCTGGGTGGGGGAAAGCTGGAGTAAGTTTTGGCACCCCCGTCTTCGTCCAATACTCACACTGCACATCCAGCAAGACAGTCGTCTCGTTGTGCCCTTCTGGGTTCTCACAGTGGATGGTGTACTTGCCAGCATCGGCCCGAGTCACGTTCCAGATCTCCAGGGAGCCGCCATCCCGCAGGTGGTACCGTGGGGAACCCTCTACAGCAGACATGGAGGCAAGAAAGCCTTAAGGCCAGCATCACAAACAAGCGAGGGCTAGGGACAGGTGAGAACAGGAGGCCAAGGGGCCTAGAGGGCAGGCTGGCCCACTGAGCCAGTAGCAATGATTAATGCCACTCTGAGGCATTTCTGCACCAGACATTTGCCTCAACGTCCAACCAACATGAGGAGCCCTGAAGGATTCCTGTCCCCTCTCCCGCCAGTACATGGTAAGGCTCGATCTATTTTAGAGGTCTAGTTAGCAGTAGGTTAAATTTTTCTCCAATCCGCAAGCCACTGTCTCTTGTTCTTGCTTGCTGGTTTGAAGTACTTCGCCATGGTTCCCTCAGCTTCCAGACACACTGGAGCAGCAGGAAAGGAAGGTGCAGGCCAGCCCCACCGGCACTCATGTCAAACGTGATGTTTGCTTCTGTCACATTCAAAGCCCTCTACGGTCTCGCCCTCCCCACTTCTCTCTCTTCCTTCAGATCTTGATCCATCCTTCACTCTTCCTGTTCTATCACCCTTGCCTGCCTAATGGTCCCCTGTTCCCTTAAACAACTCTGCCCTTTCTCCCTTGCTATCCCTTATTTCTGGAAAAGACCATAGCTCAGTGGGAGAGCCCCTGCTTTGCATGCAGAAGGTCCCAGGTTCTATCCCCAGCATCTCTGGTTGGACTGGGAAAATTCCTACCTGAAACCCTAGAGAGCCACTGCCAGTCAGTGCCGACAATACTGGGCCAGGTGGACTAATGGTCTGGCTCAATATAAGGCAGCTTCCTACGTTCCTACGTTCCTAACTCTCTCTAAAACACCTATGCAATGCCACTTCTTACCTTTCCTTCAACTCCGTGGGAAACCGTTGGCACAACCCCTCCCTTCTCATCCCCTGCAGAAACTAAGATGTTGGTGTAACTCAACTGAATGCATGCTCTTCCCCTGTTCAGCCTTGCCTCCATCTTCTTCTCCTCCCTCTGTTACCTCCCTCATGTTGACTGGTAAGGGTTCAATGAGATGTGACATTAGATCCATCGTTGCATTTAAAATGCACATGAAAAAATACCCTGTAAATAGCAGCCCCCTACCCAGGGGGTAATAATGATTGGAATTGCAGTGGGTGCAGTTTAACTCTTCCTTCCCCTGATGCAGTCTTGAAGGAAATTGCTCCTTTGAAGCTACTGTATGGACAGGGAGAAAATCCGCGATAGGGTGCCAATGGGAGATTTCATCCCAATGCAATTAGCAGCTTCAAAGGAGAGACTGTTCTCAGGTTCACAGCAGGGGAGAAAAGGGTTCAAATCCCCCTCCCCACCTGCTGCAATCCTGAACACCACTACACACACATGCACACACACACACACAGAGAGAGAGAGAGAGAGAGAGAGAGATGCAATTTTCACCTTTAAAAGTGTATGTGAAATGCAAAGATCATAGAATCATAGAATAGTAGGGTTGGAAGAGGCTTACAAAACCGTCGAGTCCAACCCCCTGCTCAATGCAAGAATCCAAGTCAGAGCATCCCTGACAGATGGCTGTCCAGTCTCATCTTGAATGCCTCCAGTGTGGGAGAGCCCACCACCTCCCTAGGTCATTGGTTCAATTATCGCATTGCTCTAACAGGCAAGAAGTTTTTCCTGATGTTCAGACGGAATCTGGCTTCCTGTCCGTGAACCCATTATTCTGTGTCCTGCACTCTGGGATGATCGAGAAGAGATCCTGGCCTTCCTCTCTATGACAACCTTTCATTATGCATTTAAACTCCTATCTAGTTTTGGCCCTTAGATTGTATGCTCCTTGGGGCAAGAACCTGTGTTTTTTTGTTTCAGTTACTGTGTAAAAATTAGGGATGTATGAAAGGGACTTACCTTGTCCCGCAGCTTTTTTCGCGGTGGGGTGGAGGCGCTTCACTTCTCCCCCCGAAGTTCAGGCGAGGGGGAGGCGTCCCGCCTCGCCCGGCTGAAATTCAGGCTGGGGAGAAGTGCCCCATCTCCCCGGCCGCGAAAGTAAAAAAAAAAAAAAAAGTGATAGGCTACGTAACGATTAACGTAGCCTATCACGGCTAGATTTCCAAAGTCAGCCATGATAGGCTACGTTAATCGTCATGTAGCCTATCACGGGTGACTTTGGGGGGGGGAAAGCGCATACGCAAATGGCGGCAGCCCATGGGCGCTGCCATTTGCGTTCCTTATTTTGGCACGTCTAGTCTACGTAAAGATTTACATAGACTATGGCGAAAATAAGGGAACGCTATTTGCATTGCCCTTATTTTCGCCGTAGTCTACATAAATCTTTACGTAGACTAGACGTACCAATGGGCCGCCACCATTTGCGTACGCGCTTTTTTTTTTTTTCAAAGTCACCCGTGATAGGCTACGTGACGATTTACGTAGCCTATCACGGCTGACTTTGGAAATCTAGCCATGATAGGCTACGTAAATCGGCACGTAGCCTATCATGGGTGTGTGTTTTTTGTTTGTTTTTTTTACTTTTCTATTTTGTAATGGTGGAGGCAGCAGCCAGTCGGGAGACCGGCCGCCGCCCTCACCCCCGACGAAACGCCGCCAAAACGCCGCCGGGACCCGCCACCGAGAGGGACATTCGCTGAAGGTAAGTCCCATCCTGGGGTGGGGGCGGGCGGAGAATTTCCCCAACACTTTCGGGGGGCCGAATGCCTCGGCGCTCGGCCTCCCGAAGATTCGTGGAGAAATTCTCCGCCATCCCTAGTAAAAATGCATTAACGTCAATGGAAAATCATCAGCATCACCACCACCACTACCACCCCACCCTGTCCCTCTGTCTCCACATCAACCCCTCACCCTGCTCTCACATAAGTCTGGTTCCTGGAACCTCACCCCAGGAATGCTGCATGTTGTGGGACCCACCTGTCAAGAGTACCTCACCAAGGAAGCTCCAGCGATATGTGATCTCAGGAGGGCTGGCCGAGACCAGCAGGGGAAGCCGGACAGCTTCATGCTCCACCGTTTGCACGATGATGGGCTGTTCGCTGGAGAACTCTGGGGGAACTGTGTCAAACAAAGGCATAACCTGCACTGAGCAGGGGGTTGGACTCAATGGTCTTATAGGCCCCTTCCAACCCTACTATTCTATGATTCTATGATAAAGGCTCTCGGAGGCACGTGCTCCGCCCTCAGCCCCATCCTGCTCCTTGTAGCCCATGGGGCCTAGTACGTAAGCAGGGGAGGTTGTTGCTGGGGCATTTCAAAGATCCAGGATTGCAACTGGCAAGAGCAATGGAGGCTGGTGGCTCTGATGTCAGTGAGATGTCAGTGAATCCATTCCAGGTTTCAGTCAGAACCAGTCAGAACTCTGAAGGAGCTATCCAAGTTTCTTCACCCTTGTTTGGTTCGCACCTTGGTCCTTTAGAGTTCAGACTGGTTCTGACTGAAACCTGGAGCGGATTCACCACCCCACTGACATCAGAGCCACCAGCCTCCACTGGACAAGAGCGCCCTCAGCAGAGCACCCTCAGGGAAAGTGTCACCTACATCTGCCCTGGCCAGGAACAGTACCTAATAAAACTGCAATGAATCAAGCACAATTTTGGCCCAATTAAATCAGCACCAGCAATGATGACAGGACTATTGATAGGTCTGTTGTCAGTAGGGATGTTGGAGAAATCTGTTTGGGGCAGGGGGTAGAGTTTGATTAGTGTTCCTAGGCTTTCCCACCCCCACCCCCCTAGAATTCGTTCCAGTTCCCGCTGCAGCATCTGACTTGATCTGCAGCAATTCAGGCCAGTTCATGGATTTTCTGGGAATTTTGCGCGTTCGGGGGGTCTGCAATTTGCACAGATTACAG
Organism: Heloderma suspectum; assembly: GCF_057233095.1. Classification (NCBI taxonomy): domain Eukaryota; kingdom Metazoa; phylum Chordata; class Lepidosauria; order Squamata; family Helodermatidae; genus Heloderma; species Heloderma suspectum. Next base: position 20,814,760 of record NC_139467.1, read on the forward strand.
CCAGATTTGTACAAATTGCAGCTGGATTTGTGCAAATTACACACATTACAGCTGAATTACTGCCTGGGTGGGACACTGCCTGGGAATCATGTGAAAGCCACTTGGGTCCTTTGTGGGGGAAGCCATGATGGCAGTCAGGACCCAAAACAATGGGAGAGCACCAGGTTGGGGAAAGCTGCTCAATAGAACAAGGGTCCCAGGTGTGGTGCCCTTGGGGACCTCCAAGGGCACCCACAAAGCTCTCCACTCCCTGCCCCCTTGAAAAAAAGTATTTTAAAAACCTTGGAAAAACCAAAGGCAATCTTCTCTCTCTCCCTTTATTTCTATCCCCCCACTACCACCTCTTAAACTCACCGCTTCTCCCACTCTTAGCCTCTAGCCTTACCTTTTCTCTACCCCTTTGCCTCTCTGTTTCCCCCTCTCTCCCAGCCTCTAACTTTGCTATTTCTCTCCCCACCTCTTTAACCTTGCTTTTTCTCCCCCCCACCAGCCTTCAGCCTTGCTCTTTCTCTCCCCTTTACCCCATTTGCCTTGGTATTTCCTCCTCCCACCCAGCCTCCAGCCGCCCTATTTCTCTCCTTCCACCACCAACCCTTCAGCTCACTTTTGATGAGCCAGACCCTCATGGCAGCCATTATTTGACTAGCCACATCCTCCATGGAAGCCATTTTGTGGATTCTCAAATTCCCAGACGTGGCCATGGGTCCAAAAAGGTTGGGGATCCCTGCAATAGAACTTCCACATTCACAGGGAGTAGCCACCCAAGAGCAGCTATTAAGCCGCAAGAGCAGGAAAGGGTTGTTTGCCTTGATGCCCTGTTCCTGGGCTTCCCAGAAACACCTGGATGGCCACTGTGGCTTCTGGGCTTCCCAGAAACACCTGGATGGCTATTGTGGCTTCTGGGCTTCCCAGAAACATCTGGTTAGCCACTGTGGTTTGGGGAACAGGATGCCAGACTAGATGGACCCCTGGTCTGATCCTGAAGGATTCATCTCCTACTCACATAGGATAGTGAGCTGGTAGAAAGTATTCACCCCTTCGGCGAGGACAGCACTGTATGCGTGGCATTCCACCCTCTTCCCATGATCTGCAGATGATACCGCCAGAGTTATCCTCCCTGAAGCAGAGAAACCTCCATACTCTGCTTTTTTCTGCCCTAGGTTAGTGCCATTCAACCTGAAAGAGAAGCAATGACAATACAAACAATAATAACAACAACGCTTAGCATTTATGTATAACAGGGATGGGGAACCTGTGTCTGTCCAGATGTTGTTGGACTGCAATTCCCATCATCCCTGACTATGGGCCATGTTCTCTGATGACAGTTGGGGTCCAACAATATCTGGAAGGCCATGGGTTCCCCACCCTGTTACAGAACTTTGGAGTGGTCAAAGCCCTTCACGTACATTCCCCAAATAATCCTGATACTCTGGGCCAGAATGGTGTAGTGGTTAGAGCAGCCTTCCCCAAACTAGTGCTCTCCAGATGTTTTAGACTCCAACTTCCATCAGCCCCAGCCAGTAGGGTCAATGGCCAGGCATGCTGGAAGTTGGAATCCAAAACATCTGATGGACACCAGGCTGGGTAAGTCTGGGTTAGAGTGATTGGGTAGACTCCAGTTCAATTCCCCACTCAGCCATAAATCTCACTGGGTGACCTTGGCCATTCAGTTTCTCCCTCAATCTAACCTGCCTCACAGGGGTGTTGTGAGGATCAAATGGGAGGGGGAGAACTGTATAGGACTGCTTGAGCTCCTTGGAGGAAAGGCAGGGTATAATGTAATAAATTAATTAATTGTCACATTTCATTCCCTTCTTGCAGATACAGCACTGAGGCCAGGCTTAAGTCCACCTAGCAAAGGTGGCAGTGAATTAGAGAGTTCCTAGATGACAGCTTCATCCCTTAGCCACTGTGATACTCTAGCTCCTAAGCAGCAGGAAATGAACGGTGGAGGCTGATAGTTCCGAGGTCAGTGGGATGGTGAATCCTTTGGGGTTCTGGCAGAAACCCAGAGCAGATTTACCACCCAATGACCTTGGAGCCACCAGTCTCCACTGGAGGATACAGATAACAATTAGCTATGGTAAGTAAATGGAACCTCCACGTTCAGAGGCACTATACCTCTGAATACCAGATACTGGGGATGAGCAACAGCAGGGAGATTTATTCATGGTCCCAGCTGGCTGGCTCTTGTCAGAAAGAGGATGCTAGAAAACATGGAACTCTGAGGCAATCCAACCATTCAGCTCTGAGGTTGTCATGAAAGCCTACAGCTCGGGAAATCAATGGCCCATGGGGTCAGGATTGAGGGACATTGATGGTGAATTATAGTGACAACTGACAACAGTGTGTTTTTGAAACGTTTTCATATTTGCTTATTTGTAGCAAGTAGGTTTTTCCAAGATAGATAGGTGATGATGATGATTATGATGAGAGATGAGAGAGAGAGAGAGAGGATAGACAGAGAGAGAGATTATGACATTGTGCGTAAATGCATGTCCAACAACCACAAAAGGGGATAAAAAGCAGCTGTGAAAAAGCCAAAACCAGACAGGAAAAAGACAGCTGCATCAATGCACTGTCCCCAACATGGAATTAAAGCTCCTTGGTGTGAGTCAGAAATGAGACAGTTTTAAGGAGCCATTTGGACATTTTAGGAGAACCTAAAAACTTCCCTTGATGAAGAGGCTTTCTCAAAATGCTTCAGGAACAGGGCATTGATGCAGCTGCCCTTTTTTGTT